>NC_083349.1:96583435-97187899 GCF_030254825.1 Meriones unguiculatus | reverse complement strand
CACCACCAGTCTCCTAGAAGGAGTATCCTGGAGGCTCTGGAAGTTACTCTCACTAGTCAGTCAAAAGAAAATGAAGCTGGTAAATGGTTAGACTCATAGAAAACTTTAAAAACCTTACTCTAGATTACCCCCAACTCTAAGGGCCCTGTTAAATGTAACATTTCCTGCCTCAATGGAGTCTTCAACCAATTGGAATAGTGGCCTGTATCAAGGGAGAAACTTGAAGTGCTCACACAGTGAGCACAACTCCAGCTCACCATCTTTGACCTTCTTGAAGTCTATGGATCTGAGCCATCTATTTCCTCAGTACCTTTATACCATGGTAATCAAACCCTCTGATAGCTTGGCTACTTCCCCTCCTTGCCTCTGTCCTGGCCATTGGAGCCTTCCTCCTCCTGGGTCCCTGTTTCATTCAATTTCTAAAACAAGTAAGCAACATTGCCAAAATGACTACCAACCATGTTCTGGTTTAATACCAAACCATTCCCAACCTAGGGCTGATGACTATGATGGAACCTCCATTTTAGAAAATTAAAAGGGGTCACTGTGGGACTGGGGAAATGCCCCCTGGAGCAAGAATGGGGTTGACATGTGTCTAAACCCCATAGAAATTGTCCTGAGATTGGCAGAAATAGAATCCCTCTCTACCCCTGCCCTGGGCCTGTGTGTCCTGGCACACATAAGCCTGTTTCCCCATCTTTGTCCCCCAGAGGAAGTCACATAGCCCAGTAGCCAGGTTAAACTTCTTCTCTCCTTAAAAGGTATTGTCCAGCAGGACCTGGAAGTCCTCCTTATGCAAACACGGCACCCCCTGGCCCTGCCAAATGATACACACTCACCATGATAGTATCTACCCATCTTCCAAAAGTTTAAGTAGCCTTTGCTCCCCCACCCCATCATTAAATGAGCTGTCTCACCACCTCCTAAGGAATCTGTTCTCATCACTCTCACAGGCCCCTGAGTGCTCTTGCACTCTCAGCCATGCCTGCCTCACTTCCCTTCTCAGGATCTGATGTTCCTCTCATAGACCCATTGCACTAAAATGGGCTGGGAAATGGAGCCTGACTGTCTCCGCATTTAACCAATTATCTTACACTTGTCTGTAAAGACATCACTTTCTGACTCATGGCATTTTAATATGATCCATTGGTTGACTCATTCTCAAATTTACATCACTTCCTCTGGCTCTTACAACAAGGTTCAGACTCACATACCCTGTTGCCTACTTGCTAAACTAGGGCATTTAATTATTTTTCCAACTTTAATAAGGAAAAATAGCATCATTAAAATATCTTTCCCTCACATCTCTGTTCATTAGGAACATCACTTTTCAGATGCTTTTTAGAAGTCAGAATCATCATTTCTTCCTTTCAGAATCCCATCCAGCAATCCACCAGCAATTCCCAAATGCATTCCAATTCTCTTCCCTTCCTGAATCTGCCTATTAGTTCTTTAAGATAATCAATGCACCCACAAAAAATAACACAATGTCTAGGCTATAGTCTCATCCTGTGTAAATTTTGCTTCCTGTTTTCACAAAATGCTCCACATGTAATGATATTTTAAACATAAACATATACATTCCAAAGTCTTCCCAACAAACTAATGGGCAGTGGTTCTCAACCTTCCTAATATTGCAACCCGTTAATGCAGTTACTTATGTTGTGGGGACCCCCAATCATAAAATTATTTTCATTGCTACTTCATAGCTGTAATTTTGCCATGTTATGCATCATACTGTAAATACTCGTGTTTTATGACAGAGTCTTAGGCAAACCTAATGAAAAGATCCTTAAGAGCTCCAGGGCGTCATGACACACAAGTTGAGAACCACTACTCTAGAGGCTTCCTTTGGATTTTCAATTCTATTTATAATATAAGGCAGATGTCTAGCAGAATGTTGGGCTGCAAGAATTGCACGATACATTCCAATTTGTCCAGATTAAGTTTTAGGTGTAAAAGTTGTGGCCCAGGTCTAAAGACATAGCTTAAAAAGGTGGAATAATTGCTTAGTAACATGAATCCCTGGTTCCAGCCACAGCACCACAAAAACTAAGTGTGGTGGTTGACACCTGTAATCATCACACTTATGCGGCAGAACTAAGTGCATCATCTATATAGTGATTTCAAGGCCAGAGTGGGTTATAGAAGACCTTGATTCAAAAAGGGAAAAAAAAAGAAAGAAGGAAGGAAGGAAGAAAGACCAGAGATACAAAGAAGCAAGCAAACAAAAATAAAGAACCACAGGCAAACCAACTCTGCTGATCTTTTGAAAATATGTAAATATCATAGAGGGTGCTTCCGCTCATAAAGTTTTCTTCCTGCTCTGTTCCCCAACAAAGCTAAATACTAAAAACAAACAAACGAACGAAGCACTCATTTGTTTTCTATATAGAGATAAAAATATATGTGTATATAAATATGCACATGAATATAAAGATATGTGTATGTGTGTGTGTGTGTTTCAGAAAAGCACCTGAACAAGAATCTCAGTACAGCCAGAAGTGAGAGAGGGAGACTCATGGCGCACCGAAATCTTAGGCTAAAAAAATAAAGCCTAGCTGGATCTGAAGAAAGAGGTAGGATCTTCAGAGCAAGATGGAATACCAGAAATTCACTATTATTGTCATTATTCAGCTCAGATACTAGCATTCTCAGCCACCCTCGGTCTTCTGTATTTCCCTCTTTCATTTTTGAGCTCTGCTAATAACTGAGGGAAATTGTCCCCCTAATGAATACAATCCTGTTTCTTCTGTTCTTTTGTTTACTAGAGTCTTTTTTTAAATTTTTTATTAATTACACTTTATTCACTCTGTATCTCCCCATGTAGCTCCCTCCCCTTTCCCTCCAACCCCTCCCTTCCCCCCCTTTCTCCATGCATGCCCCTCCCCAAGTCCACTGATTGGGGGGTGGTCTTCTTTTCCTTCCTCCTGATCCTAGTCTATTAGGACTCATCAGGAGTGGCTGCATTGTCTTCCTCTGTGGCCTGGTAAGGCTGCTCCCCTGACTTTCACATTGAGTGTAACAGCTAACTATGTCACTGTCTAGTAACTATCCTTACCGATAACATTCGATGTCTTGGTTTCTAAGGTAAATTGTTGAAATCCTGCCTGTGCTTATAATTTTAATTTGACACCTAATCTGTCTAAATCTAACTTGGCTTATGTCGAATAAATGATCTGTGTAACTGGAGTAGTGGAGGAGAAGAGCTGTAGGCGTAGTTGTTGTAGTCTAACAGTGAAGAAGGATCTAGGCACCACCCCCAGTAACTGATAAATACTGAAAGATAACAGTCATTTTTCTATTTTTAATTGTTATTATGTGCATGAGTGTGAAGGTGTCAGATCTCTTGGAATTGGGATTACAGACAGTTGTGAGCTGCCATGTGGGTGCTGGGAATTGAACCTGGGTCCTTCGGAAGAGCAGACAGTGCTGTTAACTGCTAAGTCATCTCTCCAGCCCCCATTTTTCTTTTTTTATTTTACATTCTGACCAGTTTTCTCTCCCTCATCTCCTCCCAGTTATTCCCCCTACTTCCTCTCGCTCCATCCATTCCTCCTCCATTTCTCTTCAGAAAAGGGCAGTCCTTCCATGATAATGATAGAATAGGACTTAAGAGCCCATCTTCAGCGTTAGGCACTGTATTGCAGAAGAAAAACGACTTCATTTGGGAACTCACTGATACGTGGTACCTCACAGGAAAAAATATATATCCATTATCAAACTCAATATATTCTAGATTAACAGAAAATACTCTAAATTTTATTAGCCTTGCCTTTACTCAACCTGTATGTCTCTTTGTTGTCATAGGAAAACTGATGAAATTGTAGTGTTTCCTGATTTTCAGATCAAAGACTTTTCTTTAATCCCTTGGAATTTAAAATGAAATAAAAAATGGTTCCTAAAATGTATCTCTTTATAACTAGTATATCTTTTGGTCATAAGGTTAATGTAACATTTCTAATTTTTATTAGAAATGGTATTACTATACGTTGCCATTGGAAAGAAAATAAGTTTCATTTAAATGACTTCTATTTGGTTATAAAATATAAGTAGGCCCAGAGGTGTACGATTTCATAACTTCTGTTTCTCCTTGCTCTTAATTCCATTCTGTGACTTGCTTCTCCTTTTGAAATACTCTGATGTGGAGTTACCATTTTATTCCTACTTCCGCTTGGAAGTCATTTACTTACCATCATCTCTTCTCTAAGACTGATGAAGATCTGTGCTGCTAGATACCTTTTTTCAAAGAACAAAACCTTGGGAAGGGTGACAGCTTGTTTGTTTGGTAACACACAAGACAGCATGTTCACAACCAGAGTTTGCTTACTTTTATGGACTATTCTGAGAGGCATCTTCTTCGAAAACATTTTCAATAATGGAGGGCTCTGTCAATGTCTGCTGGTCCTGATTCTGCCAACCTGGTTCTGTTTCCATCTCCTGGAGCAGTGGCTAAAGAATCCCAGGAAAAGACTGAAAGACAAGGCACTTGCAAGGACTTTTCCAACATCCCAGCCTCAGAATAATTTTGCTCCTTTCTGTGAGTCACCATGATGCTTCCCAAACTTTCTGCTTGGCCACTGTCATTTTTCCATTTCAGTTCTCCCAGGACCTGCCTGTTGCTCAGCCTAGCAAAGGTTCTTTTCAATCTTAAACTAGGCAAAAGGAAAAATAAAAAGAGAATGAACATGGTTTTGTCTGGCAAGGAAATATAAGCTCTGAGTTTTTTTGACTATTTTTTGAGGTCCCTGGATCATCTTGGAAGTTCAGCATGAGTGTAAATTCTCTCTGCCTAGAATGGGGGAAAATAGTGGGAATGTTATCAAAATTACATTTTTAAGAGTAAATTCTTTGATATGATTCTGAATCTTCCAAATATATAACATTTATATTTAGTATAGGGGGATTTCACATTTAAATTTAATTTTACTGGTAATATGAGAATATATTAATACATGAGAAGTGGTTTTGGTTACTGGCTCACTCTGTGATGAAACATTTCCAGCAGACTTAATAAAAATCTTAAAATTAGTTTTTATTTTTTAAATGTGAAAGGCAAACCTTGCTCAGTTCTCCATTTTTTGGAGCCAGTGTTTTTATTCCCTGTTTTTTTTTTTTTTTTCATCACTTTCAGATTTTCCAGAGCATACTAAATAATCTTCTGTGGATTTTAACTCAGACTATTCCTTCCAACATCCAAAACTGGATTTTAAAAGGATTTTTCCCCACTGGCTACAAAATTCAGAATGAATTGAAAGAACAGGAATATTTCTTTGATGCAGCTTGTTATGTAGTTACATAGAAAATGATGTGCTTGATGAATACAAAGGTCATTTAACAGGAAGAGTGTCTAGTAAATGAAGAACGGTCTACTGGATTAACATCTATCAAACAGCTTTCATTGCCTATTCTGTTCAGAGCAGCGTTCCACACAGCGCAGAGAAAGTTTTGAACTGACAAGATACTGTCAGCACATGTCTGCCACTTATGTGGAACAGTTGCTTAACCAGAGCTAGCAGGGTCCATTTACAAAGAAGTTTAAGCCAGTTGCTTTACTTTTTACAGACATAAACCTTAACAAGTGCAGAGTGAAAACCACAGAACCATCTCTCCAGCCCCTATTGCCAGCTTTTTTGCATCAAGGAAATGCAAGCCAGAAAATATTCCAGTAATTGGTCAAATACGTACTATCACAAAGTGAAATGTACTAATTGTGATATGAACTGTCTGGCTCCAAAGTCCATAAATTGAACTCGCAGCTAAAGTGTGCTCTGTACCATATAAAGATGCTCATATGCCATTCTACTTCATGGGATGGAGGCAGCTATGGAATCAGCAAGAGAAACTCACCTGCTGTTACTAAGTCATTTAAACATTGCCCACCCAAAGTCAGCCCCAAAGTTGTGTGCTGCACACACATTTCAACAGAAGTTGCATAACATATACACATTTGTGTCATGATAAAAAAAAAATCCATTTGAACAGGATTGTGTCTAAAAATCTTCTTTACATTTGTGTATCTGTGTATGTAAGTATGTGTGCTCACCTATGCACAGGTGCACTTCTCTGCATGTGTATGTGGAAACCGGAGGTTAACCTTCATGCTGATGTTAAGGAGTAGTCCACCTTAAAGCTATAGGGTCTCTTATGGGGACCTTGGGCTCTATATTAGGCTAATATATGGATATTGGCCTGCCTGCCTCCCCATTGCTGGTATTACACCCATTGCATCAAACCTGGCATTTTAGTTGGGTATCAGATCTTCTTGCTTTCCTGGCAGGCAGGCAATTCACCAGTTCCGCCATCTCCCCCACTACACACACTGTTTTGACCATATCTATTCCCTAGTGTCTCGGTTACTTTTCTATTGATCTGAAGAGACACCAGGACCAAGAAAACTAATAAAGGAACGTTTGTATTGGGGTTTGCAGTGCCAGAGGGTGAGTCTGTGACAATCATGGTAGGGAACATGACAGCAGGGAAGCTAGCAAGCACGGCACTGGAGCAGTAGCTCAGAGTTCATCAGATACTGGAGTAGGCGGTTGGGAGCAGTATTGGGAATGGCTGGAGACTTTAAAAGTCCCTATTTTACTCCCAGAAGCATATCTCTTTCAATAGGTCTCACCTTCTCATCTATTCCAAAGGATTCCACCAACAGGGGACCAAGCATTCAAATATATGAGGCAGTGGGAGGCCATTCTTTCAAACAACTACACTTAGCCTCTCTTTCCTTATCTCTAGGCACTAGAAAAATACCTGCTCTAGCATGCTGAGCGGTGTCCAGCATAAGCCGGATGCTAATGAGGTAAACATCTTAATGATGTTCCTGCCCGAAATTGATCAGACAAAAAGATATTTTTCATTTTCTTCTATAAAAATCCAAGAGCGGTTCATTTAAAACTCTCAGAAATCAAAACACAATTTGTTACAAATTGGTGCAAATGATATCTAATGCAAGATTTAAACTTATATAAAATCCACTTGTTTAAAAAACCTAACTGTAAGGATTCTGACTTGTCTTTTTTTATGCCAAGTTCAAGCTCAAAAAATGCAGCAGCCATTGAATTTTGTAGAAGAATCATAGAAAGCAGGCTGTAAATTAAACATGCATTTGAAACTCCATAGGGTCAATGGTGGGTCTAGCATTTGATTTTCTCTGCTGCCTCTCAGTCTGAGCTCAACACAGCTGCCAAGAGCAGTGTGTCACAAAGAATTCCAAGGACTCTCTCAGGTTCTGGCTTGAGAAGCTAAAATACTCTTTTTTTATGTTATTTTTTATTAATTACAATTTATTCACTTTGTATCCCCCCATAAGTCCTTCCTTCCTCCCCTCCCAGCCCCACCCTTTCTCCCCCTTCTTCTCAATTGCCCTTCCCAAGTCCACTGATAGGGGAGGTCCTCCTCTCCTTCCTTCTGATCTTAGTCTATCAGATCCCATCAGGAGTGGCTGCATTGTCATCTTCTGTGGCCTCGTAGGGCTGCTCTCCCCTCAGGGGGAGGTGATCAAAGAACAGGCCTATCAGATTATGTCAGAGGCAGTCCCTCTTCCCATTACTATGGAACCCACTTGGATACTATGCTGTCATGGACTACATCTGTGCAGGGGTTCTAGGTTATCTCCATGCATGTTCCTTGGTTGGAATATGAGTCCCTGGGGAGACCCCTGTGTTCAAATTTTCTGGTTCTGTTGCTCTCCTTGTGGGGTTCCTGTCCTCTCTAGATCTTACTATTTCCCACTTCTTACTTAAGATTCCGTGCACTTTGCCCATCAGTTGGCCTTAAGTCTCAGCTAAAACACTCTTAAGGGCTCTAAGTATTTGTTGGATTTTCTTCCTCACCTTCTCACTTTATCTCCCCCAAGAAATTCCATGGTATCAATGAGTCCATAGAAATTCAATCCCAAAGAACCAAAAATCTGAGAATCCGGAGCCTTTCATTTTGTTCCACAAATCTCTGGTCCTATAAGAATCGAGTGTACTCATTCTTTTTGTCTGTCTTTATCTTCTATCCACTTCATTCCAGTCACTGGAAACAGGTACAGAAATCAAACCAAGAATGGGGCAACAGATACTGCCACTTTTGTGCCATAGGTGCAGTAAAAGGAATGCTAAGGAACTAGGACACACTGAGAGAATCATGGAGAGAAATGGAGGAACTCAGACAAAGACATGTTACCCACCCCAGCATGGATCCAGTCCCTTCCTCAGGTCAACGCAGTGAGGAATGAATCAGCAGACCACCAGCTGATCTGCAGAGATATTAGTAAGACTCCAGATTCTCATAGGATGCTATTCAAAATATCCAATGACAATTAAACAATTCATTACATGTAAAAATTAGAAGAATCTCAACTTCCATGGGGATGCTTTGGACTCATCCATAAAGAATTCTACCAGATTATAAAACAAAAATGATTGAGATATTGTGAACACCATTGAAATCAAAATATAATTTTCTAAAAATGACAAGTTCTTCAGTGGGACCAAACTGGATGTTTAGAATAAAAAGCAAAATGACCAGACTAACCTTGAACTGGATAGACACAAGATCAAGAGCAATGAAAGAAATAATCAGCAAATGAAGCTAGCTCCCTATGAAAGGAAACTACTCCATCTGGGAAAAAAGTGTTAAAAATTTAAAAATCAAATCTCTTATATTCCATTGTGCTGTGCATGGAAAATAAAATATAGTTTTCTTCATATTCTAGGAGAGACTAAGTAAAGGATTTGAGAGGCTTATATTGTTCCTGTGTAATCTTGTTTATCTCATCCTATCTGCTCCGGTGACCTTTTCTAACATTTTCACTGATGTGAAAGACCTCATCTTTCACACAAGGTTCTTGTTTATTCATAAACATGTTGGGCTTACGTCTCTACTTTTAGCAGTCCTAACTTTAATTCTTTGGTTTTATTTTTGAGTTCACTTATTTATTTATTTGTTTGTTTGTTTGTTCGTGTTCCTGTGTAGGTGTATGTGTGGGTGCGCAGTTGGGAGTCAGTTCTTTTCTTCCACCAACTGGGTTCAGAGGATTGAAATCAAATCTTCAGACTTAAAGTCAAAGACCTCTATCAGTTAAGCAATCTGATTAGTCTAGATCATTATCTTTTTAAAAAATAAGAGTAGGAGTAACCTTCTTAACTTATTGATGTTTGAGTTGAGTTCTTTTCTCAGACTGGCAACTCAGTTCTCTCTGTGGCATCGACAAGAACCCAGAGTGTTCAAGCCTGTGATCGAGCCTCTTCCTGAGGCTGAGATTCACAAATGGCTGTCCACTCAAGTCTTGCCAATTAGGCAGCCAAGAAATTTGGAGAAATATGATAGAGAAATATTGTTAATTTAATCATTTGTCCATCTTCAACTATTATTCACATAACAATTTCACATCTCATTGGAAAGTATTATGCCTCAGTTTAAATTCTTACAGAGTAATTATCTTCAAGTATTTAATTTTTAATTTTCTGAGATTATAATATAGTTACATCATTTACTCTTCCATTTTCTCTCTCCAAACCGTTCCATTTACCTCCACCCTTGCTCTATTTCATATTATTGGCCTCTGTTTTTTTAAATTATGTTATATGTATATTTTATGTATTCCAAAATATATAAATACAACCATCACAGTCTATACAATTGTATTTATATTTTCAGGGCTGAGCATTTGGTTACTGAATAATCAGTTGCTGAGAGCTTCACTTGGACATACTTTCTCCCGCTCTCAGCTTTCCTTACTTGCCTGCAGTTCTTTGCTAGGGTTGAAGCCTCCTGAGCTTTTCCCTCCCATGTTAGCATGTATATTGTTATCTTCTGTTTATAGGGGATGAAGTGGGCAGAAAGATTGTAAGAGACAAATAAACAGGAAGCTTGCTGGATATTTGTGTGTCCTGGAAACGTCAGAGAAACTGTAGCTGTGAATTCTTACCAGCATGGCTCCTTTAATATGTTAGGGTGATAATATCATCTATAAAATTATCTTGTTATTTTCTTTCTAGCTACTAGTCAGCTATTAAAAACAAGGACATGGTGAAATTGGCAGGCAAATGGATGGATCTGGAAAAGATCATCCTGAGTGAGGCAACCAAGACCCAGAAAGACAAGCAGGATATACACTCAGTTATAAGCAGATATTGGTAATATAATAAAGGATACCCATACTACAGTCCATCTAAAGAAGCAAAGTAACAGTGAGGACCCTAGGGAGGATGCTTAACTCTCATTCAGAAGGGCAAATAGAATAAACAGTGGAAGTGGTTGAAGAGAGGGAACTAAACAGGAGCCTACCATAGATGTCCTCTGAAAGACTCTACCCACTAGGAGATTGAAGCAGATGATGAGACTCACAGTCAAATTTTGGACAGAGCACAGAAAGTCTTATAGAAGAATGGGGGGATAGATCTTCTATCACAGAGGGGACTGGACCTCCACAAGAAGACAAACAGAGACAACAAATCTGGGCCCAGGGGAGCCTGCAGAGACCAATTCACCAACCAAGGACCATGCATGGAGAGGACTTAGGCCCCCTGATCAGATGTAGCCAATAGCAGCTCAGTCTCCGCGTGGGTTTCCTAGTAAGGGGAAGAGGGCCTGTCTCTGACATGGACTCTGTTGCCTGCTCCGTGATCACTTCCCTGGTGGAGCTGCCTTGCCAGGACACAGAGGAAGAAGGTGCAGGGTCCTCATGAAACTTGGTAGGTTGGGGTCAGTTGGTAGGGGAGGAATGCTCCCCTTTTCTGAGAACTAGAAGAAGGAGATGAGGAGAAAGAGGGAAGGGAAGTAGGACAGGGATGAGATGAGGGAGGGTGTTGCAAATGGGATATAACGTGAATAAATTAAAAAATAAATTTAATAAAAAAATCTTCCTTTTAAATCCATAAAAACATTGCTTCCTGATACTTTCAGCACTAAGCCTTGGAATTTTAAATACATTTCATTTAATTTCCTCTTATTTGATAATTAAGGTAATTTCAGAGACTTTTGTAATAAATATCTATAAAATAAGAACCTAAATGTTAACTGGTAGATGAGTGGAAATTCTGATCATCCAGAAATAGCACGTCCCACAGAACAGGCTTGTTTTAGTTTTTGCTTGTTTATTTTCTCTATACTCTAGAATCTAGAGGTTTTAAGTAAAACAAAACCAAAACTGAAACAAACAAAAACAGTCCAGATAAAAATGGAAACATGGGGCTGGCTTGCCACATGAAAGCACTCTAGGTTTTTCATGCGTACACACTGAAATGGGCTTTTGGTGTTTTCTGTTTACAAAAACAGACAAAGCCGTTCCAGTCTCTGGCTGACCTCACTGGCTTCAGTACAACATGAAAGAATCCAGAGGTTGGCAAGGATGGGCAGTGTGGCCACTGTGACCCTTTGCAATGTTGTGCAGTGAGCACTTTTGTCAGAGTGAGGCATGGCACAAACATTTGCAGGGAAACAGTCTTATTTGATGCAAACGTTAGGGTTGAATTTATTTTTTTTCTGATAGGAAAAGAAAGTCATTTTGGTTATTTCTTTAAAAAACAATAATGGTTTCCCACTTTCATTAGAACTCTTGCTATTCTTGATCACATTGTCAGCCTATCAACAGAGTTCTTTTTACAGTCTGTTTTGACCTGTGACCTTCAAATTAAATGCATTAAGTACACTGGGACTCCCCTTGTAGCCAGTGATTTGGAGTTTTTCTGAATGAGGTTCATTAAGTTTTCATTACACTCTCAAGATGATTCTAAAGCAATAATTAAAGATTTCCTACTTCTTGGTAAATGAAACTTATTTAAAGCTAATATATGATCAGAATCATTAAAACTATATAAATATAAGAATATCCACCAGAGATGAAAAATAACTACTCTCAAATTTAGTGTTTAGTTCACCACCATTAGCACTCACCTTTAAGGGCCCAAAGTGACATTAAATAAAAACCAAACATTTCATTATACAGCATGCCAGTATCAGCTGCTTCCCATTATTGAGCACTTACTGTGTGAGAGGCTCGGCGTTTTCTATGGACTATTTTTTGTTAAGCATTTTTGCTTGGAGAGATGAAGAGGATTTATGTTATCAAGTATGCTATCAGCAAGGATGGGGTCAAGCTTTCAATCTCAGCTCACAGCCAAATGCTCATTTCATCCCACGTGTTTTCATTTCCTACTCACAGAGGTGAATCCCATTGAACTGAATGTTCAGCTAGAAATGCACTATGAGTAAGTGCTTATACTGTGCCACACATGCTCATGGATGCTTGCTGCCTACCTGCATTTCTTTCGGTTCCCTGGGAAGAGGAAGACAATTCTTTAAAATGTCACACCTTCCTTAATCTCATTCAAACTCCAAGCACAAAGTATATTGTGTTAAAATGAAAATTACTAAGGAACAAGCAGATGTAAAGTGTCATGTGACAAGCAAAAACAACAACAACAACAACAAACATTGGCATCAGTTTCCTTAACATAAGTTTTATGCTTAATTTTGTAAAGAAAAAATATTCATTGTGGCCTTTAAGCAGTAATTTAATTGTACATTCAGTACTAAGAAGGATTCTGGAGATGACAATTACATTGCTCATTATCTTTAGGGTTCTGCTGTGTGTGGGCTATGGACATATGCTTTATCCAGTCATTTGTCAAGCATCCTTATAATTTTCATTGCCTGTGAATCTTTGTATTGTCTTCATGACTGTATAAGTTTAGAAAGCATCATCATTTGCCTATCTCTTGTTATAGGTGACTTCAGACATGCTGGAGCACTAGGGAGTTCTGTTTCAGCTTCCAGTCCCTGTTAGCTAAATGCTAATGACTTAGTCCTGCTCTACTTCACTAGCTACCCTTCTTATTGCATCTTCTCTTCTCTTTATATTCCAATAATACTGGGAATTCTAAGAGAATAGAACACTGTCATATTCATATACATATTTGCACATATCATTTTACATACATAAAAATTCTGAATTATCTTTTTAAAGTTTTTCAGAGGCACTTTGTTCATGGAAGAGGCTCTTTTTTTTCTCTGGTGTGTATTTTTGTCATCTTTGTTAAATATCAGATGGCTGCAGTTACATTCATTCATGGTTTGGGTCTTCTATTTTGTTCCATTGGTCTAAAAGTCTTCTTCTTTTATAATGCCAGTATCATGCTGATTTATCCCTATTTCTGCAATACAATTTGTATTCTGGTATTGCAATCCCCCAAGCATTGTTCTTTTTGCTCAGGGATATTTTGATTACTTAGAGTTCTTTGTGGGGCTCCACATTTTAGGATTTGTTTCTATTTTTATGTTGCAAGGGTTTTGACTGGCATTGTATTCACTCTGTAAATTGCTTTTGGTTGAATGGTCATTTTCACATTACTACTCCCAATCCATGAGTATGGGAGGTCTTCCCATCTTCTAACACTTTCCTCAGCCTCTTTCTTCAGAGTTAAAGTTTTCCTTGTAGAGGTCTTTCAAGTTCTTGGTTGGGTTTGATTTTAGGTATGTTTTAGAGGCACCTGAGAATGGAAGTGTTTCTCTGATCTATTTCTCCTGTGTGCCTTAGTGGGGTATAGAAAGGTTACTGATTTTTCTAAAATACTTTGAATCTTGCCACTGTACTAAAATTGTTGATGATTTCTAGAACATTTCTAGCTGAATTTTAGAAATCAGTTATCTACAAGTAGGAAATTTTTTACTTCTTCCTTTCATATTTATGTTTTTTTAAATTTTTGCTTTCTTATCTTATTGCTACAGCTCACACTTCATGCATTATACTGAAAAAAAGTATTGATTAAGGACATTTCTGCCTCACTCCTGATATTAATTGTTTCATTTTTTTCTATTTATGTTTTTTTCTATTCATTTTTCTCTAGTTATGAAGATTTTCTCTATGGCTTTGTCATAGGTAGCTTTTGTTATATTGAGGCATGTTTCCTGCAATTTTACTCTCTCTAAGACTTTTTTCATATGAAGGAACATTAGGTTTTTCAAAGGCCTTTTTTCATCTATTGTAATAATTAAGTGTTTTTTGTCTTTACGCACATTTATATGATTCGTGGAATTTATTGTTATGCAAGTTAACTTGATCCTGGAGGGTGAAAATTTTAATATATACCTGTATTTGGCTTATAATCTTTTTTTATTTAACTTTTATTAATTACACTTTATTCATTTTGTATCCCCCCATAAGCGCCTCCCTCCTCCCTTCCCAGTCCCACCCTCCCCCCCATCTGCATGCATGCCCCTCCCCATGTCCACTGATTGGGGAGATCCTCCTCTCCTTCTTTCTGATCTTAGTCTATCAGTTCTCATCAGAAGTGGCTGCATTGTCAGGGTTCTAGGTTATCTCCATGAATAGTCCTTGGTTGGAGTATGAGTCTCTGGGAAGTTCCCTGTGTTCAAATTTTCTTGTTCTGTTGCTCTCCTTGTGGAGTTCCTGTCCTCTACAGCTCTTACTATTTCCCACTTCTTACATAAAATTCCATTCACTCTGCCTGTCAGTTGGCCATCAGGCTCAGCATCTGCTTTCACAGTCTTCATGGCAGAGGCTTTCAGAGGCCCTCTGTGGCAGGTTCCCAGGTTGTTTCCTGTTTTCTTCTTCTGGCTTTCAGAGGCCCTCTGTAGCAGGTTCCTCGGTTGTTTCCTGTTTTTTTTTTTTTCTTCTGATGTCCATCCTCTTTGCCTTTCAGGATGGGGACTGAACATTTTAGTTAGGGTCCTCTCTTTTGCTTTGTTTGTTTAGATGTACAGATTTTAGTGGGTTTATCTTATGTTGTATGTTTATATGAGTGAGTATATACCGTGTGTGTGTTTTTGCTTCTGGGACAACTCACTCAGGATGATCCTTTCCAGATCCCACCATTTACTTGCAAATTTCATGATTTCCTTATTTTTCATTGCTGAGTAATATTCCATTGTATAGATGTACCACAGTTTCTGCATCCATTCTTCAGTTGAGGGGCATCTGGGCTGTTTCCAGCTTCTGGCTATTACAAATAAAGCTGCTACAAACATGGTTGAGCAAATGTCCTTTTTGTGTACTAGAGCTTCTTTTGGGTATATGCCTAGGAGTGGTATGGCTGGATCTTGAGGAAGAGCTATTCCTAGTTGTCTGAGAAAGCTCCAGATAGATTTCCAGAGTGGTTGTACAAGTTTACATTCCCACCAGCAGTGGAGAAGGGTTCCCTTTCTCCACAACCTCTCCAGCATGTGTTGTCACTTGAGTTTTTGATCTTGGCCATTCTGATGGGTGTAAGGTGAAATCTCAGGGTTGTTTTGATTTGCATTTCCCTATGGATAATGAGGTTGAGCATTTCTTTAAGTGCTTCTCTGCCATTCGATATTCCTCTACAGAGAATTCTCTGTTTAGCTCTTCCCCCCCCCCTTCTTTTTAAGTGGATTACTTGGTTTGCTCCTTTTCAGCTTCTTTAGTTCTTTATATATTTATTGATTGTTGCTCTTGGAGCCTGTGCTGTTGGTGTTCTGTTCAGGAAGTTTTCTGCTGTACCAATGAGTTCTAGGGTATTCCCCACATTTTTTCCAGCTGATTTAATGTGTCTGGTTTTATGTTGAGGTCTTTGATCCACTTGGACTTCAGTTTTGTGCAGAGTGATAAGTATGGATCTATTTTCATTTTTCTACATGTAGACATCCAGTTGGACCAGCACCATTTGTTGAAGATGCTATCTTTTTTTCATTGTATGGTTTTGGCATCTTTGTCAAAAATCAGGTGTCCATAAGTGTGTGGGTTTATTTCTGGGTCTTCTGTTCTGTTCCATTGATCCACCATTCTGTTTCTATGCCAGTACCATGCAGTTATTGTAACTGTTGCTCTATATTATAGCTTGAGATCAGGGATGGAGATACCTCCAGAAGATCTTTTATTGTAGAGGATTGTTTTAGCAATTCTGGGTAACTTGTTATTCCATATGAAGTTGAGAATTTTTCTTTCCAGGTCTGTAAAGAATTGTATTGGCAATTTGATGGGAATTGCAGTAAATCTGAAGATTGCTTTTGGTAAGATGGCCATTTTTACTATGTTAATCCTGCCAAGTCATGAGCATGGGAGGTCTTTCCATCTTCTCATATCTTCTTCTAATTCTTTCTTCAGAGACTTGAAATTTTTTTATACAAGTCTTTGACTTGCTTGGTTAGAGTTACTCTGAGGTACCTTATGTCATTTTTGGCTATTGTGAAGGGTGTTGTTTCCCTAATTTCCTTCTCAGCCTTTTTGTCTTTTGTATACAGGAAGGCTACTGATTTTTTTGAGTTAATTTTCTATCTGGCCACTTTGCTGAAGGTGTTTATCAGCTGTAGGAGTTCCCTGGTAGAGTTTTGGGGGTCACTCATGTATACTATAATATCATCTGCAAATAGTGATAATTTGACTTCTTCCTTTCCCATCTTTATCCCCCTGATCTCCTTCAATTGTCTTATTGCTCTTGCAAGGACTTCCAGCCCAATGTTGAAGAGATATGGGGAGAGTGGGCAGCCTTGTCTTGTCCCTGATTTCAGTGGGATTGCTTTAAGTTTCTCTTTGTTCAGTTTGATGTTAGCTATAGGCTTGCTGTATATCGCCTTTACTGTGTTTAGATATGTGCCTTGTATCGCTGATCTCTCCAAGACTTTAAACATGAATGGATGTTGGATTTTGTCAAATGCTTTTTCAGCATCTAGGGAGATTATCATGTGTTTTTTTTTTCTTTCAGTTTGTTAATATGGTCGATCACATTGATGGATTTTCTTTTATTGAACCACCCCTGCATACCTTGGATGAAGCCTACTTGGTCATAGTGGATAATATCTTTGATGTGTTCTTGTATTCAGTTTGCAAGTAGTTTGTTAAGTATTTTTGCATCAATGTTCATATGGGAGATTGGCCTGAAATTCTCTTTCTTTGTTGAGTCTTTGTGAGGTTTAGGTACCAAGGTGACTCTGGCTTCATAGAATGAGTTTGGTAATGTTCCTTCTGTTTCTATTTTGTGGAATAGTTTGAAAAGAATTGGAGTTAGCTCTTCTTTGAAGGTCTGGTAAAATTCTACTCTGAAGCCATCTGGTCCTGGGCTTTTTTTGGATGGGAGACTTTCTTTGGGGGATATAGGACTGTTTAATTGATTTACCTGGTCCTGATTCAGCTTTGGTAAGTCAAATTGATCAAGAAAATTGTCCATTTCATTTAGATTTTCAAATTTTGTGGCATATAGACTTTTGAAGTAAATCCTAATGATTGTTTGGATTTCCTCAGTGTCTGTAGTTATGTCCCCCTTTTCATTTCTGATTTTGTTGATTTGGGTGGTGTCTCTCTGCCTTTTGGTTAGCTTGGCTAAGGGTGTGTTGATCTTGTTGATTTTCTCAAAGAACCAGCTCTTGGTTTCATTGAATCTTTGAATTGTTTTCTTTGTTTCTAATTGATTGATTTCAGCCCTGAGTTTGATTATTTCCAGCCATCTACTCTTTTGGTGTGTCTGCTTCTTCTTTTTCTAGGTTTTTTTTTATATTTATGTATTTTTATTATGTGTACAATGTTCTGTCTGCATGTACACCTGAATGCTAGAAGAGGCACCAGATTTCATTATAGATGGCTGTTAGCCACCATGTGGTTGCTGGGATTTGAACTCGAGACCTCTGGAAGAGCAAGCAGTGCTCTTAACCTCTGAGCCATCTCTCCAGCCTCCTTTCTAGGGTTTTTAAGTGGGCCATTAAGTTGCTTGAATGAGCTGTCTCGAATTTCTTCTTAAAGGCACTTAGTGCTATGAACTTTCCTTTTAGCACTGCTTTCATTGTGTCCCACAAGTTTGGGTATGTTGTGTCTTCATTTTTATTGAGTTCTAGGAAGACTTTAATTTCTTTCTTTATTTCTTCCCTGACCCAGCTGTCTTTTAGTAACAAGTTGTTCAGTTTCCATGTGTATGTAGGCTTTTTGCTATTTCTGTTGTTGTTGAAGTCCAACTTTATTCCATAGTGATCAGACAAGATACAAGGGATTATTTCAATCTTCTTGTATCTGTTGAGACTTGCTTTGTGACCCACTGTATGGTCTATTTTGGAGAAGATTCCATGAGGTGCTGAGAAGAAGGCAAATGCTTTTGTGTTTGGGTGTAAGGTTCTGTAAATGTCTGTGAGGTCCATTTGATTCATGACCTCTGTCAGAGATATTGTTTCTTTGTTTAATTTCTGTTTTGTTGACCTGTCCTGTGTTGAGAGTGGGGTGTTGAAGTCTCCCACTATCAATGTGTGGGTATCTATATGTTGATTAAATTTATCAATGTTTCTTTTACAAATGTGGGTGCTCTTGTATTTGGGGCATAGATGTTCAGGATTGTGATGTCTTCCTGGTGGAATTTTCCCTTGATGAGTATGAAGTCTCCTTCCATCTCTTTTTATTAATTTTTGTTGAAAGTCTATTTTATCAGATATTAGAATGGCTACTCCTGATTGTTTCTTGGAAAGTAGTCTTCCAACCTTTTACCCTCAGGTACTGTCTATCTTTGTGCCTTAGGTGTATTTCTTGTATACAACAGATTGCTGGGTTTTGTTTACGTATCCATTCTGTTAATCTGTGTCTTTTAACTGGAGAGTTGAGTCCATTGACGTTGAGAGAGATTAATGACCACTGGCTGTTAGATCCTTTGATTTTGATGTTGGCTGTGGTCATAAGGTTGTATGCTTGGTTGCTTTTTGTTTTACTGTAGTAAGGCTAATTATTTCCTGTGTTTTCTTGACAGAAGCTAATTTTCTTGGGTTGTATTTTCCCTTCTAGTGTCTTCTGTAATGCTGGATTTGTATGTACGTATTATTGAAATTTGTTTTTTTCATTGAATATCTTGTTTTCTCCGTCTATGAGGACTGAGAGTTTTGCAGGGTATAGTAGCCTGGGCTGACATCTGTGTTCTCTTAGGGTCTGCATGATATCCGTCCAGGCCCTTCTGGCTTTCATAGTCTCTGTTGAAAAGTCAGGTGTGATTCTAATGGGTTTGCCATTATATGTTACTTGGCCTTTTTCCCTTGCAGCTTTTAGTATTTTTTCTTTGTTCTGTGTACTTACTGTTTTGATTATTATGTGGTGGGAGGATTTTCTTTTCTGGTCAAATTTGTTGGGTGGTCTGTAGGCCTCATGTATTCTTATTGGCTTCTCCTTTAACTTGGGAAAGTTTTCTTCAATGATTTTGTTGAAAATATTCTCTGGGCCTTGGAGAAGGGAGTCTTCTTTTTCCTCTATACCTATTATTCTTAGGTTTTGTCTTTTTATATTGTCATGGATTTCTTGGACAGTTTGTGTCAGGAATTTTTCAGATTTAACATTTTCTTTGACAGATACATCGATTTCTTCCATTGTATCTTCTACACCTGAGATTCTTTCTTCCATCTCTTGTAGTCTGTTGGTTATGCTTACCTCTGTAGTTCCTGTTTTCTCTCCTAAATTCTTCCTCTCCATTATTTCCTCCATTTGTGTTTTCTTTAATTTTTCTAGTTCTATCTTCAGGTCTTGAGTTGTTTTGTTTACTTCCTTCACCTGTCTGATTGTATTTTCCTCTTTTTCCTTTAGTTCCTTCAACTCTGTTTCTTTTACTTCTTTCAGTGATTTAATTATTTCTTCTCTGAAGGCTGCAAACTGTTTGGCTGCATCTTGCTGTATTTCTTCACGGATGGCCATAATCTGCTTGTCTTTAAACTTCCTCCATTTCTTTACGGATAGCCATGATCTGTTTGGTTTTATCTTTCTCTAATTCTTTACATATCTTTTTTGTTTCCTCTATTATCCTCTTCATCGGCATAGATGTAAGGTCTTCTTCTTGATTTTCTATTGTGCTGTGTTGTCCAGGGCTGTTAGCTCCTGGATGGCTGGGTTTTGGAGATGCCATATTGCTCTGTTTTGTGTTGGTTGTACTTTTACGCTGACCTCTACCCATTGGGCTGTTTTAGGTGTTGGCTGTCAGTTTCTGTGCTTCCTGGAGTCCTGAGGTAGGGAGAATCCCCTTGGCCTGAAGATGATTATTCCTGAAGGAGTCCTCCTCTGCTTTTTGTTTATGGTCACTGTATGGCCAGTGTTTCTCAGGAATTGCCACTGCTCACCCCAGGTGTTTAGCCCTGAGTAGTAGCTGTGGTTTTTGTTATGCGGGGGGGGGGGGGGGGGTTCTCCTCTTATACATAGAAGTTCTCAAGACAGCTGCCCCACTGCTGGGTTTCTCGTTATAAATTTAGTGAGCTGCTGCTGTTGTTACAGTTTTCCAAGTACAGTCGTCTTGAAGAACCTGTTGATTCCCTAGCTGTGGGGTTTTCTCCCAACAGGGAAACTTAGTCTGTTATCCTGGGGCACACAGTTCTGTCCGGGAAAGTGAGAGGAACGCCCAGCAAGTCTCTGGGCCAGAGGCTGAGTGCTCCAATCTGGGCCTAGAGAATGTGCACCTAGGTTGAGTTGGCACCTGGGGGTGCCACTCTGGTCTGGAGGCTGGGTACCTCAGTCTGGACCAGAAGCTGTGTGTCCCTGTCTGGGATGCTGGCTGCAGGCACCGCTCTGGTCCAGACGCTGGGGGTACAGCCCTCTTGAAAGACCAGGGGTTCCCACAGTTTTGTCAGTCTAGCTAGGGGTAACTGGTTGATCCTTGGCATAGTATCTGAGGGCTGCTGTAATGGCTCTCTGGCTTTTGTAGGCCTGAGGATGCAGCTGTGTGCCCCAGTGCCCTAGGGGTACTCAATAATGGCGGATGAGCACAGCGCTCCTGCCTGCAGTAGAAGGCTAGAACCTAGAGTCTCTGTGAATCCACAGAGTCTTTTGGTGCTGGGTGTCCTGAGCTTTAGACCTGATGATCCCCCCGCTGGGGATTTCCTTCTGCCAGGGACACCCAGTCTTTGCTTTGGGGACTGCTACTCTGTCTGGGTGGCGAGTAGAACCCACAGGCACAGACGCCTGCCCATGGCTCTGCCTTTCTGGCCTTTGGGAGCCTGGACGTCTGCCTAAACTGGGTAATTTTCCCGAGACCTTTTAGGGGTGGTGGTATCAGCTGAGTGCTCTGAGATCAGACCAGCCGTTTCCCTCCCTGTGGGTTTGCACCCAACAGTGAAACTGAGCCTCTGATGCCCTGGGGCCCACAGTTCTACGTGAGGCAGCGAATCAGGCGCACAGGCAGGGCTCTGTGCAGGCGCCTGGGTCCCTGGCTCTGGCTCCGGGCTGGCTCCTGGGGCGCCCGCAGAACCTGAGTCTTTTCCAGGGAATGTCTGGGTGACCTAAGGTCAGTCCCAATCGTTTCCTGCTCCGTGGGGTTATCTCTTGACTGGAAAATCCAGTCTGTGATGTTGTGGGCCCACAGTTCAGTCTGGGACAGTGACCAGATCACGCTGGTGTGTAGCTCTGGGCTGGCAACCAAGGGCCTGGCAGAACCAGGGTCTCTTCTGCGGTTTAGCTGAGTGAGTTAAAGCTGATTGAATCCCCCACTGTGGGGTATCCTGTCACCTGAGAAACACAATCACTTGTGTTTTATGGCTGTGAGTTCTGCTTGCTGGTCACTGTGCCAATCCTGCTGTGCTGCTGTTCAGAATGAGAGTCCTCCCGGCGCTGCCATCTTGCCCTGCCTCCACTTATAATCTTTAATAGGACTTGCTTCTATGTTATTCAGAGCTATTGACCTATAGTTTTCTTTTATGTTGTCATTACATGAACTGGGTTAAAGTAATACTGGCTTTCTAAACCTGTATAATTTCTACCTGCATTGTAAATACTTATTTTTTTTTTACCCATAGACAAGTACATTTCTCAACCTCTCATTACATGAGGAAGAGCCTAGAACTCATTGGAACAGGAGACGACTCCCTGAACAGAACACCAACAGCACAGGCTCTAAGAGCAACAATCAATGAATGGGACCTCATCAAACTGAAAAGCTTCTGTAAAGCAAAAGACATCATCGTCAGAAACAAACGACAGCCTACAGACTGGGAAAGGATCTTCACCAACCCTATATCTGACAGAGGGCTAATATCCAGAATATATAAAGAAGTTAAAAAGCAACAAATCAAGTAATCCAATTTAAAAAAAAATGGAGTACGGAGCTAAACAGAGAGTTCTTTGTAGAAGAATATAGAATGGCAGTGAAACACTCAAATAAATGCTCAGCATCCTTAGCCATCAGGGAAATGCAAATCAAAATGACTATGAGATTTCACCTTACAACCATCAGAATGACTAAGATCATAACTCAAGTGACAACACATACTGGAGAGGTTGTGGAGAAAGGGGAACCTTCGTCCATTGCTGGTGGGAGTGTAAATTTGTACAGCCACTTTCCAAATCTGGTACTTTTCCAGACAATCAGGAATAGTGCTTTCTCAAGATCCAACTATACCACTCCTGGAAATATATCCAAAAGATGCTTAAGTACATAATGAGGACATTTGTTCAACCATGTTCGTAGCAGCTGGAAACAACCCAGATGTTCCTCAGTGTAGGAAGGGATACAGAAATTGTGGCACATTTACACAATGGAATACTACTCAGCAAATAAAAACAAGGAAATCATGAAATTTGCAGGTAAATGGTGGGAACTGGAAAAGATCAACCTGAGTGAGGTATCCCAAAAGCAGAAAGACACACATAGTATATAATCACTTATTAGTGTATTCTAGGCCTATAAGATAGGATAAACATACTAAAATCTGTACACCTTAAAAAGCTAAACAAGAAAGAGGACCCAGGGTAAGATGATCAATCCTCACTTAGAAAGGCAAATGGGATGGACATTGGAAGTAGAAGAATACAAGAATTAGGACAGATGCCTCCCAAGGAGAGCCTCTTAAAGACTCTACCTAGCAGTGTATCAAAACAGATGCTGAGACTCATAACCAAACCTTGGGCAGAGGGCAGGGAATCATATGAAAGAAGGAGGAGTTTGTAAGACCTGGAGAGGACAGAAGTTCCACAAGGACCAAATATATCTGGACACAGGGGTCTTTTCTGAGACTGATTCTTCAACCAAGGACCATACATAGATATAAACTAGAACCCCTGCTCAGATGTAGCCCATGGCAGCTCAGTCTCCAAGTGGATATCCTAGTAAGGGGAACAGGGATTGTCTCTGACATGAACTCAGTGGCTGGCTCTTTGATCTCCCCACACACACCCTGAGGGAAGAGCAGCCTTGCTAGGCCACGGGGGAGAACCTTGCAGCTAGTCATGATGAGACCTGATAAACTAGGGTCAGATGTAATGGGAGGAGGACCTCCCCTATCAATGGACTTACAGAGGGGCAAGTAAGAGATGTGGGAGGGAGGGTGGGACTGGGAGGGAATGAGGGAGAGGGCTACAGCTGGGATACAAAGTAAATAAACAGTAATTAATATAAAAAATAAAAATTTAATTAAAAAAATAAATTTCTTTTTTTTCTCCTAACGGACTGAAAACATTACAGAAAACCACAACTTGTTAAAATGAGAAGAACAAATGATCATAGGGATCCCTATCCAGGTTGATATATTATTAATCTTAATACTCAGGAAATAATGTGGAAGAAGGAATAGAAAGATTGTAAGAGCTGGAGAACCAAGATGTCTGCTGTGAGATAGTTTCCTCTCTACATAATAGGGAAGGTGCACACATGAAATGTCAAAAGTATGATCATTTCCTCATAACCTATACAATTCCAACATGAACTGAGACTCCATCCTGAATAGAGAAATAGCTTATTTCTAGATAAGGAGCGATGTTATTAATGGCTCCTGAAAGAGGGATAACCAGCCTTCTCCAAGGACACAATCCTTTATAAGTTACAGATCCCAAGCTATCAGCTTCTAAGGATGTGTACATAGGAGAAACGCTAAATGAGTGCAGTCAGATATAATCATGCAACAATAATTAAATAATATGTTATGGATTTAAGAGAGATTTAGGACCATGCAGAAGTTGGGTAGAGAAGTAGAAATGGTAGAAATGATGCAGCTACAGTACTCATGTGCAAAATTCTCCTAAAAAATATTCTTAAATTCCCAAGAAGCCTTTCAGATATTAACTTCTCTGCAACATTATTCTTAAATTCAGTGTCAGTCACTGGACAGAACTAGTAATTTCTTTGTTATTATTACCTCTTGGCCCTGTGCTTGCCTTATCTCCAATATTGCATACTTGCTTTTGCATCTGCCTCTTCGTGCACTGGATGGGTTGCAGCATAATGATTTTTTTTTAATACACGTTGTTGAATTCTTCATTTTCTCAGAACTATGGAATCTATGGAAGAGCTGTGTAAACCACAGGTTTGTTTAATGTTTCTAAACCTCAAATCATTTCATTTCAATTACTTAGAAAAAACCTATTAACTATGATGACAACCAATGTGGTAGGGAACAGAAAACTGACTAATAAACTGAACATTAAATTAAGCCAAATTGTCAATAATATGAGAACTAATATTCCCACAGACTTTTGGATCTTTGGGGGTGGTGGAGTGTATCATATCCATTAGTGACTACAGTGACATACCTAACACAACTACTTCTTAAAATATTTGAATATATTTGAGCATTTTTCTTCCTTCCTTTTTTGTTTAACTTCACATTTCATTCTTGTTCCTATTGCCAAAAGAGGAATTATAAATGAATAATTTAATGAGTGCTAGTGAACACAGATAATTTACCTCTTTTGTAGCAGTCTAAAAATGCAAAATTGATTTGTGTTTTTTAAGAGCTGTTGGCCATAAATACATTTCATTTGCATAAGCTTTTATTTTTAATATGTTCCAAATATCAGATGTTAAAATATAAACCACCTGGGAAGTATTACCCGATGCTGCTGCAAAATATCAAGAAAGCTTGTGGGAAGGAATGATCCTCAAAAAAAAAAAAAGAAAAAAAAAGATTCTTTCTATTTCTCTAAAGCAAAGAAAGGATTAATGTAATAGGACTGATTCTTAAATTCAGCTTTATTTCTTATACAAAGAGGAATAGATAGCTTAATTATTATTGATATATTTTATAGAAATAATAAAATAAGTTGATAAATAGAAGAGCCATTAGCAGACGATTAGTCGTTTTAGAAACAGATATGATATTTTAGCTGAATATATCCTTAGCTATTTAATAAATAAATAAAACATGACATATTTCCTATTGCATATGCACTCTATCATTTAAACTAAAAATGTCTCATTAAATTATGTAGAACGTTGCTGTCCAGATCTGGTAATTTCCCATAATTCTTTGAGGGAAATTAATGTGCTTGATGGTGCAAGAATATCTCCCAACACTTGCCAAACTACAAATACATCTCTTAGCAGAGACTCAGGCTAGAGTTAAATTTTCTGTAGACTGATAAATTAAAAATCAGTGTATACAATTTGCTTAGTTTCTGTCACTGAATATACACAAATAATGACACCAAAATTTAAATGTGTACAATGCTTTTTTAGCCTTCTCTATAATTTATTTGTTAATTAAACAAGAAAATCCAAGACCAAATGAACCAGGCTTCCGGTATTCATCTGACTTCTCTTCGAAACCATGGGTGAAGTTCAAATGTGCTGGAAATAATAGTTTTGCATTAGAGTTAGGGGAAAGTTGACCCTAACTGAAGAGTGTCTACAAAACAAGAATTTGGTTGTTTTAGTATGAGCAGTTTGATTGTAAAATTTTACAATATTTTACTAGCATCACTTTCATTTTATAATTTGCCAACTGGACATTGATGGAGATTCAAAGCCATTTTAACCCAGGAAGTCTCCATGATTATGTAAGCAAAATGCAACTAATCTTTTTATAAACCCATTTGAAGGAAATTGTGTTCCATTTTATCTGGGCAAATCCACAAGTCACAAAGTTAGTAACAGTGGAAAGATTAGGAAAGAAACAAACAACTTGGAAATGATTCCTAAATGTGTCCTTTGCTTTACAGAAGCTTTTCAGTTTCATGAGGTTCCATTTATTGATTGTTGATCTTAGAACCTGTGTTGTTGGTGTTCTGTTCAGGAAGCTTTCTACTGTGCCAATGAGGTCACAGCTCTTCCCTACTTTTTCTTCTAACAGATTTAGTCTGGTTTTATGTTGAGGTTTTTGATCCACTTGGATTTTACTTTTGTGCACCGTGATAAATATGGATCTATTTGCATTTTTCTACATGTAGACATCCAGTTAGACCAGCACCATTTGTTGAAGATGCTATATTTTTTTCCATTGTATGGTATTGACTTCTTTGTCAAAAATTAAGTTTCCGAAGGTGTGTGGGTTTATTTCTGGATCTTCAATTTGATTCCAAAATTAAGTTTCCATAAGCGTGTGGGTTTATTTCAGGAATCTTCAATTTGATCCCATTAATTAGCCAGTCTGTTTCTATGCAAGTACCATGCTGTTTTTTATTCCAAACAACAGCCTACAGATCGGGAAAAGATCTTAACCAACCCTACATCACACAGAGGGCTAATATCCAGAATGTATAAAGAACTCAAGAAGTTAAACCCCAACAAACCAAGTAATCCAATTAAAAATGGGGTACAGAGCTAAACAGAAAATTCTCAACAGAAGAATATTGACTGGCAGATAAACACTTAAAGAAATGTTCAACGTCCTTAGTCATCAGGGAAATGCAAAACAACTCTGAGATTTCACCTTACACCCATCAGAATGGCTAAGATAAAAAACTCAAGTGAAAACACATGCTGGAAAGGATGTGGAGAAAGGGGAACCCTCCTCCATTGTTGGTGGGAATGTAAACTTGTACAACCATTTTCGAAATCTTTCTGGTGCTTTCTCAGAAAATTAGGAATAGTGCTGCCTCACGATACAGCTAAACCACTCCTAGGCATATATCCAAAACATGTGCAAGTATACAACAAGTATATTTGCTCAACCATTATCATAATGGCTTTATTCCTAATAGCCAGAATCTGGAAATGACCCATATATCCCTCAATGGAAGAATGGATACAGAAATTGTGGTACATTTACACAATAGAATACTACTCAGCAAATACAAACAAGGAAATCATGAAATATGCAGGCAAATGGTTGGACTAGAAAAAAAAATCATCCTCAGTGAGGTAAACCAGAAGCAGAAAGAGACAAATGCTATAAACTCACTTATAAGTGGACATTAGCTATATAATATAGGATAAACATAATAAAATCTATAGTCCTAAGGACACTAAACAACAGGGAGGACCCAGGGAAGAGGCTGAAACCCCACTCAAAAGGACAAACAGGATAAATATCTGAAGTAGGAGAAGACAAGGAACAAGACAGGAGCCTTCTATAGGAGGCCTCTGAAAGACTCTACCCAGCAGGGTATCGAAGGAGGACTGAGACTCATAGCCATACT
The DNA here is from genome assembly GCF_030254825.1 of Meriones unguiculatus. Lineage (NCBI taxonomy): Eukaryota > Metazoa > Chordata > Mammalia > Rodentia > Muridae > Meriones > Meriones unguiculatus. The sequence continues at coordinate 97,160,640 of NC_083349.1, read as the reverse complement.
TAGGGCAGAATGCAAAAAAACTGATGGAAGAAGAGAGAGTTAGAAAGACCTGGAAGAGACAGGAATACTGCAAGGAGACCATCAGAGCCAAAAAACTTGGCCCAGGGGGCCTGAAGAGACTGATAAGTCAACCAAGGACCACACATGGAGATGACCTAGACGCCCTGCTTAGAGAAGCACATAATCTGCTCAGTTTCTTTTTAATTGTACTTTATTTACTTTGTATCCCCCCTCTAGTTCCCTCCCTCTTCCCCTCCCAGTCCCTTCCTCCCACCCCTTCTCCACCCATGGCCTTCCCTAAGTCCACTGGTAGGGGAGGGTTTCTTTTTCTTCCTTCTGATCCTAGTCTGTTAAGTTTCATCAGGAGTGGTCTGTTCAGTTTTCAAGAGAGTTCCCTAGTAAGGAGGGCAGAGGCTGCCTCTGACATGAACTCAGTGGTGGGCTCTTAGATCACCTCTCCCTAGGAGTTGCATGCAGCCTTGCCAGGCCACAGAGAAAGATGATGCAGCCAGCCCTGATGAGACTTGATAGGACAGGGTCAGATAGAAGGGAAGAAGCTCCTCCCCTATCAGTGGACTAGGAATGGGGCATAGAGGGAGAAAGGTAAGGGTGGGACTGGGAGGAGAGGGGGAGGGGACCACAGCAGAGATATAAAGTGAATAATTGTAATAACCAAGCAAGTAAGTAAATAAATAAATAAATATTCCTAAAAATACTCTAGGGACTAAAATATTAAGATTTAAAAACAAAGAACTCTGCTATTTCAGTGCTATTAGCTTTCAGTTTTGTTTTTAAAACAAGCTTGCATGTAAACATGCCAACAACCCAAGAAGTCCAGTGTGTCAAGGAGTTTTTGAATAAGGAAATGGGCTCAGGACAATAATGTGTTGCTTACATAAAGGCGTTTACTCACGATACTGAAGGCATACTCACCCTTTCTCCTCTAAATTGGTTCCAAACAGACAAAATTCATTAACCACAAAGCATCATCTATGTGATGAGATTAAATCTATTTCATAAATGGTGTAAATGAAGAATTGCCTTTCACGAGTCTGCTGATTCCACAAGTAAAAGCAGATTCAGTCAGCTCTGTTTGTGTGAAGGCAAAAAGGGGTCACTTTTGCAGACTAGTGCAATGGTGGGGAAGGGAGAAAGGAGAAAGGACAAAAAAAGAGGAGGAAGATCAAGTTCTTGAACTGTCACTTGCTTTAAAAACTGCCCTTCAAAGTACAGACATGACCTTCTGGGCAAACTTATATAATGAAAGTTCTTTGTAAATATTGGAAACATAATATAATTTGGGGTCTTAAACAAGATTAGTATGTTTGAAATGCACATTATATATACTTATTTTAAAGCATTCTTATTTTGAGTCCCTTTTCTTTAGGGTTATAGAGAATATAGCATTAATGATTTATATTTAATTGGAGGATATATTTATTAAACATGTCTGAAAGGATTGTTACCAACAATATAATATATCTAACTTATATGATTTATGTACATACATACTTACTTATTAAACACACACACAAATACACAAAACCCCCATGATATTACTATTAATATAGCTTTTAAAAAAATAAAAATGAGTGTGTGTGAAGAATAAAGCATGTTCTGACTCACCAAACACAAGTCCGTTGATGTAGAGAGTGCAGAGAGGCTAATTCCATACTCTGACTCATCAGGAAAAAAAAATCAATAAAGACACGTTAGGAGTAATGGACACACATTTGTGTGTGTGTGGCTAACATGCTTTGTAGAGGCAGCTCTTCACCTGAGAATGTGTAAGTTTATTTATGTGTGAAAATGAAACACAGGCAGCCCTATAGATGGCAGGGGCCTGTCAAAGGTTGCCTCTCATTTGCAATGACAAGAAAGATTTACACTTGAGCATTTCGGCTTCTCAATGACCAACAAAAGGGCATGTTCCCTTGCCAGGTCAATTATTTCACAATCTTTGAGAAGCCTGAATTCCCCCAGGCCCCTGCAATGAAACAGCAGCTAAAATACATTTATTTGCAATGTTATCATATCCTTGCTTTTATTTTACTTGAGTTTCTGCTATTGTTGAATTTGTGCCCTCCAGAATTTTACTGTTGCTAATGAGACATAAGAAGATGTAACTTTAAGGGATGACTAGGCCATGAGAGATAAGTACATGTAAGTGGAATTAGCTGTCACTCCTGACACAGACATTTCTTGGAGATGTTTTTGTCCTAGAGCCTCTGCCTCAGAAGGTGTAGCTCTTAGTAAGCACCAAATACTAGAGCTTTTAACTGCAGCATTCAGAAATATAAAAAGTAGATTTATCCCCTTTATCGTTCATAGAGGCCCTGTTTAACAATACAGATGGACTGGCAACCTCATTTAAATGGATCAAAACTAATTTTGCTTTTATATTAAATCCATGTAAAGTATAAAACATATGCATTATTTAGTATGTTAGTTGAGACTCATCCATGTTTTTGTGTGTTGCTACAGCTGTATTGCTTCATTCTCAGTGCTATATAATGACAGATTGCATATCATCAAATTGATATACAAATTGATGCTACAAATTAAAATCACTCTCACCAGGAACATATGAGAGTTTATTACTCATTTTCTCTCTTAAACTTTTGAAGTAAAACATTTGTAATCAATATGGTAGGAGTGACATAGACTATCTTTTCAAACTGCATTTCTCTAAAGAATAATACAATTGAGGAATTTTAAGGAGCTTTTTTTTCCTCCTGTGGAAAATATCTTTAAATGTCATTTTAAACTTTGTATCATATATATATATATTAAATTTTTTTTGGGTCCCTCAGTTTAAACTCTGAACTACCTACAGCATTGTTTATTTAAGGGTATAAGAGTTTGCTGAAAAATTTGTGGCCTAATTTACCATTTCTTTAAGGAACTAAATTTTCAATTTCAGAATAATTTTAGTTTTTAATATATCCTTTAGTATCATAATATATACATATCTGTGTTCGTGTGCTTGTGTGTATTCTTCCTGCTTGTGCAGGTTTATGAGTGTGTGTGTGTCTCTGTGTGTGTGTGAATATGAATTTTGAAGCCACAGGACAATCTTAACTAGTTTTTCTCAAAAGGCATTCATCTTGGTTTTGAAACAGCTTTTCCAAGCATGCTAATTGAAATTGTATTTTTAATATATAAGCCTGAATCTCCCTAGTATATGATACTTCGCTGAGCATTTTTTCTTCCCCAGGGGCCACCTAGAATAGATCATCAAGAAACCTATAGTTTAAAGTTCTGCTGTAGTGTTGTGAATAACCAACACCTAGAGGGCATCTTTTATGAGAAGCAGCACAAACATGCACAATAAATCTTCATGGGGAATATCTCACCATGTGATCCTGTGACAATCCTCCCAGAGAAAACAGAATGTCATGTATTTCTTTGCATGGGGTATCTAATGTCAATCTATAGTAATAAAGGCTATATTTTATTTGCTTTCAGATATCTAGGCATATGTTAGGAGCTACTGTTTTCAGATTAAAATATAATAACTATGGATTTGTGGGCATACTAAATTTTTAAATTCAAATAACCCACATCATTTAAATTTCATATTTTCTGCTAGGGTCACTCCCATAGACTCCAGGAAGCCTCCCCTGTCCCAGAGATTCCCTCCTGCCCTCCTGTCCTCTCCCAGTCCTCCCATCCACCACCACTCTCCCCACACCTGATCCCGTCCCCATTACCATCCCCACTCCTCTCCCACCCAATTCCCTCCTTTCATCTACTTCAGATGTCTAATTTTATGTCCTCATCTGAGAAATTCAATCATCCTCCTCTGGACCCTCCTTGGCTTCTCTGGGTCTGTGGATTGTAGCATGGTTATCCTATACAAAATGGCTAATACCTGTATATAAGTAAATACATAGCATTTGTGTCTTTCTGAGTCTGGATTACCTTACTCAGTAGCATCTGGAGTTAAGGAACCTGAAGTCACCATCTCCTGTAGCCAGGTGGGACTACGTGTAGAGGGAGGAGGATACAACATACCCATAAATCCTTTGACCCAAAATTTGCCCTGCCTACAAGTGTAGGAATAAATATGGCGCGGAGACTGGGAGAATAGAAAAACAATGATTGGCCAGATTTGGGAACCACCCCAAGGGAGAGAGCCAACCCCTGACACTATTAATGATACTCTGTTATGTTTGCAGACAGGAGCCTAGCATAACTGTCTTCTGAGAGACTTCATCCAGCAGCTGATGGAAACTGTTGCAGACATCCACAGCCAAAAATTAGGAGGAGCTCAGGGTGTCTTGTGGAAGAGTCCGAGGAAGGATTGAGGGAGCTGGTCGTGTTAAGAACACCACAAGAAGACCTACAGAGTAAACTAACCTGAGTCCATGGGGACTCACAGATATTGAACCAACAACCAAAGAGCATGCATGGGCTGGGCCTAGACCTTATTCATATATGTAGCAGATATGCAGCCTGGTCAACATGTGGGTTCCCTAACAATGGAAGAAGGGGCTGTCTCTGACTCTGTTGCCTGTTTTGGATCCTTTTTCCCTAGGTGAGAAGCCTTGTCATACCTCAATGAGAGAGGATACATTTAGTTCTGCTGCCAGACTGGGTTGGTACCTCTAGCCCCACCCCTTCTCTGAGAAAGAGGAGAGGAGGGAATGGGGGAGGGGGAATTAGGGTGAGACTGGGAAGAGAGAAAGGAGGGGGCTAGGATCAGGCTGTAAACGGATTAAATAAAGAAAGAAAAAAGAAATTTCACATTTTATTTGTTATAATTTATTATAATAAATTTCACATTTATTTGTTATAATTCCCTATCAAATATGTACCATACTCTTCTCTCAATAACTTATTTTGATCTTACTATTTATATCAATTCACTTAAGCTAACAACTATATTAAATGAACATATTTCCGCAGAAGAACACAATGTAGAGAAACACAGGGATGGAGCATTGGCTAAGTTGTTAACAGCAATTGCTGCTCTTCCAGAGGAACCAAATTTGGTTCCCAGAACCCAGACTTTGGAGCATAACTCTCCATAGTTCCAGCTGCAGAGTGTCTAATGAATTCTTCTTACTCTGTCGACACCAGACATGCATATAGTGTGTACGTATGCAGGAAACGAATATGCTTAAAATAATGTTAATCTGGAAGACATTATTTTTTTCCTACTTGCTGTATTGGGAATGCCGCTTCATTATTCTAGACTCTGCCTTTAGTTCATGTTTCAGTACTCAGAAGATTTCACAGATCGTAAGACATATATTCAGTTTGACCATGTTGACAAGAAAACTTTCACAATTACATTAAATGCCACCAAGATCATATATCTCTTTTTACATGTGATAACCATACTAGGACTAAAATAAAAACTGGCATGATACTATTAAGCAGTTCTAAATCAAAAAAATACACCGTGTGCATTGCTGTTCCTCGGTTCACTTTCAGTAAGTTACAAACTACTGTTTCTGCTTCTCCACAAATTTCACATTGCTAAATATATTTTGTAAAGTTGTGGGGACAGTGAGATGTCTCAGTAGATAAAAACACTTGCCTGCACAAGCTTGGTATCCTTAGTGCAATTTCTGGATCCCACAGTGGAAGAGGAAAAGCACTTCCAAAAATAGTTTTCTGATAAAGACAAACATTCTGTGACATGTGTGTGTGTCTACACTCATGTACAAATATCAGAAACACACACATAATAATGAATGAAATATAGTTTCAAAAAGTTTGACAAGAGCTCTCTTTTTATCTTGGGTTCTATCCCTACGGAATGCCTCTAAAGTCAGGCAATATTCCTCTTAATTTTTATTCTCATAACTTTTGTAATTTTCATTTTGAGACAGCTCCTCACCAAGGTTCTTAACTCACCCTATATCCAAAGTTGGTTTTGAGGGTAGAACACTCTTGTTTCTGTGTCTTTTGTAAAATTTATTTATCTATGATTATTACAATTTATTAACTTTGTATCCCAGCTGTAGCCTCCTCCATCATCCCCTGCCAATCCCAGGGTTCTTCCCTCTTCTTCCATGCTCCACCCCACTGAGAGGGGAGGTCCTCCTCCCTTTCCATTTGACCCTAGCCTATCAGGTTTCATCAGGACAGGCTACATTGTCTCTCTCTGTAGCCTGGTACAGATGCACTCCCTTCAGGGGGAGGTGGTCAAAAAGCCAGCACTGAGTTCATGTCAGAGACATTTCCTGTTCCCTACTAGGACACCCACTTGGAGACTGAGTTGCCATGGGCTACATCTGAGAAAGGGGTCAAGGTTATCTCCATGCATGGTCTTTCGTTGGAGTATCAGTTAATGCAAAGACCTATGGGCCTTTTGGTTCTGTTGCTCTCCTTGTGGAGCTCTTGTCTCCTTCAGGTCCTTCTGTCTCCCCCTTCTTTCATATGATTCCCTGCACTCTGCTCAAAGTTTGGCTATGAGTCTCAGTATCTGCTTTGATACCCTGCTGAGTAGAGTCTTTCAGAAGCCATCTGTGATAGGCTCCTGTCCTGTTCCCTGTGTTCTCCCTCTTCCATGTCTATCCCATTTGCTTTGTGAGAGAGGATTGAGCAACTTCCCTAGGGTCCTTCTTGTTTAGTTTCTTTAGGACTACAGAGTGTAGTATGTTTATCCTATATTATATGACTAATATCCAGTAGAAAAAATGGGGAAGAACCTTGGACTCATTGGCACAAGAGACAAATTCTTGAACAGAATACCAATAGCACAGGCTCTAAGATTAACAATCAATAAATGGGATCACATGAATTTGAAAAGAATCTATAAAGCAAATGACACTGTTGTCAGAACAAAATGACAGCCTACAGACCGGGAAAGGATCTTCACCAACCCTATATCTGACAGAAGGCTAATATCCAGAATATATGAAGAACTCAAGAAGTTAAAAAGCAACAAATCAAGTAATCCAATTAGAAAATGGGTACAAAGCTAAACAGTGAATTCTCTGCAGAAGAATATAGAATGACAAAGAAACACTTAAAGAAATGCTCAATGTCCTTAGCCGTCAGGAAAATGAAAATCAAAACAATCTTGAGATTTCACCTTACACCCATCAGAATGGCTAAGATCAAAAACTAAAGTGACAACATGTGCTGGAGAGGATGTGGAGAAAAGGGAACTCTCCTCCGTTGCTGGTGGGAATGCAAACTTGTAAAACCGCTTTGAAAATCAATCTGGTGCTTTCTCAGACAATTAGGAATAGCGCTTCCTCAACCTCCAGCTATACCATTCCTAGGTATATATCCAAAAGATGCTCAAGTACACAACAAGGACATTAGCTTGTTCATAGCATATTCATAGAAGCTTTATTCATAATATCCAGATCCTGGAAACAACCCAGATATCCCTCAATGGAGTAATGCATACAGAAATTGTGGTACATTTACACAATGGAATACTACTCAGCAATTAAAAACAAGGAAATCATGAAATTTGCAGGCAAATGTGGGATCTAGAAAAGATCATATTGAGTGAGGTATCTCAGGAGCAGAAAGACACACATAGTATATACTCACTTATAAGTGGATACTAGACCTAAAAGATAGGATAAACATACTAAAATATGCACACTTAAAGGAGCTAAGCAAGAAAGAGGACCCTGGGTTAGATGATCAATCCTCACTCAGAAAGACAAATGGGATAAACATTGGAAGAAGGATAAAACAGGAAAAAAGGACAGGAGCCTACAATAGAAAGCCTCTTAAGGACTCTCCTTAGCAGTGTATCAAAGCAGATGCTGAGACTCATAACCAAATTTTTGGCAGAGTACAGGGAATCCTATGAAATAAGGGGAAGATAGTAAGACCTGGATGAGGACAGGAGCTCCACAAGCAGAGCAACCTAACCAAAATATCTGGACACAGGGATCTTTTCTGAGACTGATACTCCAACCAAGCACCTTTCATGGATATAACCTGGACCCAATGCTCAGATGTAGCCCATGGCAGCTCAGTATCCAAGTGGATACCCTAGTAAGGGGAGCAGGGACTGTCTCTGACATGAATTCAGTGTATGGCTCTTTGATCACCTCCCCCTGATGAGGGAGCAGCCTTGCCAGGCCACAGAGGAAAACATACAGCCAGTCCTGATGAGACCTGATAAGCTAGGGTCAGATGTAAAGGGAGGTGGTCCTCCCTGTCAGTGGACTTGGAGAGTGGTATAGGAGAAGATGAAGGAGCAAGGGTGGGATTGGGATAGAACGAGGGAGGGGGCTACATATAATATATAAAGTCATGTAAAGTGAATAAATTATAATTAATATAAAAATTTAATAAAAAAGAAGCACATTAATCTTCCTATCAAGTAATAAGGAAACTTATTGAGAAAATAAAAACAGTAGAAGTTGTAACCATCACATTTCCTGCCACTGTGTGAGCACAGGAGACTTATAGGATATAGAAGTCAAGAAGAGAGGAGAACCTACCACAACTCACAATCAGCCTGTATATTCTCTGACAGCTAACTTATTTAAATTGCATCTTCACCTTCATAAAATTCTCGCCATTTTTTCAATGTTAACTGTAGTTTCTTATTTGAATTACATCTACAGAATTTGAAGTATAAAGTGAACAGATGTTTAAGCAACTCCCATGGGTGGCACAGAAGAGTTAAATCTCTAAGGTGAGATCAAAATGTTCTGTTCAGTCCAACAGATGCTGGGGAATGGTTGATGTGGTTCTTCAGCTCTTCATTTGCCTACCCTACCTAGCATTTTATGTTAATATAAACGTTGTATGATTATCTTCATGACCAAGTCAAATTTAGCAGTAATCAAGTCTCTTTCTCATGGCTTGAACAGCTCTAACTAGTCCATGTAGAGCTGTTTTTCTTACTATTTTTCTGTAATTGCTCATGTAACACATTCACTTTCTCCCTGCTGTGACAAAATGTAGACAGAAGTAATGTTTATGAGGTTAGAGTGTGTGAGTCAGTTAACTAATTCACTGGGCAATGCCTCTCCACCTTTGATTTACATAAGAACTATCTGGCAAACAATGTAAAGTGATTTCTAAGATAGTCTTAAAACATTCTGTGGTCTGGACTAGAGGTTGAGAAAATTTGTTTCCTGTAACTTATCAGGCAAGTATTAGACTTTAAGATAAACCCTGGGTCTACATTACTTGACTAAAAAAGCTTGAAGACATTTTGTTGACCTAGTTTAGAGAAATAGCTTCCTTCTCAAGTACAACCTTTCATTGTAGGCTGACATTTAAAAACAGCAGGTGTATGTTCCAGCTAGGAATGATGCCTTACATGATTAGTATGTAGGCATCTACATACGATTGTGTGCGTGCGTGCGTGCGTGCGTGCGTGCGTGCGTGCGTGCGTGTGTGTGTGTGTGTGTGTGTTTCTGGGCACCATATACACCCTACACCTAACAACTGTGGTGTGATATGTCTTGGTGTTGGGGAAAAACCACATAAAATAGACCTGAAGCTGCTCCTTAAGTTTTCTCACATAGAAATATATTCCTAAAAGTATCCTCTATGGGACTGAGTGCATCAGGTCATTATATTCTTACTTCTGTACTTGAATTCCCAGTTTTATGAGGTTTTGATTATTTGTTTGTTTGTTGGTGTGGGGGGTTGGCTCTTCACTGCTGCTGGTGTTGGTATGGTCTCCTATGAAAAGTCTGGCATTTCGAGGACACTATCTTTGCAAGTGTCTGTAATTATCAACTCCTGTGGTACCAGAGTGTGCAGGATAAAAGGGCTCTCCTATTTCTGTGCCAACATCTTTTTACCTTGGTCATTCAAGAACCACAAATAAATGCTTCGTGTGATCAGCATTTTATTCAATAACTGTTGGATACTTCCAACAATTCCTATCTATAAATTTTCTAATGCTATGTATTTCAACTCAATTTAGGGGGATAAGTGGTAAATAATTTCTTTTCAATATTTCTTTACTTTTTCAGATTTGGGGATAAAACATAAGTTCTTGGACCTGTGTGGTAACTGTGGTCATTGGTAGTCGGTCCTCTCACCAGGAGAAGTCCTGGAGACAGCTGCCCTGCCACTGGGTTTCTTGCTGTGAATTTAGTGACCTGCTGCTGCTCTTACACTTTGTTTGCTGGGCCCAGCCCTCTTGAAGAACCAGGGTGCCCTGTTGTTTGGTCTGTTCATATAGGGATGGCACCTTGAAGCAGTATCTGGGGGCTGACCCAGTGGCTCTCAGGCTTCTGTAGGTCTGAGGTAACTCTATGCTATGAAAGCCAGAAGGGCGGAGACAGATATCATGCAGAACCCAAGAGAACACAGATGTCAGCCCAGGATACTATACCCAGCAAAACTCTCAGTCATCATAGATGAAGAAAACAAGATATTCAATGACAAAAACAGATTTAAACAATACCTATCCACAAATCCAGCATTACAGAAGACACTAGAAGGGAAAATACAACCCAAGAAACAAGTTCTTACACTTATTAGTCAAATTCGATGAAACTGAGATTTCTGTTTCTGGCATTCTTTTAACCTTTTTATCTTGAGACAGAGTTTTGCTAAGTTACCAGGATAGCTAGATCTTGCAATCTTCTATCTTGTCCTCTACCCCAAGCAACTGAAATGACAGGTCTGTGTCACCTGGTCTAGCTTTTCTCATTATGTCTCTTCACGACTGATGATGGTGACTATATTTATCTTCTCAAAGAGAAGACATACTTCCATGCATATTTAAACAGCAATAGTTGGAACTTTTCTAAGATTTTTGATTATTGTCTCAGCCAATGCAAAAGATCCATTTTGTACATTTTTATTGCTTTCTTACATACAGTTTGAGGCTATTTTATTAGTCTAAACAAGAAATGACACTTGATCTGAAGAAATCCTAGCAAAGTAAAATTATTATAAAGTGTATTTAATGGATTGTCCTTGTATTTTTATCCAAATGTTCCCATAATCTTTTATTCCATTTTGGAAAAAATAATTTTGCTGTATTACTCAAATTATCTTGATTTCTTTTCAGCCTTCAGTGTACTTTCAAGAATGACACAATTAAAATAACCAACAACATATATAGAGGTTAGGACTGTGGTTACCACAATTCTGATGCTGAAAAGACCTCATGAAAGTCTTCAGAGCCTCCTAATTCTAATAGAAATTTCAGGTAAAAGTAACTTCATGAATGAAGAACAGGAAATGAAAAAGTCTATGCAGGTGCTATGTAGAAACTTCTTCCTGATGAAACATTCCATCCTTAGGACATCTTTAGGACTCCAGGAGTAAATGCATCTTACAAGGCTCAGTAAGTTCCTAAAACTCATGAAACTGCCAAGACCTTGCTACATAGTTATATAAATATAGGCAATAACAATTGCTGAGAAGAATGTTGCTTATCAGCCAGATTATTTGCAATTGTGTTGGAAATTAGGAAGACAGATTTTAAGCAGTTTTTCATTAAACAATGTTTCTCCCACATAATTGAACATGCATGCTCTTTAGTGTTAATAAAATGAGTTTAAAACTCATGTGTATAAATTTCATTAATTGTAGAAGTTGTTTTATAGTTACCCAAACATAGAAACAGCCAAGTTATTTTTATGTGGTGAATGAAAGATAAATAGCGTGATGTACAGTTACAAAAAGGCATATCATTCAATGTCAAGATAAGTGCTCTAACAAGTTATGAAATTTATGAAACAAACTTAATGTATATTACACAAAACAGTATAATGTTCTATATTTTATTATGTATATTATGTAATATGTATCTTGTGTATCATGTAATATAATTATAATATAACATTCTGGAAATACAAAGCTGTGGAGTCAGTAAAATAAAACAAAATCAGTAACTGCTAGAAAGCAGTGGGTAGGGAATGATTAATAAAGGGATTCTTTTAAAAATATTATTAATTGTTCATTATAAAGCTATTCAGAAAATAAAAGTGCTGACAATATGCTAATTTTTAACAATATATAATTAAGAGAATACATTTAAATAGAAGTATAATAAAATATATAAAATCAACTGTCACAGTGTATCAGATGGTGACTATGGAAGCTCTTAATTTGATATTAGTATTTCAAAAGCAAGCACAGCCCCTGTACTGGATGGCTAACAGTGATGTTTTATTGTGAGGTAAGTGGCACAAGACAGATCTCAGTTGATAAGAAGCTATCGGTGTCTATTACGAATGGCCCAGGGTCACTCTCATGTGCCATGGGATTTTATTCTGCAACTGATTTTGTCCAAAATACGTGTATGAAATAGTTACCCACTCAGCCTTGAAGAGCAGCACTGAGCAGTGCTCTAGTCATCCTGCATCTGCAATATGTCCTTACATTGGCCACAGGTCCACTGGGGAGGAAACACATGCAAAGCTTCGTATATCTTAGTACTGTGATGGGGCCAGTAGAATTTTCAGATCCGTGTTTCCTGATATCAATAATATTTGAGTCAATACTATTCACCAGGCATTGTGCTTTCACATATTACATAGTTTCATCTATGCCAGCAGGATGGAATAATTTATTATTCAATGAGAGAACCTAAAATGTAGGGGGACAAAATTTTCTTGACGTGGTAGAGGTTTATTGTTTGAAACAAGGGTTCACATTTCCAACACAGGATTCACTGACAACCCATAGATATTTGCTCTTTCTGAGAAGGTGACTCTCACTTGTGCCCTTAAATTCTTAAATATCTGTTACAGTTCACACAAGAGACAACTTGTTATTCGTATGGTGTGATGAGTTATTATTTCTGAAGTTATATCTTAGTCCAAGGCTTAAGGAGCCCCAAAATCAATCACTAACATTCTTGCATACAGAAGTTTACTTTTAAATGATGGGTGCTTGTTTGTTTCAGTTTCTTAGGAGTTTGAACATAAAACCAAGATTGAAGTTGACTTCCCTCAAATTGGCCTGGATTAAATTATATCTGTCTTCCCTCTGCTATGTGATGGCCTGGCTTTATAAATAGTACTCATATGCTTGTCCTTGTTCACTCTGAGGCACATATGACTGCTAAGCGAACCTAAATTAATTAAGCAAGTCTTATTTGATTTTCTACCTTTTAAGCAGCCCAAAATAAGAGAGAAGATCTAATTTGTAAAACAGAGCTTCCCAGGGTACCAAATCAAATTTATCCCCGTAACAACTCAATAGTAACTACAGACACATTTCAATGGACCAATTTATGTCCTAAACATATCCGAAACTGGCAGAACTGCATCTTACTGTCTTGGAATCAAAAAACATCTATTGATGGACAAAAGAACCTGGATTCAAGCTAATGGATAATTGTTCAGAACAGGCAAGGGTACTTTCTCGTGTAGATCTTTGTCTCTCTCTCAATTGTCCCTGTTGCTCTCTCGCCGACCCTCCACTCTTTTTTTCTCTCTTCCATCCTCCCTCTGACCATCTATTTCTTGCATTTTTACTTCCTCTCCTTTCTGTCTTCTCTATGTCCACTCTCTCTCTGTTCTTTTAGAATCAGAATTGCACTGTGTACTACAGGCTGCTCTTGAAGTGAGGTCCTGTGGGTAGGCCTCCCATTCAGGCCTGTTTGATCACTCTGAGTTCTTGGATGCATGCAATGGCAAACTTGGCTCTCTCCACCCCTCTTTCTGTTCCTATTCCTTCTCTTTCCTCCTCTTTCTCCTCCTCTCTCTTTCTTTTGTCACTTTATTTCCATTCATTTTTTTTGTTATTGTTTTGTTTTTTGAGACAGAGTTTTTCTGTGTAACTTTAGCTGCCCTAAACTCACCTGAAGATCAGGCTGGCCGCAAACTCACAGAGATTCACCTGCCTTTGCCTCCCTGAGTATTGGGACTACACAACCATGCCTAGCTCCCTTCATTCTTTTCACCTTCATTTCCTCCTTTTGTTTTTCATATTCATGGCACTTTTCTACCACATGTGATAGAAAAACATTGTTATTGGTAGTTCCAAAGCTACTTCTGTATTCAAAAATATGCTTTAAACTATGTTAAAAAGGAAATATTGGGTGTGTTCAGAGCATGCTAATGATAATAAAACCACTAGGCCAGGGTTTATTGACTATTTACTGATAATTTACAAGATACCTATATTATGTTCAAGTGTTTTAAACCTGGTAACTTATTCAAAACTTCAGTGGCTCAACATTTGGGTTACTATTATCACCCTTAATGGAAAAGAGGAAACCAAAGACCAGAAGGTTAGAGATCTGACCCAGTAAATTTAATTGGTTTGTGGTAAAACAAATATTTAAAACCATTTTAAAAACTCAATATTCAAATACTAAGGTCACAAATTCTAGGAACACTCCCTGTGCTTGCTTATAAACATCTGAAAGTTAAAAGGGATCACTTTTGTCGAGATTATTTACTGGACTCAATTAGTGGTAGAGATATTGTCTTCTAGATAATTTGCTATTTAATCACCTGTCACTTCTATCTATGTAGTAAATGCCCATTGAAAGAGGATGTTGGTGGTTAGTAGGTGGGGCATATCACTAATCAGGCAGCGAGTACGGAAATGACAGGTTCTACCTAAGGACAAACTGTAATTCTTATGAGAGTTCTTAGGGCTTACAACTTGGTCTCCATGGAGATTCATTAAGGCTGCTGCAGAGCCCCTCAACAGCAGAGAGCTAAGCACCTGCTGTTCACTTTACAGCATGCATTGACCTCACACTTCTATTCAGTAGAAGTCAGTAGAAGTCAGTAGAAGTGCACTCTTGTGTGCTAAGTTCTCCTTTTGACATTGATAGAATTTGGCATGCATAAAGGAAGACTTACCTAAATTAATCTTTATATAGTGTATGTCAGATAGTTATAGCAATGTGCAAAAGCTAAAATTGGAAAAAAAGGAACAGAGATCCCCTATTGAAACATATGTGAAATGTTTGCACCCATTTTTATTAAAGGAAGAGTGGGCTGAGGCTAGGTCAGTGGCATAGTATCAACCTAGCAGCAGGAGGCCTTGGAATTGATTCCCAGCAGCACATGAACTTCAACAGGAAATAATCCAGAAAGAAATATATAAAACGTGTAAAGAAATGTGTTTGATTGTATAAAGACCAATTACAGGTGAATGAGGCAGGCACTCAAGTCCTCCAGGAAGTTCAAGAGTTACCGGATAGAAGACAAACAAGTGCACAGATACTGAGGAAGTGGAGTCCTTAGCAGTGAGAAGCCACCAATCAGATATTGCTGTGGGGACATCAGATAGGATACGTGCTCTGGTAGAATCCCTAGAATATTTCTGTCTTTTTTCCTTATTGTTAATTCACCTTATTTTAAAAACGGGATAAAAAATAATTAGAATGAATGACATGGTGCCTATTTCTGCTCCACTCTTTGGGTAATTTTTACCTGCTGTGTTGAACACGGACTCTGGAGAGGTGAGGGATGACACTGAAATCCCAGCTTATTACATTAAACTGATGACAAGCACAATGGGAGTAAAGGTCAGTGAGGGAGAATTTATCTTGTTGCATGTGACAAGATGGAAATAAACAAAAATCATTTGCATATGTACACTGATAAGAGTTGATTAATCATAAACTGCAAGCCCCCAGTGTAATAAAAATGCCTGTCTCCTTATGCTTTGCATTCTTCATAGCCAACAATCTCAGTATTGATTATAATGAGTCATTTACTTCTTTGGCACCTTAATTCACTGCTTGTGTTCATACTCTTAGCATAGCATACATTACCTATTCCAAGAAAGCCTCCAAAAATGAATGATAATCATGCATTTAGCTGAAAACATGAGTTTTGGCCCTTAGCTCAAGATGGATAAAGATGGATCTAAGATATGAATATAAGCAAGAAAAACACACTCTGTAGTGTGAGTGTGTATGTGTGTGTATGAATAGGTCATGAATTCAAGAGGGTGTTGAGAAAAAATGAAGGAGTTGGAAGGAGAGAGGGAAGGGTAGACATGATATAAGCACAGTAGTCGTGTATAAAATTCTAAAACAAAAACAAGTAAAACAACACAAAGAAGCATTTCAAAGGGAGCCTTGAAAAACAATTAAAAAAAAACTTTCTCGATCTTGGGGGAAACGGGTTTTGTTTGTTTGTTTGGCTGGTTGATTTGGTTTGGGAGTTAGGTGTTTTTGAGACAAGGTTTCCCTGTGCAGCCTTGGCTGTCCTGGACTCTCTTTGTAGCCAGGGTGTTCTGGAACTCACAACAATCTACCTGCCTCTGCCTCCACAGTGTTGAGATTAAAGGCATGTGACACCATTCCTGGATGAACAAAGTTTTTTTATAGTGCTCTCAACAAACAAACAAACAAACAAAAACCATTAAATACTTGATAAAGGTTTTTGAAATAAAAGCACTTTTTTATATACGTGAGTACATGCCATGCATGTCTTTTGGGGTGTAGGTTACCCACTTCTAAGAGGATTTTAGCCGTATAGTACAAGATAACCATATTACAATTCATAGACCCAAAGAAGATAAGTAACAAGGAGGATCCAAAGTAGGATTTTTGAATCTCCCCCAAAAGGAAAAATAAAATAGACAGAAGAAGTGGTTGAAGAGAAGAAACAGGGTAGGAGAAGGAGCACAGAGAGAAATGAGGGTGGAGATTGGACCTGGGGAGATCAAGAGTGGGAGGATAGAAGGCCAGCAGAGAGAAGAGAAACCCTGCCCTGGGGCACCTTGAGGGTAGTCTCCTAGGAGGATATGGGAGTGACACTGAGAGTCTTAGCAGCAGTGGTCATGGAGACTGAAGAGGCCACCCTTTAACTAGACAAGTCTCCTATGGAGGGAGGGAAACACCAACCCCCCACAAAAACTTCTACCTCAAATTTACCCTGCCTACAAGACGTTCAGGGATGATAGAGCAGAGATTGAGGGAGTGTCCAACCAATGCCTGGCATAACCTAGACCTCCCCAAGTGGGAGAGCCAACCCTTGACCTCTAAATGATGTTTTGTTATGCTTGCAGAGGGGAGCCTAGCTTAGCTGTCCTCTACAGGCACTATGCAGTAGCAGACAAAACAGAGGCTAGGATTCACAGCCAAGCACTGGGGCAGCTTAGGGAGACTTATGGAAGAGTGAGGGAAGGATAAAAGGGAGGGAGCAGGAGCTCTACAAGAAGACCAGCAGAGATAACTAACCACTGTCCAGGGGTGTTTACAGAGAAAGAAACACCAACCAGTGCCTGGACCGGACAGAGGCCTCCTACACGGATGTAGCCGATGGGCAGTTCCATCCTCATGTGGGTACCTTAGTAAGGGGAGTAGGGGCTGTTTCTAACATGGATTCTGTTGCCTGCTTTTTGATCACTTCCCCCTGGGAGGGCTGCCTTGCCAGGCCACAGGGGAAGAGGATACACTCAACCTGATAGGTCTCAATCCACTCAGGTGGGTTAGGGAAGCTCCCCGTTTTTGAGGAGTAGGGGAAGAAGGATAGGAAGAAGAGGGAGGGAGGAGGCTATGATTGGAATATAAAGTGTAATAAAAGTTTAATAAATAAATAAAAAATAAGAAATAGTACTCAAATAAAAAATGTTCAAAGAAGATAATAAGTTAAATAAAAATACCTGACTTGTTTACTTCTGAGTTAGTCAATGTAAATTAATATAAATTATGAAAAGTCCTTAAGTTCAATAGTGAAAACAAAATAAACCCTGTAGGTTGTGGTGGCACATGCCTCTAAAACCAGAACTCAGGACTCCCAGGCAGAAGTTAACTTAGGGCAGCCTAGGTTAAAAGGTGAGACACTGTTTCTAAAGCAAACAACAATCAACCACACAAACATGTAATAACCAGTGAACAAAATATTTGAAGACAGACTTTACCAAAGAATATATAAAGTGAACAATAAGAATAAAAAGATGCTTAATATCATTAGTTTTGTAAAAGCATTGAAAAATAGCAATATAATTCTTTATGATTTTTTCAGCTTTGGAAAGGTTTAGATTTCAATAAAGAATATAAATCGTTAGAAATCATATGAACCAACTCTAACACTTATACATAGCTTATATGAATGCAAAATAATACAACTCCTTTGAAAAGTGGAAGTAGAAAGCTTCCTATGAGCTTAAAAGTAACTCATCATAAATTCAAATTTTATTTTTAGAAAATCATTCTCACCTATAGTGAGTTGCAGGACAACCACAACTATATAGTGAGACCCTTGGAACAAACAAACAAACAACAAAAACTACAGTAATAACAACAAAAAAGAGTAGCAATCATTAGTAGCTAAATATTTGATCTGATTATAACATTCATATAATTAAATGATTCAAGAATAAATAGAAATGGAGTTATGCTGCCAAAACTAAATGTCAGTGAATCCCAGGGAGCTGTTTGAAATTGAAAATCGACTTTGTTTCATACACTATATTCTGATTAGTCTCCCCTCCCCCAACTCCTTTCAGGTTCTCCCCACCAAATCTACCCTCTTCCTTTCTCTCGTTACAAAACAAGGATAATAATATATAAAATAAAAAAAATCAGAATAGAACAAAACAAACTAGCAAACAGAAAAATAAAAGTTGAAGAGAAACAAGAAACATATATAAACGCGGAGACAAAGAACTTCCAAAATGCCATTGAATCTTTTTGTGCTGGCCATCTGCTTCTGGGCATGGAGCCTGCCCTTAACAGTGGTATGAATCCCAAGTGAGATTCCATTGGGCAAAACTAATCTTTCTTTTGTAAGTGTTTGCCAATTGGAGACAGCTTCTGGATTAGGAATGGGTATTTGTTTCCACTTCCCTTCTTAATCCCAGGACCACTTCTGCCCCAGACTAAAGCATGCCCTGTGCCTGATGCCACAGTCTCTGTGGTTCTTATGTGCTCAGCCCTGATATGGTTAGAACTCCTTCTTTTCTAGGTGTCTTCGATCTTTGGCTCTTAACAGGCTTTCTGCCTCCTTTTCCACAGGGTTACCTCAGCCCTGAGGGGAAGGAGTTGATGAAGACTTAGGCCTGTGTATCCCATGGCAAATCAGTCTCCAAGAAGGTTCCCTAGTAATGGGAACAGGGACTGTCTCTGACATGAACCCAGTGGTGTGCTCTTTGACCACCATCCCCCAGAGGGGGGAGCAGCCAGGCCAGGCCACAGAGGAGGACAATGCAGACAGCCCTAATGAGAACTGATAAGCTAGGGTCAATGGAGTTGGGGAGGGGAATGGGAGGAGATTAGGGAGGCAAGGTGGGATTGGGGTGGGAATGAGGGAAGGGGCTACATCTGGGATACAAAATGAATAAACTGTAATGAATATAAAAAATAAAAATTTAATAATAAAACAGACAACTTCTGGGAGGTTAACTCATAATTTCTCAAATAATTAGCACACTGAATCATTCCAGAATGGCTCACCATCCAGAGCTTTTAACATTTAGTTCTGTTCTGACAAAGCCAAACAGACAATTAATCTGAGTTTACTCAAAATGTTTCACAAACTATAGCAGCAATGTGACAGCAACTTTTCTATAACCTTAAAATGTGTACAAATTCATAAAAATCATAAACTGTATTATTAAGGAATGTAGTTATTGACTAGCATGGATGATGTCTTGTGATCAAATCAATATCACAAAAGCCAACAAAGGAACAAGAGAGAAAACAGAAAAAGAGAGTAAGGAAAGAAAACACTTGGAATGTTTCCAGACACCTAAACTGAAGTGCACAAACATTCACTAGAGAAAATGTTTGTACAGCAAATAACTGGTAAATTCTTAGAATACACAAAACTGATAGTGACCAAATAATGAGAGAAAACAACCCAAGAGAAAAATTAAAATTCAGGAACCTCCAAAAACAGAAAAGATTATTATTTAAATCAGTACATGAAACACTTTTGTAATATTGAACAAAAAAAAATCTATAAAATAAGGAGCAAGTAATATTATGCCCACAGGCTTTGTGAAAATTTAAATATTTGTTTCTTTGGGCACCAAAAGCTATGGAAATACCTACAGATTACTAATGTAACACATGATTATACTTTCCTTGAGGGATGACATTAAAAAACAATTTGGGTTGTTTGGAAGGATGACAGTAATATGTACAATTTAATCCTAGAAATGTAACACAAAATCTGACAATAAAAACATAACAAATGCAGCTATTATTCAAGGAACTTGAATTGGTAATGAAAAAAACCTGAATTGAGTAAAAAGTAAAATATAAAAATGAATCATAATTATAATACATCATATAATATTAAACTGAATGAATTCATAGCTCTGTTAGATGCATTTAAAAATATGAGGCAAAATTAATTGCACATTCATAAAAAGCACATTTTTTCATTTATATAAAACACAATACCAGAAAAAATGGACTTTTATATGCTTGAGAAATGTATGAGTAAATTAAATGTATCTTTAAATAATTAAACTTCATTATAATGAACTTAAAAATAAAAAAAAATTATAAAGAAAAATTAGCCAGACCTATATATTTCAGTTTACTTCTGTACAGTCTAACTGTACAGCCTAACCATCTAACCATTCTGAAGCTTTCTTTTTTTTTTTTTTTTTTTTTTTCAATGCAATTTATTCAGGAACCTTGAACAATCATCTGACCCTGGGTAAAACCAGCCCATTTTAAATAGCCTCTGGGTAGCCAACCTCAGCATGCCACGTGGGCAATGCAGATAGGTCCACATACATGGAAGCAAGCCAGATCCTCAGCCTTAGCCAAATGTGGAGTTGTTTGTGACAGAGAGCACTCACCATCGGGAAGGTGGAAGGTGGAAACCAGCTCCATCTTTCAGGCGCGGCATTAAGCAGTTCTCTACAGTTCCCCCTTTTTGTTTTGGACGCATCAGGCAAGAGTAGAGGTCTGATCTCTGATATTAGAAATAAATTGGGACTTTGTACTGATGTTCATTTAGGTGTCATCCACCCAAAGAGCATCAGACCCGTCAGATACCTTTTTCTCAGAGGCGGGACCTGGGGCATCAACCCGCATGCAATCAGACATGCTCTTCTCTGGGTCCAAAGCGGCTGACCCTGAGTGCAGTGCTTAGCCTCGCATCCTGAGCGTAACATTTTGGCTTTTTATGGTAGCCAACCATGCTTGGGGAGACTGTCCTGTTCAATGGCTGTAAAGGCCTGAATGGTCATGGCTGCATTACGCTGTTGTGAGACTCTAATCTTGCATATACACCACAGGCAAACCAAGGTGACCAACACCAGAAGGCCTGCTAACGCTCCCATGCCCGCCCATTCCTTCAGATGATTCATGGCTGCAGCAATCCATGATGATTGTGGCTAGTCCTGCGTCCACTCTGGTAGAATTTACCATGACAATGGCCACCCTCAGCTGCTCCATCATAGTATCGAATTCTCCAGTCCAATTACCTAAATGGATTTTACACTTTTCATATAAAATATTTTATGTATTTCTCCACCATAAAGAAAAGAAAAGAAAAATCGATGACAGAGTTAAGATTAGAAGGGCAATTATATACTATTTCAGGTCCCATGCATCAATTACCTGAAATTCATCCTCCATTAACATGTAATTTTTTAAAAGAAAAGTCAAAGCATATAAACTATTGAAAATAGTAAGAATGCTATTTTTGGTGAGGTATATGTAGGATACAAAGATGTTAATAAGTTATTTTCATCTTGTTTATGTGTTATAAAATAAATATGCACATTTACACAGTATATTATTTGTAACTATGAAGTTTTCAAGTAAGTGTCAGCTAGAATTCTTTATACCTTGTAAATAAAGTGTGTGGGGTCATCAGTAGTAACGGTATATTTATCAAGCAGTTCTCTTGGATAAGCAAGAAGAATCACAAAAGCCTGGAGGTTTTGTTTTATTCATACTTGTAGTTCTGGAACCTCTCTGCCCAACAATAAAATGGTGTTTTGCATTTGGTCCATTGTTTGTTTGTTAGTTTACTAGCCCCCATCCTTCAGAAACACTATTCAGACATGCAGGGTAACTCCCTTCAGCTCCTCTTTTTAAACTTCTACAAAGTAGTAAGCTTCCATATGGCTTTTTCATTTATCCTAGCTTTAGTCAACCTTCCTTTCCTCTTCCATCTAAAAAATGTGCTTAGTATGGGATGAGAACACTAGATGATAAGGACATTTTGGATCAAAAGTAATATATACTGGTCTGAGAATAACAAAGCTGGCCCATGAAATACATCAGTATCTGATATTTAGAAAAGCACTCAGTTTGATGAAGGATATAAGTAACGTACAACATATTCTTGGAATGTGCAACCTTGCCTAACAAAAACGGGTATATTAAAATATAGCCACCTGAAATCACACGAGAGAGTCACAAATTTGGGATGAAAGACCTCCTATAAAGTATCTTTAGGTCAAGCCATAGCAAACAAGTATCTAGGCTGTGGTTCAGCAAATAGAAAATCACTTCTTAGCCCTGGCATTTTGTATATTGCATTTTAGCTTTTAGCCTATAAATTTCAAAGGAAGCAAAACAAACAAACAAAATCACACCAATAGGAGGAACGTTTCTTTTTTTTTTTTAACTATTTACAATAAAATTTTAATGGCATTTACTAGAAAAATACTACACAGAAGCATATGATTTTTTGAGATGTGCCAAAAAATATGGCAGAAAACAAATGCAGCACAAGCACTTTGTATAATTTTAGAAATGTAATTTCAATGGCTGACATTTCTTATGTACTATAGTAATAATGGATAACTACAAGAGAATCTCCATTGTAGGCTGTTTTGGCAAAGTGTGAACAGTTTTCTTTTTTTTTTTTTTTTATCTAGATTTATTTTTTATTTTTTTTTTTATTTTTTTTTTCCCAATGCAGTTTATTCAGGAACATTGAACAATCCTCGGACCCCGGGGAAAGCCAGCCCCCACAGCTTAAATAGCCTCTAGGTAGCCACCCCAGGCGTGCCACGGGGGCAATGCAGATAGGTCCACATACATGGAAGCAAGCCAGATCCTCGGCCTTAGCCAAATGTGGAGTTGAGGAGGAACGTTTCTTAATACAACCAGTATGCTTTATTTGTTAATCACGACAGATACTTGCAGAAAAACATATAATGTTCCCGCGTCTTTAAATGAATATATTTAAAGTGAAAATGTGTGTGGCGAGAGGCACATGTGCAATGTGTTTCCAATCCGCTCTTCTTTAGGGAAATATGTTAAAGATGGGTGTCTATTATTACTATGGGAGTGAGAAGTTTCCAATGTCTGTATATGTTGTAAAAATAAGCACACTTTTGTGTAAAGCCATTGACTTTATAGTGTTACACTTTGGAGCAAAAATTAATTTTTGGATTGTTGCGTTTATATTTGCATATTGTGTTCACGTTACTTTGGTTAGTTTAATTGTCTCAATAAGGACCTGGAAAGGGTGGGGAGTCATTCTGAGGGACCTACAGAGCGCATAAGCCTTGCTCTGCACTGCTCTGCCACAGTTCAAAGGCCTCTCACTTTCCAAATGGGGTAGCTTGGATTCAGCAATAGAAATTGCAAATTGCATATTAAAGGCTGTGATTTCTAATCACACACACCAGGATTAGAACTGGAGGGTAGGAGGCCATCCAATCCCACTCCTGACATTAAATAAGGCTTTACCTAAATCTTTTAGAGCAAAAAAGCAATCACCTCATTCTTAAAAGAGAGCCAACTGCTGAGCTTGAAAGGTGATTTTCTTTGGTTCTCTGCAAGAAAGTTAGGCTTAATGTTGAGATTAAATGTTTCACTGCAATTTGCTCTCTTTTAAATTTTTTTCTTCAATTTTTATAAGATTGGCCACCACAACCTCCACATATTCAGGTATAATTATTAAACTATTATATTTCTGGTGACTTTAAAAATAAATTTGCCACCTTTAATATTTTTGCATGTCTATGTGGTGTGTGTGTGTGCACACACATATGAATGCTTGCATGTATTCTGGAACACATGCATGAAGATTCATGTGCTAATATACACTTGTGAGTATGGAGGCCTGAGGCTGTCACTTGGAATCTCCAGTAAGTCCCCACTTCATACCCTAATTGGGGTTTCTCAGTTGAACCAATAACTTGTTGGTTTGCTAATCTATCTAGGCAGTTTGTACTGGGATCTCTTCTCTCTGACTCTTAGTGCTGGGATTGTAGGTGGGATGTCATGCCTGCCCAACCTTTATGCGGGTTGTGGAGTCTGAAATATGCTCCACACGTTTGAAAGGCCACAAGACCATCTCCTCAGGCCCTTTCTCTTTTCATAACAAACTAATTCCAAGGAAATTAAGTCCTATGATAATATGTTAGTCAGCTCTGAGGGTCTACCTTCCAGGCTTTACTGTTTTACCAGTCATTCTATTCTTATGTGCTGTTAGCCTCAGCAGTATTAGCTACCTTAATAATGAACAAGTAACAGTTATCTTAATAATTAAGTTACCCTAGTAACCACCTGTCCCCTTTTTAATCTCAAGAAAGATGATAGAATAACAGCATTTGTCCAGTTTTCTGACATACACCAGCTTCTAAGAGCGTGCCGTGGGTTATGAATTGCTCACTGTCTTTCTCTGTTAACCATGCACTATCTACTGGGCGATTACTTTGTTTATCTTATGGAAAGGAATACATTCAAGCAATTATTTAGGAGACTAGTTTCCTTGGTTCAAATGTTCATTAAGTGTTCTGGTTTACTGTATACAGAAACAAAAATGAGCTCATTTATATTTGCAAAGTAAGTACTAAGAATTTTCAGAGGAAAACTGTCTTCTCCATGTAAGCGCAAGACAAGGCAGAGGTGATTTGCAATGGTTGCAGTCATAGTGAGGGTCTCATTTTCAATATGCACCTGACAAAACAGTACAACCATTTTTTGGTAGTTTCAATATGCTTCCTCCTGGCTTAAAGGAAGGTTGATGTCTTCTGGTATTTCAGTTTTCCTCTGCGAATGTCAGTTTGTTCTCCATTTGCTGTCTCTGGGGTATTTCTTTTAAGTTTATTAAATTTTAGCTACACTGAAAAGCACAATTTGTCTTCAGCATTCATGCCTGGATTATACCAAAATATTTCACAGAATATAACATCTGAGAGAAAATTTCCTGAAGCTATTTGAAGCCAATATTCAGAGCAGAGGAAATTATACATATTTATTACCTTAAATATTCAGAACACACAAGTTAATTATAAAATTGTGTATTCTTTGTACAATACATAATTACATGAATAGTCATATTTAGCATATTTTCAAAGTGTGTGTGTGTGTGTGTGCATCACAGTTTGTTTATACACCCATATGTTGAAGGAAGCCTATATTGTTTTCATAACATCTTTTTGGACAGTGATAGAATAGACATGGATGGACATGTGATAAGCTTCCTTTCTTCAGATATAAAAACAAGAGTGGTAAAACTCGATTATGTGCGGGTTCTGTTTTCTGATTTTGAGGACTCTCTATGTTAATTTCCATAGTACTTATACTAATATGCATCCTCACATCATTGCATTCATGTTTAATTTTAGTTTAATTTTCGCCAATATTTGTTAGTTGTCTCCATTGATGACAGTTGTGCTGACTATAGAGAATTTAACACTGTACCCAACTAAACTTGCAGACAAGAACCTGACAGAGTTGTTCTCTGACAGGCTCTACCCAGCAGCACCTCAAAACAGATGTCGAGACTCACATCTAAGCATTGGCTGTTGTGTAGGGCAACTTGTGGGAAAGTAGGAAACAAGAGAAAAGGACCTGGAGGTGGAAAGATCTCCACAAGAAGGAAAACACAGGCAGCTAACCAGGGCTCAAAGGAGCTTGCAAGACTGAAGCATCCACCAAGGTTCATGCACAAACTGGAGCCAGGCCCCTTACAAATATGTACCAGATGAGCAGATTGGGCCTCATGTGGGTTCCCTAGTGAGGGAAGTCAGGACTGCATTGGACAAGGACTTACTTGCCTTTTTGTTCACTTTTCCCTACCTGGACTGCCTTTCCAGGCCAAAGGGGAAGAGGACAAACTCAGTCCTGATAAACCTTGATGAACTGGGGTGGATGGGAAAGAGAGCTCCCTTTTTCTGAGGAAAAGGGGGAGGGGAAAAGGGTGCAACTAGAAGGGAAGGAGAGATGGGGCTACAACAAGGATGTAAAGCGAATTAATTTTTTTTTAAATTAAGAACATGATACAAAGTGAATAAACTGCAATTAATAAAACAATAAATAAATTTAAAAATTTTTTAAAAAATTAAGAATGATCTTCTCAGTTCACTGTCTCATTACAAATTTTGAATTATAAATTATTTATATTCTTATATTTGTACACCTAAAGAAGCTAAGCAAGAAGAAGGACCCTGGGTAAGATGTTTAATCCTTATTCAGAAAAGCAAACAGGATGGGTATCAGAAGAGGGAGAAAACAGGGAATAGGACAGGAACCTACTACCGAGGGCCTCTAAAAGGCTCTACCCAGCAGGGTATCAAAGCAGATGCTGAGACACATAGACAAATTTTAGGCAGAGTGCAGGGAATCTTATTGAAGAAGGGGGAGGTGAAAGGCATGGAGAGAACAGGAACTCCACTAGGAGAGCAACAGAACCAAAATATCTGGGCACAGCGGTCTTTTCTGAGACTGATACTCCAACCAAGGACCATGCATGAAGATAACCTAGAACCCCTGCACAAATGTATCCCATGGCAGATCAGTCTCTAAGAGGGCTTCCTAGTAATGGGAATAGGGACTGTCTCTGACATGATCTCAGTGGCTGGCTCTTTGATCACCTACCCCTGCTGGAGGAGCAGCCTTACCAGGCCACAGAGGAAGACAATGCAGCCAGTCCTGATGAGACCTGATAGGCTAGTGTAAGAGGACTTCCCCTATCAGTGGACTTGGGGAGGGGCATGGGAAAAGAAGAGGGAGGGAGGGTGAGATTGGGAAGGGGTATTGGAGGGGACTACAGCTGGTATATAAAGTGAATAAACTGTAATTAATAAAAATAAATAAATAAATGAAGTCCTATCATTGGACTAGAGGAGGGGCATAAGAGGAGATGAGAGAGGGGGCACCAGCCAGGATACAAAGTGAATAATAATAATGCTAAGTTTCATTGGGTCAAGTATGTAGCTATGTCATCAAATGAGCATCTCTAAACACAGAGGAATTATTGAAAATAAATGATACAAAATAACATCTAAGAACAATGGAAATAAATAGAAACCAGTCTTTGACACATTTGGAAACTATTTTTATGTAGAGAGAGAGAAAGAGAGAGAGAGAGGAAGAGGGGGAGAGAGACAGAGATGAGACAGACACACAGAGAAATAGAATTCAATTTTCAGTAATTTAGATATGTATATCAGATTTTCATGGCACTGTTTTCTGTAATTTTTTTTGTTTGTTTCTAGAAAGTAAGTTTCTTACTGTCAAAACTGGTGGCTGTAGTTGTGCAAGGTTCTTCCTGAATCTTCTATTCTATTCTTCAGTGCTGTGGCAGTGCCATGATGGCTTCATTACTATGGATCTCTTAAAATATGGTGCTAGCTATTGTGACAACTATACTATTGTGGTTTTTGTTTTGATCAAGATTGTTTTGACTATATGATGTGTGTGAGTTTCTATATGATTTTAAAACTAATTTCTTTTTCTTTCAAAAATGTCACTGAAATTTGCTAAAGATTGAATGTATAGATCACCTTTAGTAATAGAGTTATTTTTACACTATTTATCCTATCAGTATGTGACACTGTGATTTCTTTACATCAATCTTAGTTACTTTTCTATTACCATATTTGGCCATGTCCGTTTTTCCAGAGTTGGACATCTTATTCATTGTTTTTCTTTAATTATCATTTATTGTTAATTAAAATAATGATGCTATTTATTTATCTCCTTCCTGCCAGAAATGTGTAACCTACCTTCTGATTATCTTATAATGTTTGTAATTTTGGATTGTTTCTTTGGTTCCTCAAAGAATTACCATAATGGCATTTTCATTTCATTTTTATTTTGTTTTTTAAACACCTATTTTATAGAATCTTTTCAGGTTTTTATGATTTGTCCCCTAGTTTTGGATACTGGTTTCTATTTGTTTCTGTTGTTATTAGACATTATTTTATATCATTTCTTTTCAATACTTCCTTTGGTTTAGAGGTGCTCATTTGATGACATAGCAACATACTTGACCCAATGAAATGTAGCATTGACCTTTGAGCACAAATAACTCCTACATTCCTTAAAGATAATTACCATATTTTATCATAAAAAACTAAAAGCAACAGTGATGCCTTCTGTACTGAGGTTCTTAAAGTCATATATTACCCTCTTTATTATATCCTGAAGATCACTGCATTCCTAATAACATGTTAAATTAACAGTTACAAAGCTCAGCAAAGATTATAATTTGTTTGCTTTAACAAGTTCTATAGTAACATTGTCTTTTTTGTTTCTGCACATCACTTCTTGTTAGTTAAAGACTGTGTGCTATAGTCAAGCTGTGTTGAACAACCAGGAAATTAGTCTGTGCAACCTCTTGCTGCTTGATTTGGAAGACATGCCTTAATTTTGTTAATGCTTACTTTATAAAGTACAAGACATATGTATTCAAGGATTGTGCTGAAAATCATATGAGATGTTGTACGTGAAAATTCGTATAACACTAGATGATCAGCAATTTCTAATTATTTCTTGGACCTCAAACACAAGTTTATTTGGTCAACACTAACAGAATGTTATGATGTTTTTCTCCAAAGATATGAATCACTGGATTTTGTCAGTATTTAAACAAACAAATTCATGGCCCTGGCACACATATGTCATCACACCTCTTCTTCTGAGTGTGTGATTAATATTCCTTGCTTTATGCATTACTGTAATTTTGAGAATCAAATTTCTATTTCTTCTCAATCTTTGCTTTTATGACTTAGAAAGCTAGCAATAATAATTCTTTCTTAAAAACAAGAAAATAAGTATTTTATTGTGGTAATTTAGCCTTGATACTGTCACATAGTGATAAAAAAGAAAATAGAAAATAGTAAGCTTCTTCCTAATAAATATGTGTATGTTTACAAAAGATGGATAGTTAATATGAAAAAAAAAACACCAAAGCAACATTTTAAATTATAAGGGATGCTATCAATAACCACATAATTTATTTCCTGGTAAATTTATTTTTTGTGTTGATTAGGATTAAAACAAACACATGAGAAATCAATGCTAGTACAAGTGTGTGTTGGCATGCTTTCTTGAGGAGATAGGATTCCACCCTTTCAACCATACTCTGACCTCACTTTTCACCAAGATTTGACCCAGAAGTTCAGAATTCGATAACTATTTCTCCATAGACTGCACGGCTACCTTTGTTTTCACAAATTAATCTCTGAGAATTAGAGATGGAAAATCCCATTGCCATCTCTCACATCTAAACATAAAACTGAATTGACTTAAGAGAATTCTGACTTTGTGAAAGTCTGAGATACATAAGGAGGTCATCATCATGCTCAGACAATGGCACACTAAAACTCATATGGAGCGGGAAGTGGTCCTTCCAGGGAAGAGCAATTATGGCAGAATGGTTTGGAGAACTAACTGGAAAGCCGAGATGAAAAGTCGGAGCATTGTGGCTTTATTAAAAATATCAAACAGTACTAACAATGTCTGAAAAATAAGAGTAACATCTTTATTTGGCGCTCCAGAGGCAGAAAGTAGCCAATTAAAATACTGAGGTCTAGAAGCATCATGCTATGCATTAAAGTCTGTGTTCAGAAAAGATGTTATTGTTCAACACAACACTCTCCAACAAGCATAATGCTCCAATAACTGTTGCGGAATAGGATAAGTCCATAGGTATTTTGCTCTGGATAAAAATCCATTTATATTTTCAGTGTGATCCCACAATAATTCCTTTAAAGTTATTTTATTGCATAGGTTTAAATACAGTGAACTTTATTTTAAGGTAAATTAGAGAAAGGATATTATAAAAAGGAATGACAGTATTATAAAAAGCAATGAAGGAAAAATATAAAGGAAGGAGAAAGGAAGGATGGGAAAAAGCATCCATTAAATAGGTGACGTTCAGGGAGTGGGTGTTTTGATTGAAGCTAAAGAACTTTCTCTTCATGTGGTCTCTAGATAATAATTTTCAAAGATGCTAAGGTGCTTCCTGTCATTGTTTGACCTTTAGAGTTTCTTAATGAAGAATTTAGAACAGTGATCCTTCGCCTTATTTCTTCCTGTGTCCCTGTGTTCTGCACCAAAGAGATTGAGCTCTGTGAGAAGAAACAATGCAGGAAGTTAGCAGCTCTTTGTTTCCTGTTCCTGGTGAGCGCTTGACCTTTCTGGTTTTCTGTTTGATCTTCAGGAAAGTTCAGTGGCAATAATTGCTTTGAATACTGGCTTGTGAGCTCCATTATCTCGCAGTGCTCCCCTCCCCCCTCCTATGTGCAAAGGTGAACACCTTGTCTGTTTAGCCATGCTTTGGTTTATTTTTCTCCACGCTTCATCATCCCCTCCTTTAATTTCTTCCTATCTCCCAATGGCATAAATGCAACTATTTGATGTAGAACATTATAATCTCCTCATAAAGCTTATTAATTCCCAACAAAAATGCAACATTCTGCAATCTTGTTCTATATTAGCATGAATATCCATAGCTTCAGCTGAAATAATTTTCCTAGGGGGTCTAATTCCACAATTGACATCCCAGCCTATGACACTGGCCAAACTGCTTAGGAAAAAATACACAAACATTTTGTTTGCACATAAGTTAGAT
This sequence comes from Meriones unguiculatus, assembly GCF_030254825.1. Classification (NCBI taxonomy): domain Eukaryota; kingdom Metazoa; phylum Chordata; class Mammalia; order Rodentia; family Muridae; genus Meriones; species Meriones unguiculatus. The sequence goes on along the minus strand of NC_083349.1, from coordinate 97,130,014 downwards.
AGACTATTATGATGCAAGCTAAAATATATTTTTCTCCCCAATGCTTAATAGGATGCAAAATTAGGCTAGAGAGATGGCTAAGTGGTTAAGGGCACTGTTCTTCTAGAAGTCCTGAGTTCTATTTCCAGCAACCACATGGTGCTCATAGCCATCTATACTGGGCTCTAATGTCCATTCTGTCATGTAGACATATATGCAGATAGAGCACTCATATGCACAAAACAAAAGGAAAAACAAGGGACATATTTGAAGAAATATTAAAACCGAAGAAATCAAAGAACAAAGAAGTTAAAATTGAGAAATCCAAATCATACTCCCTACAAAAACCTAAATAAAAGCAAAGATGTATATTTTAAGTTACTTTACAATTTGCTACATCATCTCAGTAAAACAAGCATTTTGCTGATTGCTCTTCTGCACAGTGGCTCTAATGTTCAGACAGAAAATATAAAAATAACGAAATTGAACTGTGAAAATGAAAGCGAGAGAAAGATTGGTTCCATCAGTTATTAAGTTAATTATGACTTGTAATGCTATCATGAAAGAAAGTGGCTTTGACTATGTACCATCTGGAGACCCAGTTCTCCATTGGTACCCTTGTCCAAGATGCTTTAACCTTGACTGATGTCTGCATGTGACCTCTACCTACTTCTTAGTTTTGTTTGTTTTGTTTGCATTTTTGCTTTGTTTTACCTAATCACAATATAAACTAGAATAATTATTTGAGTGTATTCTGGCTTGCTCCTTTCTTTGGTCCAATCATTCGGTGGTTTCCCATTTATCGAACATGAGAAGCCAATGTGCTTTAACATTCATATTTTCTGTCTTCTCATTAACTGGTTAACAAGTTGGACAGCTCTTAATTTACTAAATTAAGCTCCAGATTTACTGAGTTCTTTGCTATTCCTCCAAAATGCCAGATATTGGGACAGGAAAGATGGCTCAGTGCTCAAGAGTAGGGGTGCTCTTCCGGAGGACCTAGGTTCAATTCCTAGCACCACGATGTATCTTATAACTCTCTGTGATTCTACCCCCAGGAGATCTGACTTCCTCTTCTGATGTCCACAGGCATATATGGTACACTAACAAAAATGGGGGTAAAATAATCATTCACAAGAAAATAAATCAAATAGTAAATGAAAGATGTTGAGAATTTTTCTCTGGTTTGTTCTTCTACCTGAAATCCACCTTTCTCAAAAAATGTATTTGGTCACCTTATTTATCTGCAAATTTTCTCAAAACATCACCCTGACCAAAACAAACAAACAAAAACAAAACAAAACAAAACAGCACTGAGCTTTTACTCCTCTCCTACCTCATTTTACTTTATGCTTCTTCTTCATAGTAATTACTATGAGAATAATAATGAAATTCACTGTCCATATTTGATATGTCAAATTGTGTGCTTGTGTGTGTCTGAATACCAGCCTATGCAGGCAGTCAATACATATTTGCTCAATTAATAAATCTATTTTGATTTCTAATATCACATATTTTAAAAATACAGTATTTTTCATTTAACAAATAACAATAAAAACCTAAGTAACTAACATAATCAGGCAAAGGAAGTATTTATAAGTTACTGGTGGGCATATGAAATAATACAAATTACAGGGTGGAGAGAGAATGCTAATATATGTTAAAATAAATGGCATATGCCTTTTGGTTTAGCAAATCTATTAGGATTTGCATATTATTAAATGACTTATCTTCAATTTATTCACCTTCTTGTTATTGTTAAACAAAGGACAGGGAAAATCGATTAATATTTACAAAGAGCCGATTGACTTAAGTATGGGACATTAACTCAATGGGTAGCTATTCAGTGAACAAAATAATGAATAGTTACCTATGCAGGGATTTAGAAAGCTTTACTAAGACTCAGATTTGAGGAGACAATTGCAAAGCAATGTGTGCATTCATCTGTCAACTATATAATAAAGAAAAATCAAACAACTATAGACTCATATTTGCTTATTCATTTGAAAAGAACTTTAGATGAATACAGATGAAATAGTTTTGTAGGGTGAAGTTAGTGGGAGAAGGAATGGATGAAGACAGAACAGAGAGTGAAACAGGCTGCTTTCGTATACTTGAAAACTATTTTGAATCATGAAAAGATGCCCTGTTTAAAACATTGAATACGCTGAATTAAAAAGTGTGCAATGTACTGCACAGGAAGGGTAAAGTGATGAGGACTGATTTTTTTTAATTTTTAAAAAAATTTTATTAATTACACTTTATTCACTTTGTATCCCCCTTGTAGCCCCCTCCCAATTCTTCCCTCCCCCTTCTCCAAGCATGTCCCTCCCCAAGTCCACGGTAGAGGAGGTCTTCCTTTCCTTCCTTCTGATCCTAGTCTATTAGATCTCATCAGGAGTGGCTACATTGTCTTCCTCTGTGGCCTGGTAAAGCTGCTTCCCCCTAAGGGGGAGGTGATAAAAAGGCAATCAATTCATGTCAAAGACAGTCCCTGTTCCCATTACTATGGAACCCGTTTGAACACTGAACTGCCATGGGCTACATTCATGCAGGATCTCCATGAATAGTCTTTGGTTGGAGTATCAGTCTCAGAAAAGACCCCTCTGCCCAGATTTTTTTGGTTCTATTATTCTCCTTGTGGACCTCCTGTCCTCTCCATGTCTTACTATTTCCCACTTCTTTCATAGCATTCCCTGCACTCTGCCCAAAGTTTCAATTGTCTCAGTATCTGCTTTGATAGTCTGCAGGGCAGAGTCTTTCAGAGGCCCTCTGTGGCAGACTCTTGTCCTGTTCCCTGTTTTCTTCTTCTTCTGATATCCATCCTCTTTGCCTTTCTTTATGGGGGTTGAGCATTTTAGCCAGAGGAGGACTGATTTTTCACTCACATTGTGAAGAGGAAGTGATTCAAGTAAGCAAGTTTTCCTCAGAACTTAGAAACTTAACTTTTGAAAATAGACTACAGCAAATCAATATGTAAGTGGATGAAGTCAGCCATATGGAAAACCACCCACTAAAGTAATTATTTCTTAGAAATGGGTGGTGCTAATGAATGATGAGGGTGTAGGTTCTATCAAAATATGATTATATTAGCAAGTTGAAATTGTGACTAAGACAATGCTATTATTAAGTTAAAAGGAAAAAAAATTCCACTGAATATGATAGATAAGAAATGCATAAAAGAAGTTCTGAATTCATTCCTCAATAATGTTCTTATATACACATATGTGTATATTCACATATATACTTTTGTTTAGTGTATGGGTATTTGTGCAGGGCAATATATGTACAGAGTTATTCTCATTATTTTTGATTAGCATAAATGTAGGTCCACGTGGTCCTATTAAACAGATAGCCAAGCACACCAAACTACAAACCTGAAAAATTCATTAAAATTTTTTTATATTACAATTGAAATATTTGGATTATTCTCTGGCTCTTACTTCAATATTAAGTGAAGGTAATTATTTAGAGGGCAACAGAGTGGGTAGAAGGAGGAAACTGAGTTAATTCTTAGCATATCTCAAGGTTTTCAATGCTACTAAGATGGGGTGAACTCCTATAAACAGGGTTTAAATTAAGGTATTTGATCTTATAGGTCCTGTAGCTGTTGAAGACGTCAACATTATAAAACAGATTTTGTACTGCAGCATTAGTATAATGAAGCCATAGGATGCGGTGTTAACAAAGCACCCCATAGCATCTCAGGTACAGATGCTGAAGTTAAATCTCCTGCTCAGTTCCCTGTGTTCAAATTTTCTTGTTCTGTTGCTCTCCTTGTGGAGTTCCTGTCATCTCCAGCTCTTACTATTTCCCACTTCTTACTTAAAATTCCATTCACTCTGCCCGACAGTTGGCCATCAGGCTCAGCATCTGCTTGGATAGTCTGCAGGGCAGGGGCTTTCAGAGGCCCTCTGTGGCAGGTTCCTAGGTTGTTTCCTGTTTTCTTCTTCTGGCTTTCAGAGGCCCTCTGTGGCAGGTTCCTAGTTTGTTTCCTGTTTTCTTCTTCTGGCTTTCAGAGGCCCTCTGTAGCAGGTTCCTAGGTTGTTTCCTGTTTTCTTCTTCTGGCTTTCAGAGGCCCTCTGTGGCAGGTTCCTAGTTTGTTTCCTGTTTTCTTCTTCTTCTTTCAGAGGCCCTCTGTAGCAGGTTCCTAGGTTGTTTCCTGTTTTCTTCTTCCAAGAGACTCATATTCCAACCAAGGACTATTCATGGAGATAACCTAGAACCCCTGCACAGATGTAGCCCATGGCAGTTCAGTGTCCAAGTGGGTTACATAGTAATGGGAACAGGGACTGCTTCTGACATGAACTGATTGACCTGCTCTTTGATCACCTCCCCTTAGGGGGGAGGAGCCTTACCAAGTCACAGAGGAAGACAGCGCAACTACTCCTGATGAGACCTAACAGACTAGGATCAGAAGGAAAAAAAAGAAACCCTCCCCTACCAGTGGACTTGGGGAGGGGCATGCATGGAGAAGGAGAAGAAAGGGAGGGATTGGGAGTGGAGGAGGGAGGGAACTAGAGGGCGGATACAAAGTAAATAAAGTGTAATTAAAAATAAAATAAAATAAAAATTGAAAAAAATTCAAGTGAAAACACATACTGGAGAGGCTGTGAAAAAAGGAGAACCCTCCTCCATTGCTCATGGGAATGTAAACTTGTACAACCACTTTGGAAATCAATCTGGTGCTTTCTCAGAAAATTAGGAATAGTGCTACCTCAAGATCCAGCTATACCACTCCTGGGCATATATCCAAAAGATGCTCAACCAAACATGATCATTTGGTCAACTATGTTCATAGTAGTTTTATTTATAATAGAAAATAAGTTGTTTCAGTAGAGAAAATCGGTGTTTTGTATAACATCACAGTTTTTAACTCACAGTCATGGTGATCAGGAAATGTCTTCTAGGAACAGGATAAAAACACATTAACTCTATAAGATAATTCAAGAACCTTCAATCCATAATTTATAAAGTGATTTTATTTGGGAGTTTTCATCTTTTTCTCATCGAATATTTTGTTTTGGATATTGTTGATAGTGGATTTTTTGTTTGCCTCACATAATGAATTTTTTTTAAAAAATTGAGTATTTATTGAATAGTCTGGCAAGACCTAGGAGATAATGCAGAACTCTCTTCTGATTTGTGCTTTGCTGTTCAAATGTACATATCAGGATTTTAGGAACCATTCTGTACTCTAAACTATCATCCAATCTATGTCTTGCCTCATTGTTTATTGTAAACTATCACCCATTCTACATGTCTTTTCCACTTCATCCAAGCAACCTGGTATTACTTGACCTCACAGATAAAATTACAACCTGCTTTACATAATTATTTTGGAGAATTAGGTGCAGTGATCTTTATAAAATTAGAAGGAAGTGGTTATTAAAAGCACCTTAACTACAGAACCCTTAGAGCCAAAGAAAAAGTATTACTCAGGGAAGAGTTGTTGTCTAATATCAAATAATCTGTCCTGAAAACATATACATACAAGTCACCCATCAGGCCTGAGCAAGACGTATTAATGTATTTAAGTACACACACACACACATACACACACACACATATAACAACAATTAACAACAAAAGAGGACAAGAATCTGAAAGTGAGAATGAGTATATGGGAGAAATTTGGAGAGAGAACAGAGGGGAAATGATGTAAGTATATTAAACTAATTGATTAATAAAATTAATTAATTAATTAATAAAAATTGTGGCTGTCACTGTGTCAAGCACTTACTAATATTTCTCTTTTCCCTTTTTATTTTAGCAACAGATTCTACTTCTTCAGTTTCTGTAGCAGTGTTGCTACTGAGGGCCTTATTGCTATTGTTAGTGCCTTGTACCCCATAACTTCATTGGACTAATGGAGTAAGAGAGACTATGTTACAGTAGTTGGTTTGGGTTGTTAATATCTTAAGTGGCTGTGGTGTCTATTTAATCACATAACCCTATCATGTTAATGACCTCCTATGATGGGTCACTCACTGTTTTCTCATGTGAGGCAAGAAGAAAATCAGCAAACAGAGGGCTCACTATTCTATAGTTCACCAGATTCAAAGTCACATTTAGACTTCTAATTTATAGAACACAAGGCATCTTGTGTCTCTAGGAAGCGTGCCAGGTAGATGGCTGTTCTTTCCCTGCTAGCCCTCCACACATAGCCCTTTTCTGTGATTATGAGGTGAATATACTGCATGATCTAGGATTCTCAAGTTGTGAGCCTTATCTTTAGATCATTTATTACTTGTTATCTCACTTTGCAGTCTCAGGACCTGGCTAGTTCTGATGATACATCATAATCCAAGAACCTAAATCTGATCATTCAGCTTGAGTCCCCAGGAAACAATTAATTTAATTTTATTTTTATTAATTACAGTTTATTCACTTTGTATCCCAGCTGTAGCCTCCTCTTCCATCCCCTCCCAATCCCATCCTTCCTCACTCTTTTTATCCTATGCATCTCCCCCAGTACAATGATAGGAAACAATTTTGAACATGAACTGGTACACAGAAAAGTTCTCAGTGGCTGCTGTTGGTGAAGAAGAGTAGACACAAGTAGAGCTTTAACTGGGATGTGGTTTCCACAAAGATCTTGCCCCTTTTGCCATGCACGTTAGATCTTAAATGGTTTGTCACACTGTCTCAACTTCAAGCCAGGAAAAGACTAGTTATATCCATAGCCTTTCATAGTCATTGGTAAAATGGTACCTGAGGTGAATCATATACTTGGATAAGGTACAAGCTCTCCTTCTTGAGGTAATTCCTGGGCAGGAGTTTACCCCTGTAAGCAATAGATGACCATTGTATTTGGTGGCTGTAGAAAAGTGTCTCAGGGGACAGAGAAGACAGAGATGACCATTGTATTTGGTGGCTGTAGAGAAGTATCTCAGTGGGACAGAGAAGGTGATGATGCAAGAGGACCAAGTTAAACCTGATTGGTAATGCTACGTATGTTCAGTGTGATATTCCTGAGACCTGTCTAGATTTTGTTGCTCTCTATGCTTGGGTCCATAAATATCATCAACGTTATCTCTCTAATGAGTCATGTCCTATGAGTTGATGAATTTTTTTTGGAAGGAAATTTATGAGACATAAACATAGAATATCCATATGCTTTGGATTGTCCACAGTACTTTTTTTTCAATTTCAAATACATTAAATATAATTGATTAGGTTTCCGGCATTTTGTTAGAACTCCTTGATAATAAAATAAAACTATCATCCTTGATCTCTATTTTGTCTTATTAAGGATTAGACACATTTACACAAACTTTGTGGGTCTACGTTTCACTATGTGACTGGTAAATTGGCCTTTTCTTTCTGACACATATGGCTTGAGCTAAGCAAGAGCAATTAGCCAGAAGTTGTTGGTGTTAGGCATGAGGAATTTGCAAGTTTTGTACCTGGGGCTCATTGCTCTCTATGATAGTTTGAAAAGAAATACATTCTCAACACACGCTGAAAATCATAAAGTTCCATAATACTCATTAGACTACACCTTCAGAACTATAGTATTGTCATTGTACTGACTCACATTAGTGGAATCTGGTGCATGGGGCAGGGTCTAACCAGAAATGTCTCTTTTTGCTCTTTATCATAATTACCTTTGTTTCCCTTTTGGCTATTTCTTCACAGTATGACTTCTCCCTTTTAAGTGTAACATTTGGCCGAACATTTTGTACATGACTCCTGACATTTGAGACTTTTTTTAACTTAGTTGGGCTTTATCATTAAAGATGGGAGAAGCGCAGAGAGGGTGTGGTTAAGGATGGAGAAGAAAAAGGGTGATTCATGCTCATGTACTGTAAATAGCTGTGGAGAATGTGACCATAAGGCATAGTACAAGTGTTGATGCATTGTTTTAAACATATTTTTGGCTTTAATAATTAGGTCTTCAGAGTAGAAAATTGCTGGGGAGGAAATCCAGATTGCAGGGGCTGAAGGACAAAGCCAGTGAGGAGAAACTGGTAGCAGCTGGCAGAGTTTGCTAATAGGTGAACATGCTCTTCTATGGTTGAAAATAAAGATAAAAGCAAAGAGCAGAAACGTGTTAATATAGAGATTTAAAATAAAGAAAATATAAGTATTATGGGTAGTAGCTGAAGGATGAATGATAATGGTTGATTACGTGTAATTAGTTTTTCAAAATGTTGATTCTCTCTTCTTCCTATTCCTTCTCTTCTTCTTCACATTTTATTCCTTTGCTTCAGATTTTAGTCCAGTGAAATTCAATTAAACTCTCATAGGATGGAAGTAACTAACATTTTTATTCAGCTATGACACATATGAACCATAAGGAGCAACATGACAAAATAATGTTAAAGGTGTAATAGTGACACACAAATGCTTTTTCAAAAACGAATAGCTCTTTACTTAGACTTGAGACCCTCTCAGCAAGAAATAAATTATAGCTGATACTGAAAACCTATCCATAAACTAAAGGATAGTGAAGTCATGATCTTGCAGGATAACCTGCAACTACCACTTTCCTAAAATAGCCTAATCCTACATTCTAGATATTTGTTTTTACACCCACAGTTAAATGTAGCCTCCACCTTTCATCAAAGAAACATTTGTTTGTAATAGATGGATCCAACTGCAGAAATTCACAACCAATCAAAATTCAGGGTTGTGAAGCCCAGTCTCAACTAATACATTTATAACACAACTCCTTCACCTATGACTCAAGAATCACTGTAGAAGAAATGGCAGAGCCAGAGGAACAGGGAGCTTTCTGGGAGACTATGTCTCCTAGAAGTTTCAGAAATCACACCTGTGAAGTCTAAACAACACACAAAGCCTGAACAAAGACAACACAATGGGCATGTTAACATGGAAGGTGGAAAACTCACAAATCTAGAGCAGGAGAAATAGTCTTCAATGGAGGATAGCACACCAATTGCTTGTCCAATGCCAAGTGGTCAGACCTGAAAACATACATACAAGAAACATTATAAAAACTGAGTAGTCTGTATATTTTCATTTAGGAATGTGTGTGCATGCATATGTACATATATATAAATAAAGACAAAGAGATTATGAATTTTATGAGAGCTAGGATTGGGGGCAGACATGAGATGGATGGCAGGGAGGAAAAAGAAGGGGAAATTATATATTTATATTGTAATTTCAAAACTAAAAAAGTACTTTAAAAAAAGACATTTGATTCTTTGATACTAAAGAGGAAGTTATGTCACTTAGGAGCTCATTTTGTTCTTTTATGATGACCATTTTGCTTCTGCCATCCTTCGTCCTGCCAAAATGACTTCCTATAGCCAGCAACAGTACTGTACCTACCAAGTAACTGTAGGGCCAGTATCTTGAGCAAGAGAGAACTTGGGTTTTCCTCTATAAAGACTCCACCCAGCAGGGGATCAATGGAGATACAGGGACTCATAGCCAAATTTGGGGAAGAGCACAGGGAGTCTTATGGAAAAAGGGAGGGATAGAAGGACCCAGAAGGGACAGAAGTTCCACAAGGAGACTAACCAAAAATATCTGAGCCCATGGGGTCCTGCAGAGACTAATGCATCAACCAAAGACCATGCATGGTGACAAACTAGACCCCCTTGCTCAGATGTAGCCCACAGACAACTCAGTCTCAAATGGCTCTCCTAGTAAGAAGAGCAGGGACAGTCCCTGACATGAACTCTGTTGCATGCTCATTGATCACTTCCTACTGGGGGTGGAGTGGTGGATTTACCAGGCCACAGAGGAAGAGGATCCAGGCAGTCCTTATGAGACTGGATAGGTTAGGGTTAGAGAGTAGGGGAGGATGATTCCTGCTTTTTAGTGGACTAGGGGAGGGGATTAGGGGTTGAGGGAGATATGTGGGGAGAGAAAAGGGGGGTGAGACCAGGAGGAGATCAAAGAGGGAGGTACAATTGGGACACAAAGTGAATAAATTGTGGGAAAAAACTAACTTCCAGCAGGTTTCAGAGCTTTCTAGCTGGCTGTCCATCTGCAGAAGATTAAGTGAGCAGCCATTGTAGCCCCACACCTCTTCTTCATGAAACACTTTCCAGAGTTTGCAAATCTTCAAAAATTATTAAACATCAATCAGTTTCAAAACACAGTGGGCTGTTTTTATTAAAACATCTGACTTGTTTAGATTAGTTTTTCAGAATAGTGAATTATATCTTTTATTTTCCCATTTTTTCCCTCCAAAGAGCAAGCCATGTGTTTTCCTAACTTTTAGAGAAAAATAAAATCAATTTTCACACTGAGTTAAATAAAAAATTTTCTGAAGTAATAAATAGCCATATGTATTTAGGTCTATTCTGAAAATTTTCAATTTCCTTCAGCCATTAATTGCATGATGATATAAATTAATTATTTTAATTATGTGAGTTGGGGCTGTATTTTAATTCAACTGGAAATCATTTCTTTTTGATAATGCTTCTCAGAATTTTCCTGGGATTGTACTAGATAACCATCAGAGGATACTGTAAATCCTATGCTTATATTTTTATCATGTCTCTTCCTGAACATACACTTGTTAAACAGGGAACAAATATCTTTGAAAATTGGTGGAGCAAAGGAGTTAGGTAACAACCAAAATCGAGATTTTAATTGTTATTTGAGAGAATCTAGAGCCAAATAGTGTAATAGCTGATGCTATAATTGCATTAAATGCAATTACATGTATTTATATATAAATACATATATATGTATTATATACATATATATATACATACACACGTATGTATAGATAACACATTATATAATATATAAATATATAATATATTACACATAACACACAAATATATATTATTTATACACATGTAACACATTATATAATACATAACATTATATAAGACATATATTATTACATATATAATATATTATTTAATTATATAATATATAATTATATATAATATTATACATATAACACATATATATAATAATACATATAATATGTATTATATATGTAATATACAATATATTATATATAACACAGTATATATAATATATACATAACACTATATATAGCACATTAATTTTAACTTGAGAAACTTTTAATTTTTAAAGCCTTAAAAACAGTGAGAGAAATCTTATTTAATCAACATGAGATTAGAGACTACACTGAAATGACAAATAGGTGTAAAAAGAGTTCTCAAAGAGGAGGAAATAATTAACAAAAAATATATTTGAAGAAAATATGAGTTATAATCATCATAATTATTTGAAAGATATATTTAGGTGTCCTGAAATTCAAAGAGCTGAAAAAAGCATAGTATGAGCATTATTCCAACTAACATTTCATAGTCAAAGAGCTGAAATTTACAATAACTTGAAATTCATGTAAGGAAGTTATGCCATCAGTTTTAATGAAATATGAATAAATAGATGTATTTGTAATGCAGAAATGCTATGTAAGTTGAATTGATTTTGTCTCTGTTATTAATTCATTATATCTTAAGATTGCTATTAAGGTTCTAGAATTTACTCTTCAGCAGACTTGAACGTAACTTTTAGTAAGACTAAAGACTAAACTTCTCTTTACCTAAAGAGATGGAGATATTTGAAAGAAGCTATAAGCCATTACTGTCTTCTTTCATATGATGCATAGGGATATTGAAATAGGAGGTTGAAAATAGTTTCAGTGATGGCAGTCTAGCTACTAGGCAAAAATATACAGCTTTCTTTACAGAAAATATGCTGTCCAAAATGGAAAAGACTTGGACACAGGCTGAGTTGACTGCCAAGCTCTGTCATGACAGGGTAACCAAGACCATTATATTTCCTAGTTCACAATTATATCTGCCAGATATGCTGGGCCAGAAGGCTGAAGAAAAGAAATTAAGGTGATGGGATGATGATTAATGGAAGCAAATCACATCCACATAAAAGAAAAGAAAAGCATCTTATCAGAGAATCATAGAATTGGTGCCCTCTTTCTTGATCAGTGCTGATCTCCTGGAAGGTGTCATCAGTAAGAGTGATGAGAATGACCAGGATTGTTATGTGGCAACAAAATCAAACCAACTGGAAAAATGTTTTCACTTGAGGTTAGTTCTTGGTTTTTGCTCTCCTTGCTCTTCTCTTAGATAAGGAAGATCTTTGAAGAGGAGTATTGGAACCTGACTGTATTTCCACAACTGCTCTTTAAATTCAAGAAAATTGAATGTGGAATAAAAATGTGTTAGTTTTTAGACTTCTATGAAATATTCCAATAAAAACTGATGCCAAAATCTGTTGTTCTTAGAAAATCTGTTTCTATCGTTCTCTCTCCCTCTCTAGTACCCTCTTCTCCCTTTTTAGTTTTGAAGCATGAATCTTTAAATGAGGACATGAAGCAGGTACCTCCCCCACCAAAAAAGTGAGCACCATGGGAATATTCTGAAATCATAAATACCCTTAATGGAAACAGAAATTGTGCTACATTTACACAGTGGAATACTACTCAGCAATTACAAACAAAGAAATCATGAAATTTGCAGGCAAATGTTGGGATCTAGAAAAGATCATCCGGAGTGAGGTATCTCAGAAGCAGAAAGACACACATAGTATATATGCACTTATAAGTGGATATTAGACTTATAATATAGTGTAATCATACTAAAATATGTACACCTAAAGTAGCTAAGCCAGAAGGAGGACCCTGGGTAAGATGATCAATCCTCATTCAGAAAGGCGAATCAGAAGGACATCGGAAGGGGGGGGACAGGGAACAGGGCAGGGGCCTATCACAGAGGGCCTCTGAAAGACACAAGCCAGCAGGGCATCAAAACATATGCTGAGATGCATGACCAAACTTTGGTCGGAGTGCAGGGAATCTTATGAAAGAAGAGGGAGATAGACCTGGAGGGAACAGGAGCTCCACAAGAGGAGCAACAGAACCAAAAATCTGGGCACAGGGGTCTTTTCTCAGACTGATACCCCAAACAAGGACCATAAATGGGGATAACTTAGAACCCTGAGCCGAAGGCAGCTCAGTATCCAAGAGGGTTCCCCAATAATAGGACCAGGAACCATCTCTGACATGAACTCATGGGCTTGCTCTTGGATCACCTCCACCTGAGCGGGCAGCAGCCTTACCAGTCCACAAAGGAAGATAAAGAAGCCAGTCTTGATGAGACCTGATAGATTATGGTCAGTTGGAAGGGGAGGAAGACTTCCACTATCATTGGACTTGGGGAGGGGCATGGGAGAAGAAGAGGGAGGGAGGTGGGATTGGGAGGGGATTGGGGAAGGGGAAAATAGCTGGGATACAAAGTGAATAACCTGTAATTAATAAAATAAATTTTCAGAAAAGAATTTCTGTTGAGACTCGTCAGTGATACTAGTAAGCTCTTCCCGCTGCTTTTCAGGATGCCGAGGACTGTGTGGCTGTGAAAGGCAGTTCTCTCTCTTCCCTTTACTCACCTTGCCTGAGAAGCTGGCACACTTTATATTGAGCCTTTACTTCAAATGTCTTTTGAGGAAATGGTGCTAATGTTTTAAAAGGAAAGCAAAACTGAACATTTCTTTTTGTTTTCTAGAGTTAAAAGAAAAATAACAAGTCAAAATTATTGATCCAACCAGTTCTTAGTAGTGCTATATTTAGTGTCATGTTTCCTCTGGAAAATTTGTGGGTTGAGATGTAATTTTTCTTATTTTTCTTGTCCACACTATCATGAGATGTATCTTACCATACATGCCATTCATGTGTACAGATGTTAACTTTCTTTTAAAAATATTGATCACATGGGGTAGAAAAGATAATGAGTCTAAGAGAAGCATCTGTAACTACAGTCCAGTAGCTTTGATTATCTAGTTTAATTATGAAAAAGCTCTTTTGTCTCAGTTTTTTGCTGGTAATAGTAATGGAATGCCTGCAGGAGATGGAAAATCCTTATGTGGCATTGGCTGACAATACTCCTCCATTGCTCTTTAAATTCAAAAGAGTTGAACGTGTGATAAAAATGCGTTTGTTTTTATACTTCTCTGAGTATAGGACACTTTTATGCAGAAAAAAATAAATTCAAAGAATAAATCCTAAGTACGAAGACACAAACCAAAGAACAAAGCAAATGGGAAGATGGAAACTTACCAGCCGAAGAGAAAGTTGGCAGCTCTGTAAAGCTAACTCCAAAGAGGGAGCAGTGTGTCCAGGGTAAGTTGAGAAGGGCCGTCTCTAAGAGGTTGCTTGATAAAATGCTACAGTTCCAATACAATTTGGTTGATGTACTTGGCAGGATTTGTCAAGTCTCTTCAAATGTGAAGAGCACACTGAATTCCATCCAAACCTTCAATTTAATTTTTAAAATTTAATTGATCTGTGAAGAAAAATTAAATAGTCAGAAGTTAATTTTTGTTATATTTGGCATCTGTTCTTCTCTCAAGTAATAACTTTGAAGAAACCATAATTCTGTGATAAGTAAAATCTGCCAGAGCAAAACAGAGATCATCTTTTAAAATTGAATTTAGAGAACCAGGGAGGAGTTTCATCTCTAAAGCAAAATATGAAATTAAACTCTTGTTTTATTTTCCATAATACACCCAACATTACTTCTCCATCTGGGGGCGTTCAGTATCCTCAGAACTGTGGATCTTCATGTCTGAACTTTCTGCAGTGAAAATGCACACACGTTTGTACACAGACACACATATGTGTACATATATATATCATAATATGTATATATATATCCAATATATGGCTTGGATCCTTTAAGACTTAGAAATTATATGCACTGTACAATGTGAACCTTATTTTTATGAACCAGAATACTAAACACTGGCTTTATCTTTGTCTCTATAAAATATTCCTCTATGCCTTCTTTAATAGAAACGTTTTTGATAACATCTTCTCTTTCCACACCAGATTTTTTGGATTTCCTGAATTCCCTAAAACACATTCACTCACAAACATACACTTCCATTGTCACCATGTAGTGAAAGTCATCAAAGTCTGTCCATGTTAGTTATGTCACCAAAGTGCTTGAAGAACAGGCTGGCATACTCTGCTCCCTTGCTACCAGGGCAGGAGCCAAACATACTGTTGAACTGACACAATTAACATAATTTTTCTAAGGCAGCCCGCAGTGTCATGCACTGATATATTTTCCAATAGAACTGGCTAGTTTGTGCTTCCAAAAGTGGTTTTTCTGAAAGATTTATTTATATTATTTTTATTTTATTTTTGTTATTGATGTGTATGGGAGAAGAAATAAATATAAAGGCAAATATTTTATAGTAATATTCCAGGAACTCATCAAGCCTTTATGAGTGTATCCCTTAGGCACTTAATATTTCCCTAAAGAAAGCTTCAAAATGTGATAGGTTTGCTCTATCTTTCAACATCAAAAGGGGCCCCCGAACTAACGAACAGAAAAATCTCACTAAGTGATGCATAAATTGCACCTAATTCATCAATTTCTTTCGTGGCTCACTTTAGGGTAAGAAAATTGAAATTAAAGCCTCAGGTTCTGGAGGGAAATAAGAGACTGTGGCTGTGGAAACTAACATTTCTTCATAATAGTCATTTATTCGTGATCTTTAAAGCACTTAGCATTTTCGATCACAAAGAAACTTTCAATATGGAATCAAAATCATCTTCTTTTTATGGAGATAGTTTACAGAAAGTCATCAGACCCACCAAATAGCTGATAATAGCTAATCGAAAAAAAATTATTTGTAACAGAGAAATACCTAAACATGATTTCCTTCCTTCCTCAATAAAACTTACGTTGTTTTTTTTTTTTTTTTGGATGCTAAGAGGAAGATGAAGAGGAGGAGATGAGGAGGAGAGGTAGGAAGAGAAGGAGAAATAGAAAAAATCTCTCTAATATCAAATCGCCTTTTTAACCATTGATCACTCTCTCCACAGAAGACATGCGTATGCTCCTCATATTCATATGACTTCATCACAATGATTAATTTCCTATATTGTTATTGATAAGATCAATTTACCTTTTCTATGAAGGTGTGGGGTGGGGTGGTATGTGTGTGTGTGTGTGTGTGTGTGTGTGTGTGTGTGTGTGTATGTGTGTGATTATGAAGGCAGTGGTCAACATGGAGTATCTCCTTTGACTTTTCCCCACCTGATATATTGAGACATGGTCTCTCAATGAACTTGGAGCTCACTGACTGACTGACTGGTCTGGCTGGCCAATAAGTTACCAAATTTAGGCCCACCTGCTTGTGTGAATGCCCTTTACCAAATCTCCAGCACCCACTTCCTTTTCATGGCTTCACAGTAGTTGGCTGCCTTTCTCTATTTTGCCAAAAATAGCATTGCCTGCAGCCATGCTCAGTGTACAGGCTATGACAGTCAAATTTAAGGGATTGTCTTGTTAATTTTTCATTCAGGCAGAAGAAGAAAGCTAGAGAGATAAAATAGGTTGTCAATTTAGTGTAAAAGATCTTGTGTGATCAAGTTATCTTGTCTCAAGCACGCTCTGTATTAGCATTGTCATGTCTGTCTTGTTAGCAATTCCTCCCAGTGTTTTGCATTGCCTGGGGCTAGATTAATGTTTGCTAAATATATAAATGAAAGCAAATCTACTCGCGACTCATCCTTCATTGAAAATGCAAACGTGGTTGAAAATGGCATGGAAACCACAATGTGTAAACACAATAATAAAGTGCTTTAAGACACACAGAGAAGGCTAAGGTATAGCGTTCTTTTGTTTGCATTTTGAGGCTTAGGAGGAAAGAAAATCTCTGTGCATACACTTGTTACAATACATTTTAAAATGCATATACTATAACTCATTTCCTTTTAAATTTAGTTATTTGTTTATTATAATTTTATTCACTTTATATCCCTGCTGCAGCCCCCTCCCTCATCTCCTCCCAGTCCTACTCACCCTCCCTCTACTTCCCCTTATTCCCTTTCCCTAGTCCACTGATAGGGGATGTCCTTCTTCCCTTCTATCTGACCCTAGTCCATCAGGTCTCATCAAAGCTGGCTGTGTCATCTTCCTTTGTGTGCTGGAATGCTGCACTCCCCTTCCCCCGACCCAAAGGGGAAGGTGATCAGAGAGTCAGCCACTGAGTTCATGTAAGAGACAAACCCTGTAGCCCTTACAAGGGACCCCACGTGGAAACCTGAGCAGTCTATGGGCTTCCTCTGAACAGGGGGTCTAGATCCTCTCCATGCATGGTCTTTGGTTGGAGTATAGGTCTCTGCACGACTCCCTGGGTAACTTGTAACTTGTTTCTGATTCCGTTCTTCCGGGCATCCATGTTGGTTTTTTTTTTTTTTAATTGGATTCTCATTAGTATTGAAGGCACTGGTCTCTTTCTCCTTCCACATAACTTTATTGTGTCCACTTATTATCCTACAATATGTTTTTACTACAAAATGTGAGCATTTTGGAGAATATTATAGAGACAATATTTTCATTTTATATTTACTGTTTACTTCCTTAAATTAATACCAAAAATGTTACTGATTCTAGGGCAAAGATTCCTGTCTCCCTGTGCTGGCCTTGCACTCTACTCTGAGTACCCATTTATGTCCTAGGGGCACTATTGTTTTGTTAACACAACATGAGCAAAAGTAAATTAAGGAGAGAGTGGTTTATTTGGCTTGCCCTTCCACATCACTGTTCATCATAGAAGAAGGCAGGGCATGAACTCAAACAGACCAGGACTTGAAGGTGGGAGATGACATAGAGGACATAGAGGGGTACTTCCTATTGGCTTTTTCTCATGGCTTGCTCAGCCTGCTTTATTATGGAACCTTATACCTCCAGCCAGGGGATGGAACCACCAACAATGAACTAGTCCCTCCATAACCATCACTAAATAAGAAAATGACCTACAGGTTTGCTTATAGTCTCTCAAATGACTCTAGCCTGCATCAAGTTAACATCACACTAACCAATCCAGCATTGTTTTTAACTGGAGAATCAAGAAAAGCTAGAATGCTATCTTGTGTATAGTTACATACTTAGTGGGTTGTGCTGAGTAATGAATGACAGCAGCTTTGTATCGGACAAACATGCTTAACACCTTAGCATGGTGGCACTGTGTAACAAGTATCATCGTCCAGGTAACTTAAACAAGAAATATGTTCTGAAATCTGGAATGTTCTTCATCAAAATATAGTAGATTTGTTGTTGGTTTATAAATAGCTTCACCATTTGGAAAGAATGATCACACTCATTGATTTATCTTTTTTAAAGAATTCCAATCCCATCAAATTAATAGGAGTCCTACCAGTAGAAGAATATCCAAATTCAATTTATTTCCAAACACTTAACTGTTAAATATCATCTTATCTGAGACTTGAGTTTCAACAACAACAACAACAACAACTAAATAAATATGTGGAGAGGAAATACAAGCATCCTCTCTATAGATATCAATTTTTGTCATTTTAGGCATTAAAAACTATCTTTAAATACAAAAGGCAAATTATTCAACATTTGTCAGTTGATAATGCAGTCTTTTCCTCCTTATCCAGCAGATATAAAAGAGATATAAAATGTGGTTCTAATTTTTTGGTTGTAATTAGTTAGGAAACAAATCTGATTTGTACTAATTAACATAAAGTTGTAACTGTTTGTGACCTCATGGCATTATTCACAAACATGAATATCAATATAATTCACCTGGAGGGCTCATGAAAAGCTGATTATAAAACTGCATTCTGTGATTTAGTCATTAAGAGTTAGAGAAAATGCTGAGTTCCAAGTTTCTTTTATGTTCTTGTTGCTATAGGAACTTTGCACTATTCTCTCACTGAAACTTATCTCAATCCTGGTTTCACATTCTGTCACCTGATTTATCTTTACTTACAAATATAAACTTTTACAAAGACACCAAATCTGTAGATTCATTTTTAGGTAGTGTAGGATTTGGCAAGGCCATCTTGACAATATTATCTATTCACTGAATAATAATTCCAGAGTTCCTGTTTTTATATGAAGTCAATAGAGCTTAGAGAGACCATTTGAGTTGGGAAGTACTTTTCCAATGAACCAGTGCATCACATGAAACGTTCAGTCTTGCATTCTTGCAGTTTAATTTTTAGACTTTGAGGTGTGGTGGTTAATTTTTATTATCAAATTCATGTGATCTGTAATGACCCCTCATCAGGCAAGACTCCAGGCACACTTGTGAAGTATTATCTAGATTAAGGTCAGACACAGAATACTTCTGGGAGGGATTGTCTTGATTAGGCACCTGATGTCAGAAGAGCCCTGTAATACTGCAAGCAGCTGCATTTTCTGGGCTGGGGTCCTGAGTGAAGTGGAAGTGCACTGTTGAAAAGCAGTCCTATGCTTTGTGTTTCTTGACTATGGATGCATGTAGTGAGCTGCTTCCAGCCTCTGCTAATATGTCTTCTCCAAGATGATGAACTGTAATCTCAGTTGGCGAGCCAAATTTAACCTACCCTCTCCTAAATTGCTGTATAGGGGTATTCTATCACAACAACTAGAAACATAACTAAAATATAAGGCAAAACATCCTTTTCAGTTTCTGTCGCTACTTCAACTTTGATAGACAAGACAGGAAAGAATTAATTCAGGAATACTCATTTGGGGATCCAATGCCATCTTGAATAATTTTATTTCTATTTTCTTTTACAAGAACAATTCCAACACATACTAAGAAGACTGCACCAGAAAATTACACATATTTTGCATCCTATTTACAATGTCAAGCATCTTGTTTCTCAGAATAAAATGTCTGTGGATATATTTAGGTCTCCTGCAGGGATTTCAACCTTAACATTATGAGGTTCCTAGCAAATCTTCCCCAGAGATCATAGGTGTCTTAGGACAACAGTGTAGGATGAAGTCAGGAGACCATTTCAGTTTGCTGCAGAAGCTCTTGTAAAGACGAATCTTCAACAAGACAGAAATTGGGTTTACTTCATGTCCAGAAGAGTCATGGCTCATAGATCACCTCAAACTACCAAAAGAACCTCTACTGAAATTTGTGTGCAGTGCCACAGGGTGCTGGCATATCCTTTTCATGGAACAAGTGTATTTATACTATACTTTGCGCTATTTTACTAAGTGGGATACTTAAATCCTCTTAACATTGATGAATCACAGAATCAGAGTCAAAAGTAAAAAAAAAAAAAAAAAGATAAAAGATTGTGGTTTGGCCTGGAACTTCCTTCCCTAAATATCCTGAAAGAGATAATGTTTGATTTATTTGTTGGTCACATTCATTTTCCAAGTCTTACATACCATGTGGAAAGAATAGGCTGAATATTGTATTGAATATTTTATTTTCATTCATCCTACTTTCACAAATATTTTTCTCTCTGTGGTTCCTGTGTTCTAATGATGATAAACAGAAAAAAAAATGTAAGCCCTGAGCTCAAAAATCATTCAGATACCTTAAAAAAGCTATTCTGTTTCTCTCGTCTTTGTGTTGTGTACCTCAACATAAAGATAACTGCTTCCGTTGCCCACGTTCTTCTCTTAGGGTATCCATGTTGCTCATTCCCTCAGCACTTGGTCTTGGAGTAGACACATGAACCTGACATTAGTGGACAAGCGGAGGCAATATGTCAAAGGGTTTCATGGAACAGCAAAGCTTTGGAAATTTTATGTGGAATTTTGTCTTTATGTTTTGAACACATTTCACTAGAGGGGCTATCACTCTTTCCTTTTCATTTCCTAATGGGAGAGTTTCTGTAATTGTTCAAAGAATAAGAACTGGAGGCTGATTATGACTGAGCAGGTGAAGGTGTTGGACTCCATGCCTTGTAACGTGAGTATGATGTGAGAGACCCACACAGGGGAACGAGAGAAACTGATTTGTTAATGCTCAAAAGTAAAGACACACTCACGCACACACACATGTACATACAAAACAAATGTAATAAAAGTAATTTTCAAGACAATCACAGATAAAACCTTACTTAGTTGAACATTGTTGATCTTAAGTTATGCTCTCCAAAACTGAATTTTATGTTGTAGTACAATCTAATCTTGCAAAAAGGAGCTGGTATTTTCCTTGTCAAAATAATCAAAATATTGGTTTTTTTTTTCCTAGTGCAAAGAAAGTTGTCAGACATTTCTAGCACCCATTGGTGAACTAATACAATTATTTATCTGCAAAAAAACCAGTGAGTCTTTTATCATCATACATACAGATAGTCATGCATAAACATACACATTATCAATCTGATTTAAACTGCTACTTTCATATATTTTTTAAAGTAGATGCCATATTTTACAGTTACACCTGTCAAAATTCATCATGGTGGCTTGAGCTCATCTGAGTCATGGACAGTTTCACACATTTTATTTGTTACACTAATTAACCTTTCAGGTTGCTAGTCACATATAAATTTGATAACTGTGACTTCTCTCTCATGTCTGTAAGCTGTGGATCAAAACATTGACAGTTCCATACCATTCCATAAGCGACGTCATGTCATGTTGCTATGACGCCCTGAGTCTACAGTCTTTAGTGATTTATCAGTCAAATGTCATTTTATATGATGCATTTCCTGCCAATGCTTTAAACATGTTGCATAATGCATTTATGAAATTTGGGTTCCCTTGTCAACAGCTTGCAAATTGCTAACCTTATTACCTAAGATAATAAATTGAATCTAGACAAAAATATAGTTAATACAATATTGTTAGTACTATTATATTCAGACACTGGGATTTCTTTTTTAAAATTTGGCTGGTAATTATAGAACATCATCAATTAACGACAATTATTGAAAGGAGACCATCAACACAAGGCATTCTATTAATCCATAGTAATCACATAATTGAAATTACAAATAACAATTATGGACTAATCACATCAAAAGTTAAAATAAAGTACATTAAATAATCTTTTTAGTCAAGAGAATGACAAAGAAGTGGCTAAATATGTTTAACCAGACCTGCATATTATATTCTACATATTTATCAGAACTATGTGAAGTACATTAATAAATAGAATATTTATATTTTAAGCGCCATTTAAAAATCTTTAAAAAGTAACTATTCTGGAATGGTAGATTGCTATTTATGAAAATAAACTATTGTTATATTCTCAGCATGAATAAATATCACACTAATAAATTGACTTAAAATGGCCACTTGAAAACATGCACTCTTTAATCCTATATAATGTTTAAGGACAATCAATCATAAAAGTTAAAGATAATGATGTTTATCATGGCTATTTAATATCTTTCTTGAAATTGGGCATGAAGGAAAAAGAAATGGCTTGTATGTTAATCTGGATTTATCATTATCTAGGGGCATTTTTTTATAAAAATACATATTAACTATATAAAGGTTTTTGACACTTTTAATATTCAATTATTTTTTAATGATATTAAAATTGTAGGTATTTGGATATAAATTTTAAAGCTTAACACTTCCATGTGGATGTAAATATAATTTTTCTGTATTTCTTTTTTTTTATTTAGAAAATTGTTGCTACTACCATTATTTAGTTATTTGGCTTACCAAATTATTTAAGATTCCCAATATTGTCTGGGTCTTAATTTTCTTTTTTTTTTTCTTTATTAATTACACTTTATTCACTTTGTATCCCCCCCTGAGGTTCCCTCCCTCCTCCCGTCCCAATCCCTCCCTTCCTCCACCCTCTGCCTGCATGCTCCTTCCCAAGTCCACTGATAGGGGAGGACTTCTTTTCCTTCCTTCTGATCCTAGTCAATTAGGTCTCATCAGGAGTGGCTGCATTGTCTTCTTCTGTGGCCTGGTAATGCTGCTTCCCCCTCAGGGGGAGGTAATTAAAGAGCAGGCCAATCAGTTCATGTCAGAGACAGTCCCTGTTCCTTTTACAATGGAACCCATTTGGATACTGAACTGCCATGGGCTACATCTGTGCAAGGGTCTTACGTTATCTCCATGCATACTCCTTGGTTGGAGTATCAGTCTCAGGAAAGACCCCTGTGCTCAGATTTTTTGGTTCTGTTGTTCTCCTTGTGGAGTTCCTGTCCTCTCCAGATCTTACTGTTTCCCACTTCTTTCCTAAGATTCCCTGCACTCTGCCCAAAGGTTGCCCATAAGTCTCAGCATCTACATTGATAGTCTGCAGGGCAGAGCTTTTCAGAGGTCCTCTTTGTCAGGCTTCTGATTTGTTCCCTCTTTTCTCCTTCTGCCACTGAGCCATCTCTCCAGCCCTGGGTCTTAATTTTCAATTCCTCTTTTTAAAAGCAAATTTAAAAATTATTACTTTAGCTAAGTTAGCCATTCTTTGGAACACATAAGGTGTCAAGCAATGTCTGATATAACTTAAGGCCCACTCCATGAGAGGGAAGCCATGCATGACAGTGCTTGGAGGGCCAGAAATCAGATACTGGATAGCACAGAGGCTTAGAGTAGATCCAAAGACAACTTACACCTTCCCCCCCCTCAAAAAAAAGAAATCAATGAAATGATTCCTAATGAAATTCCACCTGCGTGGAAGCTAATGACTGGGATAAGAGGGTTTTGGACTCTGGGTTATTCAACAGAGAGTTGACTCTTCTTGCTTTCTTGGCCCATTATTTACAAGCCACATCTCTGAAGGATTACTTACCTGGAAAATTAGAGTTAAATACCAATTTAAGTACTAATAATATTGAAAATTATACACAGGTAATATATGTATTGTAATTATTTTGACTATAGTCTTTCTTAATTTTAGTCATTTTCTCAATCAATAAAAAAACAATACTTTCCTAAGATCTAAAGCCCAGATAATATTCTTCTAGGATTTATAAAAATCAATTTAACTCAGACATATCAAATCTTTGCTGAATAACCCACAGCGCATCACAGTCTTAGCCTATTCATTAGCTTCCACACAGGTGGGATTTCACTAGGAATCATCTCTCTCTTTTTTTTTTTTTTTTTGCTTTATTTATTTGTTTGTTTGTTTGTTTTTGGCAAGTTGTATTTGGTTCTACCGTAGGCCTTTCTGCTATCCAGTATACAATTTCTGAGTGAGGTAGCCCAGATCTAGAAAGATAAGAATGGTATATATTTAGTTATAAACGCATATTAGCTGTTTAGTAAATGATAACTGAGTTACTATACACAGACCCAGAGAAGGTAGGTAAAGAGGACTCCAGGGGGAACGCATGAATCTCCCTGCTGGGGAAAATAAAATTGGCTTCACTGGCATGCTAGGGCAGGTGGGGACAAGAGCAGGAGGGATTAGGTGGGGAGGAGGGTATGGGATGGAGGGAGAGACCATGGAAGAGCAATTGGAACTGAGGATATTTGGGCTTTGTTGCAGAAACCGAATGCAGTGGACATACCTGGAAACCATGAGGGTTTTCCTAGTAGGACCCCTTTATTAGGGGACATGGAGTCTGAACTCACTATCATATGTAGCCAGGAAAAGATCTCAATGGTGACATTTCGTCATATTTGTTTCCCTTGTTGGCTGTGGGGGTCCCATGGAGAACCCCAAACAACCTAAGCATTTATTTTCAACTTTAGGGTTTTTCTTTTAATTTCATCCATAATTTTAATATCTGCAATAAGATATCCAACTATTTATTTCGATAACTTTTGAAATCAAAGAAATATAAGATTTCTAAAATAATTTGTCTCCAAATCATAAAAGTAGTTTTTTGTTTTGTTTTGTTTTGTTTTGTTTTTCAATGCAGTTTATTCAGGAACCTTGAACAATCATCTGACCCTGGGGAAAGCCAGCCCACAGCTTAAATAGCCTCTGGGTAGCCAACCCCAGCGTGCCATGTGGGCAATGCAGATAGGTCCACATACATGGAAGCAAGCCAGATCCTCAGCCTTAGCCAAATGTGGAGTTGTTTGTGACAGAGAGCACTCACCATCAGGAAGGTGGAAGGCTGGAAACCAGCTCCATCTTTAAGGCACGGCATTACGCAGCTCTCTACAGTTCCCCCTTTTTGTTTTAGACGCACCAGGCAAGAGTAGAGGTCTGATCTCTGATATTAGAGATAAATTGGGACTTTGTACTGATGTTCATTTAGGTGTCATCCACCCAAAGAGCATCAGACCCGTCTGATACCTTTTTCTCAGAGGCGGGACCTGGGGCATCAACCCGCATGCAATCAGACATGCTCTTCTCTGGGTCGAAAGCGGCTGACCCTGAGTGCACTGCTTAGCCTCGCATCCTGAGCTTAACATTTTAGCTCCCATGCTTGAGGAGACTGTCCTGCTTCAATGGCTGTAAAGGCCTGAATGGTCATGGCTGCATTACGCTGTTGTGAGACTCTAATCTTGCATATACACCACAGGCAAACCAAGGAGACCAACACCGGAAGGCCTGCTAATGCTCCCATGCCCGCCCATTCCTTCAGATGATTCATGGCTGCAGCAATCCATGATGATAATCCTGTGGCTAGTCCTGCATCCACTCTGGTAGAATTTACCATGACAATGGCCACTCTCAGCTGCTCCGACATATTATCGAATTCTCCAGTCCAATTACCTAAAATATAGCTAGACAATTGTTTAGACAGATTTGCAGCACAGGAAAAATTCTCATATTGTATGCTAGTGACACAAAGTCCAGCATACTTCCAATGACAGCCAAGTTGAGCGATTTGCCATAGGGTATCAATTTGTTCCTGCACGAGGTCAATCCTCTGATTGAACACCATCAAGCCTCCTTTTAGTTGAGCATTAATTCCTTTTTATACATCTAAGGCATGAGCTACATTGGCTAAAAGATTTTTCAGGGTCTGAGCAGTCTGCACAGTATGACTCATGGCTAATGCCGCGGTGGTAGCTCCAACAGCCACCAATGAGATGGCAGTAACAATGGCGGCTATAATTCCAAGATCCCTTTTCTGTCAGAAGAGAGTCATAGCGTGAGGGGCATCCATGGGCACAGGCACCCAGCGAGTCATGCGAGTAACCAGGGCATACCTAAATTCACTAGCATTCCAGCATTGGATAAAAAAGCAAGCAAGAGAGGGGACCCTAACTAAAATGTCCAATCCCCATCCAGAAAAGCAAAGAGGATGGACATCAGAAGAAGAAGAAAACAGGAAACAACCTAGGAATCTACCACAGAGGGCCTCTGAAAGCCTCTGCCCTACAGACTATTAAAGCAGATGCTGAGCCTGATGGGCAACTGTTGGGCAGAGTGAATGGAATTTTAGGTAAGAACTGGGAAATAGTAAGAGCTGGAGAGGACAGGGTCTCCACAAAGAGAGCAACAGAACAAGAAAATTTGAACACAGGGAACTTCCCAAAGACTCATACTCCAACCAAGGACTATTCATGGAGATAACCCAGAACCCCTGCACAGATGTAGCCCAGGGCAGTTCAGAGTCCAATTGGGTTACATAGTAATGTGAAGAGGGACTGCCTCTGACATAATCTGATTGGCCTGCTCTTTGATCACCTCCCCCTGGGGGGGAGCAGCCTTACCAGGCCATAGTAGAGGACAATGCAACCACTTTTAATGTGAACTAATGAACTAAGATCAGAAAGGAGAGGAGAACCTCCCCTATTAGTGGACTTGGAGAGTGGCAGGCAAGCAGAGGGAGGAGGGAGGGTGGGGTTGGGAGGGGAGGAGGGAGGGGCTTATGGGGGGATGCAGAATGAATAAAGGGTAATTGATGAAAAATTTTAAAAAAAGGAAAAAAAAGATAATTTAAGAACCTTAAATGACTTTCAAAAGTGGAGGAAAACATAGAGTTAGTCAATTTACATGGAGTACGTCTCGCCCCTGGGGGCAATGGTCTCCTGACCCTACTCAGACCTCGGACACCACCACTGCTAGTTCTAGAACTGATGCAGGATGTTCCAACGAGGGGGCTAAGGCTTCTCATAATATTTCCTATAAGCCCACACATGTTTGTTTATATCCCCCATTTTTATTCATTATTAGCCAGATAGAGCCAAGTAATTGTGGTAAAAATAGTTTTAAGAACTCTTTGTAAACTCTACCTAGCAGTGTATCAAAGCAGATGCTGAGACTCATAAACAAACTTTGGGCAGAATACAGGGAATCATAAGAAAGAAGAGAGAGTTAGTATGACCTGGAGATGACAGAAGCTCTAAAAGGGCCAAATATATCTGGGCACAGGGGTCCTCTATGAGACTGTTTCTCCAGCCAAGGACCATGCATGAAAATAACCTACAACCACTGCTCTGATTTAGCCCGTAGCATCTCAGTTTCCAAGTGGGTACCCTAGTAAGGAGAACAGGGATTATTTCTGACATGAACTCAATGACTGGCTCTTTGACTTTCCCAACCCCAAGGAAGGAGCAACCTTGCTAGGCCACAGAGGAGGACATTGCAGCCAGTCCTGAAGATTCCTAATAAGCTAGGGTCAAATGGAAGGGGAGGAGCACCTCCCCTATCAGTGGACTTAAAGAGGGGCAGGGAGGAGATGAGGGAGGGAGGGTGGGACTGAGAGGGAATGAGGGAGGGGGCTACAGCTGGGATACAAAATTAATAAACTGTAACTAATATAAAAAATAACTCTCTATATGCTAGGAAGACATGGCTCAGAGGTTAAGAGCACTGGCTGCAAATAACTGCATGCATTAAAAACACTTATACAGGGCTAGAGAGATGGCCCAGAGTTAAGAGCACTGGCTGCTCTTCCAAAGGTCTTGAGTTAAATTCCCAGCAATCAAATGGTGGCTCATAACCACCTATAGTGAGATCCGGTGCCTTCCTCTGGTGCACATGAACACATGCAGGCAAAATGTTGTTTATATAATAAATAAATAAATTTCAATAAAAAGAACTCTCTATATGATACTGTTCCTAAATGAATTTTAAGTGCAGTTTTGTGAGATTAATAATTCTATTACATTCTGGAAATAGATTAACTTTACAGTTTTTGAATTCCTCAATATGTTTAGATTTTTTAAATTTTTTCTTAATTGAGATAATCTTACATACTTACAGTATAAGATTTTGAAACATGATATTTCAATATAAAATAAACTATACTTCTAAGTAATATCTATTTATTCATGATTTTTTTCATGATAATAAATTTTCTTTTGAGAATTTCACATGTAATTAATGTGTTTATATCACTTTCACACCACCCTCTCCCTGCTACAACTCTTCCTGTGTTTGTTGATGTCCTCTCAAATTCTTGAACTCTCTTTTAATTATAATTAGCGGTGTACATTCATGTGCATACACAAGTAAATAAACACAGCTTGTTGAGTCTACCTGATGTTGCCAATATGTATATGTGTTGAAGGATAACTACTTGGGATTGAGAAGTCTATCAAGGAATACTGAGTCTTCCATTCTCAGTAGCCACAAACTGCTTGGCTGTGTGGCTTCCAAGCCATGGGGCTTTGTAAGAGTTCAGCCTGGCCCTCTTATAATCTTTCTACCCATTTTCTCACTTGAGCCATAAGTGTAGGGCCCTATTTTAGATGTAACAATTGTTACTGTATGACAAATACGTAAATGAAAACAATAGAAGAAGGAAAGGTCTCCTGTGTTGTGGATAATAGATTCAACACTGTGAAATCATCATCTTGCCAAAAACATTTACAGATTTAATGCAATCCCAATGAAGGTGCTGCTGGCATTCTTCACCAAAATAAGAAAACTAACATAAAATTCATGTAGAACTATAGAAGGCCCAGGATAACCAAAGTAACCCAAAGAAAAGAACAATGCTTTTTTTTTTTTAATCAGGAGTATATTTATTCAAAAAGGACAAGCTTACATTTGTATACAGTGCATATACAGTGCTAGAGGAAATATCACAAAATTTTCAAGACATGGTCAAAATAATTTTATGAAATATAGTTTTTCATTTTAGTGGGCCAAGTGAGAAAAAAAAAACATAACTGAGACTGGTCTGAAGTTCTCTTTCTTTGCTGGATCTTTGTGTGGTTTAGGTATCAAGGTGACTGTGGCCTCATAGAATGAGGTTGGTAATGCTCAACCGTACAGCAAGGACATTTGCTCAAGTATGTTCATAGCAGCTTTGTTTATAGTAGCCAGAATCTAGAAACAACTTAGATGTACCTCAACCAAGGAATAGATACAGAAATTGTAGTACATTTATAGAATGGAACGCTACTCAGCAATTAAAACAATGAAATCATGTAATTTACAGGCAAATTGACAGAACTAGAAAAGATCATGCTGAGTGAGATGACCCAGAAGCAGAAAGACACATCTGGTTTATACTCACTTATAAGTGGATATTATCCATGTAATATAGGACAAACATACTAAAATCTATAGTCCTAAAGAAGCTAAACAACAAGGAAGACTCTAGGGAAGAGGCTGAAACCTCATTCAGAAGGGCAAACAGGATAGATATAGGAAGTGATTGAGATTTTAAATGTCTTCACTTGAATCCATAATCTTTATTTGTTCTCATCATGTTTTTAGTTTTCACAGTAACAAATCAGAAAAATCTTGGGAAGAGCTAATCTTTTTTTTAATTTAATTTTACTTATATATTTATTTATTAAAATTTATTCACTTTTTATCCCCAAAGGAACCCCCTCCCTTGTCTCCTCCTAGTCCCACCCAATCTCCCTCTTCTCCCCCTATGCTATTTCCCTAGTCTTCTGATTGGGGAGGACCTTCTCTCCTTCTTTCTATCTCCTTCTAGCTTATTAGGTCTCATCAAGACTGGTTGCATCATCTTCCTCTGTGGCCTGGTTAGGCTGTACACCCCCCCCCCCCCACGCAAGGGAAGGTGTTCAATGAGCCAGCCACTGAGTTCATGTCAGAGACAGCCCCTGTATGCCTTACTAGGAGACCCACTTGGAAACTGAGGAGTCAGTGGACTTCCTTTGAACAGGGGTCTAGTTCCTTTCCATGCATGGTTCTTGGTTGGAGTATCTCTTTGCAGGGCCGCCTAGGCCAAGGTATTTTGGCTTTATTGTTCTCCTTTTGGAGTTCCTGTCCTGTCCAGGTCTTTCTGTCTCCCTCTTCTTCCATAGGACTAGCAATTAAAAACAAGGAAATAATGAAATTTGCAGGCAAATGGTGGGAACTAGAAAGATCATACTGAGTGAGGTAACCCAGAAGCAGAAAGACACATATGGTATAACTCATTTATAGGTGAGTATTAGCCATATAATATAGGATAAATCTACTGAAATCAGTAGTCCTAAAAAAGCTAAACAACAAGGAGGTCCCTAGTGTAGTCAGTGGTTGCTCTTTTTCATGGAAATGTTCTACAACTTGTGTGGAATAATTTTCCTAATAAAGTTGTTTTTAGGTAACATAAGGCTGGTGCAAAATTATGCCTTTTCTTTAATCAGAGCTGCATATTTTGTGCTGAAGCAAGTTCTTCATCAGCTGATCTTGATAAACAACTTATCATTTAGATTAAGTTAGGGTTCTATATTAAAATTACAGAATTTCCCCAGAAGTGAAACTTTGCAATTTGGAGAAGGTTAAGTTTGATTAGGTACAAAAATTTTGTTCTTGGTGATGTTATTTCTGTCACTTGTCCCAAACTGCAGCTTTTCTTTCATCTCACAGCCTATGATTTTAGTGCCTGTAGAGCATATTGTCCACTGAAAATTTTCCATCCATGAAGTAAGTAGTTATTTCATTGAAAAACAATGTAGCAAATGACAATTTATCGAATGCCTTGATTGTTTCTTATTTCTTTCTTTCTAAATACTAGATTATTCTTATATCAATTGAATATGTAATCACAGCCATTCATTCAAGAGAAAGCCTTAAGACTGAAAAATAGACCAATTTATAGAAAGGCTCATTTTGACATTTCAACCTCAAGAAAAAAATAAACCTTTGCCAATAGTATTGAATTACAAGCATGCTTTTCTAAAAACATAATGTTTTGCTGAAAAAAATATACAAATCTGTATTTTTTCATTTAATTATTTTTTTAATTTCGCATTGTTTTCAATATTTATTCTTTTTTAAATAATTTTTTATATTAATCACAGGTTATTTACTTTGTATCCCAGCCATAGCCCCCTCTCTCATTCCCTCCCAGTCACATCTTCCCTCCCTCATATCTTCCCTGCCCCTTTCAAAGTCCACTGATAGGGGAGGTCCTCCTCCCCTTCCATTTGACCCTCCCTTATCAGATATGTTCAGGACTGACTGCAATGCCCTCCTCTGTGGCCTAGCAAGACTGCTGCTCCCTTGGCTGGGGGGAGAGGTCAAAGAGCCAGCCATTGAGTTCATGTCAGAATAGTTCCTGTTCCACTTACTAGGACACCCACTTGGAGACTGACTGGAAAAGGATCTTCACCAACCCTATATCTGACAGAGGACTGATAACCAGAATATATAAAGGACTAATGAAGTTAAAAGGTAATAAATCAGGCAATCCAATTAAATAATGGGGTAGGGAGCTAAACAGAGAATTCTCTGTAGAAGAATATAGAATGGCAGAGAAACACTGAAAGAGATGCTCAACGTTCTTAGCCATCAGAGAGATCCAAATCAAAACAACCCTGAGATTTCCCCTTACACCCATCAGAATAGCTAAGATCAAAAACTCAAGTGACAACACATGCTGGAGAGGATGTGGAGAAAGGGGAAGCCTCCTCCATTGCTGGTGGGAATGTAAACTTGTACAACCCCTTTGGAAATCAATTTGGCCCTCTCTCAGACAATAATACTGCTTAAATATTTATTTTTATAACTGGTCTGAATGTTATATTGTTAAAACCAAACCATTTGTGCTTCTGGTGTACAAGAAATATTACGAGTCCTGGAATATCCTGAAGAAATTATTGGTGACTCTGTAAAGATGCCCCAGTATTCAATAAAGACATTTACTCAACTATGTTCATAGCAGCTTTATTTCTAATAGCCAGAATCTGGAAATAGCCAGAATCTGGAAAAAATCTAAATGTCCTTCAACAGAGGAATGGATGCAAAAAGTATGGTACTTTTATACAATGGAATACTACTCAGCTATTAAAAACAAGGAAATCATGAATTTTGCAAGTAAATGGTAGGAACTAGCAAAGACCATCCTGAGTGAGGTAACCCAGAAGCAGAAAGACACACACAGTATATACTCACTTATAAGTGGACATTAGACATATAATATAGGATAAACATACCAAAATCTATAATCCTAAAGAAGCTAAACAACATCTTTCCTAGGATTCTAGGGAAGATGATTAACCCTCATTCAGAAGGGCAAACAGGATGGACATCTGAAGTATGAGAATACAAGGAAAAAGACAGGAGCCTTCCACAGAGGGCCTCTGAAAAACTCTACCCACCAGCAAATCGAAGGAGAGAGCGAGACTCATAGCCAAACTTTGGGCAGAGTGCCAGAAACCTTATGGAAGAAGAGGGGATAGAAAGACCTGGAAGGGACAGGAACTCCACAAGAAGAACAACAGAGTCAAAACAATTGTTTTTCCAATTATTTTTTCAGAAAGTGACAATATTGTTTCAACTTTCATGTACATCTTGAAGTATTAAAACTGTTATAATAAACTATTAATATTAGTATTGCAAATCTTAGATCCAAGTCCATAAAGTATATTTAAAAATTTCAGCATATATATGTATACACATTATATGTATATCTTCATATGTGTACAAATTTATATATGGAGGAAACTTGTGTGATTCTATCTATTATGTAGTGAATATCTCTATAAGAAAGAACAAAAGCAGAAAAATGTTATTTAATAAGAGAGGAAATACTATTTGTAAGTAAATACTTGACAATATAACAACCTTTTAATGTTATGAATGATTTCTCTAATTAAAAGTACTTTGCAATTTAATTTACAATAAAGATTATATTATTCTTTTAACATAAAGTCTCTTTAAAGATGATTAGTGTATTTTCAATTCTTTTTATACTTACAGGAAAGAAACTGCATATTTAGGAAACTTTCCATAATTTGGTACATACATACAGTATGAATAATCCTAATAATTACTTTCCCTTCTTCCTAAACAGCTATATTTCCTTTTACTGTTTATTTCACAGTAATCTATTATGTGTTTTTAAGTGAGCTAAGAAAATGGTCAGGAAATGTCCTCTGATTAGGAAAAGTTTCTCCTAACTGTCCCACCTCTAAGCTTCTCTTTACTGCACATTTGGCAGATCCATTTCCTGACGTGTGACTAGCATTACACCACAAGAGGAATTCAGACCTTAGAAACCTAATCAGCATTTTGAAGCTGAAAACCCAGTTTTCCAGGAAGGCAATTAATCCAGTTAATCTCTTCCCCATAACATATTTCCCTTTCTACTCTTCCTCATTTTTTGAGAGTAATTCATGAAATCTAGAAACTCTAGCTCTGCTTTGAAACAATTCCATAATTCGTGTAAGCAATAAGTGAATATTTTTCTGGAATTTTTACATCTGATACATTTCAAATGTGCTTCAGATTAACCATTAATGGATAATTGCTGCCATAGATAGTTACTCTGTATCTTAATAAGATTGAATTAGAAAGAATTGATCACAATTGAGCATATTAAATTCTAAAACTGGGTTGGTGAGATGACTTAGGGGTTTAGTACACTGGCTGTTCTTTTAAAGGTCCTGAGTTTAATTTCCAGCAACTACTTGGTGGCTTACAACCATCTATAATGAGGTCTAGTGCCCTCTCCTTGCCTGCAGGCACATATGCAGGAAGTTTACTGTAAAAATAATCTAAAAAACAATTAAACTCTAAAACTTTCTACTAGCTATCCATTCCAAGAAGAGTCCAGTCATACTCCTTAACTGTGGAAAAGATTTAATGGTGACGTTTCTATGTTTTTATATTTAAATTAATTTCTCTTTTTTAAATCTGATAACAATTATGTTTTTCTTAGATTAACTTTCTAACTAAAGTCATTTTAAAAGGAATGAATTGGCTTCACTATTGATTTTTCTGTAACTAAAGAAAAATAATTATTTATGCAGATTCCTTACCAGGTCTTTCCATTTAAGAGAAGCGTTTTTACTTTCTAGGTTAAAGCTATCTAGAGAAACTTGGCTCTCTAAGAAAATATAACTTGAAAAATTTACTAATGTGAAATCACAATCTTTGTTTAATTTAATAATACCTGAACTGTAATGTTAAATATTTTATCTGTAGATAAAATATAATTAAATTTAAGAAAATTTTTACAGTTTATTATTATAAGTTTCTAATAAATTAAAAGAATTAGAAGAAAGACAGAGAATCTGTCTGAATCATCAAATCTAATAACTGAAGAACAAATTCTTGGAGGCTAAAGTACCACACTGTCTATGATTCATGAATTTGAACACTTATCTGGATGTTTTTAATCTCCGTGTAAAAAAAAAAAAATGTCTCAACATTTAAGGTGTCAGTCAGGGCTGCAGTTATCAATAAGCTTAATTGTAAAGGTTCATATGTGTATCCTTCCCCGATGAAACTTGCATGTTAAAGCCTTGACCTCTGTCTGCTTGGAGGCTATGGAGATATGACTGAATCATAAAAGTGATGCGTCAAGAAAGTAAAAAAAAAAAAAAAAAAAAAAAAAAATGCTGCTAATTGTTGCTTGTGTGTTAATTGCTAATTTTGTAGTAATGTGGCATATAGATGATTAAGTTGATCTTTTCCAAAATTGTGTACAGATTGTTCAGCCCTTTGAATAATATTCATAGGTCCTAGCCTTCTACACTGCTTTCTTATATATTCGTTTCTGTTCAGGTGATGAAAAGAATGGGGATTTTCCCCATATTTTTATTTATGAAATCTAGCTGGTGTTATGAATGTCCCACTTAGGATTGAATACTCCACCATTTTTTTTATTCTCTTCATGATGACCAGTTTTGGCTCTCTTTGTTAAATGCTACCCACTGCAAGACAATATATCAACTTCTCTGATGAGGTATAAGAGATAGTCTGATCTCTAGGTGTAACAACAAGGCATCAGGAGTCATTTTAATATTACATTCATCCTTAGAGCTTAGAGCCTATAGAGACACAACTTCTTTGCCCCATTAACTGTGCCAGGTCTGAGTTTCATCTCATGAAGCAGGCCTTAGATCTACTCAGAAAGCAGTTGGCTACAACCTTAACATTTGTTACACATTGCACCAGCGGGCAGATGTTGTGAAAGCAGTAGCTGCTGTTGTTTTCAGATTTCTCACTTAGTGAGACTAAAGGTGCTTTCTTTCCTCTAGCAGCATGTATAGTACCTTTCATGAACACTAGCCAGTAACAATGAAGATTTCTAAGTGAGTATCAGTTTGGTTTCTCCATGTATAGTTCTCATAAAAATGCCAAAAGTATTCTCCACAGAAACAGAAAAGGAGGATAAAGTTTGTGTGGAAGCATACCTACACACACACACACACACACACTAACACACACGTGGGGGGGGCGGGGAGAGAGAGCCCAGATAGTCACAGTAGTTCTGATCAAAAAGAATAATGCTGGAAGTATTGTCATACTCAATTTCGGTTTATATACAGAGGCAGAGTAGCAAAGACAGCGTGACTAGCAATTTTTGTAGACACCTAAATCAGTGGAAAACAATAGAGGGAGCAGACATAAGCCTTCACAATTATAGATACCTATCTATTTAGCATTACTAGATGATGACTACCTGTACCGTTGGCATTTTCAGCTATCTATCTATCTATCTATCTATCTATCTATCTATCTATCTATCATCTGTCTGTCTGTTTATCTGTCTGTCTGCCTGACTATCTAGTTATCTATCCATCCATCTATCTATCTATCTTAACCAGAACTGCTCCAAAAATTCAGATTTTCCCCTTTGCATTATTTCCTTTTGATGTGGGCAAGTGGCTGGACTCAGCGAATCTTTCTTGGCAGGAGCTCCCTTAACATTTTTATCTATTCATCCATCTCTCCTGTCTAATCATCCACCTCCTGCCTTTCTTTCTCCCTGCTCCAGCTTTCTTTTTCTGTGTGATTACTCACAAGATGACACAGACTGAAGGTTATACTTCTTTTTAAGCACAATCTACGCGGAGCTGTGAAGTTTGAGACAATTTCAAAGCATTTGTTTAAAAACTGGCAGTGATTCATAGCATGGATCAGAGATGCTGTTAGCAGCACGTGCTGCGTGCTGAATGGGCCCTGAGAGGTCACTATTGTTTCTTCCCTTTGTTTCAAAAGAAGGGAGCCAGCCAGGAGACATGAGGGAAGAAATACAGATCTTTTAGATTTTATGTGCCTGTTTGATTAGATGTTGTTTAAGAAAATGGAAGGTCTTGAAATTCACACTGCTTCTAAATCCATTTCCTTTCCGATGAAATCCTTTAATTTTCCATGTAATTGCTTGCAGTTAAACTGCATTTGTAAAACATATGACTTAGAAAAAGATTAAGTTTTATTTTTGTGTAATCAGTTCCACCATGCCATCAGAGAAGGCTAAGAATTTAGACTCTGAAAAGTAATCATTTCAAATGGCACCATTAACTATATAAAATAATCAACATTACATACTCTTCACATCAGCGCTTCAAGACAAATTATTTTTTAATTTCATAATGTACTTTATTTTGAGTCTTCAGGTGCATCGTTGCAATTTAACATTCTTATACATGTAGCTTTTCTCCATATAAAACTTAGATTTAAAGGTGTGTGAATTCCTCCTGCACCTTAGGGAATAAAATTTAAGGCTATATGAAACACATGGCCACATTCTAATCATGTAATTATTTGAAATATTCAGAAATAAGGGAGATGCATTGAATAGTACAGCATTAATTATGTTCATTTATTTCCAGAAATCAATTTCCAAATTTTACATTTTGCCTTTAGTACAGAAAGATATCCAGCCATGTTTATATAAGTGCCCACGTGTGCTTGTGGGCATGAACAAAAAGAAATTGAAGAAGAAGAAGAAAGTGAGAGAGTCACATATTACAAATGAGAGAGCAATGCCTACCCTAAACTATGGTTCCAGACTTTTGTCAATTATTTTTGCCTATTATGTTATTGTGCAAAAAGACACAGTCACCTTGGAAAATGCAAATGCAAGTGGATAAAAGAAGTTATGTGGCAAGATAAAGGACCACTTACTTAACATCTTATAATATGATGAGCTTTAGGATAGTAGCATAAAATTCTCTCTCTTTGCATGAGTTGTTTTGGGATCATTCCCTAATGCTGAGACAACATGCCCCGAAAGAATTATCTTAAGAAATAAAGTTCAAGCATACAGTCAACCTTGGAGGGAAGTTGGAGCATATGCCCTATCCCATCACTATTGGGAAGCAGAAAACAGTGGATACATGGTTCTGTTTGGCTCCCTTTCTTCACTGACATAACCCAGGATCTAAGCTGGGGAGAGAATGGTGTACAGTGGGGAAGCCATTCTGTCTCAATTAGTGTAACTAAGTCAGTGGCCAACAGGAACTCCCACATGCCAACCTAACCTTCATGAGTGCACCCTCAAAAACTCATTTCTAAGTCTTTCTAGAGTTTGTGAAGCCAACAATCATCATAGACAGGATTTAAATGTTTTTTTTTTAAAGTAAAACACAAAATCCATTATATAACATTTTGGATTGAAAATCTGTTCATGGAGAAGAATTTTAATGCAATCATGAGTCTACTGTAGTTTTAAAATGAACACAAAACTTTCATACAGAATTTAATTTCATCTGGTTATAAATCAGAATGTTTAAATTTAGTAAATTTAGCAAAGGTTACCCTTACTGTAGAGGAATGTTAATCCAGCAATATGGTTGCACTGGCAAGGGATCACATGCAAAGACCTTCCAAGTCTATGAGATCTGCCTGGAATACAGACACACCCTTACTGCACACCTTTAACCCCAAACAATGAAAGTAAGATTAGTTTATAGAAGGAAGAACCCATGTTTGAAAGTGGTATCTAATTGAGGGGCAGACAAAGTGATGAATCAGTGAAAGATTTGACAGAATGAGTCAGAGATAGGATATGCCCAACTCTCATGCAAACAGGACAGGAAAGAGAGTTTACTTAAGAGCAGTATCGGGGAAGGGGGGTGTGGTTACTGAGAATTTCTTATCAGGACAGTTTTATAGACGGTTTGCAGAGATAACAAGCTTGACATAGTAGAAGACAGAATGAACCAGAGAATGAGAAGGAGCCAGAAAATTAAAACATATTGCAAGAATTAGTTTGAGGCCAGGCAGAGAAATTCAACAAGAATCCAAGAGAAGCCAGTTTAAATTAATCAGCTTGGAGAGGAGTTTAATTGTCAGAACAACTGAGTTGATCCAGCCAACATGGGCTCAGAAAGAGCAAGGGAGGTTTGGGAATGACTCTTATCTCATCCTTTTATCTGAGGAAATAAAAATAAAGTTTACACCGTACAATGTCTCCAACTCAAAACTTAGTACTTACAACTATTTCTGAGTTAGCCCCTTTCCCACTCCGTAAATGTATTCAGTAGGTCTGTTTATGTACCTAGTTTGAAATCTTTTCATACTTAGCTATAAGAATTTGATGACAAATATACTTCAGTGCAGATAAATTATAATTTTTTTTGTCTGAAGAAGTACACAATAGATACTACTCAGCAATTAAAAAGAAGGAAATTATAAATTTGCAGGCAAATGGTGGGAACTAGAAAAAATCATCCTAAGTGAGGGATCCAATAAGCAGACACACATGATATATACTCACATATAAGTGGATAATAGGCATATAATATTGGATAATCATACTAAAATCTGTGCACCTAAAGAAACTAAGCAAGAAGGAGCACCCTGGGTAAGTTGCTCAATGTTTATGCAGAAAGGCAAAAATCGAAAGAAGGTGAAAGCAAGGAACAAGACAGGAGAGTACCACAGAGGGCCTCTGAAAGACTCTACCCAGTGGGATATCAAAGCAAATGCTGAGACTCAGCCAAACCTTGAGCAGAGTACAGGGAATTTTATGAAAAGAAGGGGGAAATAGAAAGAAAGAGAGGACAGGAGCTCCACAAGGAGAACAAAAGAAGCAAAAAAAATCTGGGCACTGGGGTCTTTTTTAAGATTGATACTCCTACCAAAGACCACACATGGAGATAAATTTAGCCCCCTCCCAGTGTCTCCTTTCAATTCCCCCTCCCTCTTTTTTTCCACCCATGCCTCTCCCCCAGTCCACTGATAGGGAACCTCCCTTATCAGTGTCCTGGAAGAGGGACATGGGTGGGGAAGAGGGAGGGTGGGA
This sequence comes from Meriones unguiculatus, assembly GCF_030254825.1. Taxonomy (NCBI): domain Eukaryota; kingdom Metazoa; phylum Chordata; class Mammalia; order Rodentia; family Muridae; genus Meriones; species Meriones unguiculatus. Next base: position 97,091,067 of record NC_083349.1, on the reverse strand, counting down.
TTGGGAGGGGATAGGGAGGGGGGCTACATGTGGGATACAAAGTGAATAAATTGTAATTACTAAAACATAAATTAATTTTAGAAATACATAACAAGATACAAAGAAAAAAACAGTCAGAGGTAATGGTGAACCTTTTTGCATCCTAGAAAGAAAGAGTGGATCAGAGGAGCACTGGGCAATGGAGCATTGCCATCCTCATCTTCCAGTTTGGGGTAAGAACTGGAATGGCCAGGAGCCTTTCTTTCCAATGATCCCAGATTATTTTGGAATTAGTTAATTAAAGAACAATCTGTAGTTTGAGTACCTGGCATGAGTGTTGTTCTTTAAATAAGTTTTTACTTAAGCTTCGCATGCCTCTAAGATATCAGTGTCATCCTTACAAAGATGCCTGAAATAGACACTCAATGTTTGTAGCATTTTTTCAGCTAGGAAAAGGTAAAACAGAACCAAACTCAATCTGTCTGTTCAAATACTTTCACTACTTCTGTGTCACTTGAAATCTACCATACAGATGACATTAAGTATGAATTAAGTTAATTTAAAAGTCCCTGAACTTCACTTTCACTTCCTCAACTTACTATTAAATTGACTCATTTAGGCCACAGTAGTTTATGTTGAACTATTTTTCCTGGTTTTCTTATGATCTAAACAGACATTGTTGGTGAAGAAACACAACTCTCAGCTCAAATGGGTCACAACATGGTTTATTCTAGAGACAAATATAAGTGATTGAGTGGTCCAGAAACACAGATTTAGGTTGTACCAAGTTCTACATTCCAACATGGTAATAATTTCAGCATTTTTTTTTTGGAGGAACAGAAAAAAGACATCTATAAAGCAAGAAACTTTTTTAAATAGATTGGTAGAACCATTATGTAGGCACAGAATCTGAAAATATTCTTAGTTTGGGGCTGATGGAAGCTAGGTAGTCTGTTTCTATATTCCACATGGACATAATTAATAGTCACCAGGATGTTAGACCACATACACTAGTGTATATATTATAAGTATTAAGGTAAACTTCAATAGTTAGTAATGAGACTCTGGACCTTCAACATCATGAAGTTCTGATCAGTCAGTGCTGTTTTTTTTTTTTTTTTTTTTCTTCTTCTTCTTCTTCTTCTTCTTTTAAGATTTATTTGGCTTCTTTCTGGAAATCTTCATTGTGAAGCCATATTAACACCATTTCTTTGGTTGAGCTGTTTGTTCTTTCTCTTAGGCAGTAAACACCATCTGCCTCTTGGTCTTCTGCTCATTGAGTGTGAGTCCAATACATCGCGGTCACTTGTTTCTGGTGCTTTAGCAATCACTCCCACAGAGCTTATGACTACAGCCAGCTATCCCTGCCCCTGAAAAGTCAACTACATGATTGGTGAATCATATCATGTGGGAGAGAGTAATGAGTTCATAGTTAAGGAAGATTCGTGAGATTATTCATATAGATAGAACTTTTCAAATTCAAGTAGCATAAATAAATTGAATTATGCATTCAACTCTTGAAAAACACAGATATATGTATGTATTAATATCATTTGCTAACCTCCATAGAGTAGTTTTTATTCCATTTGACCAATTTCAAATTTACATAAAACAGATTTTGAAGCTATGATAGATCTATGTTCTACTTATACTTTCACAAATACTTCTCATTAACCATCTGCTGAAAGTTCTCCTTGGCATTTACAAAATCTAAGCATTAAAAAAATTAAAAAGTGGGAGCAGTGTGCAAACCACAGGTCAACAGAATGCAATTTAACAGTGTGTGTTCAGCTTTTATGTTCTTAGTAAGCTAGAATTTATTTCAGTAATTATCCTAATTTTCCATTATCCTTTGCTTGTGGGCTATTTCTACTTGCAACTTCCTTTTCTTTGGTATTCTTGAAACATTAGGTCTAAAATGTCAATAATTTGACCCCCATATCAAGATGACATTGCCTAGATACAGATGTTTGTGTCCATAGATATGACAAATTCCTCTGGAAGATTCTGTTTAGAAATTAAAATAAGAGGCTAAGCTTCCTCTTGACTGAAGAGATTATTGTTTTTGAGAGTGAACATCATCCAGACTCAAAGTTAATCAAATTTATTGAACAAAAGCAACCTGAAGCCAGAAAATGATAATATCTCACTTCAGGCAAGGAATTTCGCAGAACAAAACATTTCAAATTCCCTCCCTCAGTCATCAGCTCCTACACACACCTTCTGCTGCCTCTCATCTGCAGACACCCCACCCCTCTGAATGCCACTGTCTTCTTTCTCCCTTGGGTCTGTTCAGTGCTCACCGGATTTGTCATTCTCTAAGGACAGCTCAGCTTGATCCACGTTTAAACTTACTGTCCACTGCATTTGATTGTTACCTTTTTGTTCTCTGATGTGAATTTTCTAGTCTTCAATTTTAAGCTCTAAATCCTTTCATGATAAAGGCTAAGTGTTTTGAATCACAGGGTTTATTTTTGGCTGTATATGGCATGGCCAACAAATCAGCAGGCATTTGCCAGTTTGGAGCAATTTGTTCTCCAAATGGGCTTCAGGAGAAGAGGGCACACTATGCCATGAGGTCACATGGAAAGCCATGAGAACAAAAAGGAAAGGAGGGATTGAGAAGCTATGAAGTGAACTGTGGATTATTGTTTAATATGGAAATGTAGGAGAAAAGTATCCTTAACTTTGATGCCTCCGGGGATTAAGATCGTCCCCATTTGTCTGTACCTGTCCTTAGTGTGATTAGGGCATGAGAAAATGGCACATAGTTGTAGTATGAAAGCCTGAAAGGGAGGTAGTTGAATATATGGTCTCTGAATTGCTTAATTTTCATACAAATGTCATGCTTTCATGGGAATTTCATGCTACTTCTGGAAATTACCTAACTGAGGATTATACAATGAAGTCCTATAAAATATGTGTTTAATACATGCATAATTCTGTTTTAATACTCTACAGTGTTATGGAGCATCATGAATAAACAACACACCTGCAACAATAAAGGTAACTGCCAATGAGGGAATAACTCTCTGCATACTGCTTTTGCTAGATGCTTTGAGATAGTTAACAGGAGTGTTAACTTGGACAAATGCATCCATAAAACCAAGAAAACTACTACTATATCTTCCTTATGTTAACTCTTCCCAGCCAAAAACCATCAAGAGCATCCATGTAGGAGAACAAATGGCTTGTTTTTCACCACAGTGAGTGTTAACTCAGTGCTGAGAAAATGTGGGTTGTCATAATGAGAGAGTATTAAGGAGAATTAATTGTAGGAGTGGGGTTTGCTTTGGTCAAGTGGTTTTGGAAAGCATTCCAAAATGTGGTAGCTGGTATGAATTTGGGGCTGTTGTACAGCTCTGTATCTATCTCCATGATCTTTATCTGCAGAGCGACAGAGCAGGCTGTTAGACCATGAGAAGACATGGTGGCCAGAAGCATTCACTGTGGAAGGGAGGTATTTCAAGTGGCTTTCCATGACTTGAATTATGTCAATATTTGGTCTGTGTCTAACCATAACTATGAAACAGTTCTACATTTTCTATCATCCATCATCGACCCAAAGGCTCCTTTGCTGTGATTCTTATTCCTAGGCAGCACTGAAGCATATGTAATTGTTGTGTGACGCAAATATCTACCCAGCCCAGATAGGAAACTAACAATGCACCAAAGACATAGTGGTTCTCAACGTTCTTAATTCTCTGACCTGTTAATACAGTCCCTTATATTATAGTAACCCCAAACCATAAAATTATTCTGTTGCTACTTCATACCTGTAATTTCAATACTATTAGTAATCATAATATAAATATCTGATATGCAGGATAACTGACACGTGACCCCTATGAAAGGAAACTTTGCCCCCCCCCCAGAGGTTTTGCAACCCATAGATTTAGAACCACTGGTTTAGTCAAACAGTGAATTTAATGGGGTTGTTTATAGGTTTACTGGGGAGAACTTACTTACAGGATCATTAGTGACTCAAAAGCAGCTGTATTATGGAAAAATCTTCTCTGTCATAGGTGACTATGCATGTAAGCTGTACCTCTGAAGCTTTCCCCACAAGTTTTGGATAGTTCAAGTGGCCAGAATATTGTCAGTGAGGAAGGAACCCTGACCTTCAGTGGTTTTCTTACTGCTCTAAGTTTTATGAACAGGGAGGGAATACTTCCATTGAGGGTATGTAGGAACACAGCTGCACAAGGAGGGGCAGGCCATCTCCTAGACTTGCAGATGCTGTCAGATGCTTCTTTATCACTATGATGTTTGAAACACTAAACTTATTTACACATATCATATATATATATATATGTATATATATATATATAGTTAATTCTTAGCGTTGGTGATATTGATATTCACACAATCAGTATAAATATTACATTATAGAGTTTTATTACTTATCGAGTATAAAAAAAATACGTGATTGTTGAGTGTGCAGCCAAAAATGGGACAATTACATCAGCCTCATCTCAAGCCTCAGGAAACATAGAATAAAGGGAGGAAAGAAGGTAAGAGCTGAAACGTAGGGAACATTGCTTTTATATGCTTTTTTTAAGGTTAAGACATGGCCTTCTTACTCATGGCCTCACTGCAACTGTGGCTATCTGCACAAGAATAGACAAGTCCGCATTTAATCATGGATGGGGAAGGGGGTTCTTGAGGTTCCACCTCAGTTGAGAAGCTACTGAAATCCCATTGCTTCTGGGGAATGAGAGGGCTATCCTCAGTTCTTAATTGGGAGGCCACTGGTTGGTTTCCTATGTTCAGTGGAAGGCCCTAGAGCAGTGAGCACACAGTGACAGTAGCAACCAGACTCAAATGGATTATAAAATAATATGGATATTGGATGTATGGTGTGACTGGGTGAGTATGAGAGGGAGTAGAAAGAGGACAGATAAACTGCATACATACGCAAGATTGTCAAAGAGTAGATAAATATTGTAGTAAGAAACATTTTTCTTAGGAAAAATGCTAAGCTGTGTTCTTAGGTCTGATCACAAAAACTTTGTCAGTTCAATTATTTTGTTTATATTGTTAATGATTTGATACTAACTCACAGGAAAAATACTGCCAACACAAAGCAGAAAACTTTTGCAGAACAAGGCCAGCTCACTGTCAGCTGTGGCTGTGGACATTAGTTTTCTTTTCTGCACTCATATGTACCATGAAAAAGTCACAAATGTTGATTTTGGTAATACAAATCAAATCTAATAGAGATCTTGAAAATAGATAATGCATATACATAAGGTTTGATAATAAATATTACTGCTAAACCTTTGATGACATCTTTAAATTGGCATTGTACTGTCGCAAAATGGAATATTTCATTTGTTTATGGTCATTAAGTGATTTTTCATAAAACCAGATTTTGAACTCAGATCTGTTAGATTTTCAATCTTTTTTTTTCCATGTAGTACTTCTTAAAATGAAAGTACATTATATTTGCTTACTTAAAATTAAAATTAGGCAACATCTCTTACATGTTAAAATGTATCCATATACCCAAGCAAATAAATGATAAGTATAATGTTACTTTCTTAGAAATTAGTAAGTAAATATAAACTATTGCAATTCAATCAGTATGCAATAGAATGCCTACATGTGTCCCAGATATTCTGTAATTAAAGGATCTGTAATTAAAGTAGTGACTAAGATACTTCCTTTTAAAAACTGCAGGAGGCCACTACTGCTAATTCATTTAAGATTTTATTGAATCTGGAAACAATGTGGAAAGCCCTGGATGTTGAATGTTGGTTTCTTTGTGAATTGTGGCAAAAATTACAGTACAACTACAATTCAGAACAAATGCTCCCTCTTGATACTTGACTACCAATGGTAGTAATTCAAGTCCAGACACTGATAGATTCTAACCATATTGGGGTCTACCCTGTAATCCTGAGAAATACAAAGAACCTAACTTTCAACATATGAGTTAGCTTAGGACTCAGGTTAGTCCATTTCAACCAGTGATGAATTCACATACATATCTTTTTAATTTATTTTTATTAATTACGCTTTATTCACTTTGTATACCCCCATAAGCCCCTCCCTCCTCCCCCTCCCTATCCCACTCTCCCACCCCCTTCATCACACATGCCTCACCCCAAGTCCACTGAGAGGGGAGGTCCTCCTCTCCTTCATTCTGAACTTAGTCTATCAGATCTCATCAGCAGTGGCTGCATTATCATCTTCTGTGGCCTGGTAAGGATGCTCCCCTCTCAGGGGGAGGCGAACAAAGAGCAAGCCAATCAGATTATGTCAGATGCAGTCCCTGTTCACATTACTATATAACCCACTTGGACATTAAACTGCCATGGGCTACATCTGTCCAGGGGTTCTACGTTATCTCCATGCATGGTACTTGATTGGAGTATGAGTCTCTGGGAAGACCCCTGTGTTTAAATTTCTGGTTCTATTGCTCTCCTTGTGGAGGTTTGTCCTCTCCAAATCTTACTATTTCCCATTTCTTACATAAGGTTCCATGCACACTGCCCAACAGTTGGCCATAATTCTCAGCATCTGCTTTAATAGTCTGCAGGGCAGAGCCTTTCAGAGGCCCTCCGTGGCGGGTTTCTAGCTTGTTTCCTGTTTTCTTCTTCTTCTGATGTCCTTCCTCTTTGCCTTTCAGGATGGGGATTAAGCATTTTAGTCAGGGTCTTCTCTCTTGAATAGTTTCTTTAGATGTACAGATTTTAGTAGGTTTATCCTATATTACATATCTATATGAGTGAGTATATACCATGTGTGTCTTCTGCTTCTGGGACAGCTCACTCAGGATGATTCTTTCCAGGTCCTGCCATTTACCTGCAAATTTCATGATTTGCTTATTTTTCATTGCAGAGTAATACTCCATTGTGTAGATGTACCACAATTTTTGCATTCATTCATCAGTTGAAGGACATCTGGGCTGTTTCCAGCTTCTGGCTGTTAAAAATAAAGCTACTAGAAGCATGATTGAGCAAATGTCCTTATTGTGTACTTGAGCTCCTTTTGGAATATGCCTAGGAGTGGTAAGGCTGGATCTTGAGGAAGCACTATTCTTAGTTGTCTGAGAAAGCACCAGATTGATTTCCAGAGTGGTTGTACAAGTTTACATTCCCACCAGCAGTGGAGGAGGGTTCCCCTTTCTCCACAACCTCTCCAGTATGTGTTGTTACTCTAGTGAGTTTTTCATCTTGGCCATTCTGATGGGTATAAGATAAAATCTCAGGGTTGTTTTGATTTGCATTTCCCTCATGGCTAATGAGGTTGAAAACTTTTTTTTTTATTTAACATAATACTTTATTGAATCATTTGGGTTATTTTTTTCTTTTTTATTATTATTTTTTACACTTTATTCACTTTGTATCCCCCCATAAGCCCCTCCCCCCTCCTCCCCTCCCAATCCCACCCTCCCTTCCCCTTCTTCATGCATGCCCCTCCCCAAGTCCACTGATAGGGGAGGTCCTCCTCTCCTTCCATCTGATCTTAGTCTATCAGATCACATCCGGAGTGGCTGCATTGTCATCTTCTGTGGCCTGGTAAAGCTGCTCCCCCCTCAGGGGGAAGTGATCGAAGAGCAGGCCTATCAGATTGTGTCTGAGGCAGTCCCTCTTCCCATTACTATGTAACCCACTTAGACACAAAACTGCCATGGATTACATCTGTGCAGGGGTTCTAGGTTATCCCCATGCCTGGTACTTGGTTGGAGTATGGGTCTCTGGGAAGACCCCTGTGTTCAAATCTTCTACTTCTGTTGTTCTCCTTGTGGGGTTCCTGTCCTCTCCATAACCTATTATTTCCCACTTCTTACATAAGATTCCATGCATGATTCCCAAAAGTTGGCCATAAAGTCTCAGCATCTGCTTTGATAGTCTGCAGGGCAGAGCCTTTCAGAGGCCCTCTGTGGCAGGTTCCTAGGTTGTTTCCTGCTTTCTTCTTCTTATGTCCATCCTCTTTGCCTTTTGGGATGGGGATTGAGCGTTTTAGTCAGCGTCCTCTCTCTTGATTAGTTTCTTTAGATGGACAGATTTTAGGTTTATCCTGTAAGTCTATATGAGTGAGTATATACCTTATGTGTCTTTCTGCTTCTGGGACAGCTCACTCAGGATGATCCTTTCCAGGTCCCAACATTTACCTGCAAATTGCATGATTTTCTTATTTTTAATTGCAGAGTAATACTCCATTGTGTAGATGTACCACAATTTCTGCACCCACTCTTCAGTTGAGGGGCATCTGGGCTGTTTCCAGCTTCTGGCTACTACAAATAAAGCTGCTACAAACATGGTTGAGCAAATGTCCTTATTGTGTACTTGAGCCTCTTTTGGATATATGCCTAGGAGTTGTATAGCTAGATTTGAGGAAGCACTATTCGTAGTTGTCAGAGAAAGTGCAAAATTGATTTCCAGAGTGGTTGTACAAGTTTACATTCCCACCAGCTGTGGAGGAGGGGTCCCCTTTCTCCACAAACTCTCCAACATGTACTGCCACTTGAATTTTTCATCTTGGCCATTCTGATGGGTGTAAGGTGAAATCTAAATATTTCTCTGCCATTCGATATTCCTCTACAGAGAATTCTGTTTAACTCTGTTCCCCATTTTTTAATTGGATTACTTGGTTTGCTGCCTTTCAGCTGATTTAGTTCTTTATATATACTGGATATTAGCCCTCTGTCAGAAAAAGGGTTGGTGAAGATTCTTTCCCAATCTGTAGGCAGTCGTTTTGTTTTGATGATGGTGTCCTTTGCTTTACAGAAGCTTTTCACTTTCATGAGGTCCTATTTATTGATTATTGCTCTTAGAGCCTGTGCTGTTGGTGTTCTGTTCAGGAAGTTGTCTCCTGTACCAAAGAGTTCTAGGGTCTTCCCCACTTTTTCTTCTAACTGATTTAATGTGTCTGGTTTTATGTTGAGGTCTTTGATCCACGTGGACTTTAGTTTTGTTCAGGGTCATAAGTATGGATCTATTTGCATTTTTCTACATGTAAACCAGCATAGACCAGTTAGACCAGCACCATTCTTTTGAAGATGCTATTTTTTTTCCAGTGTATGGTTGGCATCTTTGTCAAAGATCAGGTGTCCATAAGTGTGTGGGTTTATTTCTGGGTCTTATGATAGGTTCCATTGATCCACCATTCTGTTTCTATGCCAGTACCATACAGTTTTTATTACTGTTGCTCTATAGTACAGTTTAAGATCAGGGATGGAGACACCTCCAGAAGATCTTTTATTGTACAGGATTGTTTTAACAATTCTGGGTTTCTTGTTATTCCATATGAAGTTGAGAATTTTTCTTTCCATGTCTGAAAAGAATTGTGTTGGTAATTTGATGGGAATTGCATTGAATCTGTAGATTGCTTTTGGTAAGATGGGCATTTTTACTATGTTAATCCTGCCAAGCCATGAGCATGGGAGATCTTTCCATCTTCTGATATCTTCTAATTCTTTCTTCAGAGACTTGAATTTTTTTTCATACAAGTCTTTGACTTGCTTGGTTAGGGTTACACAAAGGTATCACATTAATGGATTTCCTCATATTTAACCACCCCTGCATAACTGGGATGAAGCCTACTTGGTCATAGAGGATGATATTTTTGATGTGATCCTGTATTCGGTTTGCAAGTATTTTGTTGAGTATTTTTGCATCAATGTTTATAAGGGATATTGGCCTGAAATTCTCTTTCTTTCTTGGGTCGTTGTGAGGTTTAGGTACCAAAGTGACTGTGGCTTCATAAAGTGAGTTTGGTAGTGTTCCTTCTGTTTCTATTTTGTGGAATAGCTTGAAGAGAACTAGAGTTAGCTCTTCTTGAAGGTCTGGTAGAATTCTGTGCCAAAACCATCTGGTCCTGGGCTTTTTTGAATTGGAGACTTTCGATGACTGCTTCTATTTCCTTGGGGGATATAGGACTATTTAATTGATTTACCTGAACTTGATTCAGTTTTGGTAAGTGGAATCAATCAAGAAAATTGTCCATTTCATTTAGATTTTCAAATTTTGTTGCATATAGACTTTTGAAATAAGTCCTAAAGATTGTTTGGATTTTCTCAGTGTCTGTAGTTATGGCCCCCTTTTCATTTCTGATTTTGTTGATTTGGGTGGTGTCTCTCTGCCTTTTAGTTAGCTTGGTTAAGGGTTTGTCTATCTTGTGATTTTCTCAAAGAACCAGCTCTTGGTTTCATTGATTGTTTGAATTGTTTTATTTTTTTCTAATTTATTGATTTCTGCCCTGAATTTGATTATTTCCAGCTGTCTACTCCTTTTTTTTTGTTTCTGCTTCTTGTTTTTCTAGGGTTTTCAGGTGAGCCATTAAGTTGCTTGAATGAGCTGTCTCAAATTTCTTCTTAAAGGCAATTAGTGCTATGAACTTTCCCCTTAGCACTGCTTTCATTGTGTCCCACAAGTTTGGGTATGTTGTGCCTTCCTTTTCCTTGAATTCTAGGAAGATTTTAATTTTTTTCTTTATTTCTTTCCTGACCCAGCTGTCATTTAGTAGCAAGTTGTTCAATTTCCATGTTTGTGTAGGCTTTTTGCTATTTCTGTTGTTACTGAGGTCCAGCTTTATTCCATGGTGATCAGATAGGATACAAGGGATTATTTCAATCTTCTTGCATTTGTTGAGGCTTGCTTTGTGACCCACTATGTGGTCCTTTTTGGAGAAGGTTGCGTGAGGTGCTGATAAGAATTTATTCTCTTTGGAGTTTGGTTGGAAAGTTCTGTAGACATCTATTAGGTCCATTTGATTTAGAACCCCTGAAAGTGCCTTTATTTCCTTATTAGGCTTCTGTCTAGATGATCTGTCCCTTGGTGAATGTGGGGTGTTGAAGTCTCCCACTATTAAGGTATTGGGATTGATGTGTGATTTAAGTTTTCATAATGTTTCATTTATGAATGTAGGTACTCTTGTATTTGGGGCATAGATGTTCAGGATTGTGATGTCTTCCTGGTGGAATTTTCCCTTTATAAGTATAAAGTGTCCTTCCCCATTTCTTTTGATTAATTTTGGTTGAAAGTCTATTTTATAAGATATTAGAATGGCTACTCCTGCTTGCTTCTTGCATCCATTTGCTTAGAAAGCTGTCTTCCAACACTTTATCCTCAGGTAATGTCTATCTTTGTGACTTAGGTGTGTTTCTTGTATACAACAGATTGCTGCATCTTGTTTATGCATCCATTCTGTTAATCTGTGTCTTTTTGTTGGAGAATTGAGTCCATTGATGTTGAGAGAGATTAATGAACAGTGGCTGTTAGATCCTTTGATTTTGATGTTGGCTGTGGTCATAAGGTTGTGTGCTTGGTTGCTTATTGTTTTACTGTATTGAGGTTAATTATTTCCTGTGTTTCCTTGAAAGTAGCTAGTTTTCAGTTGTATTTTCCCCTTCTAGTGTCTTCTATAGCACTGGATTTGTGTGTAAGTATTGTTGAAATTTGTTTTTGTCATTGAATATCTTGTTTTCTCTGTCTATTAGGACTGAGAGTTTTGCTGGGTTTAGTAGGCTGGGCTGACATCTGTGTTCTCTTAGGGTCTACATGATATCCATCCAGGCCCTTTTGGTTTTCATAGCCTCTGTGTGTGATTCTAATGGGTTTGCCATTATATGTTACTTGGCCTTTTTCTCTTGCAGCTTTTAGTATTTTTTCTTTGTTCTGTATACTTACAGTTTTGATTATTATGTGGCAGGAGGATTTTCTTTTCTGGTCTAATTTAGTGGGTGTTCTGTAGGCCTCTTGTATTCTTATTGGCCTTTCCTTTAAGTTGGGGAAATTTTCTTCAATGATTTTGTTGAAAATATTTTCTGGGCCTTGGAGGAGGGAATCTTCTTTTTCCTCTATTCCTATTATTCTTAAGTTTTGTCTTTTTATTTTGTCTTAGATTTCTTGGATGGTCTGTGTCAGGAATATTTTAGATTTAACATTTTCTTTGACAGATACATCTATTTCTTCCATTGTACCTTCCACACCTGAGATTCTTTCTTCCATCTCTTGTAGTCTATTTGTTATGCTTACTTCTGTAGTTCCTGTTTTCTTCCCTAAGTTCTTTCTCTCCACAATTTCCTCCATTTGTGTTTTCTTCAATTTTTCCAATTCTATCTTCAGGTCTTGAGCCATTTTGTTGATTTCCTTCTCCTGTCATGTCTTGAGCCATTTTGTTGATTTCCTTCACCTGTCTGACTATATTTTCCTGTTTTTCCTTCAATTCCTTCAGCTGTTTGTTTGAACAATCCTCTGTTTCTTTTATTTCTTTCAGTGATTTAAGTATTTCCTCTCTAAAGGCCACAAACTCTTTGGCTGCCACATTGTATTTCTTCACAGATGGCCACAATCTGTTTTTTTTTTCTTAATCTTCTTCTATTTCTTTATGGATGGCCATAATCTGCTTGTTATTATCTCCTTCTATTTCTTTATGGATGGCCATAATCTGTTTGTTTTTATCCTTCTCTGTTTCTTTATGGATGGCCATAATCCATTTGAGTTTATCTTCCTCTCTATCTTTACACATTTTATTTGTTTCCTTTGTTATCCTCTTCATGAGCATAGATGTTAGGTCATCTTCTTGAATTTCATTTATGCTGGGGTCTCCAGGGATACTTGCCCCTGGATACTTCGGTGCTGGAGTTGCCATATTGATCTGTCTTTTGTTAGTTGAGTCTTTACGCTGGCCTCTACTCATTGGACTATCGTATCATATATATGATATATATATATAACAGATATCATTTTTTTCTTTCTCTCTCTCTTCTTATTTTTTTGAGACAGGGTTACTGTTTGTGACCCTGGAAAACTCACTCTGGAGAGTAGGCTGTCTTTGAACACAGAGATCTGTGCCTCTGTCCCCTGAGTGCTGGGATTGAAGCCAGGCATATCCACCACTTGGCTATGAATGCATGCCATTCTTTTTTTTTTTAATCTTTATTTATTTTATTTATTTATTTTATTTTTTAATATTAGTTACAGTTTATTAATTTTGTATCCCAGCTATAGCCTGCTCCCACATTCCCTCCTAATCCTACTCTCCTCCCTCATCTCCTCCCTGCCCCTTTCCAAGTCCACTGATAAGGGAGGTCCTCAGCCCCTTCCATCTGGCCCTAGCTTATCAGGTTTCTTCAGGACTGGCTATAATGTCCTCCTATGTGGCCTGGCCAGGCTGTTCCTTCCTCGGGGTGGGGGGAGTAGGGAGTGGTCAAAGAGCCAGCCACTGAGTTCATGTCCAAACAGTCCTTGTTCCCCTTACTAGGATACCCACTTGGATACTGAGCTGCCATGGGCTACATCTGAGCAGGGCTTTTAGGTTATATCCATGAATGGTCCTTGGTTAGAGTATCAGTCTCATAAAAGACCTCTGGGCCCAGATATTTTGATTCTGTTGCTCTCCTTGTGGAGCTCCTGTCCTCTCCAGGTCTTACTAACTCCCCCTTCTTTCATATAATTCCCTAAACTCTGCCCAAAGTTTGGTTATAAGTCTCAGCATCTACTTACATACCCTTGATACCTGCTAGGTAGAGTCTTCCAGAGGCCCTCTGTGGTAGGCTCCTGTCCTGTTTCTTGTTTTCTCTTTTTTCCAATGTCCATTCCATTTGTCTTTCTACGTGAGGATTGAAAAACTAGCACTTAAGAATTAGAAGTGGTCAAAGAGCAGGCCAATCAGTTAATGTCTGAGACAGTCCCTGTCCCCACTTGGATACTGAACTGCCATGAACTACCTCTGTGCAGGGGTTCCAGGCCATCTCCATGAGTGATCCTTGGCTGGAGTATGAAGCAGCCTGACTTGACCACTGAAGAAGACAATGCATCCACTCCTGGTTAGACCTGATAGACTAGGATCAGAGGGAAGGGGAGAAGGACCACCCTTTTCAGTGGACTGGAATAATGGCAGGGGTGGGAAAGAGGGATGGTGGGATTAGGAGGGGAGGAAGAAGGAAGGTACAGGTGGGAAACAAAGTGAATTAACTGTAATGAAGAAAAAAAATAATAAAAGAGTTAGAAATGGAAGAATGGAAAACCTGAGGCTAGTCTAGTTTACAAATTGAAACCCTATATTAAAAACATACAGATAATTCTCTTGGGAATATGTTATTTTCCTGCTGTAGTCTGGTACAATCACAAGACAAATGGGATTTTCTTGAAGTTATTTAATTGATCTAAGTAAATTTGAAATTGAAAACTAAATTTGTCCTCCTATGTAACCATGTATAAATCTCAGGAGATTGTAGTATTGCATTGTGCATTAGAATTTAACTCTTTGAAACTACTTAGTAGACAATCTCATTCTATCTCTCTTAAAGAGTAAACCAGAAAAAAAAAATGTTGAAATCTTTTAAGAAAGTGAATGTGTAAAAGTTGCTATAAATTATATATGACACAGCCACTACTAATGCCATTCTAAATCATTAAACTGATATGAATTAGCATTCATCCTGCAAGTGCTTGGTTCTGGTGACAAGCTAAAACTTTGTTCACAAAAACACAGTAACATAAATATAGTCTCAATTGGTACAATCTTTGATTCAAGGGAGGAATATGATATTAATGGAGTCTGCAAAGTTCCAAATACTTTCTAATCACTTTCACATAAATTGGTTTTTATTTCTCTTAATCTCCAAGAGAGCAACTTTATCCCCACCCCTTCCCTACCCTAGTTGCTGCACTACCATGGAGGCTAAGAAAGAACCTAAAACTGTCTCTCCTTCCCCACTAGTTACTTGCAGAAGGAGACTATGAGTATGAAACATGTTAAGTTATTTGCTACAGTTTGGATGAATGCAGTCTTAAAATATTCCACAGGGACTCACGTCTAGAAAGGGTAATATTTTACACATGGAGAAATTAGTTTTAAGGAAGTTTTAAGGCCCCTGTAAACAAAGGGGCCTTGGCTAACAAATACAATTGGATTTTTGTTTTCTTGAACAAAGGAGTTTTCTAAGTGTAGTACTCTGTCGTTAAAACCTACTTCAAATATTAAAGTTTTGAGGAGATAGATGGTTTCTGATGGTTTGAAACCATAGAGAAAATATTACTGGGATGCTCTTACTTGGCATTTATTTGGTGAAAGATTCCAAAATTATTTCCATGGAAATACAGTTTAGTTCAAAGAGTGCTGTCTTTGTGATATATAAAGAAAATTGTTTGTCATGAGATGTGTAGCTTTATTTTAAATATATAATAAGTTATTTAGAAATAAATATTAACCTTAAACAGTCATCAAGCACCCTAATTAAGTATAAAAACTATTATTAAATAATGTAAGATGAATTTGATGTGACCCTTGGAGATCAGGTACCTATACATAATTTGTCTATATTAAAATGTATTGATTTCAAGTATTTAATTGTTATGTAACTACCTCAAAATATTATATTTTCTTCCCTGTTTCAGAACTTGTTCTCTACTAAAAATTCCATGTTACAGCAAATCATGTTATAGTGAAGCATCTTATTAAGAATTTATGGGTGGTGGAGGCATATTGTTTGCTGTGAAATAGAATGAAAAAGGATAGAAAGCATGTTAAATTAAAAACAGGAAGAATTAGTGAATATACACCAGCCTCTGGTTGATATCAAATAAGCGGTTTAATGAGAAATGGTCACATCTGTTGTGGAATCATATTGATACATCTGATTATTAAGTCATGTGTAAAATAAATTAATTATTCTTTTAGCATTAATTAAAGCCGGTTATTAGTACAACAGCAGTCATTCCTTAACCAGCTATTTTGCAAGTAAAAAAGACAGAAATTTGTTAGATTTATTATAAGCCTTAAAACAATGCATCTGGGTAGATATTAACTCTTAAGCTGTCTTGTCTGCTCCCCAGCCAAAATCAACATAAGTAATTATGCATGTCCCATTTAGGCTGCTCCTGCTCTATCATGCCAGTCCTCATTGCTAGCTGCTGCAGGAGACTTTGTTAGCCAATGGGGATAATTTGAGAGCCAAGGTTCACAGGAAGTCCTTTTGGATATGTGAGAATGTGCCTTTAGTGAGGACCTTGGAAGGGGTGGGTGAGAAGCAATTAACATTTGAATGCGTAGTAGCTCCAGATCAAGGGAGACACACCCCAAGTCTTTTAGCATTCAGGAACTATGTTTATTGTTGTTGTTGTTCTTTGTTTTTCCTTTTTCTCAGAGTTTTAAGAATATACTATGAGATAGTTACTAGAAAAGAGGAAATCATTGTAATACTACAAGCATAAATTACTTGAAAATTACACTGTCAGGATGCTTTAAAATTATATAAAATGACAAGGATACCATATATTTTAGTTGTTTTCAAATAAATGTGTTTTTGTTTTATTTTGTTTTGTTTTGTTTTTCTTGTCACCATAACGTTTTTATTACTTTGGGACTGGAGGAAGTTGAGGAAGGGTCTCCAGTCAGAATATATAATGAATAAATTAAAAAATAATAATAAAATTAAAATTAAAAGAAACATTTGTATGGATTCCTGATTTTTGAACAGTGTTCAAATATTGAAAACATTAATGGTTATTGAAATGTTTTCTGCATGTACAAACCAGTGGGCCTATCCTTTTGGTGAATCATTCCATGAGAGTAAAATTTTAATTTTTTAATAGAAAATGTGCTAGTTAATATAGAAAAAAAATATTACTTCGAACAAGTATTTCTTATCCTGCAGTGTAATGATGGTAACTAATGTAGACATTTTTATATATATACACACAGCAACAGAATAACTGTAAAGTCATTGCATGGCCTTAGATAAGTGCATGGGAGATGCTATTGGTAAAAAAAAAAAAAAAAAAAAAAAAAGGACAGATCCATATTGGAAATGGTATATTTGGGAATGTTACTGATAGTGAAGATATTTGAACAAAGAAAGAATAAAAGGTGTATAGGGATATGAAGCTCATTTATAAAAGAGAAAATGCAGGATTTGAAAGTGGAACAGAACAAGAACAGGAGAAGAAATATCCAGGGGTTGCAATCATTCCTTTCACAGTCCAGCTCAGGGCTTTCTAGGTTGTTTTTGGATAGTGTGCCTCAGAAGCACTAAGGATTTGGTAACAACATTACCAATTGGAAGTTGAGCATTAGCGATTATCAAAGTCAAACATGGCCCCATTCTAATCTGATCAAGAGGGAGAACTCTAGCTAAAATGCCAATCCCCATCCAGAAAGGCAAAGAGGATGGACTTCAGAAGAAGGAGAAAACAGGGAACAAGTTAGGAGCCTGCCATAGAGGGCCTCTGAAAGGCTCTGCCCTGCAGACTATCAAAGCAGATGCTGAGACTTATGGCCAACCTTGAGGAGATATGTGTTACTTATATGTATGTTTCCAGTGGTGACCTATAATGGAATTTTTTTTAAGAACTCAGTTATATCATTAGGAATTATTTCATTTTGTTGTTGTTGTTTTGTTTTCATTTCTATTTGGTTCTATTTTAAGTCTCTGGGCAATCCAGTCTCTAGGTCCTGGCCCTCCAGGAAGTGTCAGGGGGTGGGTTCCCTCTCATGGCATGGGTTTCAGGTAAATTAGTTGACAAGTTATTAATTGGCCACTCTCACAATCTCTGCATCCCTTTTGCCCCAGAACATCATATAAGCAGGACAAATTGAGGGATTGGGCTGGTGTTCCCATCCTTCCTGCCTGGTTACAAGAGATGGCCAGTTAAGGCTCTGTATCTCCCACTCATTTTAGGGGGATTTTAGCGAGGGTCACTGTCCTAGACTCCTGGGAGTTTCCATTGCCCTCTGTTTCAACCTCATCCCAGGGATGGCCCCCCAATTCCAGCTGTCTCTCTCTCAGTACTCTCTCCCTCAGGCCTCCCCACACCCGATTTTTTCTGTTCCAATCTCCACCACCCCACCCAGCTCCCTCCCTTTAAGAAGAATGAGGACTACACTTACCTGTGTGTGTAAGGACAGTCATTGAAAAGGCATTTTGGGATTATGCTGGCTTAGTTAAATGACAGTTCTCCAAGATCCATGCCTTCACTAGTCCTAGGTAGTTAGCTAGGTTTCCAGTGCGAGGCTAATTTCTCTTTTTGTTGGACTTAAATCCATTAGTGTTATTTCTTATAGCCAAAGTATGTGTCAATACTGTACCTTTAGTTTTATTATGTTATGCTGATCATAGCTATGGCTCATCACCTTCATAGTTGTATAGACTGTTGGCTGCTTCCTCCTTTGAGGTGCTTGGCACCTGCTGGTATGATGAAATCTAGTCCTCAGAGAGAAGGCTTTCAAAGCAGTTCATCTAGCATCCCTGTGGGCCTGGGTCTGAAGTGCAAGGTGTCTTCTGTGCCTGATGAATCTTCACGAGCCTCCTTTTAGAACTTCATGAGTGTTAATGAACTTCTCTGAAGGATGGATTACTCAGCGGAAATTGCTTCTTAACACAGTAGTTAATGAATCAATAAACTTCTATGAGTTCTACCCTCGATCTCCACCTTTCCTTCAAAGGAATACTCAACAGCCCTTTGATAATCCCTTTCAATTGTGTGAGATGCATATTGCTCGTTCCTATTTCTTCTACATCCCCTGCAAGTATGAGGATATCTCTGATGTAAACACATTTATTTGTTGGATTTCTGTGGAATTATAAATTTATACACTTGATTATTTGAAACTAAAAGTATGAATCCTAAAAATACCCATAATATAGGGAATTGAGAACTTGCAAATCTGAATTTCTAATTTGAATATTTGAGCTATGCTATGCTTTCATATGATATTTATGGTAACAAGTTACAGTTTTGATATTGTTGACAGATACCACAAAAAAACCCCAATTTTTGACATGTTGATAGCCTCTTTAGGACATAAAATGCAAATTTCATACTTTATGATTTCAGAGATTATGAATATATTACTTACTTGATGTTGAAAGTTTGTAAATTGTTTATTATATTATACAATCTCAAGATGATTAGTAAAGCCTCAAATAAATCACTAACTGTCTAGGCAAAGAGTTCCATTCTATCTGTGCAAAATAAAAAAAATAAAATGACATTTATCTTTGTGTGTATAAATATGAATACATGTACACATAAATATATATTTATATCTCTAATATGTAAATGTGTAATGAATGTGTGCATCTTAGGATGAGCATAAATTCTGGTTCTCTGTGTCACTTAGAATTAACCAATTTTACAGATTTTATTATTTCCTTTTATCCCTTAAGGTAGTTTATTATTTTAATAAGGATATAGAAAATTCATTTAATAATTATACAAAACACTAGAATAGATCATAGGGGGAGAAAAGGAAGAGAGGGTGACATCGAGAGGAGATGAAGCAGGGGCCCACATCCTGGATAAAAGTTAAATAAACTGTAATAAATTATACTAAAAAAGAAAAATACAATTATGGGAATAAATTACTGGAATGCTAAAAAAATAAAAAGTTCATAAAAGAAAAAAAAAACACTAGAATATTGATCTCACATGTTCCTCTGGAATGATTCTGGTTACTATTACTTCCTTAAAAATCTGTGAGGCCTTGTCTTTTTACATTTTAAAACTTTTTCAAGAATTTGTGATTGAAACACCAAAAATATATAGGTCATCCTACTGAACTCAGAGCCTCTTAATTCAGATCTTCAGGGAATAATCATTATTTGTTGTTTGTGGTATCCCTGTAAACATGTGATTACTTTGTGGTGATTGCTGCCTATCACCAACTAGATTCCAATAACAGCATACCTGCCATCCCTGATAATCAAATTTCTTCAGACATTACTAAATGTACAACTCAGTTCCAATTGCTGCAGTGAGTGATCAGCTTTGCACTTTAACGAATGTGGTACTTGAGAATGTGGTATTCTGAGAAAGTTATCAAGACTCTTGTCTTCAATAATGGGTCTATTGCTTTTAGTGCATCTTACCATGGAAGTAACAATTAAAAATATGTTTCATAATAAAGAAGCACATTAATATGAAATCCACATTTATATTTTTCTATAACAAAAGGGATATATTAAACTGACATTGACAAATCATTCAAGTCAAATAGTTAAGTTTTTTCCTGAAATATATGTGATTTCTAATGCTTCCATTCCAGCACTCAGGCCCCAGAATTCTAAGTTACTGCCCCATAGGGAGGATGACCACAGCAGGGAATTTCACGGCTGCAGCTGTCCTCATTTCACACATGGAGAGAAGAGGCACATGCACCAAGATTATAGGCAGCATGTAGAAGTGACATGGTCCAGCCCGAAGGAATTCGTATTTCTAGGCCATCATCCAGGGTACCAAGTTCCCCTTCACTTCTGACTTCTAGCATGCCTCGCAGCCCCTGAATTAAGTTAACAAATCAATTTCAAGCTACAAATGCTTTTGGTAAATAGAACAAACCTCTGCCAGTTGACTGGCTCTGTGATGTGCCACAACATGACAGGCATGGTAATTTTGCCATTGGTGAGACAGGAAAGAGTTCATAACATTGAAACCCTCCTTGACTCTAATCTCAACTGAGGAAATTTCTCTTTGATGCATTATTCTGATCCCTCAAAGTAGAATATTCAAACAGCAAGCAAGCAAACAAACCAAGAATAACTGAGCTTTTTTCTTCCCAAATATTTAAGCTTTCATATTCTCTGTTCAGAAAAAAAAAAAAAATAACTGAAATGGCTCTATTAGAATAAGCAACCTTTGCCCTTAAATACATAGCTCTATTCTGAATGAAATTCATGTGACATCACTTTATAACTATGGTTGCTTAAGGAAGAAATCCAAGCACTCTCTTCACAATCCTTCTTCCTTCTTTCCCCTTACTAATCAGAGCAAAAGCATAAAAAACTTCCCATTCAAATATTTAAATACAAAATTCTCTTCCTTCCCTTTGTCCATACCGTCATTTCTCCCTTTGTCTTTTATCACAATTGTTTCAACAATTTTATTATTCTCAGTTATTAGTCAGTGTTTAGTTGGCTTTCCATCACTGTCAGAAGTCAAGACAAGCCATGATCAAAAAACAACTTGGGGAGTTACAGAATACAATACATTATGAAAGGAAGCCAGACAGGAACTCAAAGCAGGAACTAAGGCAGATACCATGGAGATACACTGATTACTGACAATTGCTCTCCATTGTTTCCTCAGCCTGCTTTTTTATACAGCCCAACACCATCTTCGCCAGTGATGTCACTACACATAGTGGTCTGGACCCTCCCATATAAATCAGTAATCAAGAAAATTTCACATAGACTTGCCTACTGACAACATGATATACACGGCTCCCTTTTCTCTAGTTAACAAAAATGTGACAAGCACACTTAGCTATACACCATTCATCTAAATGAGCTCTAAGTAGGAGCCCTGTTTTACCTTCAGTGTAGTAAATTAAATGGTATCTGTGCATGCTCAAGACCAGTCAAGTGAGAAAATGAAGGAGACAAAGTTCCTTTTATCTTCTTACTCCAGTAGAATGTACCACAAAACCATTTAGCTGTTGAGTAAGAGCCATTTTGAAGCTTCTACCCTGTGTGATGACCTTCTATCAGAAGGACATGTTCTCAAGCAGAGATTTCTCCCAAGCAAGAGCTGTGTGTGTTTATGTATGTATGTGTGTGTGTCTGCAAGAGCTGTGTACATGTAAGAGCTGTGTTTATGAAAGAGCTGTGTGTATGCAAGACCCCTGTGAATAAAATCTGTGTTTGTGTGTGCATAGACAAAGGCTGTATGTGTGCAAAATTTGTATGTGTATGCGAAAGAGCTGTGTTATACAAGAGTTGTGTATTTCTCTCTGTCTCTGTCTTTCCACCCCCTCTGTGTGTGTGTGCATGTATGTGTGTGCTTAGATGCTAGCTCTGTTCAGGTGGTCAATAATAAAAGATTACGAAATAATCACAAAATCCATGCAACAATGTATTTTAAGTAACTGAAATGCTTGTTTGAGTCTTTAAAACTGATGAATCTGCATTAACTTATTTTGTAGTTCTGAGAACATGACCACATTGTAGAAAGAACATGACTGAACTCAGTTCTGAGACCCAGAATCCATTTCAGAGAACGATTATCTGCTCTTAGCCTTTCAATCTATAAGTGAGACTTGTGAACCCTACTTAGGGATCTAAGGAAATGTTACTATCCAAATAAACACACCCAAATATGAAGGATCACAAAGGCATATCCTTTCTGAAAGGTAAATGAGACAGATATCAGAAGAGGTAAAAAACAGGGAACAAGACAGGAGCCTACCACAGAGGGTCTCTGAAAGACTCTACCTATAAGCAGAGGCTGAGGCTCATAGCCAAACTTTCAACAGAGTGCAGGGAATCTTATAAAGGAAGGTAGAGATGGAAAGACTTGGAGGGGATAGGAGTTTCACAAGGAGAGCAACAGAATCAAAAAATCTGGGCACAGGAGTTTTTTCTGAGACTGATACTTCAAACAAGGACCATTCATGGAGATAACCTAGAACCCCTGCACAGATATAGCCCATGGCAACTCAGTGTTCACTAGTAAGGGGAACAGGGACTATCTTTGACATGAACTCAGTGGCTGGCTCTTTGATCACCTCCACCTGAGAGGGGTACAGCCTTGCCAGGACACAGAAGAAGGCAATGCAACCAGTTCTGATGAGATCTGATAGGCTAGGGTCAAATGGAAGGGGAGGAGGACCTCTCCTATCAGTGGACTTGGAGAGGGGCATGTGAGGAGATGAGGGAGGGAGGGTAAGATTGGGAAGGAATGTGTGAGGGGGCTACAGCTGGAGATACAAAGTGAATAAGCTGTAATTAATATAAAGAATAAAAATTAAAAAAAAAAAAACAAAGGCAAATCCACCAAAATCTTGCCATATAGTTAGGCTTATTTTCCACTCTTAGAGTTTGCTGTGAACTGTGAGAGTTTTGAAGCAAACAGTTTAAATTTGGTTTTCAGAGTCAAATCTCAGATCAGAAATATTTCCTTATATTTCAGTGTAATTTTCCATTTAATACATCATTTAATCCTGTAAAACCAGCAGTAGTATATAACTTTGATTCTTTCCAATTGTGTGAATATCAAACATAAAAATGGCCTAACATTTACATGTCGTTTTGTTCACCTTCTATTTTATGAAATGGTGAGAAATGACCAATACCGAAAAATATATCATCTTCTGATGAGACATTATTAGTAGAAATGGTTTATTAGTAGAAATGGTTTCTAAAATTGAAAATAGAATCACTTTCAATTTTTTTTCTGCTGACAGTAACCTTGAATTACCACTTTATGGAAGCATGTCTTGGAGATGCTGAGTTTTACAAAAAGCATCAAAAAGGGGTAATTGCAGAATATGAAACATGCCCCTTGGAGCTGTGCAAAATTGTATCAGCCAAAGTTTCAGTCCAATAATTCAAAAATCATCCCAATCAGTTCTTTAATGCTTGAGGCAGTTCTGTACTTCAATTGACTATTGTGAGAGACAGCTCCTTCTGTTCTATACAAAAAGATGTGCAATGTGGAACTTTTGGAGCAACTGTTTCCTTCCCTTGAACATGTGCTTAGTATATTAAGACTCATGTTTCATTTCAGGCACATTGCCTGAAATTAACTGAGTCAAAGATTCCATTAAAGCACATTTTGGCAGTGCTGGATACTGCATGGTATTATTGTTTTGAAATTTTTCAGTATATTCAGCATGCATCTCTGCTTGTTTCTAGACATTTCTGTTAGTCATCGTTTTCAAACACTATGCCTGCATATTCTGTATGTATGTATATGTGGTCTTGAATTAGGAATAATTATTAACCACCTGAAAGTCAGGTACCTGAATGTAAGAAAACTGGCCTTTTAGTTTTTTTCCTTCTACCCCTGAACCCAAATCAGAATAACTCTTTATTATTCACTAAAATCATTTGATACTTCAGAGAGAATGAAAGAATTGAAAGTGTCACATAATTATGGAATCCTAAGTAAAACAGTATTTTAATCAACCTGTGTTACATGTAGTGAAGTTGGAATTATAGGCAGCCTCCTGTTTGAGCAGATGAAATTGTAGGGCAAAGAACAAAACTATTTACTATGATAAGGCAAATACGACTCCATGTGACATAGCTACTATGAATATGATATGTTGACCCAGGAGGACACAGTCTGGTGCTGTCTTGTATTTGTCACTACATATCCATGTACATTGTCTATATTTAGTAACTTCTCATTTGAACCATATTAAACACTTGCCATATAATCATTTGACTCTTGGTGGTGTGTGGATGGAGAAAGGTATTGGATCAATGAATAAAAGGGGAGGTGCCTGTGGTGGTTTGAAAGAAAATGGTCTTCATATGCCCATAGGGATTGTCACTATTGGGATATGTGGTCTTGTTGGAATAGTTGTGGCTTCATTAGAGGATTGTGTCACTGGGAACGGACATTGAGTTCTCAGAAACTCAAGCTAGTTCAGTTCCTGCTGCCTGTCTGGGTGTAGAACTCAGTACCCTTTCCAGCACCTTGTCTGTTTGCATGCTATCCTGACGATAATGGACTAAATATCTGATACTCTAAGCCAGCCCCAATTAAATGTTTTCCTTTCTAAGAGATGTGGTGATCATAGTGTCTTTTCCCAGCAATGAAACTATGACTAAGACACTGCCCTTCTAAAACTGTCTTTGTGGAATGGAAATGTTCTAAAACTATAGATAATACTGAAACATGGTAATAAGGTCCCCATTCTCCTAACCTCAGTCTGCTTAGGGACACTTTCACAAAGCCCATTCAGTATGCTGATTCCTTATCATCATGATTGTCAAGAAATGACCACAAAGCAATTGGAAATTGTATTGCAGGGTCTTATGTTTATCCTTCTAGGTGGTTGGTACTACCCAGGCTGACATTTCTTCACATGCAGCTTTAACTTTCTACATTAAAAGATAGGGAAACTCATCAGTAATCTAGCTCTTTAAACACATATACTACAATTTACAAGAGTTTGACCTTTTAGCTGTAGATACTTTTTAATCAATATACATTACTAACTGATCTGTATATGAAATATATCGCAGCTATCATTCTCTCATGAAAATCTCTAGAGCAGCTTGTTTTATTTGAATCTATACTTTTCCATAAACTCCAGATAGTCATTTTGTGTACTTAGTTCCATTTTAGTAAAAACACTCTCATTGTCTTCCCATTCTGTTCTGTTTTTCTTTGAAACAGGAAGACAAAAGTCACTCAGGGATTAGTTAGGAAAGAAAATATTTTGTCTCAACACGGTCAAAAGTTTGGCAGCTGAGTAAATCTACTATATGAATCATGTGTGAAATTCATGGCAGCCTTTGCCTGAAATTACAAGTTACCTGGAAGTTCTGCCAAATGGGATTCAGAATCAAAGCTGCTTTAAGTAGAGCAGGTGTTTTCTTCAAACTCACCTGTGAAAGCCCGAGGTCCTGCAAGACTGGTATTTGGAGTCACCGTAGGGCACATTAGGTTCATAAGGGCAGAGTCTCAGTACATAGATAGATGTGATTCAAGGAGAAACAGCTGTCTGCAAAGCAACAAGTGCCCCCAGGGGACCCCACACCTGCTGGACAATGTTTAGCTGAGTCTCAGCATCAGTTTTGAGGCGCTGCTGGAGCCTCTTACAGGACAACTCTGACAGGCTCCTGTCTGCAACCTTAGCAGGATATCTTGCATAGTGTCAGGGTTTGGGTGGGTCTTTGGTTGGACTGGACCTAGGCCCCTACAAAGATATAGCAAAAGTGCAGCTTAGACTTCAATTGGGTCCTCTAGTAAGGGAAATGGGGACTGCATCTGACAGGGACTCACTTGCTAGCTTTTAGATCACTTTCCCCTGGAGGGACTGTCTTGATAGGCCTCAGCTGAAGAGGACGCTTTCAGTTCTGATGCAACTTGATGAACTGGGGTGGATGGAAAAAGGAGCGCCCCCTTTCTGAGGAAAAGGGGAGAGGAGAGGGGAAGGAGAGAAGAAGGAACTAAAAGGGGGCTACAAGGATGTAAAGTGAATCAAATAGATAGATAGATAGATAGATAGATAGATAGATAGATAGATAGATAGATAGATAGATAGATAGATAGATAAAATTTTAAAATTTACTAAGCAGTAGTTCAGAGCAGGGAAGGAATATGTGAAAAGTTTCACCTCATTTTAGTCTTCCAAAGAGCATGTGGCATGCTTCCAGTTTCATGGCTATTATTAATGAGTTTGTTGTCAACATTGCTACACATGTCCTTTTTCTGGACACAAATTTTCATTTGTCTTCAGACTAGAACTTCCTCTAGGAAGTAGGGTTGGCTAAGTCTTCATTTCTCTGGAAGCAGGGTGGGCTGAATCATTATGTAAGTGCTGTCATGAGTCTGACATGCTAGTTACACCGAAATCTTTCTTCCATGATTTTATAAAAGAACATGAATAAGTAGCCTAGATAACATATGATCTTCATGTTATAGACGTTATAGAAAACTACAGACTTTTTTAAAAGAAGAGTCCACCCACTACCATTCCTTGACACCGTTGATTGCAGTGACTTTGTTGTCTAAATGTCATTTTTACAGACTTTGATGAATCCTTGGTTAGTACTTGTTAGGTCTTACTTTAAAAAAAAAATCACTGCTAAATGCAAAGTTACAAAAATGCTCAGCTGAATCTTTGCATAAGTGCCCTACCCATACAATTGTTGCAAAGCAGGTAGTAAAGAGGACAAAGCTCATCTTTTTTCATGTGGATACCTGTATTTCAGAGTGTGATTTACTAAAAGGCTTTCACTCCTTACTGAATTGTCTTGACACCTAGCCATGTGTGTATATCGGTGAACCTGGATTCTATATTTTCCATTTATAAATATATCTATTATTGGGCAGCTTCATAACATCCTGGTTGTTGTAGCTTTGGACATCTTGAAATCAATAGTTCTACAAAAGACCCATCTTTTAAAAATACTTTCAAATATTTATAAATATTTGCTTAGCATTTTTTTTACATTTAAGTGCACAATGATAAATTAGTCAATGTCTTAAATAAATAACCACTATTATTTGAGATTGTATTAAATATAAATATTAAGTTGGAGAAATTTGTGATCTTACTGTTATGAAGTTCAGCAAGGTCTATTCAGTTTGGATCCACTTATTTAGGGCCATGTGCATGTGTGTGTGTGTTTGTGTGTGTGTGTGTGTGTGTGTGTGTGTGTGTATGTGTAGGCACATGCAGTTGCAAGCGAGTTAATGTACACATGAATTGGGAGACCAAAATAGAAATCTTAGGAAATCTTTTGTATTAAGGATTTGTATATCTTGTATTTCTTGGCAGAGTTTAACAATCAACTTGAGGTTCAACAATGAGCCTAGTGGGATGACCAGTGAGCTCCAGGGCACCTCCTGATTTCACCTGCCCAGCAGTGTAATTACAAGTTTATGTCACTGCAGGCCTGTCTCGCTGTGTTTTCTTGGGATCAAACTCAGGCCCCTGCTTGTGCCCTGAGCACTCCACCAGCTAATCTGGGTCTCCAGTCCTGTTTAGACACAGTTAAAGTGACAGGTTTTTCTACTATTTTTCTACATTTTTACTCTAATACAGGGGTCACGTTTCATATTTTATATCTATTACTTTATGTGTTAGATTTCAATTTTTGTTTTTAACCATTTTTAATATAAAAATTAACAAAAATTTGATTCTCCATCCTCTGTTGTGCTAAAAGCATATAATAACTTTTACTTTGGGAGAGGAAGACCTCCAGGTGTTGTCCTATCAAGCTACCAGTGGGTGTCTTGTAGCACCAAGGAGAGGGGGAAACTGAAGCTGCCCCTCACTGTGAAAGTCCAGTCACACAACAGAATAGTAGAGGTGGCAGCCACCACAGGTCAGAACAGTGTGATCCAGCTGTTAGAAAATAAATGTTCACCAATATTTCTGTCTTTAATAAACCTTATGTAAGTATAAGCTTAAATTTTACTAATTTATGTGTTTTGTCCTGTGCATAAAATTCCAAAAATTTTAAAACACGTATAAAGAAGGTATTAAAATTTGCTTTTAACTCAAATGTAAAATTCCAAAGAATGGGTTTATCTCTGGGTCTTCTATTTGGTTCCATTGATCTACTTTTCTGCTTCTATGCCAATACCAGATGATCTGTTGTTGTACAGGATCGTTTTGGAGATTCTGGGTTTTTTGTTTCTCCATATGAAGCTGAGAATCTTTCTTTCAAGGTCTGTAAAAAACTGTGTTGGTATTTTGATGGGAATTGCATTGAATTTGTAGATGGCTTTTGGCAGGATGGCCATTTTCACTGTATTAATCCTACCAATCCATGAGTATGGGAGATCTTTCCATCTTCTGATATCTTCTTCTAATTCTTTCTTCAGAGACTTGAAGTTTTTTTCAAACAGATCTTTTACCTACTTGGTTAAAGTCATCCCAGGGTACTTTATGTCATTGGTGGCTATTGTGAAGGGTGTCATTTCCAAGATTTCTTTCTCGGCTCTTTTGTCCTGGGTATACAGGAGGGCTTCTGATTTTTTTGAATTAATTTTGTATCCAGCCACTTTGCTGAAGGTGTTTATCAGCTAAAGGAGTTCTGTGGTTGAATTTTTGGGGTCACTCATGTATACTATCATGTCAACTGCAAATTGTAAAATTTTGACATTTTCCTTTCCGATTTGAATCCCCTTGATCTCTTTTGCTTGTCTTATTTCTCTAGCTAGGATTTCCAGTACTATGCAGAAGAGATATGGAGAGAGTGGGCAGCCTTGCCTTGTCCCTAATTTCAGTGGTATTGATATGAGTTTCTCTCCATTGAGATTGATGTTGGCTATAGGCTTGCTGTATATTGCCTTTACTACATTTAGGTATGTGCCTTGTATTCCTGATCTCTCCAAGCCATTAAACATGAATGGATGTTGGACTTCTTCAAATGCTTTTTTTGGCATCTAAGGAGATGATCATATGATTTTTCTCCTTCAGTTTGTTTATATGGTGTATTACATTGATGGATTTCCATATATTGAACCATTCTTGCATGCCTGAGATGAAGCCTACTTGGTCATGGTGAATGATATCTTTTATGTGTTCTTGGATTCCGTTTGCAAGTATTTTGTTGAGTATTTTTGCATCAATGTTCCTAAGAGAGATAGGTCTGAAGTTCTCTTTTTTTGTTGGGTCTTTGTGTGGTTTAGGTGTCAAGGTGACTGTAGCTTCATAGAATGAGTTTGGTAAAGTTCCTTCTGTTTCTATTTTGTGGAGTAGTTTGAAGAGAATTGGAATTAGCACTTCTTTGAAAATTTGGTAGAATTCTGCACTGAAACCATCTGGCCCAGGGCTTTTTTTTAGAAGGGAGACTGTTGATGACTACTTCTATTTCCTTAGGGAATATAGGCTATTTAATCTTTCTACCTGAGCTTGACTTGATTTTATAGATGGAATATATCTAGGAAATTGACCATTTCTTTTAGATTCTCAAACTTTGTGCCATATTTGTAGTATGACCTCATGATTGTTTAGATTTCCTCAGTGTCTGTAGTTATGTCTCCCTTTTCATTTCTGATTTTGCTGATTTGGATAGTTTCTCTTTGCCTTTTAGTTAGTTTGGCTAAGGGTTTGTCTATCTTGTTGATATTCTCAAAGAACCAGCTCTTGGTTTCAATAGTTTTATTTGTTTCTAATTGATTGATTTCAGCCCTGAATTTGATTATTTCCTTATTTCCAGCCGTCTGATCCTTTTGGGTTTATCTGCTTCTTTTTTTCCCCCCCTAGGGCTTTCAGTTGGATTTTCAACAAAGAAGCCAAAATAATTCAATGGAAAAAAGATAGCATCTTCAAAAAATAGTGCTGATCCAACTGGTTGACTACATGCAGAAAAATGAGAATAGATCCATATTTATCACTCTGCACAAAACTAAAGTCCAAGTGGATCAAAGACCTCATCATAAAACCAGACACATTAAATAAGTTAGAAGAAAAAGTGGAGAAAACCCTGGAACACATTGGCACAGGAGACAACCTCCTGAACAGAACACCAACAGCACAGGCTCTAAGAGCAACAATTGATAAATGGGACCTCATGAAACTGAAAAGATTCTGTAAAGCAAAAGACATTGTGATTAGAATAAAACGACAGCCTACAGACTGGGAAAGGATCTTCACCAACCCTATATCTGACAGAGGGCTGATATCCAGAACAGATAAAGAACTAAAGAAATTAAAAAGCAATAAATCAAGCAATCTAATTAAAAAATGGGGTAAGGAGCTAAACAGAGAATTCTCTGTAGTGGAATATAGAATGGCAGAGAAACACTTAAAGAAATGCTCAACATCCTTAGCCATCAGAGAGATGCAAATCAAAATGACCCTGAGATTTCACCTTACACCCATCAAAATGCCAAAGGTTAAAAACTCAAGTGACAACACATGCTGGAGATGTTGTGGAGAATTGGGAGCCCTCCTCCACTGCTGGTGGAAATGTAAACTTGCATAACCACTGTGGAAATCAATCTGGCGCTTTCTCAGAAAGTTAGGAATAGCACTTCCTCAAGATCCAGCTATACCACTCCTAGGCATATATCCAAAAGATGCTCAAGTACACAACAAGGACATTTGCTCAACCATTTTTGTAGCAGCTTTATTTGTAATAGCCAGAACCTGGAAACCACCCAGATGTTCCTTAATGGAGGAATGGATACAGAAATTGTAGTACTTTTACACAATGGAATACTACTCAACAATCAAAAACAAGGAGATCATGAAATTTGCAGGCAAATGGTGGGATCTAGAAACGATCATCCTGAGTGAGGTATCCCAGGAGCAGAAAGACACACATGGTATATACTCACTTATATAGTCCTATAAGATAGGATAAATATACTAAAATATGTACAACTAAAGAAGATAAACAAGAAAGAGGACCTGGGGTAAGATGATCAGTCCTCACTTAGACAAATGGGATGGACATGGGAAGTAAGAGAAAACAAGAAACAGGCCAGGAACCTACCATACAGGGCCTCTGAAAGACTATACTCAGCAGCATATCAAAGCAGATGCTGAGACTCATAACCAAACCTTCAGCAGAATGCAGGGAATCATATGATAAAAGGGGAAGTTAATATGACCAGGAGAGGATAGGAGCTCCAAAAAGATAAAATATATCAGGGCACAGGGATCCTCTATGAGACTGTTTCTCCAACCAAGTACTATGTATGGATATAACCCAGAACCCCTTCTTGGGTGTAGACCATGGTAGCTCAGTATCCAAGTGGGTACCCCAGTAATGGGAACAGGGACTATTTCTGACATGAACTCAAGGACTGGCTCCTTTACCTCCTCCCACCCCTGAGGGATGAACAGCCTTGCTAGGCCACAGAGGAGGACATTGCAGCCAGTCCTGAAGATACCTCATAAGCTAGGGTCAGTTAGATGAAAGGGGAGGAGGACCTCCCCTAGCAGTGGACCTGGAAAAGGACAGGAAGGACATGAGGGTGAGATTGGGAGGGAAAGATGGGGGGGGGTAAGGCTGGGATACAAAGTAAATAACCTGTGATGAATATTAAAAAATAAAAATTAAAAAAAAAGAACATTAAAAAAATAATTCCAAAGAATGACTGAATGGAGTCACCATGTCACTGGCTGGTGTGCTGCACTTAGGAAACTGTGGGTTACTGAACAAAGTTCCTGGTTCCAGGTGTGAGATGCTTCCACATGAAGGGGTCATGACCCTTCTCTCAAACTATGCATGTTTCTGTCAATTCTTTTGGCTCCTCATCTCAACTGGAGGGTAGATCATTCTGCAGAAAACACAGCTCACTTTGGATGGAAGGTATAGTGAATATAGGATGCCACTAACCTGGAGCCCCTCCATGCCAGTGAGCATTCAAACCACTAAGAGTGCAGAGCTGCCTGCCCAAGTACGAAGGGAACCATTTGTTTCACCTTAATAAGAACTTTACAAACAAGAAATGCATCCTGCCAGGCAATATATCCTCACACATCGGATACTGGGATTCTTTTACCAGCCCTGTCCGGTTATTAGTTTTGTGTTTCTTACCATTGTTGTTCTTCTTTATTTATACAGAATAGTTGACAGAGCCTTCATTTATCTGTAAATAATACATGTACTTTAAATTCTATGCCTCTTATTTCTACTTTCTCTTTAGGAATGCCAGTAGAATGTTTAACAGAAGTGCTGGGGAAAGCATAATTTCCTTGTGTCCCAGCAGCAGGTTCCTTCTATTTCTTACCGCCTAGCTACTATTTCCTTGAGAATAAGGTCATGTGTCTTTGCTTTCTAACCTGTGTCCAGTCATACTGCACGTTTTCTACACATTGAGTGATTATATGCTGAAGCCAGGACACCACCATTTGCTTGGGGCTGCTCTGCCTGTAATGAAGGTCTCTGGGTTCTGAGAAATTTCCCCAAGATCTGGGATCTGTGTCCTACCTTTGGCAGTGCCTGCCTTCCAGTTGATGAAACTTTAGAGTTCCTCAGCTCTGCTTTCTTTCTTTGCTTTTGAATTGAAAACGCATTCTTCTCTCGTACAGTACATCCCGACCCCAGTTTCCCTTCCCTCCACTCATTCCTGCCCCCTGCACACATACTTTCTCTCTCCTCCAGATCCATTCCCCTTTCATTTCCCTTCAGAAAAGAGCAGGCCTCCAAGAGTATGGCAGACAAAGACTACAAAACAAGACATAATAAGATAAGCAAAAACCCTTGATAAGAGAAGGAGGAAGAGTCCAAAGAAGTCAAAACAGTCAGAGATACATTGGATCCCACAGTCAGAAGTTCCACAAAGCACCAAGCTAACAGCCATAATAATAAATACACAGAAGAGAGGCATACTCATGCAGGCTCTGTGCTTGCTTCTTCAGTCTCTGGGCCCAAGTGGGCCTATCTAGTTGATTACATGGGTCATGTTTTCCTGGTGTCTTCTGTCCCCTCTTCCTCAATCCTTCCTCCACCAATAGAAACCTCCAGTTTAGACTCTCTCTACCTAGTACCTAGCTGTGGGTCTCTGCAATTGCTTCCAACTGCTGCAGGGAAAACGTCTCTGTTTGAGGACTCGAGAAGGCACTAAGGGTATTGTATTTGTCTTTCAACCTCAGTATCAAAGCTTCCAAGCAGGAGCTTCTATTGCCCCAACTGCAGTCTTCACAGCCAATGTTTTGTCCGTAAGGAGGGCCCATGAACTGCAGAGGTGCTTCCTCTCAGAAAACCAAACATGACCCTCTTTGTCTTCACTCTCTCCTGCTGCACCATTCCAAGGCCCATGGGAATCAAAGACAAAGTGGAAGCAACTTCCTCTATACTTAGGGGTCCTCAAGATCTTCTCCTTCAAGCCAGCACCACATAGTCATGAAGAATTTGACTCCTTTCTCTTCCTTTCCAATCTACAGTGAATTTTTCCTGTTCTCACTGATCTACAAAGAAAAGGGCAGACTTGAGTTTCCTGCCTCAAAAAAAAAAAAAAAAAAAAAAAAAAAAGCACTCATTACTGCCAGTAATTTAGTTCACTTAAGTTCTTTGTATAATCAGCCCTTTGCTGTACTTAATAATAGCATGGGTTGTTGATTTAGCCATCTTTCTCCTTTTACATGAGGATGGCAATGAAGAATCTTGCAACTTTTTACATCTGAACTGAAAAGTAGTTTTAATTTATTCATTCAACTTCTGAGCATATTCAAATAGTATTTATAAAAGCACTTTCTGTCACTTTGGAGTTTTAGAGGAACTTGAAGCAAAGGAAAAAATAGGAAGCGAGAAGTAGTTAAAATCATATCACTTATTGGTTTCTATATGCTAACCTATGGTCCCTAAAATAGGTACCACCCACAACTGAAATGTACCTAGCATTTTGCTTGAGAAGAATATGCTCAATGTTGGATGGGTTTCTACACTGCTGTGATTTAATACTGTATGGTTACCAGTCACTAGTTAACGACAATGTGATCTGCATGTGCACTGTAGAATGTCAAATGGTTGACATTTAAAGAAATGAATAAGCCCTGGTTCTTCTTTCTTATATCAGTCAGTAGACCACAAGGGCCTATTCTCTAGGGGGAATTCCAGGACTAAAGAGGTCAAATTCAAAAACTGATATTAAAATAGGATTCCACAGAGAGAAAGCTAACACACTAGAATATTGCCTTATGATAAATTTTTTTTGTAAAATTTTATATTTAACACTTAAGCATGCTATTGCACGTTACTGACAAAGGACTACAGGCAACAAAGGATTGCTAAGGGTGATAAGCAGCCTCTCCTAGGAAAGAACTCACAACTGCTTACCTAATACAAAGAGTTCAGTCTCAAACCATTTATTGACAAACAACAAAAAATAGAGTAGGTTGAGTTTATAAATTTTTGCATATGTGTGTGCATGTAAAATAATAAAGAAAAAAAGGCTATTAATTCAAGAGTAAAGGAGGTGGCAAAGAGGCTGGAGAAAGATGCAATAGGGAGGGCAGACAAGAAGAAAAGGAAAGGTGGATCTTTTAACTTAAAATATGTTTTCATTAAAAAATCCAAAATGCAGATTTTTTTTGCCCTAATGTCTGGCAATGGGAAAATGGAACGGCAGAAGCCAAACAATTTTTCCTTCTTTATGAGAAAGAGAGAAAGACTAAGGATGGAAACATAGATTGTGTTACGGAATAAGCCTGCAGTGTAGGAATGTTTAGCTGTCAGGGTACTTTATTTAGAGTATGTGCCAGGCTATTACCAAGCTACTGTCATGTACAGGCAAACCACCCTGCCAGGCTTCCTCTCTCTCTCCTTCTGTACCTCCTGTGTGTGTGTGTGTGTGTGTGTGTGTGTGTGTGTGTGTGTGACAGAGAGACAGAGACTTTCTTCAAAATAAAGGCAAATAACCAAGAATCTGTCTGTGTAGCCTGACACCGTATTTTATGCTATCATGCATTAATAGTAGTTGGCAAGACTTTTGAAACTACCATGAGATATAATTCATCACCAGCCAGACCTCAAAAGCATCCGTGGCAGAGGTTAAGATGGAAGTTTTCTGAGATGTCTCAGTCTGCCCATGCTTTAACATCCAGATGTGCTCACGACAGCTCCATAACGTATACTGTAAAACAGATAAAGGCAAACAGGGGTCACGTAAGCATCAGGGCCCATTGACCAGGGCATCAGAAGACACCGTGGATGAGCACCTGCTTTGTGATGTAGAGTGATGGATCTTTGTTGGTCTCTTCATCCTGAAGATACTGACTTCATCATAGGAAAAAAAGTGCAGAGCAATGGCCCCTGAGACACTGAAACATGTCATCAAAATAGGGGTGAAATCCAACTGAGATTAACCACTTATATTTTCTTCCCTGAAAAATTAGCTTATACTTTTGCATACATGAGTTAAATTTTGCCCTTTGAACTCTGATTGTATGTTTTATGAAAAATATATTATATATTCATATACTTAATATACATTATAAATACATACAAGATGCACTATTCGATAGATCCTGTTTATATCATTTTAGGACTTATATGCATAACATTTGAATGGTTATTATATGCTACTTGTATTAATAGTAAACTGCATTAAACAGTTATATAGCATGTGATACACATGATAAGTGTTTCATGGATACTACTTTTTAATTATGTATATATACTACTTTCTTTGTAGAGACATGAAAAAAATAAGACCTGGAGAGTTGATTTAAGTCTAATGCCAACTCAGGCACAGTCTGATACACATTGTTCTCTGTCACTGAGTGGAGTAATTACCACCTCACACAAAAAAGCTACAGTTCAATAAAGCTCTGTTCTTGTCATTACTGTGATATTTTAAAACTTAAAAGACCTAGGGCTTCTTTCTCTGTCTATGTTTATTACTTGCTATCTGCCTGTTCTGGGTTAATTTACTTCACCTTTCAGATTTCCACAAAATAAACCGAAGATGGTCATGTTGAGAATTAAAGGAGCGTAATCCAGGCAAACATACATGACAGGCGGTTGCTGACTCTCTTTGGCAGACAGACTGCCAACAAGTCTGATTTTAGTACATTGATGACATGAGAAATACCATATGCAGCTCCTCATCATGTCACTGACCTGTGTAACAGGATTCCA
This sequence comes from Meriones unguiculatus, assembly GCF_030254825.1. Taxonomy (NCBI): domain Eukaryota; kingdom Metazoa; phylum Chordata; class Mammalia; order Rodentia; family Muridae; genus Meriones; species Meriones unguiculatus. The sequence goes on along the minus strand of NC_083349.1, from coordinate 97,055,129 downwards.
GATGTCAGTTTAGGCTATTGTTTTTCTTTCAGATACAAATTCTAAGGATACAACTGTAAAGGCAAAGGACTAAAGCTGCTTCAGATGCCTTGCTTGCCAGTGAATTTATAATTCTGCTTCTGTTTCCCAATTTTTTTTTCATGAAAATTATTTATTTCTGTTTCAAATAAAGTGTTTTGGAAGTCCCTAAAAGAGTTAAAGGCCTTGTGTGCATTCATGGCACTTTGAAACATGAGCTTATCTTGTGGTAGCACTCCTTGTTTGTCCACACATTTGGTTTAAATGTGGACACAGTGGACCTCTGGCTTGAGAAATGGAAATAATTTACAAGTTCCTTTCTGTATAAAGTAACGCATAATAAATCTTGAAACAAATAGCAAACACTTTATCTAGTCAAGGATTGTCATAAGATCCTCAAAAGTGTTCCAGTTCAGCTTCCATAGCGTTCCTGTTCCAGACCTCCATCCCCACCAAAGAATCGCACAGGGATGACCTTTGGTTTCCAGAGGGCGTTGCTCCGTTAGCCAAGTAATGTGCTCTTCAGCATTTCCATACTGATCATCAATTCTCCCAGTTAGATCTGCCCCCTGGCAGGGAAACTATGAGGCAATAAGAGTACCTGTAAATCCAGCTCTTTCCTCACTAGATCAGATGTCAGGAAAAGAATCAATGTAAGGAGAAGAAGCAGGAGGGAGAGATGTCAGAAGAGGGAGGAAAAGAGAGAATAAAATATTTAGCTCATAATTTAAAAGGAGAAATTTGATGATCTGTCTCTAAGTATCCTAAGGTTTATGATTTCTTTTTATAAAAATAAAAAACTCCAAAAAAATAAAAAAGAAAATTTCTTCAGCATTTACTCAACTATGGCTTTTAATCACTTTACCCCTTACCTCATGGGACTCAGATCACAAGGAAGTGGCAGAATTAACACTTACCTTGAACATCTTAGGAAAAGTTGAAAGAGTGTTTCATGTCTTTGGATAAAATCACATTCTGTTCTCTAAAAAATGTAAATCTGAACTTTTCTTCAGTTCACTGTGGGAAGGACTTCCCACAGAATGGTCTCCAAGCAGTGAATGAGACATCAGGCTGTTACATTTGCTTGAAAATGATTATCAGAACAGTGTAACTCTCTTCTCTTCCATCTCAGTATCACATAATGTTCTTTCATGGTCTTAAATACAGAAGTGCACAAATTCCAGTGTAAAACCCAGCCTTCCCCCTGGGACAATTAGTGATCTTAAAACTGGAGGTGGACAAATGAGTGAGGAATTTTCACTAAATAACCAGATGATGTAGTATCCACCACTTGAAAACAGATGTAGTTGGTTTGTTTTTGTTGTTTTGTTTTCAGATTGCATGAACAACATACAAGCCAGAGACCAGATATGTGATCTCAGCTACAATTGCATGATGGAACACAAACTCAAATTCCACACTGTCCTAGGAGTTTGTCTTAGAGAAAGGCTTAGATGACTTCTGCTACCTTACTCATTCCCTACAATCTTCCATAGATCTGCCTGGGGGATAGATTCAATGTAATCACGCACCACATGTAGCCCAGCTCACCTTTAGCATCAGGGCCTCATTGCTTTCTTTTTGATTCTAGTCCCTTTATGGTGATTAATCCTTGGATCCCATATCTAAAACCAATCCTTCCACTATTATTTTCCTTCAGAAAGCTCAGTTTCAATACTTTCATGATCACTGAACTAGTAAATTGAAGGAAGATTTAAATTATCCTCAATATTGACTATTCCAACACAAAGACAAATAACAGTAATTCTTGATTCCTTGGGGAAAAAATGTTTACTTCTTATGAACAAGCCCTAGCCATTGTCTAGGCTGTTATTGAGACTAGCTATTACCTTGGGGTGGGGGACTTTATAATATATATATTTTTTACTAATATAATTTTTATTTATTATAATTTATTCACTTTATATCCCAGTTGCAGTTCCCACCCTCATTCCCTCCCAGTCCCTCCCTCCTTTCCTCACTCCCTCATCTCCTCCCTGCCCCTTTCCCAGTCCACTGATAGGGGAGGCCCTCCTCTCCTTCCCTCTGACTCCATCCTATCAGGTCTCATCAGGACTGTCTTTCATAGTCTTCCTCTGTGGCTTGGCAAGTCACCCTCAGGGGTAGGTGAGCAAAGAGCCAGCCATTGAGTTAATGTCAGAGATAGTCCCTGTTCCCATTACTAGAGAGCCCATGTGGAAACTGAGCTGCCATGGACTACATCTGTTTAGGGATTCTAGGTTATCTCCATAAATGGTCCTTGGTTGGAGTTTCAGAAAAGAACCCTGGGCCCAGATTTTTTTGGTTCTGTTGCTTTCCTTGTGAAGCTCCAGACCCTTCCAGGTCTTTCTATCTCCCCCCCTTTTTTTTTTTCATAAATTTCCTGCACTCTGCCCAAAGTTTGGCTATGGCTCTCAGCATCTGCTTTAATATCTTTTGAAAGATCTGGTTTATTGCATCAGTAGATTATGTAATTATTTAAGCTAAGTTATCCTGGTATTAGCCAAACCTAAAACCTATAGAATATAGTGGCTTTATGGGAGTTATTAAATGCAGCATTGAAACCCAGTATTTGTTCAAAATAATGAATTTTGTGCTTCATTGTAACTGAAAGTATGAGGCTCAGTGTGCTTATAAGTCCAAGTCACACAACAGAGCAGAATTCAAACCTACTTGCTTTATCTTAAGACTATCCACAAACTGCCCTCCAAAGCTTATTCAAATTCCTTAGGAGTTACTGCTTCCTGACAACTACAAGTATCCCTGCATCATTTTTCCCCTACTTAATATAAACCTGACATAAACATTTCATATTTAAAAAGTAAGATTTTTAAGAAAAAAATGCCTTCCATATGTAAGGCATGCCTGTGATTGCCGAGAAAGTAAAACAAGAAAAAAAAGGCATGGCTATGATTACTAATAGGTGGTTGATTTTCTTTTTCAAGTGTGTGTTTTTGAGCTGGTAAGAACTTTATATCATCATAGGTAATACTGCAACCTCCTTCTGCAAGCCTGCACCTTTGATTCTCAGTTCCCCTTGACTTTAAAGACATTGTTAAGAGAGGTCTGCAGTGCTCAATTTCTGATTCATTTCAAGAGAACAGCTGGAGTCAACAACTCCAAGAGGCTTCTTTTCTTTTTCTTCCAGAATTACTTCTGTAATTATCGCTGTCTACTGTGGGCTGTGGAATACGTCTTTTTTGCTCAGAATTGTAGGGGTTTTTGCACAAGGTCACCATGCACCTAATTTAAGAAGTAATTACTAACCTCAATTTCTTCTTTTGTTCATATCCTTAGGAAAATGTGTTCAAATGAAATAATGTGATTGGCTTACCAGAATCAGCCCTGTTTCCCAGTCACACTTAAGCTGTGGATTCTTCTAAATTTCCTAATAAGTCATAAGCTGGAAGAAAAGCAATATGAAACATTTGGTTAGTAAGACAGCTGTCTATCTTGGTCCACTGTGATTGCCTCAGACTCAAGTGAGACATTTTAATTACAGTAGAATGCTTTTGTATAAGACAACATATTCAAACATGAGAACTAAATGACAAGAAAAAAACTTATTATTCACTGATTCAAGCTGAATATTATTAAAAGTCACTGCTCAAGTTTAATACTATACTTTACAGCATGAACAGCCCCTGGACTACCCAGGGCTTCTTTCCCCCACTTAATGAGATCACAAATAGCATGGAAAAACATAACTGAAAGCATAGATTTCTGCTCTTGATCTGAAATTCCCCTAACTCGGTACAGTCTTTCAGTACAGAAAAATGAAGGACTAGGGAAGATCATTTAAGCTAATCATGTAAAGTAGGACATGAGTGCAGTCCTAGCTTCCTTGGGAAGATGAGCCAGGAGAATCCCTGAAGCTCAGAAGGGCAACCTGGGCCACATGACTGAACACAAGCAGCAAGAAACAATCTATGGAACTGTATAATCAGAAAATAGGCAAAAGTCCTGTAATCTTGAAAAATGTTGTAGTCCACCAAAATGCCATTGCTTGGAAAGTTGCTCAAGTTAGTATTTTCTTTCAGAGAACATCGATTTCACAAAGCTCTCTGGAGTTATTCTCAAGGACAAAGAATCTATATTCTACCTTCATTGTTGTACTAAGTCTGGGTGGTGGAGATAATCCATGTCTTATAGGCATTTGTTTCAGGGGTTTTCTTAAGTAACATTTTTAAAAAGGACATAGCCAGGAGAAATGCATTCTAATAATCTCTATAGCCTATACCAGTGAATATGTGCACATCACTTCTGTGTGTGTGAAGAGGTAGAATTTGGAGAAAAAAAAAAAAGCAATGCTGAGCTACTTTTAATAGAACAGGAAAAGTAGCAATTAAGTGATGGTTTGGCACAAATAGTTATAAATGAAGTACTCTATTAGAAAAAGCACCTTGTCAATAATGGGCTTTACATGTTTTGAAGATTTGCATATTTCCATGGGATGGAAATAGATACACTGAAGGCTTTGATTGAGTTTTCCTATTTACATAAATCTATTTGTTTGCTCAATTATTCAGAATTATCACTTTCTAAATGTTAAATTAGTGCCTTAAAATAATCAGGATGTTTTTATTTTATTCTGCCGTAGTCGTGTGAATAAAGGAATATGAGGCAGACAGTGTTTTAATTTACCCGACAACCTCTCACCACTCTTTTAAGTCCCATGGAAGTAGAGGAATCCTGCTGTGTAGAGCGAACACATGCAGTGTTGAGGGAAGACCTTTGTTAATCAGTGTGGGTTGTCTGAAGACATTGGGTAGGTTCTGACTAGAGCAGGCAGCTGTTCTTTGGGCACAGCAAAGAGGAAAGAAATGCCATTCCACATGAGTAGCAGTGATGCATGGTAGGTTATTAAAGGAACTCAGAGTAATGAGAACCACATCAGAGCTCTGTTCTCTAGGAGAAAGAAGAAAGAAAAAAAAGAAAGAAAGAAAGAAAGAAAGAGAGAGAGAGAAAGAAAGAAAGAAAGAAAGAGAAAATAAGAAAGAATGAGAGAGAGAGAAAAAAGAAAGAATGAGAGAGAAAAAAAAGAAAAGAATAGCAATATCGGATTCAGTGATATGTCACCAACATAGTCATTGCCTATAAATTCTGGACATTGAGTATAGACTGGGAACGGATGTCTAACAAATACTTAACCCAAGAAATACTGGCATGGGATTTTACTTTTCATTAGTTTATAAATAGTTTTTAGTAACAACTTAAATCAAGGACTGCTGCCTGTCCCACATGGACAGCCACCATGAACTGTCTCTGTCCCAGTGAAATTTAGAAACTGTGCCAGCTGATGAAGTTTTTCTCTGGAGCACTTTGCCCAAATGTCAAGTGAGTTAGCTGCCTGTCACCAGCTGCTACTATTTGGATAATTCTTGTCCAGCCTCCTAAAACAGCTACCACTAAACCCATTATTTTATTTCTCCAAAACCAATATAATTTCTGAAGCCATAGCTCTATTTCTAATCCCACAAAACTGCCAATGACTCTGATTTTCAGTCTTCCCATTCTCACCTGAACCCTCAAATTCTATCACTTCAAGTTACTGACCTCTGCATACAAACTTCAAGATGCTGTCCCCAAGAAAATTGTAATATCTAAAAAACAAAACAAAACAAAACAAAAACAACAAAATGCACACACACACACACACACTCACACACACACACACCAGTGTCAGGCATTGAAAAACTCCCTTCAACTTGTTGATCGGTAGAGTCAAAGAAACTCTCAAAATAATATTGGCTGTTTCCATTGCCTCTGTTGCCTTCTAGAATTGAAGCAAGACCTTACTGCTGACACCACACACTAAAGACACAACACTTAGAAGAATGGACTAGAACTGATCTGAAGCCTCCTCAGAGGCTGGATCCCATGGTATAAGAAAAGAATCTATAATATACAGAGGAGAAAAGCAACCAGTAGGCCTACACCACTGTAAAGAGCCACACAATGGCTTGACTGGCAACATATTACCTGTTAGGCAATAGTGGCACCTCTGGCTCAGGATTAAACAATAGCTATCTAATTAGACTTAAGTTAGTCTAAGTGAGTCTTAATTAGACTCACTTCGTTGGAGGGACTTCAGGTCTGGTTTTGTAAACCTAGCAAACTACTTATATCTAGAGGGGTCATAGGCCATACAAGAGAAACTACTATTGTCATTTTCCAAAACCAATGTAATTTCTAACCATATTCTCAAGACTTATATTTTCAGACCCACAGATTGGTTTATGTCTCACCCATGATCAAAAATGCTTTTTACAACAGATAGAGAAGTTACAGACATCCACAACTGGCCAGAAATGCATAGAATAAGGGACTATGGAATGTCTAGCAACAGCTAATACATTTTTAGTGCAACACATATTCCCAAGGCTCAGGGAAAATCATAGCAGAGGGAACAAAAGTTTTATAAGAGCCTGAGGCCCAGGATACCCCTTGCTAGAAAATGTACCTCTGGCATGATGGAAGAAATGAACCCACAAAATCATAACAATATGGTTGCAGAAACAATAGCAGTATGACAATATCAGATGATGATAAGCCAATGGGGACAAGAGAACTTGACCTAAACCCACTCCTAGATGAAGAGAGCTGCATGTGGCCATTGGCTGCTGAGATGAGGAGAATTAATTTTCTTTAAGAATGGTTAATGGTGGACATATATACATACAAACAATTCTAAGTAGACTGAGTAGGCTGTAAACACATAAAACAATAATAACTAAAGGAAAGACATGTTTTGGAAAGGGGGTCATGTGAAGAGTTTGAGTGGGAGGATAGAGTGATAGTGATGGAGTGATGGAGATAGTGACGTAGATACATTGTTCATATACGAAGTTCTCACAAAACTCAAACTCATAAAGCAGCAGTGATTGTGCCATTGATTGTCATAATTTAAGTCCTCTCCTCTCTATCAACACATTTCTCATAGCACAGAGTAAGAAATTAGTTACCTTTGGTCTCTTATAAACAAGCTTGAAACATTTTAAATATAATACAATTATGTTGAGCTTATACTATATTTTGGATCTTGAATCTACCCTGAAAGTCCCATTGATTGAAGACTTGGTTCCTGTCCTGTGGTGATATTGAGAGATAATGAAACATTTAAGACATCTGGCCTATTGAAAGGAAATTAGATCATTGAGTACATGGCTTTGAAGGAGATGCTGGAGTCTTTCCTACTTCCTGTGCCTTTTGTTGTTTTCTCATGGCCGTGATATAAAGGATGTTTCCCTTGCTTAGTGTTTCTAGAGTTATCTTCTGCCTCACCACAGGTAATAAAGCCAAACAGCAATAGACTGAACATTCTGAGTCTACAAGCTTAGGTTAGAGTCTCCCTGTTGTAACTGATAATCTCATATATCTTTTCACAGTGATAAAATGCTGGGTAACATTGGGCACAGTGGTGCAAGCCTGTAATCTCAGCACTCAGGGAGGCAGAGGCAGGCAGATCTCTGTGAGTTCAAACTCACAGGCCAGCCATGTCTACAAAAGTACTCCAGGATAGCTAAGACTACAAAGAGTACCCCTATCTTGAAAAAAACAAACAAAAACAGGTAATAGTATAGGAATTCTGGCTGTGAATGCATGTAAAACAAGCTGAGGGTGTTTTCACTGTATACCTAAGTGATTTCATTACCTTGGCAGTGAAGTGTGTTGAAACACACACTTTGTAAAGAGTCTTTGTACAAAGACTCAGGCTGAATTTTCCCAAGTTCCTTTGTCCATTGAAAACACTAATACTCTGAAATGTCACAGAGGTAAGTAGAAGCTCTGGTCCAACCTTGTGAAGGATGGAATTAGCAGCTAACTCCAAAATGAGGCATTTAGGCAAACACCAGAAGTAAGGAGCTTGAATTATAAACTAAATTACTTTGAATTTGAATTTGCAAATAAAAAATTAAAAATTACATTATAATTCTAATAAATAATTTTTACTTTACTATTATATAGGGATATATAATTTGTTATTTTATTCTTTAGAGATAAAACCATTAATTTCTCTTTGTGATGCTTTTCTAATGATACAATCCATATGTAGTTATTCATTTCAGAAAGAATTGTCAACAAATTTAGACCATAAAAAGGAATAATTTATCCAGCTGAGAGTAGGAAACACATTTTAAAGAAAAGGCAAGGGGTTGGGGATTTAGCTCAGTGGTAGAGCGCTTGCCTAGCAAGCGCAAGGCCCTGGGTTCGGTCCTCAGCTCTGGAAAAAAAAAAAAAAAACAAACAAAACAAAACAAAAAAACAAGGTAACTAAAGAAAAGGCAAAGTTTTAAACTCAGATTTATATAATTCTTATAGAACTTGCAAAATATTTATCCAGCATGTCTCTCCTGAGCGTTCATGTTCTCTTAATTCTCTTAATTAAAATAGAATTTTTATAGCAGGTACAATGCTATTGCTGAGGAATAAAAACAGATTTAAAGCACCTAAATCTTTGAATACACACATGTGCATACACCCTTTTATAGTACAAATAGCAATTCTACATGAGTTTCTTACTCTTAAAATAATGCCTATAATTTTGACCTGACTAGAAATATTTGAAAAGCAATTTTAAATACTACCAAACAATTTCATTCATAAACTGTTAAGACAAGTGGTAGAATTGTGAGACATTGCCAATTGGACTAACTGGACTAATGTGGGAAATTAGGTGTTCTGCAAAGTAAGTGGCCTTCATGTCTGGATATTCTATCATTGAATAGTTCTTATGCATTATCATGTGCTTACAGCAAACCAAAAGTATACCACCACTTTCACAAAAGTTTCTGATAAACAATTGTTTCACAGGTACATCTTGCTTGTGAAGTTTTGCAGTCACAGAGTAGATTACAAAGTGCTTTTTACAGCTCAAAGGAGAATGTGCTGGAGACAATTTCAGTCTTCATCATTGTAAATTCAGTCTGAAAGATCCCTGGTAAATTATGCCCTCATTATTTAGACACTAGTTTGTTTTCTGATTTTTAAAAGACAGAGCTTACATGGGGGCTTTTGACAACACAAAATACCTACAGGATTAGACACATTATCTCAAGATAGAAAAATTTAAAACTTAACATTGCTTCAAATAGAAAAATGAAGAAGAATCAATGAAGAAATGGCCTGTAGTTTTTTTTAAATTTAATTTATGTTTTTATAATTTTTATTTTTCATATTAATCACAGGTTATTTGCTTTGCATCCCAGCTATAGCCCCCTCTCTCATCCCATCCCAATCCTACCCTCATCTCCTCTCTTCCCCTTTCCAAGTCCACTGATAGGGGAGGTCCTCCTCCCCTTCCATCTGACCCTATCTTATCAGGTATCTTCAGGACTGGTTGCAATGTCCTTCTTTGTGGCCTAGCAAAGCTGCTCCTCCCTGGGGGGGAGGGGAGGAGGTAAAAAAAGCCAGCCATTGAGTTCATCTCAGAAATAGTCCCTGTTCCACTTACTAGGGTACCCACTTAGATACTGAGCTACCATGGACTACATTCAACTAGGAATTCTAGGTTTTATCCATACATGGTCCTTGGTTGGAGAAACAGTCTCATAAAAGACCCCTGTGCCCAGATATATTTGGTCCTTGTGGAGTTCCTGTCCTCTCCAGGTCATACTAACTCTCTCTTCTTTCATATGATTCTCTGCACTCTGCCGAAGGTTTGGTTATGAGTCTCAGCATCTGCTTTGATACACTGCTAAGTAGAGTCTTTCAGAGGTCCTCTGTAGTAGGCTCCTGTCCTGTTACTTGTTTGCTCCTACTTCCAATGTCCATCCCATTTGTCTTTCTAAGTGAGAATTAGCCTGTAGTTTTAATAATAAAATTCTAGGTCTAGAAAAAGGGTTTAGTGGTAAAGGTGACTTCTTCCTTGGCTGCAATTCTAACTAATAGAGTTCAATTGCCATTTCCTACATAAAGATATAAAGAGAAGGATTCCACATTGCTTTTCTCTGACCTCCACACACATGCCATGACCCTACCCTTGTGTCCACTCATGCACACACAAAAAATAGTTATAATACATAAAATTAAAATTTAAAAAAATATAACATTCTGGCAGGAAAGACAAATAATATTCAAAGAAATGGCTCAAAGCTACTGCATGAACATTTGACCACATTCCATAAAGGAGGATTTCCTTTATACTCTCTTAGACATAGTATTCACTGAGTAATGTCCAGGAGCCTGAGCTAGAAAGATATCTTTTTGGAGTCACTGAAAAAAGACAACATGAAAAGAAAGTCACTGGATTTGTATTTAAGACAAAGTCTTGGAAAAAGACATTTGCTGAATGTAAATCTTCCTGTAACTTAAAGTTACTCAATATCCATTCAATGGTAAGGCTTCAGCATGTACTCACGTGCAAATCCACTTTGACTTATTTTATTTAGTATAAATTATCATTCATTTAATTAATTTTAATTTTACATATAAAATTCATCATTGAAATTCCTGTCTATTAAAACTGATTATTCATCATATTGTGATTTTCACTATTACCAAATTAGCTTTTAAAGAGAACATTTCTTTTTTTATTAATTACAAATTATTCACTTTGTATCCCAGTTGTAGTCCCCTCCATAATACCCTCTTAATTCCACCCTCACTAATCTCCTCCCTTGTCCCTCCCCCAGTCCACTGAGAGGAGAGGTCCTCCTCCCCTTCCATCTGACCCTAGCCTATCAGGTTTCCTCAGGACTGGCTGCATTGTCTTCCTCTGTGGCTTGGCAAGGCTTTTCCCTCTTTAGGGGGAGGTGATCAAAGAACCAGTCATGTCATGTTCATGTCAGAGACAGCCCCTGTTCCCCTTACTAGGGAACACACTTGGACACTGAGCTGCCATGAACTATATATATGCCAGGGTTCTAGGTTATCTCCATGCATGGTCCTTGGTTGGGGTACCAGTGTCAGAAAAGAACCCTGTGTCCATATTTTTTGGTTCTGTTCCTCTTCTTGTGGAGCTGCTGTCCCCTCCAGGTCTTTCTTGACTCATTCTATTAAGAACAATTTCTGCATATCTAGGAAATAATTCTGTGGGCATACAGCCGGCTGCCAAGTCATGCAGACTTGAGTTCAAACTTCACACTTAAATAAAATTCTTCAAAGTTCATTGCCATGCATCTGTAACTCAGTAAGTGTGGGAGAAATAGGTAGAAATCTAGGGCCTCACTCAGTAAAATACCCTGTCAGCAGTGACAGATAGGAACATTATATGTGTTCTTCCAAACACACACACAGATATACATATAAATTATGACGTTCACATTCACACGTTCATCCATGCTCATGCACACATACTTTAAAATACATAGAATCCCAACCCCCCCCCCACACTGCTAGAGAAGTCAAAATAAAAGCTAATTTAGGTAGGGAAGGACTTACCTTTTGCCCAAACCAACAAACCAGTACAGTAACAAGACAGCACTCTGATGTCTCACAAGGCACTCTAGCCGTCACATTCACATTTTTTTGAGAATACTTACGATGACTACGACTATTAATAATAATAATGTCCTCAAATCTGTAACCTTAGAAGTATGTGTGTGTTAATTTACTTTTACTTTCTCACTTGCCTTTCATTCTTCTTCTTTTTGCAGGAGGCTCATTGATAATGTGGTATCATTTAAAATTAAAACCAACATATTCAAATCCATTAAAATGAAAACAAATTATATATTCCTGACATGTTCAAAAGCTTTTACATAATAAATAATTGTGTGTCTTATAAAAGGTAATGTATTGTCTGTCAGTTTCACAGGGTTATCAGATTGAGAGGAAAAAAGGAAAATATAAACAAAGTAACAAAACAAGTAAGTTTGTTTGTGTTATTTTCTTTTTATTACAAGTAAAATTACTTAAATTATTAAATACAAGTCAAAGGAAAAGAACCTGGAAGGCTACATTCAAACACAACTGTGAATACTTGTTTTATTTGTTGTAGATCTTTTCAAAGTATCCTTTTCAGTTAGCATTATGGGGGACACATAATTGTGCCTTTAAAAAAAAAAACAAGCATTGTCATGTGAATTTTAAGACAAAAATCCTATAAGGAACCAGATGATGGTTGCTTTACTTTGTACATTGCTTAGTTTTGAGTTTTCTATAAGAAAATTTAAAAATAAAGGAAAGAAAACCAGCTGTGCTCTATTTTTTGCCCATGTCTAATAAAAGGAACCATATGATGACAACAGGAGCAGTTAGGTTCCCCTGGAACTAGTCTAATGGAAAGTTACACGATACTTTTTATAAGGAGAGACAGGAAGTCACACTGAGCAGCCATGCTGATTTCCGTGTTGCAGTGAATTCTCCCACAAAAGCAGAAACAAATGTAGTGCTTATCCTGACCACAATCCGAATATTGATTGGATGAGTCACCTTTTTTAAACTGTCTACTACAGCAGTGACAGAAAAAAGAAAAAGCTGCGGTAGGAGCCTAACTGACCATTGTCATTTTCATATGGGAAAACATCAATGCCAGAGCTTATTTTTACAGCACTGCACAGTGGGCCACCAATACATACAGGTGGTGTAAGAAGCAAATTCATCTGTAGAACCCTAATGATACTTGGGAGCTAAGAAATATTTCTGAGGTTTTACATTTTCTCTTAGTAGGTATTGATAAATGTGGATACAGGTTCAAGAGTCAAACCAATGAGATTCTGAGACCTAAGAGTTGATCAAAAACTTTCTCTCCTGCCTATATTACCACTTATCAAAAGTCTTCCTGGGCTGATGCAAACAGATGTGCACAATCGAGAACACTGGCTGAATGTTAATTCTTTTACTACGTCTCTAGATTCCAGTCTTTAAATTTTCTTGCATACAGCATTGCTATCATTTTTCTCTTTTCCTAATGATCTGTTCTTTGTTTTCAAGAAAGCCCATTGAATTTAGCTGTTTAAATACTTCAGGGGAAATAAAACCTTAATTCAGTAACTTATCCTTTCAAAGTCATTTCAGTTACCATTGCCTCTATGATCAGAATATATAGCCAGGTCTGATGAAATGACCAGAGATGTGAGCTCTAAGTAGAGTAAAGGTTTTATCTCTTCCTGCTTTACCACATTCCCTGTTTTCTAGGTATATTGTAGTACTTTGAATAACAATTGCCCCACAGGCTTATATATTTGAGTCATCCAGGAGTGGCACTATTTGAGAAGGATTAGAAGGTGTGGTCTTGATGGAAATGGTATGGCCTTGTTGTAGGAAGTGTGTAGTCATTGAAGTTCAAAGCCCAAGGCAGGGCCCACTCTCTGTCTTCCTGCTGCCTGGTGATCTCAATATAGAAATCTTATCTACTTCTCCAGCACCATGTTTGCCTATGTGTTACCATGCTCCCTTCCATGATTATAATGTAGGAAACCTCTGGAATAGTAAGTGAGCCCCAGTTAAATGTTGTTTTTATTTTGTTTTCTCATAAAGATTGCATTAGCCTTGTTGTCTTTTCACAGCAATAGAATACTGACCAAAGCATATACATCATCTACTATTTTTAGTACAACAAAATCCCACACAGCAGCAACTACAGGTACAAAGGGCTTCATTTTGTCTTAGGGCTATGGAGTTTGAGTCCATCATACCAAAGAAGGCATGGCAAAGGGTGTTGTCTGTAGTGACTGGACTGAGTGACAGCTACTCTTTGTATGGCACACTAAAAAGCACAGTATTTGGCTGGAAGTGGGCTGCCTGTTAATCCTCATGGTCTGCCCCATGACTGCGTATCCATCAGCTAACTCCCAGTCCAACACCACAAAGACCCAGATGTTTAAATACAAGACCCTGTGCGGGATGTCCCACTTCTGAACGGTAACATTCTTCTCCTTTTTCCAATAAGCTCATACAAAATGCATTCAATTCAGTTTCAAAGTCCCAAAAGTCCTAACAGCTCAGTGTTGTGCAAAAACAAAGTCTCTTCTGAGATTCAAGGCAAACTTAGCTGTAGACTACTATAATTTCAAAACACCACATACACACACACACACACACACACACATACACAAACACATAGAGATGAAAGAGAGAAAGATATATAGATAATAGATTGATAATAGATGGAAGGATAGATAGATAGATAGATAGATGTTAAGTGTATAATGACACAGAATTAGTATTTTTATCCCAAAAGAGAGTATCACAAAGCTAGCAAGTTGTCTTAGTCAGTTTCCTGTTGCTATGAAGAGACACCATGACCAGAGCAACTCTTTTAAAGGAAAAATTTTAATTGGAACTGTCTTATCGTTCCGAGGTTTAGTCCATCATCATCGTTGTGGAAAATATGGAGGCACACAGGAAACCATGGTGCAGGAGAGGTACCTGAGAGTTCTTCCTTTGATCAGTAGTTAGCAGGAGAGAGATATCGAGTCTGGCTCAAGCTTTTGAAACCTCAAACTTCACCCCCAGTGATACACTTCCTTCAACAATCCATACCTACTCCAATGAGGCCACACTTCCCAAAAGTGTCATTCCCTAAGAGCCTATGGAGGTCATTTCCATATACAAATAAAGATAAGATTAAGGCTGAAATAAAGCAGCAAAACCAGAAGCCCTGAGGCTCCATGTTCAACATTTGGAGCTCATGGTGAAAACATCTTGGAAACAATATACTGAATAACTTGCCTGTGAAGAGCTTAGTCCGACAGCATCCGTGCCCTCTCCTGTGACCCCACTTCTATTGCTCTACATCATTCTACCATTGCTAACATTCCAGCATCACCACCAAAAGTTAGTCTTTATCTTCACAGCTTCATTTATTTGCTTCTCAACCTCTCTGCAGGGCCATCACTGCTATCCATTGACTGACCTTACAGCCAATAGAACCTTGGCTTTGGACTCCATGATCTGTAATCCTGAGACTGTATGCCAGGAAAGCAGAATATTGTTAAAAATGCCAAATTTCCATGCCAACTCAAATGAGCTGTAGCATGGCCTTTTAGACTTCTGTAGGAGAGACCTCTGAAAGCATACTTGATTTGTCTTATGTTTTCTATTCCTGTGAAGAGACACCATCAGCACAGTAACTCTTATAAAGAAAAACATTTAATTGTGGCTCCTTTACAGTTTCAGAAATTTAGTTCATTACCATCATAATGAGAAGCATGGCTGCATGCATACATAGTCCTTGAGAAGGAACTGAGAGTTCTACATCTTGATCCTCAGACAGCAGCAGGATGCTGCTATTACTGGCCAGATTTGGGCTTATAAGGACCCAAAGCCCACTTTCATAATGACACATTTCCTCCATCAAGGCCACACCTACTCCAATGCAGCCACATCTACTAATGGTACCTCTCTCTATGGACCAAGCATTTCATCACGTGTATATAGAACCATACCTATCCCAACCACCACATGGCCCAGCCATGGAACTCATCCCTAAGTGATCCTACCTATATAAGAAATTTCTGAAGAAGTATGCTCTTTTAGATTAATATGAATTGTTATGTCCTGGAACCTTAAAATATAATTTATGTATAATTAATTAATTTTTAAAATTTGTTTCTGTAGGGTATCTTTTATGAGTACTGTTTTTACACCATCTCAGCCCAGCTCTCTCCAACCTCCAGCTACTCCTGTGTTTTTCCCCCCACTCAAAACATAACTGCTTTTTCTATGATTATTATCATTTAATATAATACAGTCTTGTCCTCTAGGCACCTGCCCTAAAGTCTCTGTACAGTAAAGGCCTCCATTTCTCTTAAACAACATGGTTGTCTAACAGGTAGAGCCAGTTTGTCCTCCTCTGCCTTTTTCCAAGTTCAAGTTCATGCATATTGCTTTCCTCAGCACACTGCACATTTCTCAGAAATTTCATGCACTTTGGATCAGAGTTGTCACTGTAAGTCTGGATACACACACTGAGCAAATGCTACAGCCCAAATGCTATGCTCTCTTGATATGCCACCAAATAAATTAGGACATGACTTTTGAATTTAGTCTCACTTAGACATTTAAGACATGAAGCAAATATAGCGAAATTACTGACTGGCATGTAATATGAATGATCTTTTGTCAAATTTCTGATAGAATCTGTTTTCCTCTGAAGATTTATGAATATTTTTGCCATTTGCACTCCTAAACTCACAGCAAAATGGCCCATTAGAGTCTGCTTCCCACATTAGAAGAGCATCCCTGGTATGAAGCTTCAAACTTGTCTATATTTCTTTCACAGACTGATTCTATAATGCCCTTGAGCTACATGGTCAGACTTGTCACAGAAACAGCCCACATTTCTCATTAGTAACTTTCTGTACTTATCTCTGTATTGTATTGGGCGCCTCTGGGAAAGTCTGAACAGTAGCACATAAGAAGATAGCCTGTACTTGGCACTGATATTTTCATATGTCATGACTCATATCTTTTGAGAGCAGGATTTTCAATAATGTGGGGTACTTCTCTTCAATATATATCGTGGAGTTTCATAAGGTCTTCATACATCCTTCACACACGTGGCATTTTGTCTTTCTATGTCTGGAAAACCTTACCCAACATACTCTCTTATTGTTTTATTTTCGTTTGTGCTGTTTAATTTTATTTTATATCTCCCTTTGTTTCCTAATATCCTTGAGCTTTCTATATTGTGCTATCTTATCTAATACCTTGTAAATGCATTCATCTTGTAAATTAATCGTGAACTGTTCTTATAAGCATTCCCTGCTAGCCTGAATGTCACCAGTGCCAGGTCATTGTGAATAACATTGTCATGACTGGTTTGCCATCTTTTAATTTTCTCACTCAAAGACTACATGAAGATTTACGTTTAATATTCTTCTATATCGTGTGTCTGTGTGTCCTTGTGAGTTTATATGTACTACATGTGTGGCAGCCCTCAGAACTCAAAGTGCATTGAACTCTCGGGACCAGAGATTACAGGTCGTTGTGTGCTCCTGATGTAGAAGCTTGGAACCAAACCTGTGACTCCAAAAACAGTATAAAACCCTCCTAACTGCTGAGCTCCATCCCCTACATTCATTTTGTTATCTTCAGGTTACTATATTCACTTCTTGTTGTAATGAATTATAGTTAAATGATTTTTTCAAACAGAAAGAAGTTTTGATCTCATTTTATCTTTATTGCACATAGAAATGGTGTGACCTTGTTCTTGTTTTCTTACATCCTTTTGTGGCATTTCAGCATCCATGAAAGGATGTTAAGAAGATTTAAAAAATTATTTCTTGAAAAACACGTTGTGTAAAATGGACAGCTGAGCCATGTAAATCCTCAAGCTAAGCTAGCACACGTACACACCCACACACACACATTCAAACACTCACAAAGAAATTTCAGATGAAGTAATTCTTACAGACATCTGTAAAATCCACTTCCGAAGGGTTCCCAAGAGGCAAGCATTCTCCCATGAAAGTACATTTTGGCACGCAGCACCTGGAACTTGCCAAATAGTTATTAAAATCACAGCAACTACGTTAAAATGAAGGTTCTTTAAGCAAACAGAATTAAAAAAAAAATGTTCATTTTGAACAATTTGAAAGTCTCTGTAACGATAATGTTGACAATGACAACAACAACAACAATAAAAATTTATTAAGAATAGTAGATCTTCAACTAGAAAGATAGACTATCTGTGATGGTTTCAATTCTCCACTTTGCACAATCTAAGAGAACCTATGAAAAAAGTCTCACTGAAGGAGTGTGTAGATCAGGTTACCTTATAGTCATAACTGTGTGGTTTTGCCTTTATTGTGTTAATTGGTGTAAGAAGACCAAGCCCAGCATGGCAGCACCACTCCCTAACTTCAAATCTAATACTGTATATAGAGAGGGCTGAACATGTGTAAACTTTTTTGCATTAACTCTTCTCTCTGTCTCTCTGTCTCTCTCTGTGTCTCTGTTTCTCTCTGTGTCTCTGTCTCTCTCCCTTGACTGTGGATTTCACCATCATATTCAAGTTTCAACCTTAATCTCCCTACAATGACTGTCTTATCCTGCATTTGTAAATGAAATTAATACTTTTTCCCTTAATGTTGATTTTGTCAAGGTATTTTATAACAACAGAAATAAATCTGGAACAATCATATATCAACCAAAATATTTAAATCTAATACATAGTTATAAATATAATAAAGTCAAGAGATGTAAACAGAACTCTGAAAATTTAAATTGTATTTCATACTTTAATTAATCTGTCTATCATTAGTCATGATCATATTAAGAATATTTTGTTGACCAGGTATTGGTAGGACTTTAACACTCCATTCATCTCTCAAGCACCAAGGATCACCGTGTCCTAACCCTTGAAATCTCTAACTATGTTGCGATGAATATCAAAGGAAGTTATGATTGTATTTGGAATTAAGCTTACTTGCTAGTTGATTTACTATAAAGAAATTATCCAGATGAGCCCAATGTAGTAACTTAAATGATTATCAGAGGGAGACACATTGTGGTTGTTAGATTAAGAAAATAGAAGATGCTCAGTTTTAAGACAGAAGAGGGGCTTTGAGAGAAGGAGCACATTTACATGTAGAGGATAGGAAAGGTAGTATGGCTTCATCCTGACATATCTAGAAAGGATCTCAGCTCTGAAGCCCTAAACATGCTAGCATTTGACCTTTAACCTGGACTCTAACCAGTGTAACTGTAAGAAATATGATGCTTGTATTGGCTAAGTCAGTGAGTCTGTCACCTTCATCGTGTCAAGGAAAAGCCAACACAACGTATCCTTGTAGCAGTTCTCCTTAGATACTATAAATGAGAACAACGGTTGGCTTTTCCCCAGGAAACGATACAAGTTTTTGGAGGTTACACTCCTCCAGAACAAAGCCAAACAATAGTGAAACTAAAACCTTAAACAAAGCAAAAGAACCAAAAACCCTTCAAACTGAAGTGTTTAAAGACTCTTTCGAGGAATTAGAATTAACTTTGAGTAGATGCACTTTTGGAAAGCAGTTTCTGTACACAACAATAACAGTCAACAACCCGTGCACACATATACATATACATATACATATACATATACATATACATATACATATACATATACACATGCACACACACACACATACACACACATATATACACATACATATACATATACACATATACCAAACACAAATGCACGCACATATACACATGCTCTCAAATACATACATACACAATTTTTAGGACTAAGTACCAATCACTTGGCATGTTTTAGGAAGTAACACTTTCCAAAGTTTACAAATAAAAGTCATGCTTTTAAATTATATTTTATACTGTCACCTTACATCTCAGTGAAAGGAAAAACATAGATAGAGATGTAAAAGACATATTTCATGTAAATCTATCTTAATATCAGCCAGGATGTATACTTTTGGGATGACAAGTCTATAAGTAAAAATAAAGAATAGTACATTGTCTTCTACTGACTAATATTCAGAATATTTATAAAATATTCCTAATTACATTTGCTAACTGTACCATTACACTTAATTTTTTTGTGGCCCAGATATAGGAGTAGAGGTACATATAATACTTTTGAGCATTAGAAGGATGTGGCATGTTGTATTATTTAAATATTAGCTTATGTTTCACTCGAATACCCCTTAGTTGAAGGTTGTGACAAGCAGTTATTACAGTGGCAGGTTTTTAGCTGGACAGTACCTCAAAATTGTTTAAAAATCAGATTCATCTTGTGGTTCCAGGAAGCTACATCTTTTCAGTCTTACGATGTTCAAAGTTGACTTGAGATGAGTATGATGATACTTGTATACAACCATCCATCTTTGAAAAAAGTCACTAAAGAAAATATTTTCTGGTGAGAGCTGCTGGGAACAATTAAGTAGGAAGGACACATGAAAACATTTATAAAGAGCAATGCGTACACCATCTGAACATCTGGAGCCAGTTTGTTCTCTCGGCTTGTGGAAAGCTGTGAACAAAAACCTAAGGCAATATTTTACTCTCATCTCTCATGCAGACTCAATTAAATACGGTGAGGTTTTGTACCTCTGGTGGTTTTGTGGTTTGGGCGCTGCCTATGTATTTGGAGTTGGATCTGTTTCGAATGCCACAGCTGTTTTCACTTCAGAGAATGACAGCTAGAGGAAATGCACTAACCTTACTGCTTTATTGAGCGTTGCTGATTTATGACTTTATTTTAGCACGTGCTTTGGGTGACCTGCTCTAGAGTAATCCAAACACATTCTTTCAGTGTACCAAGCTGACTGTCAAAGTGGATAAAGTATGAGATGCCCGTGAATCTTGAAGTCCTATTCATGCAAAAACATATTTGATTCCTCATGCACAGGTGAGATTTCCGTGACACCCTTCAAAAATGAGGCTGACAAGAGCTGGCATTCCTACCAGAACACTGACATCTACACCTCTGATGCTTGTGTTATCAAATTGGCAGGCTTTCATCTCTGATGTCTCCTCCAACCTTGGTATGCTATAAGAGGACATATTTTTATGTTGGTGGAAAATAGCACAATCAGAAAAAAATAGCAATTTCAGGAAATATACAAAAAGTATTTTATAATTATGTTCTTCATTAGTAATAATGAGGAAGACCTAAATGATAATATTTGGCATTAAACTTTAAATAATAATTCCTAAAGAATGTTATAGAATTGAAGGTTGTAATATTAATAACAAATGAGCAAAGTGACTTACTCTTTTATTTAGAATGCAAAAATTTGAAAAACAAGAGAAATAAAGTCCAAGGAAATTAAAAATTATGTATGAGATAACACTTCACTGCAGTGGAAAACCCAGGCTTCTTGGACTTAGCCCCCAGGTTTTTACTACCAGTAATTTTCTTTAACTAGTTTTTCTTCTGACTAAAATAATGACTTGGAAACTCTTTAACTAAACTTTTCTGGAAAATACATAAATATCCCCATAAGAGACTTTTGAACAGTGTCACTGTAAACTCTATTAGCTTATGATATCTGAAGCTCCTATAGTCAATGGATCAAAACTAAGGTTGAACAAAGATCTGAATATTATTCACTAATCATTTGGAAAACTGATCTAGAACTTCGTTTTTCTAGATTATGTATGCATAACTGGGGAAAGATGAGAATATTTTTGTGGGAACACAGTGGATGCAACTGTTTCAGACCAAAAAGAAAGACAGAGAAAGAGAGGGATGGAGGGAAGGGAGGGAGGAAAGAAAAGGAGAGAAAAATGAGAGAGAGAGAGAAAGAGAGAGAGAGAGAATTTGATGCTTTGAGGTTCACCAGAACCTAGTCTCATATTTTGTTCATGACAAGCTTTCTCTTTCTTACTAACTCACTTTGTTTAGTCTAGAAAAATTATGATAATAATGATGATAAAATCCCAATAAATAATCTACAGTTAAACTAGCAAAATTCAAAGTGATACACCTAGCATTTCCAGATCACTGCTTGCAACTTAAAAACTTAAAATAAAATCCTTTAAAATTCTATGTTAAATGAGCACCCAGACAAAAGTGTACCATGAAAGCTGTTTGTGAAAGAGCCAATGGTAATTATAACACACTGAAGTATCATACAAAATGTACACCACAATCTTAAGAGATGACTCTAATGCATTTATCAAGCACTTATGGCTTTAATATTCCTCTTCTCCTTTAAGGATATAACAGAGTTTCAGGGTATCATTTGGTGAAAACAACATTTTTATGATTTGTGCTGCTACTACTCTACAGAAAGTTGTAGGAAGTAATTTCCCCCATTTCAAGACACAATACAGGGTTTTATATGGGAACCTCAGAGTATTTTCTAGTTCATTAAACATGATGGACAATATCTAACATACAACAAAGAAATGTGAAGGTGGATTGAGTGATTATTTAGCACTTCAGAAGTTAAAGAAGAATAGCAACTCTTATTCTAAGATCTGGTCAGTGCTTATGAGTTTTCAGGGTATTAGGAGATGAGGATTTCCTTTGGTATATGTACATAAACAAACGAACAGACAAGAAAAAGAAATCAACTCACTAATGAGCATCTTGAGCATACCCAAATTCCAAGCAGAAAG
The DNA here is from genome assembly GCF_030254825.1 of Meriones unguiculatus. Lineage (NCBI taxonomy): Eukaryota > Metazoa > Chordata > Mammalia > Rodentia > Muridae > Meriones > Meriones unguiculatus. Next base: position 97,033,151 of record NC_083349.1, on the reverse strand, counting down.
ATAACCAAGACTATAAGGGAAAAGGATAAAAAGAGATTAATTCACTTCTTTTTTTTATTAATTACAATGTAGTCACTTTGTATCCCCCCATAAGCCCCCCTCCTCTCCTCCCAGTCCCACCCTCCTTCCCCCTTCTTCACGCATGCCCCTTCCCCAAGTCCACTGATAGGGGAGGTCCTCCTCTCCTTCCTTCTGATCTTAGTCTATCAGATCACATCAGGAGTGGCTGCACTGTCTTCTTCTGTGGCCTGGTAAGGCTGCTCCCCCCTCAGGGGAGGTAATCAAAAGTAGGCCTATCAGTTTATGTCAGAGATGGTCCCTGTCCCCTTTACTATGGAACCCACTTGGACACTGAACTGCCATAGGCTACATCTGTACAGGAGTTCTGGTTATCTCCATGCCTGGTACTTGGTTGGAGTATGAGTGTCTGGGAAGACCCCTGTGTTCAAATTTCTGGTTCTGTTGCTCTCCTTGTGGGGTTCCTGTCCTCTCCAAATCTTATTGTTTCCCACTTCTTACATAAGATTCCATGCACTCCACCTAACAGTTGGCCATATTTCTCAGCATCTGCTTTGATAGTCTGCAGGGCAGAGCCTTTCAGAGGCCCTCTGTGGCAGGTTTCTAGGTTGTTTTCTGTTTTCTTCTTCTTCTGATCTCCATCCTCTTTGCTTTTTGGTATGGGGATTGAGCATTTTAATCAGGGTTCTCTCTCTTGATTAGTTTCTTTGGATGTACAGATTTTATTAGGTTTATACTATGTTATATGTCTATATGAGTGAGTATATACCATGTGTGTCTTTCTGCTTCTGGGACAGCTCACCCAGGATGATCCTTTCCAGGTCCCACCATTTACCTGCAAATTTCATGATTTCCTCATTTTTCATTGCAGAGTAATATTCCATTGTGTAGATGTGCCACAATTTCTGCATCCATTCTTCAGTTGAGGGGCATCTGGGCTGTTTCCAGCTTCTGGCTATTATAAATAAAGCTGCTACAAACATGGTTGAGCAAAGGTCCTTATTGTGTACTTGAGCCTCTTTTGGTTAGAGAATCAAAGTGACAGAAGTTTTTTTTGTTTGTTTTGTTTTGTTTTAGATAGTGCTTAAACATCTGAGAAATCTTGAACATTCTAAACCTCCAGAGTGACACCAGTCTTTAGCAATTTTCTTCATCCATTTCCATTCCTGTCTTCCATTGCTCCACATTAGGACAGCATGACTGTAATAAAGAAGATGAGTGATGACAAATAGAGGCATTGGTCTAGCGGGGATAAGAACATGCCCTTTCCTATTTTCAGAGTCTCACACACAGTAAACAAACCAGAGAAGGAGTTTTAGCCTGACACGGGAATCAAAATGGTCTTTTACAAAGACCTCAACTATTCATTCTTTTTTAAAAATAATTTTTAGTTTTTTTAATATTAATCACACGTTATTTATTTTGTTCCCAGCCACAGCTCCCTCCCTCATTCCCTCCCAATCCCGCCCTCCCTCCCTCATCTCTTCTCTGCCCCTTTCCAAGTCCACTGCTAGGGGAGGTCCTCCTCCCCTTCCACCTGACCATAGCTGATCAGGTATCTTCAGGACTGGCTGCAATGTCCTCATCTGTGGCCTAGCAAGGCTGTTCCTTCCTCAAGCAGGGAGGGGGGGCGAGGGGTCAAAGAGCCTGCCACTGAGTTCATGTCAGAAATAGTCCCTGTTCCCCTTACTATGATACCCACTTGGACACTGAGCTGCCATGGGGTACATCTGAGCAGGAGTTCTAGGTTATATCTATACATGGGCCTTGGTTGGAAAAATAGTCTCATAAAAGACCTCTGTGCCCTCCAACTTCCTGAACAGAACACCAACAGCACAAGATCTAAGAGCAACAATCAATAATTGGGACCTCATGAAACTGAAAAACTTCTGTAAAGCAAAGGACACTGTTGACAGAACAAAACGACAGCCTGTAGACTGGGAAAGGATCGTCACCAACTCTATATCTGACAGAGGGCTGATATCCAGAGTATATAAAGAACTAAAGAAGCTAAAAAGCAATAGACCAAGATCAGAAGGAATGAGAGGAGGACCTCCCCTATCAGTGGACTTGGGGAGGGGAATGCATGAAGAAAGGGGAGGAAGAGTGGGACCGGAGGGGAGAAGGGAGGGGCTTATGGGGGGATACAACATGAATAAAGTGTAATTAATAAAATAAATTTAAAAAAAAGTAATAAATCAAGCAATCCAATTAAAAATGGGGTAAGAAGCTAAACAGAGAATTCTCTGTAGAGGAATATCGAAGGCAGAGAAGCACTTAAAGAGATGCTCAATGTCCTTAGCCATCAGAGAGATGCAAATCACAACGACCCTGAGATTTTACCTTACACCCACCAGAATGGCTAAAATAAAAAAAACTCAAGTGGCAACACATGCTGGAGAGGTTGTGGAGAAAGGGAAACCCTCCTCCACTGCTGGTGGGAATGCAAACTTGTAAAACCACTTTAGAAATCAATCTGGCGCTTTCTCAGCTTTCTCAGACAATTAGGTATAGCACTTCCTCAAGATCCAGCTATACCACTCCTAGGCATATATCCAAAAGAGGCTCATGTACACAACAGGACATTTGCTCAACCATGTTTGTAGCAGCTTTATTTGTAATAGCCAGAACCTGGAAACAAACCAGATGTCCCTCAGTTGAGGAATGATTACAGGAATTGTGGTACATTTGCACAATAGAATACTAGTCAACAATTAAAAACAAGGAAATCATGAAATTTGCAGGCAAATGGTAGGAACTAGGAAACATCATCCTGAGTGAGGTATCCCAGGAACAGAAAGACACCCATGGTTTACACTCCCTTATAAGTGTGTACTATACCTATAAGATGGGATAAACATACTAAAATCTGTACACCTAAAGATAAACAAGAAAGAGGACCCAGGGCAAGATGATCAACCCTCACTAGAAAGACAAATGGGATGGATATTAGAAGTAGGAGAAAACAAGTAACAGGACAGGAGCCTACCACAGAGGGCCTCCGAAAGACTCTACCTAGCAGTGTATCAAAGCAGATGCTGAGACTCATAACCAAAGCTTTGGCAGAGTGCAGGAAATTTTATGAAAGAAGGGGGAGTTAGTATGACCTGGAGAGGACCAAACTATTCATTGTTTAGTGGAGGCTATGTTGTTGAATTGAAGATACTGGAGAACAGTTTGTACTCATCAAGCTTAATCAGAAAATGTGCAAAGACCCACCGCAGGTTTCATCCAGGGCTAGAAGAAAGCATGGACCTGCAGGGTAAATTTAAAGAAACTATGGGGACAGGATGTTCTTCAGTAACAACAGCTCCACTTGTTAAGTGTTATGGCTGATTGCAATAGTCACTCACAGCCATCACCAAGAGCATGGCAGGTTTTGAATAGCTCACAACATACTTAACATGTTTATTCTCCGGTTTCCATTCTGTTTCCAAATTAGTTTCTGCTTAGTGCTCCAAGATGAGAACATTTTGAATAATGCTATGAAAAGAAATGAAAAAGTAGTGTGAAAAGAGTTTAAGCTACAACATTAAATGTCAGTCAGCATTTCCCAGTCTTTTAAATAGGAGCAAGTATTGACAGAGTGACTTGTGGAAAATTAGTACCCAGCAGTATTGGAAAGTAATGTCTGTTCGCTACTGCATTGTGAATTATGCTCATTAAGCCTGTTTCCCTGCATGCTTCTAATAATTATCTATATAGTCAGTAGCTGCATAAAAGCCCTTCTATGCTTTATAGAAACTAAGAATCTTAATACTCATAATTACAGGCAGTACTTGGATAGAGGGGGAAAGTCTTAATTTTCTTAATGTTTTCATGCACAGAAAAACAATCAAGCTTTCCTTTGTATTTGTAATTGCATTGACTGGCCCTAGCTGGGTTTGCTTTTCCAAATTACAAGCAAGCCTGACCGTTGAAATGTTGCAAACAAGTCTTTGAGCAGCTCCTTATTATTTATTTTCTGTAGCCCTAAAGGTGTTGATAAGAATCTTCTCAGGTTACATTTATCTTATGCAATCACTCTCCCAAGGGCCAGGTTGGACTCTATTCATTGACCTTAAATCTTGATTAAGTTTTGGCTGGAAACTAATAAAGCCGGGAACTAGAAAATGGAATAGTCCATTATTTATGGAATCTTGCCTGAAGATGCAGTAAAGAAAGGAATAACAAATGTTCTTTTATTAAGGCTCTGCCAAGTTAATGGGTCTGACTTTGTCAAGTTACTAATAGGATTTAGGGATGTTGAGAACTGTGTCTACAGAGTTAGAGGAATGGAAAGGACAGAGGAGAAGTTTCAAGTAATTGATTTTTAAGCCTTACTAACTAGTATTACTGAGTAATATGTAGCTACTCCACCTGGGTGTTGATATCAAACCTGTGACAATTCTAAATATTGTCATTTTCTGCCATAATTTTAATAGAATACAGTATATGTGGTAACAAAGCTTATTCATAGGCATGTAGAACACCAGGAAGCTTTTGAAAGAATTCTGTCCACTAGTAATCTCAACTGTTTTTACATATTACGATCACATTATACTGGTATTTTCAGATTGTCTATAAAACATTGTCAGATGTTAGATCAATTTTCCTGTAACAAGAAGAGTTGCCAAACTTCTTTCATAGATCTCTTCTGGCTTATTTCTACATTCTGCTGACATAATCTGTGTTATATACTGACGTTCAGTGGTTCTACTTGGGTGGCAGATTCTTTTCAGTAGGGAGGCCTCTTCTCTTTGTCCTTTTCTGTCCTGAAGAATAACATACCTCATATCCCATAGTTTATCAACCTTTCTTTTTGATATACCTTATGAAATGTTTCTTTTCAACTCAGAATGTTCCATGTTGTTTGTTTGTTTTCTTTTAAACAAGGAGAACAACAGAGCCAAAAAAAACCTTGGTCTAGGGAGTCCTGCAGAAACCTACACTCTAACAAAGGACCATGCTTGGAAAGGACCTAGAGCCCTGTTTAAAGGAAGCCCATTGGCTGTTCAGTTTTCAAGTAGGTTCCCTAGTAAGGGGTATAGGAGCTGTCTGTGACATGAACTCAGTGGCAGGCTCTTTGTCATCTCCAGGCCACAGAGGAAGATGATGCAGCCAGCGTTGATGAGACCTGATAATCTAGGGTCATATAGAAGGGGAGGAGGTCCTCTCCTATTAGGGGACTAGGGGAAGGGCATAGGAGGAGAAGAGAGAGGGTGGGTGGGACTGGGAGGAGACAAGGAAGGGGGGGTGCAACAGGGATCCAAGTGAATAATAAAAACTTTGAAATATAATCTGAAATATTCGTATTTTAATTACAGCATTTTGTACAGTTGTATTAATTAGAAGTATATTTATGGTTATATCTAAAATATAAACTATAATTTTCCAAGTCTGACTTAGGCGTAAAATAAGGAAACTTTGATTCACTTATAAATATACACGTATAGGTGTGCAACCATTTATGCATCTATGTGTGCATGTATATTCACATGTATGCAAGTACATGTAAATATTTATATGCTCATTTGTATTATGTAAATTTTGTGTTTATGCATGTGAATATAGATGTACCTATGAATGTATGTATACATGTATGCGTGTACAAATGCTTATATGTATGTCTGTACAGTATTATGTTTGCACATACCTATGAATACACGTTGCATGAATGTATGCATAAATGTGTGTATATATGTACTCATGTATGTATATATAGGAATATGTATTTATACATGTGTATATGCATGCATGCATACATTTGTGTATGTGTACATCGATGTATGAATTTATGTATCCATATTTATGTATATCAGTGTGCATGTGTCTGCGAATATATACATGCATGTATTAGATATGTGTGTATTCATGTATGTGCGTGTAATGTGTATGCATAAGTGTCTATGTACATATGTATGTATGTATGCATAAATATATGCCAATATAAAAACCAGAGATTGGCTAAACTCTCTTTGATATATTATGTCATAATGTTTAAGCCACTAGAAATGTGTTATCAATACTTTTCAGCAGCTCTGTACTGAGCTATGAACAGCGCCAAGTGCTTACGAAGCGGAAAGTGCTTACCATCTTGCCCTCTAGCTCTGATTCAAGACGTTTGTGGAGGAATTTTCCAGGCCTCCTTTCAGTTTTCAGTTTTGTTAAACACTCTTGAGTTTTCTTGTTTGATTATATTTGTAGTTAGAAGATAAATTAGGAAGTATAAAGGAATACCAAAGCTGATAGTCACGCGTGCTTTCCCTCGGTGGCTACGAACACTAATAATCGTGCTGCAGCTTCCTATGTGCACATTTTATTCTTCCTGCATTTTAAACGGATCAGCGAATTACAGTGCTGCATCAGAGCGATGAGGTTGAATAGCCCGTCTCCTCCTTATAGTTCATAGTCATTTCTCTCTGGTCAAGCCCATTTTCCTTAACTTCTCAAGCCATTATTTAGGAGAAGTAGTAAATGTTGTTTCAGGAAGCTCAGTTTTTCAAGTAGAAATGTACACAGTGCACTGAGGAAGCCCCAGATATTTCATGAATGATATTAAATCACTTTAACTCGTACCTGAACTCTAATACAGCTGCAAACAAGTCATGGATTTGTGTCTATAAAGAAATATTTTAGAAATATATATATTCAAGTTAGGTTTTTATTTTTCCTCATTTGTATCTATTCTTTTTTCTTAAAGTTTATCAATAGAGTAACATAACTGTGATCAATGGAGGATTGTTTTCATTACACTCACACTGTGTGCACAAAACATTTGTAGTGTTTTAAAATGTCTTTTTATTGAATTTTTTATGCAATATATTCTAATTATGGTTTTCCTTCCCTCAACTCCTCTCAGATGCTCTCCCAAATCTAAACCCTTTATTTCTCTCTCTCTTCTTAGAAAATAAGCAAAGGGGAAAAAATTCTGGAAAAAATAAACACACACACATAGAGAAACACAAAACTGGAAACCATAATAAATAAGCAATAGATCAGTAAGACAAAAAGAAATGCCCCCAGAAGTAATAAGAGACAAAGGTCCACAAAATAAAATTGAGTTGATTCTGTGCTGGCTCAGTACTGCTGGGCATAGGACCTGCCCTTAAGTATGGTTAATGCACAAAGTGTTATTATTGATAATATTTGAATTTTCTGTAAAATATGCAGTTTTTCATCTCAGATTAGTTTGGATCTTTGACTCAACAAAAGACCCATACTATCCCATTGATTTAACGTGTTAAAAGTTATTCTCCAACAGAGCTGCTTTTTCTGCTCTTGTTTTATAATCTAAGAAAAATTCTGGAGCAATTCTTATGATCTCAGCAAGACAAGAATGGGGAGAGACATAGCAAGACCTGAAAATATTTAACAAAACATGACTCTGACATCAAATCTTATGTATAACAAGGTGAGAAATAAGTATTACGTAATGTGTTTCTTTTGATTTCTCAAAATATTTTAAAAGTGCTATCTTTTGTTATTGCTGAAAAATCTACAAAGATGGAAAATATAAGCACCAATGCCATGCTATATAAATAATTTGATCCAACATAACAGCATGCATGTGACCACTTACTCTTTTAAATTTTTCTTGCCATCTTTAAAATATAAATATGGTTTAGTAAGAGACAGAATCTTACTCTTCTGTTCTTCTTATTGATAATATGACTGAAACGTTTCCTCATAAGTTTGTAGAGATTGTATGACCCAGAAATGTTAACTCATCAGCTAGGACCAAACATTGTAAGGAGAGGATTCAAATGGTAAAACTCAGAAAATGTGAGTGGTTATTTCCAAACACTTGTTGTAGGTTTGCATGTTTAAATACTGGAAAGAGGGGTTGAGTGTTGACAGTGACCTGAGAATAGTTATGTCACCTGTTAATAACAAGAACTCTGGTGATTTCAAAGGGTAGCTGACAGGAAATGCACTAAGATGAAATTTTGTGAAGTTTCAATGGGGTTTAGAATTCCAAGGTGGCTCCATGTTCTTGATTGGTCAGGGGACCTAAGCAGCAGACCATATCTTAAGGTGATTGCTCTGGAAATGGTCTGAAAATATTTGTGGGGAGGATCAATCAGTGTCAGAACCAGTATACTGCTGAAACCAATATGTGCCTTTGCACACATTACATGCATTATAATGTAGATGGAATCTGCATGAGAAAAAGCTAAATGGGCTTGAGTTGTTTAATATTTTTTAAGCCTTTCAGTGATTTTATTGCTGGGAAACTAGGACTGATTCTGATGCTTTGTGCATTGGAAGCAAGCCGTCATATGTTTCCAGGTTTTAAAATTGATTTCAACAGGAGAATTAGAGAAAATATGAGTCTTTGTAGGATAATGAAGAAAAAGGTATGAAAACCCTGCAATCAAATTTCATCCATCTGAATTCTGGCTCTGAAAATAGCTATCATTACAAATGTGGGTCCCTTATATCCCTGTTCCAATTTGTTTTCCCACTGTGGACTGAGCAGAATAAGCATTTTCTTATGACATTCATTTCAAAAGCATGGTAGAAAAATCCTCCTTGTAATACTTTCTAACCAAAGGGATTCATACACAGCATGCACTCCTGAAAGTACTTTAAAGTATGAAACCATATTTTAGACAATTACTTAAACAGCCATAAGATTGAATAGTTCCTTGACAAATTAAGTCTCTTTTCAATAAAATTTCATTTGAATGGCTTGATAATAACATGACTGACACAGAATAATGAGGATGTTTTAAGGTACGCAATTTGATGGCATTTGAGCTGTATGCTCTTTTCTTTTTTTTTTTTTTTTCAATGCAGTTTATTCAGGAACATTGAACAATCCTCGGACCCCGGGGAAAGCCAGCCCACAGCTTAAATAGCCTCTGGGTAGCCAACCCAGGCGTGCCACGGGGGCAATGCAGATAGGTCCACATACATGGAAGCAAGCCAGATCCTCGGCCTTAGCCAAATGTGGAGTTGTTCGTGACAGAGAGCACTCACCATCGGGAAGGTGGAAGGCGGAAACCAGCTCCATCTTTAAGGCATAGCATTCTGCAGCTCTCTACAGTTCCCCCTTTTTGTTTTAGACGCATCAGGCAAGAGTAGAGGTCTGATCTCTGATATTAGAAATAAATTGGGACTTTGTACTGATGTTCATTTAGGTGTCATCCACCCAAAGAGCATCAGACCAGTCCGATACCTTTTTCTCAGAGGCGGGACCTGGGGCATCAACCCGCATGCAATCAGACATGCTCTTCTCTGGGTCCAAAGCGGCTGACCCTGAGTGCAGTGCTTAGCCTCGCATCCTGAGCGTATCATTTTAGCTTTTTATGGTATCCAACCATGCTTGGGGAGAATGTCCTGCTTCAATGGCTGTAAAGGCCTGAATGATCATGGCTGCATCACACTGTTGTGAGACTCTAATCTTGCATATATACCACAGGCAAACCAAGGAGACCAACACCAGAAGGCCTGCTAACACTCCCATGCCCGCCCATTCCTTCAGATGATTCATGGCTGCAGCAATCCATGTTGATAATCCTGTGGCTAGTCCTGCGTCCACTCCGGTAGAATTTACTGTGACAATGGCCACTCTCAGCTGCTCCATCGTAGTATCGAATTCTCCAGTCCAATTACCTAAAATATAGCTCGACAATTGTTTAGACAGATTTGCAGCGCAGGAAAAATTCTCATGTTGTATGCTAGTGACACAAAGTCCAGCATACTTTCATTAACAGCCAGGTTGAGCCATTTGCCATAGGGTATCAATTTGCTCCTGCAAGAGGTCAATCCTCTGATTGAACACCATCAAGCTTCCTTTTAGTTGAGCATTAATTCCTTTATGTACAACTAAGGCATGAGCTACATTGGCTAAATGATTATTCAGGGTCTGAGCAGTCTGCCCAGTATGACTCATGGCTAATGCCCTGGTGGTAGCTCCAACAGCCGTCAATGAGATGGTAGTAACAATGGTGGCTGTAGTTCCAAGATCCCTTTTCTGTCTGAAGAGAGTCATAGCGTGAGGGGCATCAATGGGCATAGGCACCCAGTGAGGCATGCGAGTAACCAGGGCATACCTAACTTTACTAGCATTCCAGCATTGGGCAAAAAAGCAAGTATCATTACCACAATTACTTGGCTCTATCTGGCTAATAATGATGTATGCTCTTTTCTAACCATTGCCATAATCAAGATATTAAACACATTTATCAACTTCAAACACTTTCCTCCTGCTGTTTTATAACTCATTTCTTTGTTTTCTTCTCCCCATAAGATAGTAGGACTTTATTTCAATTTTGGTTTATCAACAGAAACTTTGTGTATATCTTTCTCTTCTATGTTTATGGTAGTCACTATATTTATCCTTTAGTAATACATAGTTTATTTTAATTGATTTGTGTCAACATTTTACAATTTCATGTGAAGTATGGAAATATGAATGTTGTTTTAGCTTCCCTTAACAAAATCCTCTTCTGTCTCTACTATATATGCTGAGAGCTAACTCTACCATGTGGTATTAGAATTGTGTCTTACTTCTTCCTTTCTGTAGAATTTGCAATAGAAAGCATATGGAGAAATCCATTCCCTTTCGCCATGGTGTTGCTCTTTATTGTTTCCCTGAGATCCACACAATTTCCTACATCCATCATGCTAGGCCAGAATTCATGCTGTTAAATCATATATGTTCTTCATTTGTATTTTTTTAGTCCCTGATCATTTGAGGGCATTTTGATTTCCACTTTTTCCCCCAAGTATAAAATTCAGATTTGGGAAACTCAAAAGCTTTAAAGCAACTGCCTCCTCCCTTTCACAGCTTATTGTGCAGACTCTATCATTTGCCTTTTTTTTCCCTCTATGCACTTAAAATAGTACTGAACATTTTTTACTCATTGCTTTTTTTTATCATGAATTTTCAATAATAGATTTTTAACTTTATTTAATTTTTAAATTCTGGAAATTTTCTGTTTAAAATATTTTATTACTTCTTTTCTTTTAATTTTATGAATATATTTGCTTATTACAATTTATTTACTTTGTGTCCCCACTACAGCCACCTCCCTTGCTTGTCTCCTCCCTGTCCCACCCACCCTCTTTCTTCTCTCTCTATGCCCTTTGCCTAGTCCCCTGATCAGGGAGGACCTCCTCCCATTCTATCTGACCCTAGTTTATCAGGTCTCATCAAGTCTAGCTCCATCATCTTCCTCCGTGGCCTGGCAAGGCTGCACCCAGCAGTGGTAGTGGGGTGATCAGAGAGCCTGCCACTGAGTTTATGTCAGAGACAGCCTCTGTACCCCTTACTAGGGAACCCACTTGGGGACTGAGCAGCCAACAGGCTTCCTTTGAACAGGGGATCTAGGTCCTCTCCATGCATGGTTCTTAGTTAGAGTATCAGTCTCTGCAGGCCCATCTGGGCCCAGGCATTTGGGCTCTGTTGTTCTCTTTGTGGAGTCCCTGTCACCTCCAGGTTTTTCTGTCTCCCTCCTCTCACATAAGGATTAGGGCATTCTGTCCAAAGTTTGGCTATGCCTCTCAGTATTTCCTTCGACTTCGATACCCTGGTAGGTAGAGTCTTTCAGAGGTCCTCTGTGGAAGGCTCCTATCCTGTTCATCATCTTCTCCAACTTTCAATGTCTATCCTGTTGCCCTTCTGAATGAGGATTAAGCATCTTCCTTGGGGTCCTCCTTGTTTAATTTCTTTAGGATTATAGATTTTAGTATATTTATCCTATATTATATGGCTAATATCCACTTATAAGTGAGTATATATCACAGGTGTCTGTGTTACCTCACTGATGATGATCTTTCTGCAAATTTCATGATTTCCTTGTTTTTAATTGCTGGGTAGTATTCCATTGTTTAAATGTACAACACTTTCTGCATCCATTCCTCTGTTTGAGGGACATCTCGGTTGCTTCCAAATTCTGGTAATTATGAACACAGCTGAGCAAATGTTTTTATTGAACAGCAGGGCATTTTGGGGTATATGCCTAGGAGTGGTATAGCTGGATCTTGAGGCTTGAGAATTTCATTCAATGTGTTTTAATCCTGAAACACTCCCTTTCAATCAGCTCCTGCGAGAGCCACTACCACCCATCTACCTATCAGATTTCATGTTCTGGTTTATTTTTTTAAGTCCATTATGTCTAATTCATATTGCTGACATATTCTTGGATCAAGGCAGCTGCTATATAGCATGGTTGACCTATCTATCAATGGCCACATCCTTAGAGAAAAATTGATTCTACTTTTCTCACTGTTGAATCAGTGGGCATATCCTACCATGACTGACATTATAGTTCAGAGGGTGCAGAAGTAGGTAAGACTGAGGATTACTTTTCCTCCCCGGTAGCATGCACAGGACCTTCTGACATTATAAAAGCTAGCCAGTAGAAAGGAAGCTTCCATGCCAGTACCGGTTTGATTTCTCCATGTTTTGTGACCCAAGTATTTGGTGCCTTATTGATTTAAGAAAATGGCAGTAGTGGACTCTTTTCTAATGTTTACAATCTCTCAAACCACAAGTAGTTGGCTAAGCTCACGGTACAAGTCATCAAGCCCCTCCTTTTGAGCAGCCTATTTAGTCCAATTAGACAGCTGCTTATTATCCCAAGATGTAAATGTCACTATTGAACAGAAAGGTACACCTTTCAGTGCCAGAAATTCTTGTGGTTGTAGGCTTTGCAGTCAGGTGGGACTATTGATAACTTTTCTCCCTTGACAGCTTTCCTAACATCTCCCAATACTGTGAGGGCTAGTCCTCATGAAGAAGGAATCCAAGTCAATATCCATTTGATCCTTTCCAATTCTATGTTCACAATGTGAACAAACTTCAGGAACAAATCAGAGAGGGCAATCATAGGCAATGGCAATGGCTTTATTGTTTGAGGAGTTTCTTCAATGCAAAGAGGGGTCTTCCTTGCTGTAGTGTGTGTGTGTGTCTGTGTGTGTGTGTGTGTGTGCACAAGTGTGTGCTTGCATGCACATGCATGCACATGTGTGTACATGTGTTCACACACAAGTGTGTGTGTGTTTGTGTGTGTAATATGAACTCAGATTTTAATATTTTCGCATGGCTTTTTTCAAATATACTTAAAAATTTTCCACCCTTATTCCCTAAGCCTTCTTTCTTCCTTACCCTTCCTCCTCTCCCCTCCCCAGTTAAGACGTCCTTATTTGACAGAAGTGTTTCAAGAGTTTTCATAAGAACAAGGTATCATTAATACAGGACGTAAAGAGAGCAACGAAGAAAGCCTAACTTCATCCAGGCATGAAGTGATACCTTTCCACTTTGAAGTTTTCCAATTATGTTCTAATTGCAAGAAGAATTTTGTACTGTTGTTAAGGTACAACAAACTTCATCTCACCTTAGCAGTAAGCTTTGAAACCTCACCAGTTTGTTGTTGTTGTTTAGTTAGTTAGTTGGATTTGTTTTTGTTTTTCTTCTGTCTTTCTTGTATATAATACACTCTAACAATATGACGCTATGAGGAAAAGAAACTCTTAGATTGAAAAGGTTTAAAAATAACATAATTAGCTCTTTCAAAGACCTAGAGTCTCACTGTTTATGATAAAAGTGAGTTCACTTCCTTTGACAGTATTACTAAGTGTACATCCTTATGACACAATGTTGAGCAACAAAATGTCAGATTTAGTTCTATGTCCTCATTTGTTAGGTTCGGGAAGTCTGAGCAAGCACAAATGTATATTTGTACTTAAACAGCATTTTAGATAACATTTTCTCCAGAAATTTATTCCAATCCTGAAATAAATTTCTTTGTTTCATGTCACAAGTTATATTATGTGTTTACATTGAACTAATGGCTCTGACATTGCTTTGAAAGCTACCGTAAGAAAATCTCTCATTTTATTGATTGACAAGTGTTTAGTGTGACAAGTGAGTAAAATTTCCTATAGAAGAATCTTCAGTGAACATTGCCAAGGAATTGATGTTGCCTTTCTGTATACATATACCTTTAATTAAAAAGTTTGAATAATAGTTTAACATTGTTAATTGCTATATACGTGACCTTAGAGAAAGATGCAGTTGCCGGGTCTTTTATTTGACTAAATACTGCTCAATTATGTTAGTCAAATATTTTGACTAAATGATAAAATGAAAAGTTTCCCTTTTCCAAACTATAAGTTAGAGATTATATTGTGATGAAGTTTATAATTTGCAAGTAGAATGAAATATAAACCTTATCTCAATATCAGTGGGATAGAAAACAATTTCATTTATTTCCTGTGAAATAAGCCAGGATAAATACGTAAAAATAAGCCAGGATAGTTTTATTTGATCTTCTTGCAAAACAGTATTAAGAGGTGCTTTAAACTTAGTGCTCATGGATTCTTTATTGATCACAATTCTTCCCTTTGCAGAGTGCATGAACCTCCACAGTCACACCTTACTCTGACACGAAGAGAGAGCTTCTCTTTTTTTGAATTGGTCCTCCTTCATTTTGAACACTGGAATAATATATAAGGAACCCTGCACATAGATCAGACTAGGTCCTTGGCCTGCCTCTTTTATCTACCTGGAACATAGCTTTGAAGTTAACAGACAAGGACACCAATAAAACTAAAACTATGTAAGTGAGGTCACCTTGAACCACCCAATCCAGTTAAATTCTATTAAACACGTCCAAATGAATCCAGCGAACACCTCTTATCTGAAAATGATGTCATTTTAGGAAGTAATTACTAGATGTTTTAAGTCATTAAGTTTTGCAACTGTCACCAAGATCATTCCAGTAAAGTACTCATACATTTGTAGTCTTTTTTGATCAATATTTGTACTTCTTTGGAAAGTAGAGTTTTTACAGAAATAACAGGAATATGATGAGAATATAAAATTGTGGTAAACTATCCATGTCTTCTCCTCTATCTTAGTGTAAAGGTGGGTCCCTGTCAAGAACTAAGGAGAAATGGAGAATCATAAGAGTAGATGTTCTTCTTTTGGTATAGTCATAGGATAATGTGGGTTCACTTATGAGGACCAAAGAAAGGACATCCCATTTGTAAATTCTATGGTGGAAGCAGAGAGCTTGTAGCTATTGGAAGCTGCAGACTTCTAGGTGCTGTGAGTTTCTGGTATAAATTAGTGACTATATTTTTCTTTTTCTTTTTCTTTTTTCTTTTTTCTTTTTTTATTTTTTTTATCAGTTACATTTTATTAACTCTGTATCCCAGCCGTGTCCCGATCCCTCATTCCCTCCCAGTCCCTCCCTCCCTCCCTCATCTCCACCGTGCCCCTTTCCAAGTCCACTGATAGGGAGGACCTCCTCCCCATTCATCTGATCCTGTTTTATCAGGTATCTTCAGGACTGGCTGCAAAGCCCTCCTCTGTGGCCTAACAGGACTGCTCCTCCCTTCGGGGGTGGGGAGACCAAAGAGCCAGTCATTGAGTTCCTGTTAGAAATAGTGACTATATTTTTCATTTGTGGTTATTTTGTGAGGTTAATTCTTAGCTGTATAGCTAAGAGTTCCAGAATTAATATATTTTAAAAACTGTCTTGTGGTTGTTATGTCCTTTTTTATTCACGGAAAAAGAAAGAATTGTTCACCTCTTGCAGGGACACTCTCTATCTCATATTCTGGAACTTCATTAATATACCGAAGGAATTGTCACTAAATGGAGTGTGGGAATTAATGGCCCTCAAAATGGTCAGAAAACGCATCCTTCTACTAACAGTTAGAAAGTAATACAGAGCAATGACAAATGCCAGTGAAGTGAAGGCCATATTGTACAGACTACTAAGTGTGCTGGCATGCAGAAATGTTATGAATTACTGTAGTAATGGAAGCCAATGTGGCATATGGTACATGACATATTTTTAAAATGTTACACTTTCTAATTTTGGGCAAAAGTTCATTGCTGTACTTATTTCTTCATGCCTTCTTTTTTTCCCCTTTAAAACAGATGAAAGTCAGTTAAAGGATGTCAATATAATGCTATACTAATTAGCATTTTTAGATATATCTCAACTTAGTTACAGAACTGGAGTACACTAAAGACTTGCAAACTTATAAAAGGCTCTGAATGTGTTTATTGTGTATATGTGTATACCACACCTACCTGTACCCATATTCACACACATGGATATGCCATATTTTACATCCCAAGTGATAGTATAGTGGCATTATTTCAGTTTTGCTTTGGATGCATAACAAGCTATGACAAAACACAAAGATTTCAAGCAAAATACATTAGTGATATTTCTCACAATTCTACAAACCATCTGAAAAGCTATTCTGGTCTATGCCAGCTTGTGTGATTTGCATGATTCCAGGGAATCTCAGCTGGGACTGCATAGTTTGGGTGGTCTCACTCACTGTCTGGTGTCGACAGGCTCCTTGTTCAAGGTAGTTTTAGTCCTGATGCCTTATGTTGCATATGCTCTACTGACTTTGGGAAGACTAACCTGAACTTCTACATATGATACTTTCCAAAGGGCAGCAAAAAAAAAAAAAAAAATCAAGTTTAAATTATTTTAACTCCTGATCACCTAATATTTGCCAATATTCTATTCTTGGAACAAATTCCTTGGTCAAGGCTAAATTCTGCACCTTTCAAGAAGAAACCTTCTCCGGGTTATTATGATCACTATTTCTCTCTACATAAATATAAACATATCATATACAGAATATACACATTTTTCATTTGTTTTAGCTCTTTTCAAGGGGGCAATGTGCTGTTTGTATTTGTTATTGCTGTGTGTCAAGACTTTTTGAGAAGATGCAACAAACATATTTGTTCACTCCAGATAGGAAGTTCACAAGAGACCAAAGACAGATACCATCAAAGTCCAATTTCACTGAGTTCTATTGTGGTTACTTATAGGTAAGAGGTTACTTACAAAAGCATATGGCTCAAAGATAGTTGTGTCCTCAAAGCCCACCTTAGCATGGTAACAGCTCACAGCAGCTCGAAATCTAGAGCACACTTTATAGCATTTGGGCAGGAAAACATGTTTGGGAGTGTCACTTCAAAGACATGTAATATAATCCTATTCCAAGCTGCTGTGTTGGTTTCTGCTTCTCCCAGTAAGCTGGTATTGTCTTAAAATCTTCTTTGCAGACTTGTCTGTGACTCTCAGCAGCTTGGCTTATTTATTCTTGGAAAGAAGAGACCTGGTTAATCTGTTTGGTTTCAGGTACTTCCTGAAGCCATTTTGAGTTGTTTATATTCCTGCTTTAAAGGCTTCTCTTCAAGTTGTAATGTTTCAATCTGCAAGAAATTGTTACACAACAATTATATTGGCATCAAATTTAGGGCTGGAACATAGAAATTTATTAAAAAGTATGTGTTGAATAAATAACTTGGTAAACAAATGAAGCTCTGAACTCAGAAATTGATTGCCTATCTACAATTAAATATAGACAATAAGAAAGAAACTTCACATCTCAGACACCTAATGTCAAATTTGTCATATCTACTTCCTATCAAAAGTAACAAATATATTATAGTACTTGTTGGATCAGCATGGAGGGTGGCCACCTTTCTTTGCAAAAAAAGTTTTATTAGTACATAACTGCATGCATTTTTCCATGTGTTCTCCATAACTGTTTTTGAATTGTCTTTTATTTGATTTCTTGGTGACTGTAGGCCTTCCAATGTAAAAATTATTTCATATCTGACATTTTAAGAAAACATTTGATGATCATTGTCCTGTTTGAAAATTTGAGTTAGAGTCTTCTCGGTATTTTATTAGCATCAGAACATATACATTATACATGACTATACAATTGGTTATTTAATTTAGAACATGTCCTTATATCTAAATTATAAATGTTCTCCTTTTTCATTTTCCTTCTCCTTGCTTAAAAAGTCATTAATTATCATCTACCATTTACTTTTAGATTTTCCCCATATACATTACATGTATTTTACATACCTATAGGTGACATAAAATCCAATTCCTAAAATAAGTTCATTAAATAGTTATTTTAGGTATGATTTTATAGGTATTGAATACCAAGAATTATAGTTTAAATAATTTATCTTACTCTTTATTCAGTGCTTGCTGCTCGTGTGTTGATCACAACAAGAAATTAGAATTCGGTATGTGATTCCCTGCTACACACAAAATGGAGCTAGGTAGGTGGTAGGCAGTACAGCAGTAGATTTCATGTTTTTTAGTTAGTTAGTTAGTTAGTTAGTTAGTTAGTCTTTTGCAAAGGCTGTTACCTTCAAGAAATGCTAAGTGAAGCAGGAGGATCATGAGTTCCATGTTTGCCCAGATTTCTAAGGACAATCTGTCCAAAATAAACAACAATAACAACAAAATTACGCTTTCTGCATGCTATTGAGGAATTCTAAAAGCCGACTGATGTGACTGGAAGAGAATTATTATCTATGAAATAAAAGGAAAATTTTGCACCCAATAAGATGAGAGGTGTTAAATGCTTAGCACAAATCAAGACAATGTGGTCAATTTCCAACCTTGCATGTTGAGCACCAAATACACTGTGTCAGGGTTATGCTTGCCATTGTCTCCCAAATATTTCCACTTTTATAGTGAGAAAGGAAAAGTTCTTGAACTGAAGTTCTACATATTTAATAAATGTAAGGATTAATCATAACAGATAATTCTCAGCACTGATTAAAGTCACCTCTATCAGTCTGCTCATGTCAGTAGGAGTAAATGTTTTTAAAAAGATATTCTTAAAACAAAGGTTAGAGAAAAGAGAGAGAAAATGCCAGCCATGGTGCTACATGCCCTTAATCCTAGCACTCAGGAGGCAAAAACAGAGCAACTTCCAGGACATCCAGAACTACACAAAGTAATTGTCGCAAAAAAACAAGCAAACAGCAAAAAACAAGAAGAAAGAAAGAAAGAAAGAAAGAAAGAAAGAAAGAAAGAAAGAGAGAGAGAAAAGGTTTAAAAAGAAATAAGATAGATATATAAATAACCAGAGTTTCATCATGGTAATAAATAATCCATACCACCTTATACTCCAGTATTAACTTTCTAACCCCTTAGCAACAAATACGAGATGGTTAAGAACACATTGAAACAACACATTTATAAGAGTGGAAATTTCTCTTTACCAAAATGATTTCATTAAAAATTACATGGAGCCGAAAAATCGTTTCAGTTGTATCTTGGTGTAATAATATTTAATATAACAGGCATAAACTTTTGTGTACAAGCTAAATGAAAATCAGAGATTTTTTAAAATGTGAATATGAAACAAGAAAGATTACTTTCTCTCTTTTCCTCTTTTTTTTTTTTTTCTTATTAGTTACATTTTGTTAACTCTGTGTCCCAGCTGTATCCCGCTCCCTCATTCCCTCCCCAACCCCACACTCCCTCCCTGGTCTCCTCCCTGCCCCTTTCCAAGTCCACTGATAGGGGAGGACCTCCTCCCCTTTCATTTGACCCTGTTTTATCAGGTATCTTCAGGGCTGGCTGCAAAGTCTTCCTCTGTGGCCTAACAGGACTGCTCCTCCCCTGGGGGGTGGGGAGGTCAAAGAGCCTGCCCTTGAGATCCTGTTAGAAATAGTCCTTGTTCCCCTTACTTTGGAAAACTACTTGGTTACTGAGCTACCACGGGCCACATCCAAGCAGAAGTTCTAGGTTATATCCATAGACGGTCCTTGGTTGAGTGTCAGTCTCAGAAAAGACCCTGTGCCCGGATATATTTGGTCCTTGTAGAGCTCCTATCCTTTCCATATTATAATAACTCCCCTTCTTTCATATGATTCCCTGCACTCTGCCGAGGGTTTGGTTATGAGTCTTAGTCTGCTTTGAAACACTGCTAGGTAGAGTCTTTCAGATGCTTTGTGTGAATGAAGCAACAATATTTTCTTGCATGTATCAGGAAGTTATATAGCTGAGGTTATACTTGAACTATCAGTGTTTCTATGTCAGCTTCCAAATTCTGTGATTACAAATATCCACCTTCAAGTCTACACACTAACTTAGTAACTGGAGTGATGTGACCTTATTAATTTTAAATACTTTTCCAACTAATGAAGCTACAAAAAAATAATGAAGAAACAAACATTTGTTTATTTGCTTATTTGAAACAGGCTGTAACTTTGTAACTATACCTGACCAAGAACCAGTTATGTACACCTGGCTAGTCCAAAGTTATAGAGATCCATTAGCCTCTGTCTCCCACAAAAGTGTAAAAATATGTTATCCCTAAACACATGCATATAAGCGGAACATTAAATAAGCCTAGTAGATGCATGTGCGTACGTGTGTGTGTGTGTGCGTGTGTGTGTGTGTGTGTGTGTGTTGTGTGTTCCATGTGTATACAGGAACCCATGGAAGTTAGAAGGGATGTCAGATCTCCTTCAGAGCTACAAGCTATTGTGAACCACCAGATATGAGTCCTGGAAACTAAGTTTGGTCCTCTGAAAGAGCCACAAGTAGTCTTAGCTGCGATGGCAGCTCTTCGGTCTCCACTTTTAATTTTGAAAAAGGCTGACACTAAGTTGCCCTGTCTGGCCTTGACCTCATTCTGTATCCCATGCAATCCTTGAATGTGTGATATCAGAATTTTAGCCATCGAAGTATCCGGAGGTACAGCCCTGTACCACAAAGGCTAGCTCAGCTGTTTCAGAGCTGGGAATCTTAGAGAGCTAAACCAAAGCGTACCCTGTTATTGATAAAGAGAACATGTTCACATGTACTTGCATCCAACTCTTACAAAGATATGGATTTCACGTTTTTACTTAAATTGCATTTTATCCCATCATCTTTGATTGAAAGGAGTTTCCCTTTTCTAAGAAAAACGGGGAGGGGAGGGTGGGAGAATGAGCCTGGGGGCAGAAGGGATGGGGTTACAACAAGATGTAAAGTGAATAAAAAATAAATCCATTCTCACACGTTGAAGTATTATATTCCATAACATAAGATATGGGCATCTTCTTACTTAGTACTTAGTTGTTCTTTCTCTGTCTCATGTTCACAAACACTTGACAAGCATGGTATCTTTCCATTGCTTCTTCCTTTTGTGCGCAAGTAATGCTTCAAAACACTGTCTAAGCTGAGCACTTTGTATGTTCAACTGATACTTTTTAAATTAATCAAAACAACAAATTTCCCTTTGAAATTAGATTACTCTTTGTTTTATTCCCCACACTCTTCCCCCCATAAAAGGACATATTTAAGCTTAGCTTCATGGTGGTTCTTTTGCTGTTCCTGTAATCAATCTTAGGACTTTATTGCTTCCCAGCATGTTGCTCAGTGCACACAGAAACTGGCAAGATGTCCCATTCAGAAAGGATGCAGCAAGCCTTAATGAGACCTGATAGGCTAGGGTCAGATAAAAGGGAAGGAGCTCCTCCCCTATCAGGGGACTAGGCATAGGGGAAGAAGAGGGAGAGTGGGTGGAATTAGAAGGAGATGGGGGAGGGGGCTACAACTGGGATACAAAATGAATAAATTGAAATAAATTAATTAATTAATTTTAAAATGGAAAAAGATTTTAAAAAAGATATCCCATTCAAACTGCATCATCCTTTGCTTCCCATCCCTCCATACTCACTTTGAAGGCAAGCAATAGACCTTCTCTTTACTTTCTGTGACTTGCTAAGGAATGAGGTTTGTTATGTTCTGAGATCACTCCCCTTCCGAATGGATCCTGTTGTTATCAGCTGTTCTGTGAATGGAAAAGAACAAGTAGGAGGAAATGGTAACTTTATGAAATTAATTCCATTTCCATTTCCTAGTCAAAGAACAAATTGCACTTGGTTTGTTAGGCCTCCTGAAAACAATTTAAATAGTGCTTTTAATAATTTTTGTCATTGTACTTTAGCTATTGAACTAAACTCAACATGCCCTGTAAAACTCTATGCATGGCATGTCATATAATTTATAAAATAACCGTCAAGATGGGAAGTTTGTCTCAATTGGACTAACTAATACAGGTAGTAAATAAAGCTAGAATGTGCTACCAAGGTCAGTAGCTAGAGGTGAATTTTCTCTGTATCTTATATGAAGTACTTAAATTGAAAGTCGTAGATTGATGGCTTACTGCCAAGATAAAGGTGTTTTACAGAACAGTGTTAGAACTCTCTGCTCTGACACACAATCCTTCTTAAAATGTGTTACAGTGACATGTGATGGCGTGTTAGAAAAGGTACACTCATCAAAGCATCAGATGACATAAAATATCAGAAAATCTAGTCTGGCTATATGGCTCAGGAGGATGAATTATGTTGCCTATTTCTGTACCTCTTAGGATGAGAGCCTAGTGATTTATCACTGCTCCATCAGTTTAGCAATTAAAATAGTAGCATTACTTGATTCTATATTACAGTTATTTTTCTCAAGGATGTGACAGTGCACACTTGAAAACTTTTCTGAACTTCTCTGAGTAAAGCTGTCTGGAACATATTTGATATTTACACACTTTAACATATTATATTGTGAAGCTTAACTTTTAACTCATTTCAGAAAAATTAAAAACCATAAAATAACAGTTGCTATTGTAAGATAGTTCAAGCTGATCAATACAATTAGATTAAAAATGTGATTTATTTTTGAGAATTTGTTATACCAGTATGTTGCTTAAAATAAAGAAAATAGTTATATTACTTATAACTGCATATTTCTTTGTTTCCTTGAAGTATCTATAAAGACTCATAGATACTGTGCTGAACATGCCACTACTTTTCTCTAACACAGATCCTGTTGATCAAATGATAAGTTAATCTTTTTCAAATTTTCAAGTTTAAACTTTAAACTACTTCTCCAAGGCTAGCAACATTAATTAAATAAATATATCAAGTCAATTCAACAATGACCTTAACAATGTTCTGAATAAATAAATTAACTAGCAGCCCTGAGGGCTTCTATAAGATAACAAATATGCTAGAGGACTTAAAGTTATTTTAATAATTAAATTCCTCCACCAATGTGGTATCATAGAAATTCATGAACAAAAAAAGATCAATGTACCCAGTGTTATGTGACTAAAATATACAGCTACTATAGTCAGACAAAGTCTTTGACACAAATCCCCTCTTCAAGTTATAAATGTTGAAAGAGCACCTGATCTATTCAAAATAGTCATAGGTACAAGATGAATAGGTACAGATCACAGAAAACAGGTAGAAAATTGTATTCTAGGAAAAAGAAAAAATATATATTTGTCAAAGAGGAAATGTAATCAAGTATCTGAGATAAGAAAAGACAAAGAAAGTGAAGTCTCCCCACTCAAAGGCATTCTTAGAAAAGCATGGTTTTCTGTTTGCATCACATAGGACATGAACATTGCAAAGGGCAAGTGCAAAACGATGCTCTTGTGATTGCCAAATATGTGTCCAAAAGTATCAACTAAACATCATGTTCCTGAGTCTTTAGATACTATCATCACCTACTGGACATGTATTATTTACCAATAAAAATTTGCAAAGAAAATTCAGACATGTTTCACACAGTAGCCTTCCATGAGGGGCACACATCAGATAATGGTGACTAAAATGATGACTACTTTGACCAGAATGTTTTTCTTACATTTATTATCTAGGAAACTATTCTGGATGTCTAAGAAGATGAGAAGTTGATAGTATTATGCTTTGAAAATTTTGAGCTTCAAAACAAGCTCTTCTTAATAAGAACATGGTCAGTTTTTGTTAGTTTGATACATTTAGGGGTTTAGGTAAGTGATACATTTAAAAGCAATGAAAGTTGCACTTGATTAATGAAAATTAGAAATAGATGGCAAAGGACTAGTTCACAACAGCTGTTTTTCAAGGGTTGTGTGAATCAAGAGCCGAACATCTGGCTACAACTCTTCCCTTACGTGTCTCACTGTCACTGTGCTGAGCCATGTCTGTCTCACTGGGTATAATCTGTCATCATTATCTACTCCTTCTTTAGTGGACCCGTTCCAGTACTGGGTACATTTGAGGTTCCAGTGGAGATGAACACTCCTTCAAATGCAAAAGTCTAAAAACAAAAGACAGAGATCACTGTAACATCAAGGAATTTCAGCTCCAAAACTTACGACTTACTTAGTGACAGAAATCGGTACCATATATACAGTGTGATGTATTCAAATGCTCAAAACATATTACATGCACATGCACGCACATGTCTAGAAGCCAGTGACACACTCCAAATTATTCATTTCCTAGCACATTAATATTGATGTATTCAAGTTATTCAGAAAAGGAAAAATAGGTTCCCTTTCCCCGAATAACATCTTTATGTGTTGTACTTAACACATGATTTACAACATATATAGAAAAGGAAGTAAAAATTACATAAAATCAGCCTTAATGATTATCCAAACAACATGAAGAAAAATTTTCTCAAAAAAGAAAAGTATCTTGGGTCTGAATTTTATCAGGGCATAAGTACTTAAGTAAATGAATGCTAGTTCTATAATAGCAAAGGAGAAGTAGATAGGACAGTTAAGATTGACTGATCCTTAAGCCCTGGGGTATTCAAATGGAGGAGAAACACTTGAAGAAATGCTCAAAGTCCTTAGTCATCATGGAAATGCAAAACAAAACAACTCTGAGATTCTATCTCACACCCTTCAGAATGGCTAAGAAGAAAACCTCAAGTGACAACACATGCTGGGGAGGTTGTGGAGAAAGGAGAGCCCTCCTCCCTTGCTGGTAGGAGTGCAAAAATGTACAACCACTTTGGAAAGCAATCTGGCACTTTCTCAGAAAACAGGATAATGCTACCTCAAGACCCAGTTTTACCACTCCTGGGTATATATCTGAAAGATGCTCAACCATATAACAAGGACAGTTGCTCAACTAAGTAGCAGCTTTATTCATAATAGTCAGAATTTGGAAACAACTTAGATGTCCCTCAACTGAAGAATGAATATGGAAATTGTGGTACATTTACAGAATGGAATACTATTCAACTATTCAAAACAGGGAAATGAAATTTTCAAACATATGGATGCAACTAGAAAAGTTCTTACTGAGTGAGGTAAGCCAGAAACAAAACAAAACAAAAGAAAACAAAACAAACACACACACACTTGTATATACTCACTTGTAATGGGATTGTTGTATTTTGCCATTTAATATTTTATATATCTTTTAGTAAAGCTGCAGTTAATCCTAAACAGCTGTTTAACCAAATCACCACACAGAGACTAGGATTTATTTATTTAACCTAGAACACAATGTTGAGCAATAGTTACTCCATCCTAAACCTCCAAGCCCGCATAGTTCCTACCCTTTCAGATTCACCACTTACACTTGCTTTTAGTGATATCTTAGGTCCGGTTCATTTCACAATGTCCTTCCAAGACCTCTGTTCCAAGGCCTCTCCTCCAGCCTCTGCTCTCCCAGCTTCTGCTTCTGTAGCTTTTCCACCTCCCCTCTTCCCACTCCTTCCTGTCCTCCTCTTCCTTCCTCTCCTCCCACTCTGAACCAGAATGTCCCACACTATCCTCTCAATTGCTCAACATTTTGGCTGGTTGTTTTAATTGACATTTTAGAGAACAAATGGTGGCATGTTTACACAAACTTGAGACAGGTGATGCTTAGATTAAGTGTCACAATGCAATGTCTGGATTAAAACCAGATAGTGGGTGAGATAAATCAGCATTTGAATGAACAAGGGTAAGGTATATACGTTCCAAAAGAACATTATACCAATAGTGGATATTAGCCATATAATATAGGATAAACATACAAAAATATAAAGACCTAAAGAAGCAATAACAACAGAAGGACCCTAGGGAAGATGCTTAATTCTCATTCAGGAGGGAAAATACAATAGATACCAGAAGCGGAAGAAGAGAAGGAACAGGACTGGAGCCTACCACAGATGTCCCTTAAAAGACTCCACCTAGCCGGGGATCGAAGCAGATGCAGAGACTCACAGCCAAATTTTGGACAGTGCACAGGGAGCTTTATCTAGGAAGGGGGATCTAAAGGACAAAGAGGGGACAGGAGCCCTTCAAGGAGAGCAACAAAGCCAAAAAAAAAGCTGGGTCCAGTACTAGGGTCCAGGGGGTACTGGAGAGACTGATGCATCAACCAAAGACCATACATTAAAAGGTCCTAAACCTCCTACTCAGATTTACCCCATAGACAGCTCAGTTTCCATGTGGGTTTCCTAGTAAGGGTAAAAGAGATAGTCCCTCATATGAACTTGGTTGCCTGCTCCTTGATCACTTCTCCCTGGTGGGGGGACCTAGCCAGTCCACAGAGGAAGAGGATCCAGACAGTCCTGATGGGACCTGATAGGCTAGGGTCAGACAGTAGGGGAGGAAGACTTCCTCTATCAGTGGACTAGGGGAGAGGGATAGGGGAGGAAGAGGGAGAAAGTGTGGGACCAGAAAGAGATGAGGGAGGAGCCTACAACCAAGATACAAAGTAAATAAATTACAAAAAAGTAAAGAATATAATATAATATAATGAATAAAATATAAAAATAAAAAATTATAGTCTTTATATGAACATTTAATAAGTATGTTAGTATCTAAATGGTTTCATTCATTGTTTTATTTTAACTAAATATAATTTCCTTTTTTTAAACATTTTATTTTATTTTATTAATTACACTTTATTCACTTTGTATCCCCCCATAAGCCCCTTCTTCCTTCCCTCCCAGTCCCACCCTCTCTCCCCCTTCTTCATGCATGCCCCTCTCCAAGTTCATTGATAAGGGAGGTCCTCCTCTCCTTTCTTCTGATCTTAGTCTATCAGATCACATCAGGAGTGGCTGCATTGTCATCTTCTGTGGTCTGGTAAGGCTGCTCCCCCCTCAGTGGGAGGTGATCAAAGAGCAAGCCAATCAGTTCATGTCCGAGGCAGTCTCTCTTCCCATTACTATGTAACCCACTAAACTGCCATGGGCTACATCTGTACGGGGGTTCTAGGTTATCTCCATGCCTGGTACTTGGTTGAAGTATGAGTCTCTGGGAAGTTCCCTGTGTTCAAGTTTTCTGGTTCTAATGCTCTCCAATCCCGGGTCCCACAGGCACGAGGTATATAATTTCCTTTTAAAGTGTGTTCTAGTTTCTTCTGTTTCTGTGATAAAACTCTCTGACCCAAAAGCAACTTGAGGTAAGAAAGGATTTGCTTGGCTTATACTCCTGGCTGACAGCTCATCATTGAGGGAATTCAGGGCAGAACCTCAAGCAAAAATGTGAAGCAGAAACCATGGAGGAATATTGCTTATTGGCTTTCTTCCAGGCCCATGCTTAGCTACCTGTCTTACTTATACATCCCAGGACCACCTTCCAGGGAATGGTGCTGCCCCTCATAGCCTGGTACCTTCTACTAAAATTGACAGCTGCTTATCTGTTTGCTAACAGTCATGATGGCCATGTTTGGAGTGTCCTATTCAGATCCTTTTTATGGGTACAATCTTCCTATGCATCTGTTCTATGCTATTCGTGTGGCCTGGTGGCTCACAGTGCTCCTCCTCCTTAAAAATTTCTCTCATTCAAACAGGAGCCATCTGCACAAATCATAGCCACCATAGCTGACAAGGTTTACTAATGACTACTAGGCTCTTTACTTCTCTGGGGAAATCAGAGAAGAGAGCATTCTCATTTTGTTTTAGTTTATTTTCTCTTAATCATTTGAACTATTCTTTTCTCAATCCATTTTATGAAATTTCTTCAGAGGAATCCCTTGGGTAATACCCCTGTGACTTGCTTTGCCTTTATATTTACAGCATTAGATATTTATTATACACTTATTCTTTACCATGGCACAAGTCATCTGACTCCTGCAAGCTGGAAGTTCCAGATTCCAGTGTCATCCATACTAAATGGAGTTACACGTGGAAGATCTTACCTGGAGTACAGAGAGTGAAACAATATTTCTACTTCCTGTTGTCTTAGAAGGTACTTCCATCATACAGAAGCTGCAACACCTCTTCTGGTATAGCATTTCTTACCTCTTGATCCTTTCACTACTTCACATTATGCTCCCAAAGTGTCTGCTATGGGGCCGACCTATGTGTTTCTAGGTGTCCTTTTAGTGTTTCTTGGTGAGGAGATATTTATAAATTAAGAAGTGAGAGGCAACTGTACCTTAAAAACTTAGCAACTGTTGGCGTTCATGATCAAACCTAAAGAACAGCACTCCCCTCCCCCCTTCCCCATGTCCTTCAGCCATAGACTCCTTCTCTACATCTTTGTTTTCTTAATCTTTCATTACAAGAGTGGTTAACCAGCAATTTTATATTCACCCCATTTTTTTTCTGTCACTAAGGCTCAGGGGAAATGGATTTGGAAGGGTCAGAAGAAGGAAGTATTCATCGCAATGAATGTTCATATTGATATTTCTACAATATGATATATAAAGTTTACTCGGATAGTCCTCTAATGGGACTATTCCCATTCTTTGTCATAAAATTCATTCTTCATAAAATTGCCAAACAATAGAAAGTGAAGGCAGAATGCCACTCTTCTGAAGAAAGAAAGAAAAATAGAACAGCAACTTTGGGGGTAAACACTAACAATGAGCGGGTGGATACACAGGGGCTAAATTTGAACGTGTGCAGGAATTCTGTATTGGAGAGCTGTGTCAGTTACATGAGCAGGTCCTGGCACCAGTTAAAGATGGGTTTCTGGGCTATGGGGAAAGTGTTTGCTGTGAAAGGGGGAGCATGCCTGACCTTGAATGTAGCCTTCACAATTGTACATACGGGCAAGTGTAGTTGTACACAAATGTGGACACACACACAAATAAACATGTAAGTGCCGCTTTAAGATATGCCCTTATTCCACTGTGAGCTATTGAAGTGGATATCTTTCGGTCCCATATTGATAAATCTTCACATTTTTTTTCTTTATGTAGAAAAAGAAAGTTTTATCACAGAACAACAAGATTCTGAGATGGAAGTGTGCAAAGTATCTAAAATTTTCTTATTCCTTCAAATAAACTAGATTTACAGTGTCAACGTCTCTAAATATCTCTTGTGAATGAAAAAACCTTTTTTATTCAATATGTGAAAATGTGACACCTTTGAACACATTTCTTTAAATAATATCTTTGCTTTTCTGCAGAATATGAATCAGCATAACAACAAAGATTTTATCACCATCAGGGAGATAAATAAGATGAAACAATTTTTCCAGCAGAAAATTATTTCTTCTGCCAGAAAACGGGAGTTTTTCCAGTATTGCCATTTACACAGTTTTTATAGGAATTTATGCAGTATTTATAAGAATCCTTCGTATATCTTCTGCTTTTTAAATATAATCCTTAATAATTGAGTTTTGACTGCGTGAATATGTAATTATCTTCGCTGTACACATGACAAAATATACACTTTTTCTCTAAAACTAAAGGCTATCTGTAGGTTCAGATGGAAACCTAATACAGTTGAACTTTCTTGCTCTGTATACATAAATGACAGAAATCTAAATGGAATCACAAAATAATGAGGTACTTAAAGCCCCAACTGGAAATCTCTAACCTTGAAACAGCTCAGGCTGTTGGTTCCTGTCCACAAACTGCCAATGAGGCCCCATTGCTGACATCTACAATACCTACATGTCCCACTGAACACAGAAACACTGAGCTGGTGCCTAACTAGAGCCTTTAGTGCCAATGACTAATGTCCATGTTATTGGAAGGTATTCTGCAAACTACCAGAGGGAAAACCCGAACACCAGGCCAGCTTCAAACCCCTCGATCTACATTGGCCAAGATCTGGGAAGAGAAGAGAGATGGGAAAACATGACCAGAATATATTATAGAAAAAAATAAATTTTAATATAAAAATATATATTTGTATTTAAAATTATCCTAGGTGCCTATCACCTGGATAGCACTTAGATCACATAGGATACACACCTCTGGTCATGTTATGTTTGGTGGGGTGTTTCTGAACAAAGACTCTACTTGAATGCGGCTGGCATCATCCTGTTGGCTGGAGTTCCAGACTGAAGTAGAAAAAAACATATGTGCAAGATTATTTTTTTATGATTTCTGATCATGAAAGTAACTAGCTATCTCTCTCCTAGTATGATGCCTCTTCACCATGATGGGTTAGTTCCTCAAAGCATGAGACAAAATAAGATTTTACTCCTTAACTTGCCTTTTGTGAAGGCTTTTTTGTCAAAAACTACTGAGAGAATTACTTAGGAATTTTTATTTTTCAATTTAGTTTATGTATGGATAATTACAAAAGTTTAAATATTTCTAAACTAAGCTGGCAAAGCCAAAACAATCTCTCTCTCTCTCTCTCTCTCTCTCTCTCTCTCTCTCTCTCTCTCATTAAATTTGGCACGTAAATTGTGGATTCTTTACATGATGCATTTGCTTCTATTATGATGTTTACAGATATACCATGTCTTTCTTAGCATGCAAAATCTGCTGTGATAAATGTTGTTTCAGTACTAGTTGAGCCCTCTAATTTGTTAAGATCTGAAGAATCAGGAGGAGTTCCCTGGTTAGTTATTTGTCAACAACACAATCTAGCATTATTTGGAATGAGGAATCCTACAACGAAAAGACTGTCCCCACCAGACTGTCCCGTGAGTAAGTCTGTTGAGGAGGATGAGACTCCTGTGAGTGGTGTCACTCCTGGGCAGTGGCACTGAGTTGAATAAAAAAACAAACTGAGCAACCAATAAGGAGCAAGCCAGTAAGCAGCACTTCTCCATGGCTTCTGCTTCAGTTCCTGCGCTGACTTTCCTCAGTGATAGACTGTGACATGAGGCAGAAGGTGAAACAGTTTTCTTCCTTAGTTTCTTTTGGTCATGGTGTTTTATCACAATAGAAATCCTGACTAAAACAGATGAGACAGAAGAAGAGAATGGTTGGCTACAGAGAGTGATTGTTGGTTAAGATCATTTCATTGCTCAGTCATAATGATCTGAGCTCAGATCCCAGTGCTCCATCTGCAAGCTCACAGGTTCCTATCACTACCTGTAATAGAGCCAGCTCCCTCTTCTGGACACGACAGGCATCTATACACACAGGTGCACATAGATATGGATATACGCATGTGCGTGCATGGGTACACACAGACATTTAAATAAAATTAAGATAAATATCCTTAAAAGGATATGCTGATGTAGAATGTAGCCACATGAAATCTTGGCAGAAATGGTATTTCAAAGCCAGCCTATTCTTAATCTCAATCTTCAAAGGTCACTTAAAGGTGGTCTCTCCTTTCTCCTTCTCCTAAATGATTGTGATAAATATGCCTATCAAACCAAACTGAGAGGAAAGCCTATTAGAATCAACACACATTGTTTTAGCAGGTAACAAAAGTGTGGTCTAGTTCCAGAAAAATAAAGGAAAGCATCTGAAAATATCAAAGGTTCTCCTGTGTGAGTTGTGGGGATTCATGGTACTTTGAAAGTATATTTGTTAAATTTGGTTGGGTTAACATACCACAGTGGTGGTTGTACCTATCCAGACTTTCAAAAATGCAATTAATTTCAGGTATATGTCTTTGTCAGTGATGTAATATGAACATATACCTTCTGGCGTGCTACATTATTGTTTTATATGTACTTTGGCCTGTGGCCATGTGTTTGAGCCATATTCTCAATTGGCAATTGATGTAGGAACACCCAGTCAAGTGTAGGCAATTCCATTTTGGGGGAGGTATGCTTGGGCTGCATAAGAAAAGTAGGTGAACAAGCCAGAAAGAGCAAGTCAGATGTAGCTCATGGAAGCAGAGTTCTCCCATGATCTCTGTGTCAGTTCCTCCCTCCAGGGTTCTATCTTGGCTTTCTTTGTCAGTGAACTTTAGAGTGTAAAATGAAATAATCCTTTCCTCTCCCACTGGCTCTTGGTCACTGTGTTTATTACAGCAACAGGAAGTGAGCTAAGCCACTTCTTCTGTATTGCTATGCATTAAATGTTGACAAAGATGACTCTTTTATGAATTATTGTCCATACCATAGTTTTACTACTACAAAAGCTATTATTGTAATAATATTATTACCTTTCACTGCCTAGTGGAAAGTAAGTGTTTTGACTATAATGTTTGCTCCTGATAAGCCAGAAATAAATTGTTTCCAGCAGAAGCATAGTGGTTGGCACATAACATGTTGTTGAATGTACGAATGAATAAAGAGATGAATTACTGCCTAAATATTTCTTCTTATGTAATATATTTGTTTGTTTTCCAGGATTCATGTTCCAGGGAGCCATTAATAATCCAACAGTTTGGATGGCTTGGCCAAGTTCTGATGCCCTTTCCTCTTGCTCTATAGAAAGGTGGGTCACGTAGTCATTCATTGGCTATAATTTACTACTGTGAAGAAACTAGTTCTGCTGCCAGTCCTGATGAGACCCGATAAACTAGGGTCAGATAGAAGGGGAGAAGGACCTCGCCTATCAGTAGACTTAGAGAGGGGCAGGGAGGAGATGAAGTAGGAAGGATGGGATTGGGAGGGAATGAGAGAGGGGGTTACAGCTGGGTTACAAAGTAAATAAACTGTAATTAATATTTTAAAAAAGAAAATAGAAAAGAGCCCACCTGTGATGTGTGTATACCAATGGGAATGGAAAACAGAACAGAGCATTAAATACATGATACCACTGTTTCGGGAATGTCATTTATTCACAAAAAAAAAGATTAAAATTTTGTGTTAGCAATATAATGCCTGAGTACCGCTTCTTCTATTTCACAATGCCATAGCATCATACTATAGAGGAAAAGAATGAAGAGTCAAAATAATTTAATGTTTCTTGAAAATGTACACTTTTGTCACATGAAAATAGTTCTATAAAAATCATCTTTATAGAGTTTTTCTTATACTACTCTAAGAAGAATATTGGGAAAAGGTTCAATTTATACTAAATTAGATTTTAGTTAGACTCTTGAAAACCAAGTATATTATTAAACTCTGGACTTTTTTATTCTAATGTTGCAGAACTGTGGTTATTGGAGATTTCTTTTGAAAATAGAAAATATGTTTTCAGGACTGTAAGTTTAATTAGCTTTGGATTTAATTCTTATATTATGTCTCTATGGATATGAATGTATGAGATTATTATCTAAGCGTAATAGAAGGTGTTACATGGATTTAGCTCTTCTAGGAAGTGTGCAACACAGAGAGCAAACAACATGTTGGATCCTCAGGTTACCGCTCTCAATTCAATTATTGATCAACAGTTTCTTTAATTTATTTTTTTAGCGTTTTGACAGAAACAATCCTGTTTAAAATCTATCTCCTTCTAATGTGACAAAAATAAACAAAACAGATTTATTTATAATTTTTACAACATTCTGCATGCACACCAGATCGTACTATAAATGGTTATGAGCCACCACCTGGTTACTGGGGATTGAACTCAGGACCTTTGGAAGAACAGTGAGTGTTCTTAACCTCTGAGCCATCTCTCTAAACATACTAAAATCTGTATACCTAAGGAAGCTAATCAAGACAGAACCTCTGGCTAAGATGTTCAATCTCCATTCAGAAAGGCAAAGAGGATGGACACTGGAGGATGAAGAAAAAGGGGAACAGGACAGGAGCCTACCACAGAGGGCCTCTGAAAGACTTTACCCTGCAGGGAATCAAGGCAGATGCTGAGACTCATAGCCAAACTTTGGGCAGAGTGCAGGGAAGATCATGAAAGACGTGCAAGATAGTAGGACCTGGAGAGAACAGGAGCTCCACAAGAAGAGTAACAGAACCAAAAAGTCTGGGCAAAGGGGTCTTTTCTGAGACTGATACTCCAACCAAGGACCACTCATGGAGTTGGCCCATGGCAGTTCAGTGTCCAAGTGGGTTCCATAGTAATGGGGACAGGGACTGTCTCTACCAGGAACTGATTGGCCTGCCCTTTGATCACCTCCTCGTGAGGGGGGAGCAGCCTTACCAGGCTACAGAAGAAGACAGTGCAGCCAGTCCTGATGAAACCTGATAGACTAGGAATAGAGAGAAGGGGAGGAGGACCTCCCCTATCAGTGGACTGGAGGAGGGGAACAGGTGGGAAAAAAGAAGGGTGAGATTGGGAGGAGAGAAGGGAGGGAGGTACAGGGGGATACAAAGTGAATAAACTACAATTAATAAAAAGGAAAATAATTTAAAAAATAAACAAAATAGTCTTCCAGGTTCTTTAACAACCTGTGATTCTGTTCATTTGGTAAACATAAAATATTTATTAAAAATGAATTGAAGCTGGTTGCTTTTAATACTCCACACTCTGCATTTCTCCAGGCAAATAATAAATTATGGTATCACTATGTACTAAATAATTGTTCTATTCCTTATTTGAAACATCATAATTCCTTGGGAATACATATTTATAATTTCCCCAATGGTTCAGTGTTTCATTATTCATCCATTAATCTGTTCACTCATTAAAAAAGTGTTTCTCAAGTACCTTTTATGTATGCCTCTCAGGTCTAGAGGCTGATTTATCTGTCAGTAACTACAGCTGTACCAGTATTTTAGTTCTATTTTACAGCACAGTTTTCAGTAAGAGCCAATTCCCCTTAATGATCCTTCATTTCCAATATTTTACTGACTAATCATCTACTTAGTACAAATGAAGTATCCTTTGTCAATTTCCAAATAGACAGGCAAAACTTCACTTCAAACATTGTTCCCTAGAAAATCCAGAGAATTCCTAATTCTCACTCCAAATAATAATAGTAATAATAAAGGTAGAAGCTGTTTAGATTGCTTACCTTGTGTATTCCGTATCTACAAAGTACTGATACAAGGTTGGAATCACTTGTGAGCTTCAGTTTAACATAAACCTGGTTCATTTGTTTTTATCAGTATGACTGAGCAGCAGTATGTAAACATGTTTTTATTTTTTTCCCTCTTTCCCACTCTAAACCCTCTTTATAAGTATCTGGATGAATATAGATAAATGTGTATCACACCTGTGTTTTTTAAGGTTTACTTTTTACAATGCATGGCCAAAGAGCTGCACCAAATTACCTTTCTTTTGAAAAATTAATTAACTAATTAATTTTTATTCACTTTACATCCTGATTGTAGTCCCCTCCTACCTTGCCTCACAGTCTCACCTTTCCTCTTTTTCCTTACCTTATTCCTCAGAAAAGAGGAGTCCCCTTTCCCATCCAGCCAGCTCATCAAGTCCCATCAGCACTGACCAAATCCTCTTCCCCTGTGGCCTGGCAAGGCAGTCCCACCAGGAGCAAGTGATCAAAAAGCAGGCAAGAGAGTCTGTATCATATGCAGTCCCTGCTTTCCTTACTTGAGACCCACATGAAGCCTAAGCAGCAAATAGGCTTAAGCCCAGTCCACACATGCTCCTCATGGTTGATGATGCAGCCTCAGCAAGCCCCTCTGTGCCCTGGTTAGTTGGTTCTGTTGGTCTTCTATCACCTGTGGGTCCTTTTCTCCTTCCTCCCACTTTTCCACAAGACTCACTTTTAAGTGGAGTTTAGCCATCTATTACAGGATAAACATATTACAAGGCACAGATCCACAGAAGACAAGTAACAAGGAGGAACCAAGGAAGGATGCATAAATCTCACTCAGAATGGAAAATAGAATAGACATAGATAGTGGTCTAAGACAGGAAACAAAGTAGGAGAGGGAGTGCAGAGAAATATGAAAAATCAGTTGTACACAGTTGCAAGATGTATGTACCAGAAATTGAACTCAGGACCTCTGGGAAAAAAGCCAGGACCCTTAACTGCTACGCCATCTCTCCAGGCTCCATGTGACATCAGTTTTTTTCAGGTCGGGTTTAGGTAGTAGGACTTTTGGGTTACAGCCTTTTTGACATCTCTAGGTTTAAGAGTCTCTTTTTCCAGATACAACCACTCTGGAAATCAATCTGGCACTTCCTCAGACAACTAGAAATAGCGCTTCCTCAAGATCCAGCTATACCACTCCTAGGCATATACCCAAAAGAGTCTCAAGTACACAATAAGGACATTAGCTCAACCATGTTTGTAGCAGCTTTATTTGTAATAGCCATAACCTGGAAATAACCCAGATGTCCCACAAAGGAGGAATGGATACAGAAATTGTGGTATATCTACCAGTGGAATATTACTCAGCAATGAAAAACAAGGAAATCATGAAATTTGCAGGTAAATGGTGGGATCTGGAAACGATAATCCTGAGTGAGCTATCTCAGAAGCAGAAAGACACAAATGGTATATACTCACTCATATAAACATATAATATAGGATAAACCTACTACAATCTGTACACCTAAATAAACTAATCAAGAGGGAGGACTCTTGCTAAAATGCTCAATCCCTTATCCAGAAAGGCAAAGAGGATGGACATCAGAAGGAGAAAAGAGGGAACAAGTCAGGAGCTTGACACAGAGGACCTCTGAAAGGCTCTGTCCTGCAGACTATCAATGCAGATCCTGAGACTTATGGCCAACCTTTGGGCAGAGTGAAGGGAATCTTATGTAAGAAGTGGGAAATAATTAGATCTGGAGAGGACAGGAATTCCACAAGGAGAGCAACAGAACCAAAAAAATCTGAGCACAAGGGCCTTTTTTGAGACTGATACTCCAACCAAGGACCATGCATGGAGATAACCTAAGACCCCTGCCCAGATGTAGCCCATGGCAGTTCAGTGTCCAAGTGGGTTTCCTAGTAATGGGAACAGGGACTATATCTGACATGAACTGATTGGCCTGCTTTTTAACCACCTCCCCCTGAGGGGGGAGCAGCATTACTAGGCCACAGAGGAAGACAATGCAGCTACTCCTGATGAGACCTAATTGACTAGGATCAGAAGGAAAGAAAAGACCTCCCCTATCAGTGGATTTGGGGAAGGGCATGCATGCAGAGGGTGGAGGAAGGGAGGGATTGGGATGGGAAGAGGGAGGGAACCACAGGGGGGATACAAAGTGAATAAAGTATAATTAATAAAAAATTTTTAAAAGGAGTCTTTTTATTTTAAAGAAGCAGACAAAGAAAGAAAGGATGTAAAAAACTGCACTATTATTTTGTTCTTGTATTGGATTTCTGGTCCAATACTACACCGTCACACACAGCTGTTTACATGATTACATAATGTTTTCTTTCTATGTCCTCAGTATCCAACCACAGTTGTAATTTTTGAACACATTTTTAAAATGGAAATTAAAATAAATCTTTATACACAATTAAGTTCATAGCTTTATACTCTCCCCAGTCATCAAAATTGTGAAATACACCATACTTTAAATTATTAAAATGTGAAAAAATATACATCTTAAATATTATAAAATACATTCTATTGTGCATTAGTTTTCATAGTTAATAATGAAATCACTGAGAAATAATTTTCACTCCATTGCCTGAAAGATTGCACATACCTCCTAAACACTGGAATTTTGGCCATGATCTACCACATTCTTCAAATAGTTTGGTTTTAAACAATGGTTTATCTCATGACAATGCCCAGATACCATTGCCACACAGACGAGTGGCAACATGAAAGTCCTTCCCACTGTTGTGTAGGAGTCATTGGCTCAGACAGATCCACAGGAGATCCTAGGCGTGTGGGAGCTGGGGGCCTGCCCTGTGACTGTGAGGAGGACTGAGCATCAGGGCCACCTAGGAGTACCTGGCACCACCCTGGAAATCACAATGGAGAACTGAGCTGCTAGGTTTGGCTTTGGCTCGCCTCGTTTCTTTGTGCTGTAACTGCCCTATTTCCCCACACTTTGTGTATTTCCAATGTTCTTCAGTTCTTCCTCTCTTTGGAAACCCTACCATGGCGTCTTCTCATTCACCGTATCCACAGAGGCAGCTTCTTTTTTTTTTTTAATTTTAATTTTTTATTTAGTCATTGCTAGCATATCAAATACAATTATTTTTCCTACTAATCTTCTATCACATAAGCTTGCTATGCTAACTTATCAGTCTAAAAAGGTTTTATTTAGTTAGTTAGTTTTAATTTTTGTACATTCCATCCAATTCTCTGTTACCAGTGGTTCTCAGTACATTTTACCCTAATGGGAAGACAAGTTCTAACCACTCTTTTATTCAGAAGTCTCAGAAATTTTTTCACATATTTTTTTTCAGTTGGCTTAGAGCAAGTTAGAAACTCTTTCCCATTACATGCACTAGTACAATGAGATAGTAATGTAGCCTTCCAGTTTAGATGGCACCTTCAACCTGGGTTCAGTAATTGTAATTAAAAAAACATTTAAAAGACTCATTTCATAGTTTACTTATGAGAATATGCACATTTTGTTTTATTTGAATTCCTAAAAAATACTCCCACATCATCACTGAAAAGATTTCAAAGGTCACACTAGTGAGCACCCACGCTCTCCTGTATGTGGTTCGCAATAAGCTCTCCCCATTCCCACTAAGTTAGAGCACAGCCTTTACACTTCCTGCAGTGCATTTCACCCTCTCAATGCCAGAGGGCATTTCAGGCCCTATATCTTTGTAAAGCTTTCCAAATATTAAACAAAAATAAATAAGTCTGTCAGCTTGTGTATATGACTCGGCAATTTCATCATCCAGCTGTGTGGCTATTAATCTCATCCAAAAGTATGTCACGAGCTGTTTTGGTAATATCAATACTAATACAATGGCTTAAAATGATGTAGACTAAGCTGATGCTTGGTGATAGCTAGGAAGCCTAACCATAAATGAGCTAATGAAGTCATTTCCCCTCTTGGAAAGCTGCTATGCCATTCTCTGACCTCCACACATGTTCCACACACAGACACACACATGCACACACGCACACACACACACACACAGAGGGAGAGAGAATCAACAGAAAGATAGACAGACAGACAGAAAAAGGCAAGTGACAGAAAAAAACAACAATACTTGCTTTGTTGGAGAACTCTCTGCCTCGTTGCTCGCAGACTTCATGGTATGATCACAGCCACCCAAGGTCTGGAGCATAGTGGGTGTTCATTCGGTGCTTCTGGAATTCGCACTTAGCTTGTCTTTTCTAATTTGTCTTAGTTCAGTGGTTCTCAACCTTTCTAATGCTGCAGCTTTTTAATGTAGTTCCTCATGTTGTGAGTACCTCCAACCTTAAAATTATTTTCATTGCTACTTCATAACTGTAATTTGCCAGTGTTATTAATAAAAATGTAAATGTTTTACAAGGTCTTAGGTGACCTCTGTGAAAGGGTCATTGATCCGCAAAAGGTCACAACCTACAGGATGAAAACCCCTGTCTCTGAGAAACAAGGCATTTACTTCTCTATCTCATTACTTAACTATAAGTTTTTGGGGATTTCACATATTTTTTGTTTTTATTTCTAAAACTAACTGATATATATCTTAACATATCATAGGTATTTATTAAAATATATGGAAGCAAAAAGATGGTGAAGAAAGAGCAAGGACAGGAAGGAAAAGAATAAACCCATTAAAATGTCTTTGCATGGTCAAAAAGATTAATCATATAAAATCTGGGATTTTCAGTTGATAGCTGTAGACCTTTTCAAATAAAAGGAGAACATTTTCTGTTTGGAAAAGCCTTCCAAGATTTACCTTCAATACAGTCAATAAGATATATAATATAAACATATATAATTATATAATGTAAAATAGATGCTATGATATGTAGTAAATATTTTGACATATAATAAGTATAAAAGAACACAGTATGACTACAATGTAAATATATAGCACATTATAACTATAATTCTACCCTTAGCTTTAAGTCTTTCTGTAGCTTTAGTGTTATTTGGTGAACCAAGATCAGAGCCTATCAAGTAGAAATAATAACTTGTAAGTTTTACCTTCTGCAATGTTCTGTGGAGCAATCATTACATCTCGGGCTTTCTGCTTCATTCTATCTTTCCTAATTATGAGATTGACTGTCATGGAAGTTTTCCTTTTCAGGTAACATTTATGATCCTGAACACAGTGATACTTGATCACAAGCATAAGAATGCATGCTATATCAGCTAATCACAAAGTCAGCCTCTGTAGCCATCTACTGCTCTCTCTGTCTCTTCCTCTCTCTCTCTCTCTCTCTCTCTCTCTCTCTCTCTCTCCATCTAAATGTATCTCAATCTACTTATAATGGAATGATATTTAACAGTTGTCTTGGTTAATATTTCTCATACACACACACACACACACACACACACACACCTAAATCAAAAGCAAAAATATTTAAAAGAAGAGACTCATTTCTTGTAAGGCAGAAGGGTATTTGTTGTGTAGAAGATGATGCTAATGAACATTGTGATTACGGATTATTACTTATAGAGAAGCCAGATGCAAAATTTTCAGAGGGCTTATCTGTTTGATTTGTTTAGCATTTTAGATTGGTCATTTATTGGAATGATAAATATATAAGAACAATGGTGATTTTATGTTAATAAAATGCAGTGTTACATTTCAGACCATTTACTTTTTTAACATGTAAATACACCCATAGTAGCATGATCATAATAAAAGCTTTGACCCTCTCATGAAGACTCTTGCTTCCAAAGCTAAACAATTTCTACTGATAATAAAATGACAGAAAACAAAAACAAAAACAAAACAGAGCTCTTGGCAGTGTTCTGGCCTCTTCATTGTACAAAATACAAAATGACAAGATCCTTTAATGTTTTTGATTAACATTTAGTACAGCACTTTATGAAAATAAGACTACCCATTAATACCAATAATCAGGATGTGATTTTTTCCAAGAGCTTTCCTTAAAACTTTCATATAGTATATTTTAATGTATATGAATTAAATAATATCTTCCCTTCTCCATGTTAATATTTACATTCTGCAAATGTAATATAATCAAAATAAAACAGTAATTCTATCCTGTTTTATCACACAACCATTGAGAATAATTATGGCTTGCACATGTGAGTTAGGTATATTTATCATCAAAAAGAATAATCAGAACTTTTCAAGATCCTCTAGTAAATATGAATTGATAAGTCTAACTCAATTGTCAAAACAAACACACACAAAGTTAAAATTAAGTCATTGACTTTTAAAGAGTTTTTAGAGCAAAAGTAGAAATATTTTATTTTAGATTAACTACATAATTTTTCTATCTTTTAATCTGGATCACACAGAACAATCCCAGTGTGTTGCATATAATAGTTTGTGTGCATTTGTGTGCCAGGAAAGACTCAACAACACGTAATTAGGCTGAAAACTGCTATTTCTAATTATAGTTAAATTATTAACAATTCAAAATGAGTTTTAATTATAGCACATATTGTTTAGGAATAAGCTAGTACATGGGCATATGTACTAGCTTAAATACTTTTAACTAGCATTAATGAATTGATTCAATGAACATACATAAAAGAGAATACCAGGCCATCTCCATGAGTGGTCCTTGGCTGGAGTATCAGTTTCAGAAAAGACCCCTGTGCCCAGATTTTTTGGATCTGTTGCTGTCCTTGTGGAGCCCCTGTCCTCTCCAGGCTGCAACCCCTGCACAGATGTAGACTATGACAGTTCAGTGTCCAAGTGGCCTCCATAGAAATGGGGACAGGGACTGTCTCTGATATGAACTGATTGACCTGCTCTTTGATCACATTCCCCAGAGGGTAAGCAGCCTTTCCAGGCCAGATCAGAGAGAAGGAGAGGAGGACCTCCCTTATCAGTCGACTGGGAGAGGGACACTGGGGGGGGGAGAGGGAGGTTGGGATTGGGAAAGGAGGAGGAATGGAGGTACAAGGGGGATACAAAGTGAATAAACTATAATTAATAAAAATAAAAATAATTTAAAAAGAAAAAAAAGAATAAAATAAAAAAAGAATACCTCCACTTGGGTTTTCTTGGATGAAGTAATCATCTCATTAATCTTTTCATATTTTTTTTCTTGTTTTTGTTTTTAGAGACAGGGTTTCTCTTTGTAGCTTTGGCTGTTCTGGGCTCAATTTGTAGATAAGGGTGGCCTTGAACTCACAGAGATCTTCCTGCCTCTGCCTTCCGGAGTGCTGGTATTAGAGGTGTGCATCACCACGCCTGGCCCATTCCATTAATCTTAATTTCAACGTTGCCCTGTTACTTATATGGTGCTGCTAGTTAATAACTCAGGAGAAGCCATCGTGCTACAAACATGTCTTCTTAGATTAATCTGGCAACAGTAAGTGATGCCTACACTCTAAGAGAATTTGAAAAGAAAATCACAGGTATTTGCTTTTCTTTCTCATATTCTCTTTGTTTATAGAAAATAAATAACAGAAAAACTGAGCAGGAAAAAAAATCAAAACACTTATTCTTACAGTACATTCATAGGTAGAAAGAAGATGTCATTTTCCAAGCTTCACACCCCAATTGGTTGCTTTTTCCTCACTGAGCCATGCTACAAGACAAATTTTCTGTTGTGGCCATCAACAAACATACAATAAATGTAACATATAGTTCAGTAACAACAGAGGTAGAGATGAGTTTAAGCGACACTGAATGACAAATTAAAGTAGATAGTCCTAATCCATACCAATGTTTCTTCTAGGAATGAACAAACAACAACAACAAAGATAATAAGATGTAAAAGGAAGTATTT
Organism: Meriones unguiculatus; assembly: GCF_030254825.1. Classification (NCBI taxonomy): domain Eukaryota; kingdom Metazoa; phylum Chordata; class Mammalia; order Rodentia; family Muridae; genus Meriones; species Meriones unguiculatus. Next base: position 96,990,851 of record NC_083349.1, on the reverse strand, counting down.
AGGTGAAAACTCTGAAAATCTTTTAAAGGGAATTAATTCAACTGGTACACATGTTTACATTTTTCTCCTTTGTAATTTATCTACTCATTTCAGAGACACTAATACGACAGCTATAGAAGCAGCAACCATCTTATGGATATAAAAACAAACAAACAAGCAATCAATCAATCAATAGGAAAAAAAATACCAAATAAATTAATCAATAGACTGAACTAAAAAAATTAATAGCCCATATGCTTGGGCAGTTGTGGTCATACTGGATTGCAACATTAGTGCTCCTGTTACTTGATAAAATAAATTTCCACTATTATCAATTTAAAATGACCAACTTAAGCTATCTATCAGCTTGAGTTAACTTTCTAGATAATAAGAAAACATTAAATTATACAAAAAAATGAAAAAGCATTCTCGATATGTTTACGAAATTATTGCAAATGTCTTAGGCTAACTCCCACTATTACCACTTTTAGAGGGAAAATCAAAGTTAATTAATCTGTTAATCTTGCCCCATTAACACACTGTAAAGTCATAATTATTTTTTTTCAGTAATGGCCACAGTTTGCAGAATAAATTTAATGAGAGAAAAGTTTGTTAAAACTTGGGTACTAAAGAGAACTGCTTATTTCTGGAAACTGTTCCATGATCCACATGAAGATACATTATTTAAAGTTTCAGAACTGTTAACAAAATGAGAAAGATACATGAACTATTCTAGGAATAAAGATTTCAGAACTGATGGTAATTATATGATACAAGAACAAAGTACATGGATCTGGGCAGACTGACCAGGGAGAAAAGTTCTGTGAACATAGACATAAAATTACGTTATAAATAAAGCTGTTTCATGCATTGCTTAAAAGGGAATATAATGAATAGTTTATTTCAATACAACTCACTAATTTTATAATTTTATAGATAATGTTATATGAAGCTCATAATAAAGATTAAGATGATTGAGTCTGGAAGAGAGAGATAAGATGGTAAATGGAGAGTACTGCCAGATTGAACCAGATTTACAAGGTGAAGCTAAGTGTGTCTTCAGTCCTCTAGGAAGAAAAGTACTGATAGCTATATACCACCTTTAACTGGATGAAAGAAGGGAGTTCCTGTCACTTGGGCAGATAAACCATGTTATCAGCTACAATCTAGGTATTTGTCCCTTTCAACACTTCAAACATGTTGAAGTTTTATGCTAAAGGCATATGAAGGTGGTACTAATGAGGAATAATCATGAGTTATCATCACTGTGATGACCTTCCCCAGCCTTAGGTGAATACTGTTGAAGGGATTGGAGAATTACAGGCTAGCATATTTGTTAGGTCTCAAATGGGGTAACCCATGCTGCCTGGAGATTCTGCAGAGTTCCCACCAGTGGGCAGATCTTCCATTACCTGTGGTCTTTTAACCCTAGACACTCCTGATTGCAGAAGCAGCCAGCAGAACAATGCCTGACCCCACTTTGCCATTGACATAGCATAGCAGAGATTAAGATACCCCTCTAACACTCCAGCAGTTGATCTGTGTCTCCTTTGTTCTGGAATATGTTTTATTTTTCAGCTAATGTCAAATTTGCATCTGCTCAGGGCTTTCATCTCACCAAATCAAACGCAGAGATTTGTGGAGAGAGTGTCTGCGCACAGCAGACCCTGAACACCAGAAGTCACAAGGACAACACAAAGACAAATGTGTTTTTCTTTTAGGCAAAGCCCAGAACTCTCCCCAGGGGGAGAACTGGCACCCTGCTATAAAAGGGCAGCTGCAGAAGCCACTTGCTACAGGCTTACAGATCAAAATCATGAGTCACCCCAAGCCACCACTCTGTGACTGTCAGGACAACTTTTCATAGGAATGAGTTCCATTTAAAGAGAAATGGAAATGCACCATGCTATGTTCTCCCACTGATGGTGACAGGGAGGCTATGAAACTTGAACTTGATCTGGGTCTGGCATCTTTTGAAAGACGTACAAAGTATCTGGCTATAGAAGGGCTATGTTTCACACTGAGCAATATAATTTACTCTGTGGGAGTCATGGAAGCAAAATTAGAAAGCAGTGGAGGCTGTGGCCAATCACAGAGGCCTTCTGTTTGATTGGTTTGCTTTTCATTTGCTGAAATATAACCTAGGGCCTCATAACCAACTGTCTCTTCAGTAGAAATACATTCTTGTCACTGACAAATGCATTTTCTATTCCCAAACAGAAACTGCTAGGCAGTAGTACCGCAGCAAACACATTGACAAGCTAGAAGCTGAAAGACATATGTATTTTATACCTTTGATAATCAGTAGAATTAAAGGTAAATATGAACAAATGCTTATAGAGACCCATATGTAAAAGGTAAAAATTTTTTCCTTCCCACAAAATTTACCTTAGGAAAACAAGTTCAGGAATTACCTTTTTTTTTTTTTTTTTTTTTTTCTTTTTCTAAAGAGAGCATTATGGCTCTGTGAAATTTCTGCATTTTGACAATAAGGAACAAAAACTAGTTTTGTGCTATCCATACCCAATGAATGTGGGTACCTGGCCTTAGAAATGATCTCAAGTGGAAGAAACACAGATTTTAGTTCATTGATTTCTAAGTCACATTTGAAAAATGGAAAAGCTTTTGAAAAAAAATACTGATCAATGTTACCGTCAACGGATCAAGTGAGAAACGAGTGTGTAACTCATTGCTGGGAAGCATGCTGCAAGATTGTTTTATTACTATTCTAGCGGTTGAGATGTGCTGAAATTGTTGGAAGAGCCAACACTATGGCTGACAAAAACGTTAAGTGAGGTTCCCTGTAGATATAATAGAGAGACACGGGATGAGATAAAATGGTAAGATGTTATATGATGAAAACGGACTTTACAGCTGCTGCCTGCTTCCTTTCAATATGTAAGCTCTGTTCCACCATAAGAATAATATCTGATGGTTTTCCCATTGAGAGCTCTTCTACAAAATACCTGAACAAAACCTCTCAAAAGTAGCAGACCCAGGAAAAGCAAGAAAAGCCTCCTAAACTGATACTACAAAGAGAAACTATAAAGGAAACAAGTGAATGAATTGTGGCAGCCTATGTGCTGGAATGCTGGGGCAGAAAGGTGGGAGGTGAGAGCTAAAGGTATCCACGCAGAGTCTGACTGAGGCTAATAATGATGCATCAGTGTCAGCTACTTAATTATGGAAAATATGTAAACGTAAAATGATAACAAGAGAAGAAAGTGGGGACAGAATTCTTGTGAACTGTGGGCCATTTTTTCAACTCATCTATAAATCCAAGTGTATTCTAAAATGTTTTTATTATTTTTTTATTTTTATTTCTTTATTATTTTATTATTAGTTACATTTTATTAACTCTGTATCCCAGCTGTATCCTGCTCCCTCACTCCCTCCCAGGCCCTCCCTCCCTCCTCCATCTCCTCCCTGCCCCTTTCCAAGTTCACTGATTGGGGAGGACCTCCTCTTCATCTGACCCTTTTATCAGGTATCATCAGGACTGGCTGCAAAGCCCTCCTCTGTGGCCTAGCAAGGCTGCTCCTCCCTTGGGGAGTGGGGAGGTCAAAGAGCCTGCCATTGAGTTCCTGTCAGAAATAGTCCCTGTTCCCCTTACTATGGGAAACCAATTGGTTGCTGAGTTACCACAGGCTTCATCCCAGCAGAGGTTCTAGGTTATATCCATACATGGTCCTTGGTGGAGTGTCAGATTCAGAAAAGACCCCTGTGCCCAAATATATTTGGTCCTTGTGGAGCTCCTATCCTTTCCATGTCATACTAACTCCCCCTTCTTTCATATGGTTCCCTGCACTCTGCCAAAGGTTTGGTTATGAGCCTTAGTATTTGTTTTGATACACTGCTAGGTAGAGTCTTTCAGAGGCCTTCTGCGGTAGGCTCCTGTCCTGTTACTTGTTTTCTCCTATGTCCAATGCACATCTCATTTATCTTTCTAAGTGAGGATTGATCATCTTACCCCATTTCCTCTTTCTTGTTTATCTTCTTTAGGTGTATAGATTTCATTATGTTTAGCATATCTTATAGGTCTATATGAGTGAGTATATAGCCTGTGTGTCTTTCTCCTTCTGGGATACCTCACTAAGAATGATCTTTTCTAGATCCTACCATTTGCCTCCAAATTTCATGATTTCCTCCTTTTTGACTGCTGAGTAGTATTCCATTGTGTAAAAATACCACAATTTCTGTATCCATTCCTCCATTGAGGGACATCTGGGTTGTTTCTAGGTTCTGGCTATTACAAATAAAGCTGCTACAAACATGGTTGAGAAAATGTCCTTGTTGTGTACTTGAGAAATTTTCAGGTATATGTCTGGGAGTGGTATAGCTGGGTCTTGAGGAAGCACTATTCCTAATTGTCTGAGAAAGTGCCAGATTGACTTCCAAAGTCATGGTACCAGTTTACATTCCCACCAACAGATACTCTAAATCAATTAGAAGAAAAAGTGAGGAAGACCTTAGAACTCATCGGCACAAGAGACAACTTCCTGAACAGAACACCAACAGCACAGGCTCTAAGAGCAACAATCAATAAATGGGACCTCATGAAACTGAAAAGCTTCTGTAAAGCAAAAGACACTGTCCTCAGAACAAAATGACAGCCTACAGACTGGGAAAGATCTTCACCAACCCTATATCTGACAGAGGGCTGATATCCAGAGTATATAAAGAACTAAAGAAGCTAAAAAGCAATAAATCAAGTAATCCAATTAAAAAATGGGGTAGCTAAACAGAGAATATAGAATACAGAATTCTATATTCTGTAGAGGAATATAAAATGGCAGAGAATCACTTAAAGAGATGCTCAACATCCTTAGCCATCAGGAAGATGCAAATCAAAACAACCCTGATATTTCACCTTACACCCATCAAAATGGCTAAAATCAAAAACTCAAATGACAACAGATGCTGGAGAGGTTGTGGAGAAAGGGGAACCCTCCTCCATTGCTGGTGGGAATGTAAACTAAAATATTTTTAAACGTGAAGGTTTTTCTCTCTGCACTGTGATGTTCCTATTTTATGTTTAATGAGAGTGAATGGGATTTAACTGTTTTGAGAAGCTGACATGTGTGATAAGGAGAGGATTAAACATGTAAACCCAAGCCTCTGGTCTCCAGGACTATGGCTCTTTACACAGATGGTCTGACAATATGTTCCGACTGTCACTTTAACAAGGAAGTACTCCACTGCTTCACTTCCTTCAAATGTGTGCTTAAACCTTTTCCGTAATGGACTTACCCTGACCAGTGTGTTTAGTGCAATAAAGAACCCTCCCCCTCCCAAGCCTGCCTCCCTTGTTGCCTTCTAACAATTGACCTCTCTAAGATGCCACTTAGTGTCTATTAGCATCATTGTGGTGGAGGATCTAAACCACCAGAAACCTATTCTGTTACTTTAAAAAAAAAAGTTTATTATAATTTATTCACTTTGTATCCCAGCTGTAGCCCCTGTCCCTCCTCACCTCCCAATCACACACTCTACTTCCTTCTTCTCCTCCTATGTCCCTACCCCAGTCCACTGATAGGGGAGCTGCTATGAACATGGTTGAGCAAATGTTCTTGTTGTAAACTTGAGCATATTTTGGTTACATGCCTAGGAGTGGTATAGCAGGATCTTGAGGAATCACTATTCCTAATTTTCTGAGAAAGCACCAGATTGATTTCCAAAGTGGTTGTACAAGTTTACAACTTTTTGTGATTGTTTTTCTCAAGCCTGTAAAGCAAGAGCTCTCACACAAATGAATCTTTATAAATGCCTGTCAAATGACTAAATAAACTTTGTCACCTGAATCTAACATCTAGGATAACAGCATTTTTTTTTTTAGAAGTAAAGATTTTTCTAAAGCCAAAGCAAAGTCATCATTTACAACTATGGAGATATGCTCTCTTTTTGTACTCACTGAATGTTATCTAACACGTTTCAGATCAAGGCATAGGTAATCAGCAATCCTTACTGCATCTGTTTTTCACTGCTCTTCATTGCTCTATGACTTTCTCCTGAATTCACAGTTTTAGAAGTAACTGCAGCATCATTAATTACTTGTGTTCAGTTGTCTCAGTTAATCTGTTGGTGTTATTAAATGAGTCCATATAATGTCAGACATTCTTACTCCCACAGAACATATATAACTTACAAAAATCAGTCTGAGTTTTTTCATTTCCTAAATACTTCCCAGCAAGCCAGATATTTCTATAGAATTACTGAGAAACCTTTAAAGACTTCCTGATTCTCTTTCATGCATAATGCTGTCTTTTTTTCCTGACAGTTGAAATTGGAGAATATTTCTCACCAGTATGTCAGCCTTTATTATACCAATCCATTATTTATGTATAAATTTTATTTATGTATTTATGTATGTATTTACTTATTTATCTTGTGTTTCTATATGAGTATGTCTGTGCCTCATACATATTAGGAATAAAAATTGCATAGAACTGGCATGAAAACATACATATTAATCAATGGAATAGATTTGAAGTCCCAGCTAAAAAGACAGCCACCTGATTTTTTTTTTTTTACAGAGGCCAAAGCCTACACATTAGAGAAAATAGAGTATCTTCAACAAATTGTGGAAGAATGAATTTAGATTCCTTATCTGTCACTCTGCACAAAGCTCAGTTTCAAACAGATCAAAACGTTAACATAACACATGATAGCCTGAGCGTTTCAGGAGAGAAAATATGGAATACAGTTCAAAGTACAGACACAGAAAACGACTTTCTGAACATGTGCTTGGTAATTTTGACCTTAAGTCAACAATTAACAAATGGGGCCTCACACAATTAATATTTTCCTGTACAGCAAAAGACACCATCATTCAAAGTTAAAGGCAGCCTACAGAAAGTTATGTATATGATTACTGTCTAGAATTTGTAAAGAACTCAAAAACTAAATACAAGAAAAAATGAGGATATATTTTCATGTGTCCAGTACTGTGCAGGCTGCCTGTGGAATGCAGAAGAAGGCATTGGATTACCTGGAACTAGAGTTACAGATGGTTGTGAGCCAACATGTAGGTGCTGGTAACCAAGCTCAGTACTTCTGCAAGACGCACATTCCCTTATCTGCTGATTTTTGTACCCTATTCATTCTTACTTGATGCATGCTTATCAGGAAACTATAAATACATGTAGTTAAATAAAAGTGGTTCCTGGTTCACTGAAGCATGATGAGTCCTAGACATGCACCAAAGCTCATGAGCTACCATGGATTCCACCATGCAAACCTAAATGATGAGTGACTCTACCCTCTCAAACTGTTATGCAAATTCAATCTGTCCTTCTTTAAGTTGTTCCATCTGGTATTTTGACACAGTGACCAGAAAGGGCTAAAACGATGCCAGGGGAATAAGATTACAGAAAGAGTAAGTATAAAAACTAAAGTGTTAAAGGAGAATGAAATTCAATGTTCTTGAGAGAACACACATGGCTTCATTAGAAGTAGGAAGGTCAGGGAATCATATGAAAGAAGGGGAGTTAGTATGATGGGGAAAGGATAGGAGCTCCACAAGGACCAAATATATCTGGCCACAGGGGTCTTTTCTGAGACTGACACTCCACCAAGGACCATGTATGGATATAACCTAGAACCTCTGCTCGGATGTAGCCCGTGGTAGCTCAGTAACCAATTGGTTTCCAATAGTAAGGGGAACAGGGACTATTTCTGACAGGAACTCAAGGGCTGGCTCTTTGACCTCCCCACCCCCCAAGGGAGGAGCAGCCCTGCTAGGCCACAGAGGAGGACTTTGCAGCCAGTCCTGAAGATACTTGATAAAAGAGGGTCAGATGAAAGGTGAGGAGGTCCTCCCCAATCAGTGGACTTGGAAAGGAGCAGGGAGGAGATGAGGGAAGGAGGGTGGGATTGGGAGGGAATAAAGGAGCAGGATACAGCTGAGATACAGAGTTAATAAAATGTAACTAATAATAAAAAATAAAATTAAAATTGAAAAAAAGAAGTAGGAAGGTCATTTAGGTATGCTTTGATAATAATAATTGAAAAATCATGTGCAGATTATTTCCATCATCTCTTGGGGGAAGCAGGAGGCTTTCATGTATGCATAAGAGAAGAGAAAGTTTTAAAAGGCGTAAAGAAGTGAAAACAATAATTCCTCAGCAAAAAAGCAAGGAGGCAAAGTGCAAGCCTAAGCAGCTGTAAGAACTGTGCCTTCCACAGGGTGTCACTCAGCATGGGGTGAATAGAGAGCTACACTAAAGGCGGCTGGTAGGTTAGAAAACTAATTAAAGAGCTCATAAAACTTCAAATGAGTACTTTATTCGAAAGATTTCATTATAATATTAACACTAACAGGAACTAGAAAGCCTAAGAACGTACACACCTGAGAAGGGCAACCTGCACAGCTTGCCACATCAAGCGGTACAGGACAACCCCAGATCACCCGGGTTAGGCCAAGCTGTGTCTTAGCAAAGATCAATATCCCTATTCCAGTTTTAAATTTATACTGTAAAGACGCAGTAATAAAAACTACATGGAAGTAGCATGAAAAGAGACTTATTAATGAATGAAATAGATTTGAGGTCCCAGTGTTCCTATAGCCAACTGATTTTTGACAAAGAGGAAAAAAGAAAGCACATTGGTGAAAAGAGAATAACTGTAACTAATTGTTGAGGAATGAAATTAGATCCTTTTCTGTCACTCTGCAGAAACCCAGTTCCAAATAGATCAAATTCCTCAACATAACACATGATAGCCTAGACGTTTCAGAAAAACAAACAAACAAACAAAAAAATACCCCACCACTTCAAAGTTCATAGAAAAGAACTTTCTGAACATGTCTTCGTAATGTAGACATTAAGTCAAGAACTAACAAATAGGACCTCACAGAATTAAAATTTCCATGTCTAGCAAATGACATCACTATTCAAGGTAAAGGGAAGCCTACAGGATGGGAAAACACCTTTATCTGCTATTCATATGATTGCTGTCTAGAAAATACAAAGAACTCAAACACTAAATACCAAAAAATAAAAACCCAGGACATATTATATGAGAAAAATCTATTTTCAATAAAAGAAAAAAATGGGGTAATAGAACTAAACAGAGAGTTCTTACAAGTAAAATGTGAATGTCTAAAATATTTCTTAAACATTCAACATAGTTAGCCATCAGGAAAATTTAAATTAAAACTCTGAGATTTCTAAATGATTAGTCCCAAAATTTGTCTTGCCTAAAAAAAAGTTAGGGGGTAAAAGATGTAGCAGATTTTGAGGAAAGGGCCAACCAATGACTGGCCCAGCTTGAGACCCACGCCACAGACGGAGCCCATCCCTGACGCTATTAAGGATATTTTGCTATATTTGAGACAGGAGCTAGCGTGTCTGCAAGTATGGATGTCTTCGGAGAGGCTTCACCCAGCATTTGATGGAAACGGATGCAGAGAAATCCAGACAAACCTTAGATGGAGCCATCAGAGATGCATAGACCCACAACCAAACATTAAGCAGAACTTGGGGAATCCTGTAGAAGAGGGGAAGGAAGGATTGAGGAGCTAAAGGGATCAATGATAACACAAGACAAACCTACAGAATCAAATAATCTGGACCCATAGGAGCTCAGAGAGACTGAACTACCAACCAGAGAGCATTCATGGGATGGACCTAAGCCCCCTGCACATACATAATAGTTGTGCAGGTGGGTTTTCATTTGGGGCTTATGAAGCGGAAGCAGGGGCTCCTGCCTTTAGATCTCTTTCCCTTAACTGGGCTGCCCTGTCTAACCTTAATATAAGAAGGAGCACCTAATTTTACTGCAACTTGGCATGACAAGGCTGGTTGATATCCATGGGAGGCCTCCCCTTTTCTGAGGAAAGTGAGAAGAGGTAGTTAGAGTTGGGTGGCACTGGGAGGCAGAATGAGAGGGAGGGCCTGGGAAGAGAGGAGGGAGGGGAAGCTGTGATTGGGATATAAAGTAAATAAATAAATAACTAAATAAAAAGAAAATAATTCAGTGATTTAAAAAAAAAAAAAAAAAAAAACTTTGAGATTTCACCTCACCCAAGAAGAATGGCTAAGATCACAAAAGTAAATGACACCAAATGTTAGTGTGAATGTGAGGAAGAGAAAAAAAAAAAAAAACTTAATCACTGCTGGTGTGTGTGCAAACTGGAGCAACCACAGAGAAATCAGTGAGGCGTTTTCTTATAAATCTGCAAACACCTCTACCAAATGACTCAGCAACGGTGTTCACTGGAATAGTCCCAGAGGTCTCCATAGCCTACCACAGAGATACTTGTTCATCCATCTTTGTTACTGCCTTACCCACAGTAGTCAAAAGATGGAAGTAGTTATGAATGAACAATGAAAATGTGGTAATACACACAATCAATTGTTACTTAGCTATAAAGAAAAATAAAATTATGAAATTTGCAAGTAAATAGTTAGAGCTCCACATAAACATTATTATTGAATTAACCTAGATCCAGAAAGACAAACACCTCATTTTCTGTCTCACAGGTGGGTGCTGTCTCTGAACCATTAAAATATGTGTGCTTAAATTTGATTACCAATTCTAAGCCAGGAAACTAGTTAGGGTCTGTGAAGGGGATGAATTTCAAGGGAAAGGGCATAGAACATAGGTTTATAAAGGGTAAAACCAATAATAGGACAGAAAGGGTTAAATGGCTAAGGGGTGGGAGAGCAGGGCAAGAGAATGGTTATAGGGAGAGGAAAATACAGTGAAAACCTGTGAAAAGGCTACATGGAATATTATTACTGTGAGTATTTTCTAAATATATATACAAATGTACACATGTGTAGAAGGAGTTTAAGCTACTTACCCTATAGTTGAGGAACAGTGGATCCCAGACACAGTAGGCTATTAAATAAAACACCCAGTGCCAGATAGAGGTTCCCTCTTTTTGAGTTATTGATAAGTGAAATTTCTACACCTTTACCCCAACCCCAAACTCACAGCCACTGCTCTTGGTTACCCCCCAGAATTTTTTGGTAAAACTACGTTGCTGAAGATACCAATTCCTTGAGTTATAGGAAAAAGAAAAATTAACCTGCTACTATCCTGGACATTTCATCCTACTGGCTAGTTTTCACTGTACTGGAGAGTTCTATGCAGGCTACCAAGGTAGAAAAATAATCAACAGTCTTCAGCAGATGTGAATCCTGTTAGTTTCTCTAAGGATTGGACTGTAAATATCTGCCCAAAGGTGGAAGAGATTTTATAGAAGTAACCAGACAGAACTCATGTTTTTTTATTATTATTATTAACTGGGTAAAAAAATCCATGGCTGTGTATATCATAAGAACTAAGGGAAACCCCACTAAATAAAATTGTAAGAAACTAACCACAAGGTCTTTCCTTTATAAGCAGAGATTAGTCTATTTTCACACATTGTTGGACCCTCTTTTCTTTGAAGTAGATGGATATTGATAGAGAAGGTGGTCAATGTGCAGAGAATAAGAGCCTGAGCTGTGTACAGCCCTAAATGAGGCATCATATTGAACCTTTCCTTCTGCATCAGGGCAATCATTGAGAAGGAGCTAACAAAAAGATTGTATGAGCTAGATGCAGTGAAAGAATGAAGCAAAACTGAGTTATTGGACGTGAGAGCACTGTGTGTAACAGAAGGGAGTCCTGAGGTCCCTTCCCTGTCTCACTACCTATGGTCAATTTATGACTTCTGGTGGAGGGGGAGGAGAAAGACGATTTTCTTCAGGGTTGTGGCCCAGAGGAGGCAATTCATGCCCCAGTAGATGTTGCTATTCATCTACTCTGCTACTCAAGCAGCACCAAGTGGACACTGGAGAAAAAGAAAGCAAAACAGTATGTTTGAGGAGAAGAGTTGTGAGGGGAATAGGTGAGGAATTGGAGGGGAAAAGAATGGAGGATGGGGTAGATTTGATAATTCACATCTTTACATTAAAATAAATATTAAAAACAGTTCTGATGTCATTGGTGGATTTTGTGTAATTTTATCTTTTCTGTATACAAAACAAATAGTGACATTCAAATATGTTCTGGTTATAATTTATTTCTTTTTATTATGTTTTTTTTTAGTCTCTTAAAGAGATTTATTGCCTTCTCTAAGTGTTCAGCAGTATGGAAAAAGATGGAAGAGTTCTCCCAGAGAACAGCAAAGACAGTCCTTTTCCTGCCTTCACTTACAAGTTTTTTTCTTTTAAAAATTATTATTTTTAAAATTTTTTCACTTTGTATACTGGTTGTAGTCCCCTACCTCATCTCTTTCATGCCTTATCCTCCCTCTTTCTTCCCCCCTATCCTTCTCTCATAGATTGAAGCAGATGCAGAGTACATCTATTGGTCAGAGTACAGGGAATCATCTAGAAAAGGAAGGATATAGAAGGACCCAGAGGGGACAGGAGTCCCACAAGGAGTCCAACAAAGTCAAAAAAGCTGGGCCCAAGGGAGACTGCAGAGATGATTTCATCTACCAAAGACCATGCATAGAGAGAGCCAAGACACCCCCCACTTGCTCAGATGTAGCCCAGAGGCAGCTCAGTGTTCATGTGGGTCCCCTAGTAAGAGGAGAAGAGACTGTCTCTAACATGAACTCTGATGCCTGCTCCTTGATCACTTCTCTAAGGTGCATAAGTCATAAATGCAGCAGTGAAAAACACTTTCAGTATTGACTGTCATTTTATATTTGAAATACACAGAAATCCCATAACCAACACTACATACACCAGATCAGTGGATCAGTGCCATTTTAGGCAAATGGGCATAAGAAAAATTGTCAAATGGCCCTTTTGTTATAATTTACTGGTTAGGGGAAGTGGTGGTGAAACTACTAAAATTTAAATGGTAATTTCACCTTAATTTATTATGGTGCTATTCAATGCTTCAGAACATGATTTTGTAAGATGGATAGATGCTATGGATCTGAACTGTACTTGTTCCTGAGGTCTGTATTGAGTTATGTAATTTCTGCATGCCAAAGTTTGGGCTAATATAATTTTATACTACCTCATTAATATTGTTTTAGAATATTTTATGTTACCTAATATATATATATATATATATATATATATATATATGTAGTCAAGATTTTTCTTGGCTGTTCTTGGATATTTTGATTTCCACATAAATATTTTAAAAGATAATTAATTTACTAAAATCTGTACAAGGTTTTGACCACAATTACAAAAAATGTATGAGCACCTTTTGAGAATTGTTGCCACAAAATATTGTGTTGTAAGAACTATGAACATATTAATAGTCATATAATTTGTGAATAAATGTCTTGAATGGAATTTATCAATTTATTTCTATACATTTGATTTTACTAATGTTAATATCAATAGTTCTCTTATTAAATTTATTAGTAATTATTTACTGCTGCAAAACTTAATTCTGTCTATATTTACACTGAGCTTGCAAAATGAAAATTTAGTGAAATCTAAAAACTCATTAGTGTAGCTGTGGATTTTCTGTGAAGAGAGAGAAGTTTCTAATAAAATATGTGCAAGACAGAGAAAAAACTTTGTTTTTAAAATTTTATGATTTATCTATCTATCTATCTATCATTTATATATTACAATTTATTCACTTTGTTTCCTGGCTGTATCCCCTCCCTTGTTCCTCCCAGTCCTGTTCCTGTCTTCTACTTATGCCCATCCTGTTTGCCCTTCTGAATGAGGCTTAAGCTTCTTCCCTAGTGTCCTCCTTGTTGTTCAGCTTCTTTAGGACTATAGATTTTAGTATATTTATCCTATATTATATGTCTAATATCCACTTATAAATGAGTATATACCATGTGTGCCTTTTTGCTTCTGGTATATCTCACTCAGGATGATCTTTTTTAGTTTGCCTGCAAATTTCATGATTTCCTTGTTTTTAATTGCTGAGTAGTATTCCATTGTGTAAATGTACCACAATTTCTGTATCCATTCTTCAGGTGAGGGACATCTATGTTATTTCCTGATTCTGGCTATTATGAATAAAGCTGCTATGGACATAGTTGATAAAATGTCCTTGTATGGTTGAGCATCTTTCGGGCATAGAAATTTGTAATGTCAGAAACTCACATTCTACTTCCTCTTTATCTTTTATTCCCTCCCCTTTTGAAGCAATAATGCCTTCAAGCAGAAATAGTACCTACTGTGACTCTGATTTCTTATGCTCTCTTTATTCATTCGCCAAACTATGTGAATTGCATTTTCCTCACCTGAGTCATCACTGTGTCTTCAATCAGTTGCTACACTTCAGATGTCCTAACCAGGTCCTTTCAAAGAGGGTCCAACTAGACTCCTCTTACCATGTTTCCTCACTGGAAAATTGTCACACCATTCTCTTTGGAGACCTTCTGAATTCATGTTTAATTTTACACATATGACATGAATCAGTATGCATATTCTTAAATGGTGGTTTATTTCCTCACTTAGAATACTATGTCCTATAGGTCACTTCTCAGATTGCTGACCTGAGACTATGTCCATATATAAATGTGTAATATTGCACATCTGGCTTGTATGAGTTGAATATCTAGAATGTCTGGGCAGCTTAGATTTTCTATTACATTTATAGAAATTCAATTTTTACATTTTGTTTTTCCAAAGTGCCAGAAAACTATGAATAAAATTATCAACATTAATCATTAGAATGACATTCTAATTATTTTGTGCTTCTTGGTAACAAATTGCTGAGCCAGACAACTGAGCAATGTAAAGATTTTTAAATCAGCTAATCAACCAACCTTCTTGAAAGCTTTGGAATAACCTATGTTTGTCCTGGAGAGCAGAGTCCTGAGAATAATATCTAAAATCATAAGTGACCTCAGAATGTTGAGTCATAATCATAGTCTGTTTGCTATATAAAAAATATTACCAGTGTCCTTGGTAGTTCTATAAAGGAGATATATTGAGGAGAGATAATATTTTTAAGGGAGAGTTTCTCTACAGCAACCACATTTCACATTCCTAACTTGCAGATTCTGAGGAGTCAGCTAAGGCAATATTATCTGATGTAGAAAGATCCATAGATATGACAGTGTTGACAGTCTGATAACTACATAAATAATGCTTTATAACTCTTACACCCAGCATTACTATGACCCAAATAAAGTAATTTAGATGTCCTTAAACCATTGATGGCAATGTTTATGACTTTTTCCTTTGGAGTCTCTGCTAGCAACTGAGTAATGAACTGATCACCATTAATTTTTTTCCAATGGGCAGAGCTTTTATATATGCTTATTTAAAATGAACAGCATATTCATGAGAATATCAATTTTGATTTATTAATCTATTCCTTTGCAATCTGTAACAATCCAGAATTATTTTTGTATGACACATTCATTTCTGTTACATTCTGTTAAAATTAGGATTTCCTTCCTCAGAAGAACAACAAATGTATCAGAACACAGTAAAGGCACTCAAGGGAAACAGTGCTACAAATAAAAAAAAATCTCATTCACTATTTCATTGTTCATAGTCTTCAGATTGAAAGTAGAACTCCTGTGTGCTCCAGTCAAATCATTTAAAACTACTTTGAAAGACCAAATTGAAGTTCATGTACTCAACAAATCAAAGTGGAAATAAGCTGTCTAAAAGCCTAGTGGAGCATGATGAGTAGCACTGTAATTTTTCATGTAAGTCAGTCAAGTTTCCCCGGCATGAGGTTCTGCCATGGCTACCGTGCTTTAGGTTGTCCTCCCACTCTCACCTGGTGCCTGGGAAATGTTAGGAGGCCTCTTTAGTAAAAGTGGAACTTACATAAAATATACAACCTTCACTGTGTAACTGCGAATGCAGATCAATACATAACATAAAGTTTACATACAGTTAGAAACCCTAACTAGATATCTCTGTATGCCTTATATTTAGCTTTGGTATTACATATTATCCCTTCAGTACAAACTATTACAAAGGAAATGATAGAGTACAGCCTAAAGTGATAGTGTTTGCACTTTCACTTTATGAGATGAGATCACATACTTGATCATTTCAGATAAGGAACAAAAAATATACCTTTAAAGGCTGACTTACAAGTCAACCAGTTCATTGGGCTTATTTGCAGAGAACAGTGAGCAGACACTTACAGGAGCATGGGGAAGCCAAAGGAGCCAAGCTTCCTGGATGGAGTTCATGGAGTTCCCCTTTCAGTTAGTCTTCTGCTGTCTATAGCTTTCTGGAACTGTAAGACCACGCACACCCGAGGGAAAACTGCATAAAGATGGCAGGGAGCCACAAGGTGAAATACCTGAGCTCTCAAGAGAGGGTCTGATGATTCTCCTCACCCCTTCCTATTGTGAGGAATTCCTGGAAGAGCAATCGCTGCCATGCTCACAGGATGGTGTATTACAGGTAGGAACACTAAGTAAGGTAACAGACACCTGCTTTGTCTTTGATGAAGAAACATCCTCCAGTGTTGAAAAACACACTTCATTGTCCTCAGAATTGCATATAAATGAATACAGACATATTCATGCATATATAGGAAAGCCTAGTTCCCATGATGATAAAGTATTGGGGGAATCTGGGAACCATTAAGAGGAAGGACCTAGGCCTCTTTGTTCATCTGGGATGTTTGTCATATGAGTTTGGAGGTGACTGTCAGACCTAGTCTCTCTCATTTTGCTCTGATTCATCATTTGCTTCTCCACCAACTTTCTTATTGGTGTCCTGCCTTCACCAGAGGCCAAGATCACATGGCCACCCATTACTGGTCTTTAAACTATGAAAACTTCTCCATTTTGATAAGCAGCCTATGCCAGACACTTTACTGAAGTTACACAGAGCTGACAAAATCTCAGAACATCTCTGAGCATCATTTTTCTGATGTGTGATACGTTAAATACATACATTTTAAATACCTCTTTAAGCTTTAAATAAAGTGACTGATGTTGTAGCCTTTGAGCTCTGCAAACTATAGGGTATATACAGCCTGTTCACTATTAATTTTCTTCTTTCTTGATATACTGAACAGCATGTTTATTCAATCACTTCATCAATTTTCATTATGTGTAAGCCACTAATCAAAGCATCCACAGTAAATAAATAAATCAATTCTAACTTTCATGGATTTTTCAACAAGATATGCATAAATAATAAAATATGTTGGCATTTATTAGTAGTGGAAGGAAAATAAAGCAAAGTAGGGAAGCATGGATTCTAGAGTGGGACACGTGAGTTTCAGTGTGATAGTAGGTGCCAGCCTTTCCACATAGACATGTGGAAAGAGAATGTTTCTGAAGTAGTAAGATCCAGTTCAAGTCCAGACATTGTAATCTCACAGTTAACCAGATGAGAGCCAGAGTGGATGGTCACATAAAGGACATCAGAGTAGCAACAGGGAACCACCATGAAGGGCTTTGTTGGCCGTTGTCATCAAACTGTCATGATGGCTGACAACAGCGAAGATAAACATTTCATATGTTCACATTATGAGGTCAGGTTCTTCTATTTCCTTCTACAGTCAAGGGCCTTTGTGGTTTCCTAGGACAGCCCACAAGATCCAAGATCCAGAACAGACTTTGCCTTACAGTTCTCTGATTAGCCTCTTTATGTCCACCAGCAACCTGTACTTCTGTGTACTAGGGCATGTGCATATTCTCACATTCTAGGGGAAGCACCGTCTGATCACCACAATGTATACATAAAGATAAGTAAGTAGTAGAAGAAAGGTGCTTGAAATGCAGTGTAAGAGCCATCAGTTTTTATCGCACACAATCTCTAGGTTGAGAAAGTGGCTCTGTGTAGTAGAATTTTAATTCAGAACATGGCTGCTCTGGCAAGAGATCACATCCAAAACCTTCTAGGTCTGTGTGATACAACTGGAATACAAATATGCCTTTAATCTCGAGAGATAGAGTGAAGCAGAGCTCCGAGTTCAAGGCCAGCCTAGAACAGAGCAAATTTCATGTAAAGAATAGTTCAAGTCCAGTTATGGTTGTATATGCCTTTAATTCCAGCATTCCAGAGACAGGCATGCAGATCTCTGAGTTCTAGTCAGTTCTGTTCAGGCAGTTCAGTTGAGTTAGTGAGTTATGAGGCAGTGCAATAAAGTTGAATTTGTGGCAGTTGAGTTCCTGAAACCAGAGGCAGTTTTACAAGGAGAGTTTTAGAGAGACAGGAAGAAAGAATAAGCTAGACACAGATAAAGAGAGAGTCAAAATGAGCCAGAGAATAAGAAGGAGTCAGAAGATTAGAACATATTGCCAAAGTCAGTTTGAGCCCAGCAGAGAAATTCAGTCAGGGGCTGAGATAAGCCAGTTTAAATCAGTCAGCCTGGAGAGGAGCTTGAGCCAGAACAGTTGAGTTGAACCAGTGAACCAGCCAGCCAGATCTCAGAAAGAGCTAGAGTGAGCTTATTCAACACTAAGTCTCAGAGGCTGAAAATATTCTAGGCCTAGATTAGATTACACAGAGGCTAGAAGCTCCCAGGACCAGGTCTAGGTTAGCAGTAAGCTTTCAAGATGATAATTACATTAGGGAAATAAAAGCAACTTTTACAGCTTGGAGAAGTACAAACTCTCCAATAGGAAAGTCTTTTTGTGATAAACAATGAGTAATATCCAAATATTGGAGATTCAGATACCTGGAAGTTATGATTTAAGCAAAATCAATGCCTTGTCTGGTGGTGAAATATAATCAAGTAGGAAGAATATGTCCACCACCACCATGCCATGTTTCTGTACTGCTTTGCACACCAATCTTCGTTAAAACAAATGCCCCTAAATGTTAGAGAGGTGTGGCAAAGGTAATTTTGTTTTACAATTTTAGGCCCAAGATCAGACCCAGAAACAAAGATGCTGTCTTAGTTAGGGATTCTATTGCTGTGACAGAACATCATCACCAAAAGTCAAACTGGGGAGGAAAGGGTTTAGGGGCCTTACACTTCCACATTGCTGTTCATCACCAAAGAAAGTCTGGACAGGAGCTCCAACAGGGCAGGATCCTGGAGCTGGTACGGAGGCCTTTGAGGGACACTGCTCACTGGCTTGCCCAGCCTGCTTCATTACTGAAGCCAAGACCACCAACCCAGGGATGGCACCACCAATAATGGGCTGGACTTTCCCCCGTTGATTGCTAATTGAGAAAATGCCTTATACATGGCTCTAATGGAAGCTTTACCTCAACTGAGGCTGTTTTCTCTCTGATGACTCCAATGTGAATCAAGCTGATACACAAAATCAGTCAGTACAGATGCACTCTAGAAACTATCATAATGCTAAGACAAAGTAGGTAATTGTCTTTCACTGTTACACAGTTTGGTGGGAGGCAGGGCTCTTCTATTTCCCTGTTACTACATAAACTAGGACTGAACCCAAAGTTGATGATTAATTCAAAGCTGATGATTAAAATCGATGAGAGAAAGTAAAGTAGCACTGAAATAAAATACAAATTAAAGAGAAAACAGCCTGGTACATGCATGCTTTGCTTATGATGAGCTTTGAGAACCTACAGTGCTAACAGGGAGCATTCTACACTTGTATTGACTGTGAACTCAACTGTCAAAGGAGCAAAATGTCTTAATTTTAATTTTAAAGATTGTTTTTGGACAAATGAACCAATTTCTTTTTTAAAATACTCTAATTTAGCACTTCAATTAAGCCATCTAGAACACAAAAGAATATTATAACAGATGTTAACTCTTGATTTTATCTTTTTCTATAAAACAAGGGCTCTTTTAAATATGGCTTTTGGTTTTTGCCACTTCCATAATTTTAATGGCTTCAACATTTTTTTCCAATATATGTTAACAAAAGAAAAATGATGGAAAGATTTTTATCTCTTCAAGGGTCTTTGAGGTTTATCAGTGTTTTTGTTATTTAATTTTTATTTTCTGTACTGCTCCATGAGCAGAGTTTGTAGCTCGACATTCCAACCCAACAGTTTGAATGGTGGGGACACCATGCATGGCTCTTTACCATGCATGTTGTTTCCACAAGCCTTAGATTATTAAACAAAAGCTGCTGTGCTGAGGATGTCATAATATGAAGTTGGTAGGGAGGCTTTAGAGCATCTCAAATAATACAGACTCTTACCATTCTTCTGGTTTGCCCACCAGAACTAAGTTCTTATTATTGAAGATATCACATACCTTGGGTGTATGATAATGAGATAACAAGCTGGATCTGAACTGGAATCCTTCTCCCTACTGGCTGAGTTTCAAAGTCCAAGAGGGTACTGTGCAGACTACTGCAAGAGAAACATTACCAATATTTGTAGACAGCTGTGAACTTTACACTCTGTGGGACCAACTTACCAAGAAAGAAGTGACCACATAGGCAATAGAAGCACTGACTGTTAGGAGAATATACAACTGTTCTCTGATTGGATTTGAGACATTTTCCACAGAAAGAAATACATATATGGAACTATAAACTTGGTCAAAACATTGTTGGTGGGGATCATACCCCTCAGTTAAGGAAACTAAATAATGTTTAGCTGAACTGACAGTTCATCAAACTGCCTTCTGAATATTTGCCTGTATCTAATATAAATGCTACCCACAGCCATAACCAAACAACTATTTTTTTGCAGTGAATAGTTGTAAGTACAAGGTTTATAGCTACACAAGATCTGGGGTTTATGGCTGAGAATAAGTGGTAGATGAATGTTCGATTCTAAACAAGTCATTTATACCATCCTTTCGAAGGATCAGTGAACATTGCAGAAGAGAAAGTGGAGGAAATGCTAGAGTCCAAAATTAAGGAGAAAGGTTCTGAGATGTCATGTTCTGAACAAGACAGAGCAGTTGCGATTACAAACAGCAACTACAGACACCAACAATATATCTGCTTAAGAATGGCCCCAACAAAAGCCAGTTTGAACTATTAACTAATGATAAATTCAAGAAGAGGGAATTATTGCCTTCTGTTGTATAGACACTAATGACCCTACCTGGCTCCAAAGCATAGTCCCAATCCAACAGTTGTGCAGATAATCCCAAGTAAATTAACTGAGTTGCAAATCAAATTGAAAGCCCATGTAATTTTGGAAAAAATGCTGTTAGAAATGGGATATATTGATAGGTATGGTAGACAATTAAGAGTGTGAGTTTATAATCATAATATACACATGTATGAAATGTTCAAATAACAAAATCAGTAAATAAATATACAAAAAAGAAAAAAGATAGCACTCCACAATATCTAGTATATCTTTTCCTAGGAATGTAGCTATATCAGGTAAAATTGTAAGTAATTACATTGATGAGTAAGCTGTTATTGTGGTTCTGAAAATTATGGTTGCTCATCACTAAAGTTTATTTAAGAAACCAACTTTCCATCAATCAGAGACATGGTAGAAAATTGACAGAGGCCTTCATCAAAGTCTTTATAACCTTTGAAATTATAAAACATGACTGCGTTAGAACTTGTACACCACAATCTTACTGACATTTTTTTATGCTACAGAAAGATGATACAGTTTAATATAAAAATATTCAGACAAATTCTTTCATTTTTGAAAAAGTATTTTCTTTAAAAGATGGATTTTTATAATTTTTATTTTTTATATTAATTAGAGGTCATTTACTTTCTATCCCAGCTGTAGCCCCTCCCTCATTCCCTCCCAATCCCACCTTCCCTCCCTCATCTCCTCCCTGCCCCTCTCTAAGTCCACTGATAGAGAAGACCTCCTCCCCTTCCATCTACCCTAGTTTATCAGGTCTCATCAGGACTGGCTACAATGTTCTCCTCTGTGGCCTAGCAAGGCTGTGCCTCCTTCAGGGGAGTAGAGTAGATGCCAAAGAGCCAGCCACTGAGTTCCTGTCAGAGACACTCCCTGTTCCACTTACTAGGGTACCCACTTGGCTGCTGAGCTGCCATGGGCTACATCTGAGCAGGGGTTTTAGGTTATATCCATGCATGTTACTTGGTGGAGTGTCAGTCCCAGAAAAGAGCCCTGTGCCCAGAAATATTTGGTCTTTGTGGTGCTCCAGTCCTCTACAGGTCTTACTAATTCCCCCTTCTTTCCTATGATTCCCTGCACTCTGCCCAAGGTTTGGTTACTAGTCTCAGCATCTGCTTTGATACACTGCTAGATAGAGTCTTTCAGAGGCCCTCTATGGTAGGCTCCTGTCCTGTTTCTTGTTTTCTCTTACTTTCAATGCACATCCCATTTGTCTTTCTAAGTGAGGATTTATCATCTTACCTTGGGTCCTCCTTCTTATTTAGCTTCTTTAGGTATACAGATTTTAGTATGTCCTATCTTTTGGTCTAGCATCCACTTATAAGTGAGTATATACCATGTGTGTCTTTCTGCTTCTGGGATATCTCACTCAAGATGATCTTTTCTAGATCCCATCATTTGCCTGCAAATTTCATGATTTCCTCATTTTTGATTGCTGAGTAGTATTCCATTGTGTAAATGTACCACAGTTTCTGTATCCATTCCTCAGTTGAGGGACATCTGGGTTGTATCCAGGTTCTGGCTATTAAAAATAAAGCTGCTACAAACATGGTTGAACAAATGTACTTGTGTACTTGAGCCTCTTTTGGATATATGCCTAGGACTGCTATAGTGGGATCTTGAGGTAGCACTATTCCGATTTGTCTGAGAGAGTACCAGGTTGATTTCCAAAGTGGTTGTACAATTTTGCATTCCTACCAGCAATAGAGGAGGGTTCCTCTTTCTCCACAACCTCTCTAGCATGTGTTGTCACTTGAGATTTGATCTTAGTCATTCTGATGGGTATAAGGTGAAATCTCAGGGTCATTTTCATTTGCATCTCCCTGATGGCTAAAGATGTTGAGCAGTTCTTTTTACATGTTTCTCTGCCATTCAATATTCCTCTACTGAGATTCTCTGTTTAGCTCCATACCCCATTTTTAAATGGATTGCCTGATTTATTGCTTTTTAACTTCTTTAGTTCTTTATATATACTGGATATTAGCCCTCTGTCAGATATAGGGTTGGTGAAGGTTCTTTCCCAGTCTGGAAGCTGTCAATTTGTTCTGATGACAGGGTCCTTTGTTTTACAAAAGCTTTTCAGCTTCATGAGTTCCCATTTATTGATTGTTAATCTTAGAGCCTGTGTTGTTGGTGTTCTGTTCGAGAAGTTTTCTCCTGTGCTAATGAGTTCAAGGCTCTTCCCCACTTTTTCTTCTAAAAGATTTAGTGTGTTTGGTTTTATGTTCAATTCTCTCATTGACTTGGACTTTAGTTTTGTGCAGGGTGATAAGTATGGATCTATTTGCATTTTTCTACATGTAGACATCCAGTTGGACCAGCACCATTTGTTGAAGATGCTGTCTTTTTCCCATTGAATGGTTTTGGCTTCTTTGTCAAAATCAAGTACCCATATGTACATGTGTTTACTTCTGGGTCTTCTATTCTATTCCATTGATTCACCATCCTGCTTCTGTGCCAATTGCTCTGTAGTACAGCTTGAGATCAGGGATGGAGATGATACCTCCAGATGATCTGTTGTTGTACAGGATCGTTTTGGAGATTCTGGGTCTTTTGTTTCTCCATATGAAGTTGAGAATTTTTCTTTCACGGTCTGTAAAGAAATTTGTTGGTGTTTTGATGGGAATTGCATTGAATCTATAGATTGCTCTTGGCAGAATGGTCATTTTTACTATGTTAATCCTTCCAATCCATGGGCACAGGATATCTTCTTCAATTTCTTTGTTTCAGAGACTTGAAGTTTTCTTCAAACAGGTCTTTCACTTGCTTGGTTAGAATCACACCAAGGTACTTTATGTTTTTAGTGGCTATCATGAAGAGTGTTGGTTCCCTCATTTCTTTCTCGGCCTTTTTGTCTTTGGTATATAGGAGAGCTTCTGATATTTTTGAGATAATTTTGTATCTAGCCACGTTGCTGAAGGTGTTTATCAGCTAAAGGAGTTCTCCGGTTGAACTTTTGGGGTCACTCATGTATACTATCATATTATCTGTGAATAGTGATATTTTGACTTCTTCCTTTTCTATTTGTATCCCTTTGATCTCCTTTAGTTTTCTTATTGTTCTAGCTAGGGCTTCAAGTACTATGTTGAAGAGATATGGAGAGAGTGGGCAGCCATGTCTTTTCCCTGATTTCAGTGGGATTGATTTAAGTTTCTTTCCTTGAGTTTGATGTTGGCTATAAGCTTGCTGTATATTGCCTTTACTATGTTAAGGTATGTGCCTTGCATCCCTGATCTCTCCAAGGCTTTAAACATGAATAGGTGTTGGATTTTGTCAAATGCTTTTTTAGCATCTAAGGAGATGATTGTGTGTTTTTTTTTCTCCTTCCGTTTGTTTATATGGTGGATTATATTGATGGATTTCTGTATATTGAACCACTCTTGTAAGCCTGGGATGAAGTCTACTTAGTCATGGTGGATGATATCTTTTATGTGTTCTTGGATTCGGTTTGCCAGTATTTTATTGAGTATTTTTGCATTAATGTTCATAAGAGAAATAGGTCTGAATTTCTCTTTTTTAATGGGTCTTTGTGTGGTTTAGGAAAATGGATATTTTTTAATTCACATACAAACTATTGAGTTTTATTACAGCACTTATTTATTTACTTATCTATCTATCTATTTATTTATTTGTCAAAATTTTACTATGAAGGAATAGTTGGTCTAGGATTCACTATGCTGACCTGGCTTGCTTCAAACTTTCAGAGATCTCCCTACCTCTACCTCCTTAGTGTTGGTATGAAAGATGTGTGCTTTCACAGCTGAGCACATTTTCATATGCACTTCATAATACCTCCCTCCCTTCCTTCCCCTGACACTCTCTCCAACTCTTGCTGCTCCAATCTCTCCCCACAGTAACTCCCCATCTGCTCCCATACACTTGTATTTTGTCACCTTCATCTCTTAAGATCCCTTTCCTTCTCTCATGAACCCCTTACAATTTCATATACTGCACACCTATATACCCACATATAATCATATATACAAATATTAAAATCTACTGTGTGGTTGCTTATATGCTGTATGGTTGACTGGAAGTCATCAGAGCTGGACTTTTCCTTCTGTTTTCCATTATCCAACCCTTGGGAAGCTGCTGGTATATATGTTGCCTTCATTAGGATTTTTTAAAAACTCTAATAGAATTGTCCTTGAGCTTTAATAAATGAAAACCTAGGCACTGCATATCAGAGAAAGTTTTAATATTTGTCTCCCTGAGCCTAGCTTATTTTGTTTAACATAATTTCCAATTCCATCTCTCTTCTTTTTGATGGCATAATTTCATTTTTTTACTGAAGAATAATAAAATTCCATTTTGCATGTGTACCACATTTTCTTTATTCATTCATCTACTGATAGAGTTCTCAACTGGGCCTATTTCTTGGCTCCTGTGAAAACTGCAGAAGCAATCATGAATATCTAAGTATTTCCATGCGATTTACAGTCATTTGGGTATACTCCCAGTGTGGTTTTATTTTGGTTTCTCTTTAGTAACTTCCATACTGATTTCTATTGTATTACAAAAGTTTGCATTCCTACTTTTTCCCCTTAGGGCACACAAATGTGTGTGTGAAGACAAGTAATCTTCAAAACTCTAATTGACAATATTGCACAAAAAGCAAAATCAAGCCCCCTGTAAAAATTAAACAGAAAAAAATAACCCTAGAATAATGTTTCAATAAAACATGAAATAGTGTGATGTTAATAGATTAATGGAAACATCTTTTTCATATTTTGTGTACCTAGCCCTTCCACCCTCGCCATTGAATTTGCCTGAGTTGCAGTCATTTATTGCCTTTGCCTCAGGAATAACTATTAGTTTTCTATCACCCTGTTAAAGGAGAGTCTAGTCAAGGTAACATTGTCCTAATAATGTCTTATACTGGAAGTTTGATTCACTGTTTTGTTGTTGTTATTTTGCCTTTACTACAAAGCAGCAAACCAACATTATAGATAATTATAAATGTATTACATTTTACAGTCTCATCTTTATTTTACAAAACTATTTTAAGTGTCACCATCTTTTAATTGCTTATGAAATTTGGTTACATTTGTCAATAAATAAAGGAGATATGAGATTCATTTACCATTTTCCCCTGTCTTATCATCCACCTTGCTTCCCTTTATTTTAATGTTCATTGTCTTTCACTAGTTAAAATCATTCCATAAGGTTACATTTTCTAATTTAGATAAGCACAACACCATGCCTCCTTCCTGCAGGTGTTGTATAAAACTTGCTTTTTATAAGACATTTGTGTAGCTATTTTTTCTTCTTTATGACTGCAACTATGACTTGGAAACTACATGATTATTTTCACAGACATAATGGACTCAGTTATTTATCTTCTTGAAGCAATAAGAGCAGTCAATGTATGGTAGCCATTTTATGATGTAATGATAAAAGAATATTACTGAATTATTCAATCTATCATTGGCATCTACAGGAATATGTGTAAAAGAGGCAGGAGAAACCAAAGGAAGAATTCAAAGGCAGTGCTTAAAAGTTTGAGGATAAGATTGTGAGTTATTTTATGCCTCCTCCAAAATAAGCATTAACAAACAGAAGTAGCTCACTGAGTTCTTGCAGGAGTTGAGATTAGAGTACACCAATTGTTTGTTCAGTGCAAAATTATCAGTCCCCCAAACTTGAATACAAATAAGATTGAACAGATTATATTTAGGAATACATATTTTATATGTATGCATATATATATGTATTAAAAAACAATTGTTGAAAAGAAGACTTGAATTTGTTAGAGAGCAGAAAGGGGGTACATGAGAGTGTTTGGAGAGAGGAAAATGGAGGAAATAATGTTGAAATTCTATTATAATCTCAAAAATAAAATACAGAAACAAAACAAAGCTAACAACACCAAAACACTTTTACTATCCTCAACACTGGATTAAGCACTGCAGCCTCCTCCCATTGACAGCTTGTTTCAGTTGCATCCAACCTCAAATTCTTTCAGGTCTAATACCAAATCTAGATCCAAGATGCTGCCCTAACAGATGTCTTTTTATGATTTGTAGGTATTGTCCAAAAGTAGTTTGATCAGAATAACCCCAACAGCCTATATGCTTGAATGCTTGGCTCCCAACTGGCCGAGCTGTTTTGGAACAATTAGCAGATGTGGCCTGGTGGGAGCAGCTGTGGCCTTGTTGAAGGAAGTGCATCCCTCTAGGTAGGCTTAAAGTTTCAAAAGTCCACTCCAGGCCCAGTGTCTCTAAGTCTGCTGCCTGCAGATCAGGATGTAAAGCTTTCAGCTACCACTCCAGAGCCTTGGCTCTCTAGTTCCCGCCATGGTGATCCTCAACTCACCCTCTGAAATTATAAGCAAACTCACTATTAAATGCTTTGTTTTATAAGCACTGCATCAGTTATGGTGCCTTCACAGCAATTGAGCAGTGACCAACACACTTCCCAAATGAATCCTGCTATGTATCACTTTCAAAATTTCTTCTGTTTGCCTTATTGACAAACTCAATTTTAGGTCCAAAATAAAAGTTTAAGAAGTTGTGAAAAATTCCCACAGGAAGACCAAGTTACATACTGTTACATTTGTGCAGAGGGCCTAGGTCAGTCCCATGTATGCATTCGGGTTGGTAGTTCAGGCTCTGTGAGCCCCAGTGCGCTCAGGTTAGTAGATTCATGGGTTTTCTCATGGTGTGCTCAACCCCTCTGGCTCCTACAATCCTTCCACCCCTTTTTAAAAGGATTTCCCAAGCTCTCTGCCTAATGTTTGATGTGGGTCTCTGTATTTGCTTCTATCTGTTGCTGAGTGAATCCTCTCATAAAAATTGAGCTAGGCATCAATCTATGAGGATAGCAAAATATCATTGGGAATCTTTTCATGGGGGCAGGGCCTGTCTCTGACTCTGTTTTCTGCCTTTGGTACCCTCCCCTCCTACTGGATTACCTCATCTTGTCTTAAAAGGAGAGGAGGTGCCTACTCTTCCTGCAACCTCTTCAGGATATCCATCTGGAGATTTACCATTTCCAGCATACAAATAAAGGAGGAATAAATGGGGATGGGGAGAAAAGGGGGGAGTGATTGGGACAAGGGGAAACTGAAGCCAGGATGTAAAAAAGAAAAAAGTTGTGCCCAGGGGGACTTGCAAAGACTGATGCACCAAATAAGGACTATACATAGAGAGGACCTAGATGCCCTCCTCAGATGTAGCTGATAGGCAGCTCAATATCCATGTGGGCTCCCAAGTAAGGTGAGCAGGGGCTGTCTCTGATATGAACCGGGTTGCCTGCTCTTTGATCACTTCTCCCTGGTGATTCGGCACTGCCAGGCCACAGAGGAAAAGGATTCAGGCAACCCTGATGAGACTTGATAAGCTAGGAATCAGATGGCAAGGGAAGAGAAATCTCCCTTTCTTTGGACTAGGACAAGGAGATAAAAGGAAAGAGGATGAGAGGGTGGGACAAGGCGAAGATGTGGGAGCGGGCTACAATCAGGATGTATAATGAATAATTGTGAAAAATAAAAAATGTTTTTTTGTAAAGGTTGTAAAAAGTAATCCAGGCTTCTATTTTGAGTAGATGCTACTCTTTAACATATTAACATCCTTTGATTAAGGAATATCCAAAAGATGATAAGAAGCTGTAAGTATACACATAAGTACTGAGGATATTTTAGAGGACGCATTTAATAAACTCACAACTCAGTATCGTACACCCAATTTTGCTTAATTTAGTCAGCTTAACATGGTCTTCACTTACCTGAGAAGTGAGTCTCAGTTGAGGAACTTTCCAGATCATGTTATCCTGTGGGCATGTCTGTGAGGTTATCATCTTTACAATTGATGTAAATGGGTCCACCCCAATGTGAATGGCACCACTCCTTAGGCCAGTGATTTTTAACTAATTACTAAATCTAGTTAAGCATTGGTCTGTGAGGAAGCCATTTAGGAAGCCACTTCCTCTATGTTCCTTGCTGTATTTCTTGGCTGTGACCTGAATCCCTTTTGTAGAGGTAATGCTTTGCAGAAAGTCAAGCAGGCCCCCCTTGAGTTCCTGCTCTGAGTATCTCCTGTACATAAATAAATTCTTTCCTTTGCTAGTTCATGTTGCTCATGGCATTTGTTCCCCCAAAAGAATGAAACTAGAATGCTACATAGCACCAGAGAGCAACTGCTGACATTCAAGAATTTCTAATTTAAGAAGATATCATCTCTATTGCCTACTTATAACTGTCACAAAAATGCCTGCGCTGTGTGACAAAACTTTTACTGGGGAGATTCTACATACATATGCACTTACCCTAGATAGAGAACTCATGCAAATCAAAGCACAGATACTACAAATAAACAAACAAACAAACACTTTGGTGAACCAATGAGTATATGAGGTGGGGGGAATTACTGATAAGTCTATGAGTAAGAGATTACTTACAGAAGCAGAAGTGATGAAAAGAGTCACCAAAGCCCAACCCAAAATAGGTGACAGTTCACAGAAGCTGGGAACCAGGAGCACACTTTGCAGCCTGCAGACTTCCCAACAGGTTGGAGGGTGGCCTTTCAATGTGCCTCAGTTGGACTAAACCTCTTCTAGGGTTCTTGACTTGTTCTACTTCTTCAGGCAAATGCTCAGGCTTCACTCTGATTTGCAGCTGGGCTGGTCTTAAAGCCACTCTAAACTTGGAGTTACTTTCTCTGGCAGGGAGGGGTCTAGTGAATCTGTGAATCTGATGAGTTTCAGGGACTTCCTGAAGCTTTTTTGAGTTGTTTATCGTCATGTATGGGGAGCTTCCCTGTAGGATGCAATGTTACAATTTTAGAGAAAACTGTTGTAGAGCAAGCTAACAAGAAACAACTTGATGACATTTTTCTTTGGTTTACAGTTTTTTATATAATCCATCATGGTGAGAAGGTGGTATGTTGAGAATACTTCTCGATGGATTGTCATGGCAGGACAGCAAGGATACTAATGACACTGTATCCGCAGTTCAGAAACAGAGAATGATCAACGTTGATTTTTGGTCTACTTTTACTTTTTTTGGTCCTATTTGAGTCCAAGACCACAATCTATTGTATGATGTAACTCACCTTTATGGTGAGCCTTCTTCCCTCATTCAAACTTCTAAAAACTCCATTACATATGTATCCAGAAGAATCTCCTAGTTGATTTTAACCTAGTCCTGTTCAAAATGAAAACTAACCATCATATAATCTTAAAAGAAAAAAAGTTTTCAAGGAATGGAACTTTTAAAAATGAAAAGGAAACAGCCATTGAGTTCATGTCAGAAGTAGTTCCTGTTCCCCTTACTAGGGTACCCACTTGGATACTGAGCTACCATGGGCTACATCTAAGCAGGGGTTCTAGGTTATATCCATACATGGTCCTTGTTTGGAGAAACAGTCTCATAGAGGTCCCCGAGCCCTGATATATTTGGACCTTGTGGAGCTCCTGTCCTCTCTCAGTCATACTAACTCCCCCTTTTTATCATATGATTCCCTTCATTCTAAGGAAGGTTTGACTGCTTCTTTACCCCCACCCCAACCCCTGAGGGAGGAACAACCGTGCTAGGCCACAGAGGAGGACATTGCAGCCAGTCCTGAAGATACCTGATAAGGTAGAGTAAGATGGAAGGGGAGGAGTCCACTCCCTAGCAGTGGACTTGGAAAGCGACAGGGAGGAGATGAGGGAGGAGATAAGGAAGAGAGGGCAGGTGGGATTGGGAGTGAATGAGGGAGGGGGCTATGGCTGGGATACAAAGTAAATAACCTGTGATTAACATTAAAAATAAAAATTAATTTACAAAAGCGAAAGAAAAGTAAAGAGGCACAGGTATTTTCCTTCAGGTGAAAAATCATAGAATGACAAACAAGCTATAACTTCTTTTTAATTTTTTTTAAATATTTATTTTTTATTAATTACAATTTATTCACTTTATATTCCAGCTGTAGCACGTTTCCTCACTCCCTCCCAAATACTACTCTCCCTCCCTCATCTCCTCCCAGGCCCCTCCCCAAGTCCACTGATCAGTAGATCCTCCTCTCTTTCCCAAGGACCCTAGCCTATCAGGTTTCATCAGGAGTGGCTGAATTGTCTTCCTCTGTAGCCTGGTAAGGCTGCTCCCCCATCAGGGTGAAGTGATCAAAGAACAAAAGAACAGGCCACTGAGTTCATTTCAGAGGCAGTCCTACTTGGAGAATGAGCTGCCATGTGCTACATCTGTGCAGGGGTTCTAGATTATCTCCATGCAAGGTCCATGATTAGAGTTTCAATCTCAGAAAAGACCTCTCTCTGTGCCCAGATTTTTTTTTCTTTTTTTGGTTCTGTTGCTCTCCTTGTGGAGCTCCTGTCCCCTCCAGATCTTTCTATTTCCCCGTTTTCCATAAGATTCCCTGCACTCTGCCAAAGTTTGGCTATGAGTCTCAGCATCTATTTTGATACCTTGCTGGGTAGAGTCTTTCAGAGGCCCTCTGTGGTAGGCTCCTGTCCTGTTCCCTGTTTTTTCCTTCTTCCAACGTCCATCTTGTTTGCCTTTCTGAGTGAAGATTCATCATCTTACCTAGGGATCTCCTTCTTGTTTAGCTTCTGTAGGCATACAGGTTTTAGTATGTTTATCCTATATTATACGAGTAATATCCACTTTTAAGTGAGTTTATACCATGTGTGTCTTTCTCCTTCTGGGATACCTCACTCAGTATGATCTTCTCACCATTTGCCTGTGAATTTTGTGATTTCCTTGTTTTTAGTTGCTGAGTATTTATTCACTGTGTAAATGTACCACAATTTCTGTTTGATTATATGGCAGATTATATTGATGAATTTCCATATACTGAACCACCTCTACATGCCTGAGATGAAGTTTACCTGGTAATTGTGGATGATATCTTTGATGTGTTTGGTTGGCAAATATTTTATTGAGTATTTTTGCATCAGTGTTCATAAGAGAGATAGGTCTGAAGCTCTTTTTTTGTTGGGTCTTTGTGTGGTTTTGATATCAAGGTGACTGTGGCTTCATAGAACAAATTTTATATTGTTCCTTCTGTTGATTTTGCAGAATAGTTTTAAGAGAATTGGAGTTAGCTCTTCTTTAAGATCTGGCAGAATTCTGTGCTGAAACCGTCTTGCCCTGGGCTTTTTTTTTTTTTTTGGAAGGGAGACTTTTGATGACTGCTTCTTTTTCCTTGAGAGATATAGTTCTATTTAATCTATTTACCTGATATTGATTTAAATTTGGTAAATAGAATCTATCAAAAAATTGTCCATCTCATTTAGATTTTCAAATTTTGTGGCAAATCGGCTTTTGAAGTAAGACTTAATGATTCTCTGAATTTCCTCAGTGTCTGTCATTATGGCCCTTTTTTTGTTTCTGATTTTGCTGATTTGGATAGTTTCTTTCTTCCTTTTAGTTAGTTTGGCTGAGGGTTTGTCTATCTTGTTGATTTTCTCAAAGAACCAGCTCTTGGTTTCATTAATTCTTTGAATTGTTTTCTTTGTTTCTAATTCATTGATTTCAGATTTGAGTTTGATTATTTCCAATGGTCTACTCCTCTTGGGTGTGTCTGCTTTTTTTCCTAAGGCTTTTGAGTGTGTCATTAAGTTGCTTGTATGAGACTTCTCAAACCTATTTCTGGAGGCACTTAGTGGTATGAACTTTCCTCTTAGCACTGCTTTCATTGTGTCCCATAAATTTGGGTAACTTATACATTCATTTTCGTTGAATTTTAGAAAATCTCTAATTTCTTTTTTCATTTCTTTCCTGACCAAGCTGTCATTGAGTAGAGAGTTGTTTAGGTTCCATGTGTATGCAGGCTTTTTGTTATTTTTGTTATTTCTGTTATATTTTAGGCCATGGTGGTCTGATACAGGGATTATTTCAATAGGATACAAGGGTGATCTTCTTTTATCTGTTGAGGCTTGCTATGTGATGACTATATGGTCAATTTTTATGAAGGTTCCATGAGGTGCTCAAAAGAAGATATACTCTTTTGAGTTTGGTTGAAATTCTGTAGACAACTATCAGGTCCATTTGATTTAGGACCTCTGTAAGTGCCTTTATTTCCCTCTTTAGCTTCTGTCTATAAGATCTGTCCCTTGGTGACAGATCCTACTATAATTTCTTAACCTATTCACAGTAAAATGAATTCAACCAGGACTTAAAGTTTTAACATAAAAAAATTACTTGCTTATGGATTGGAATTTTGTAGAAAGAGGCCATCCATCTGTGAGGCATTTGTTTTATAGTCACTGTGTTCTAGACAATGAAGTATCACATACCAAAAGCATTACACAAAACAAGCTGGGCTATGGGTATTTTTTATTGCTGATGCAACTTGTTAAACACCAAAAATATTGTATTCTGCAGCAGGAACTCCCAAGCCCAGCAAAATTACTCACACATGGGAACAGTAGAGATGGCTTCCACAGAATCAACTAAAGCTGCAGTGTGAGAACAGTGGAGTCATCATGCTTAAGGGAAGCCAGCATCAGCTGACCTCAGAGTTACTGTTGACTCTGTGCAGCATTGGATGTCAGTATGGCATGTTGGTTCCCATTCCACTTAAGAAAGTAGGCCCAGGAAATTTCTGAATGTTCAAGAAACAGAGAACAAAAAAGTGAGTATTCTTAGTACAGCACTAGTGACAGCAGGGTAATGAAGAAAATACACAATTGAATTTAATGATTGAGCATTACATTCCTACTACAATGTGACTTTGCTTCTAATCAATGGATTCTGAGCTCTTATCTTGTCATTGACTATCTGTATTCAAACATTTCCCTCTCAAAAATAGATTTATTTTTTATTTTTATTATTAGTTACATTTTCTTAACTCTGTATCCCAGCTGTATCCCTGTTGGGAGCCACTGTTCTAGCAACTGCATTGATATTTAAATCTCAGTGGAAAGACTGGTGTTACCAGGCCTTCACTGAAGTCAGGGAAGAATTTCCAAGTCCATCTCCTTTTGTTTGTGACAGCAGGTGGGAGAGCTTGTCAAAATCACACTCCTTGTTTCACCTCCTTGTGAATTTAACTCATTGAGCCGAGCTGTTTTTACTCTGGCTTAAAAGCAGTTTGAAATAAAGCCAGGTGGTTCCACTAGAGCCTCTTGGAAAGGTCCCATGTGTTGTGTGTTAGTTTATTAATTTTAATCCTCACTCCTGACTCAAGAACTGTTGGACTCTGCTGGCAGGCTCAGGCAGATTAGCGCCCAGACATGGGACTTGAGATACAAGAATCAGTAAAGGACACCATGGGTGTTGGCGAGCTCGCATCATTAAGCAGAAAGGGTGCGGTAAAATAAGTATATCTGAGAATAAAAATGGGACAAAGCAGTAGCCTAGTGTTTTTTGTATGGAACTTAATTAAAGGTAGTCTGTATATGCAGCCAGAAACTGAGAAAGTTAAACTTTCAGGCTTAGAGAGAAGGAGGTTAGAAAGATGGCAGGCTTCAAGACAAAATGATATTAGACCATCAACTCCTCTGGAGGAGTTACATTTCACTCCTGATGACAGTAATTACTTGTCAGAAGACTTTGAGGATGACTTAGATCCTGATGAGGTTGAAGAGTTGGAGGAAGAACCAGATCAGTATTACTCTGAGAGATACCCTCCGATTCAGGCTATGCATGTTAAAAAGCATAAGCCTTGGCAAAAAGAAATTAAAAGATTGGAATGGGGCTTGGAGGAAATGAACAGAAAAATTGCAGAATTAACTACTAGGGAAAATTAGGCTCAGTCCCTCACTCCAATTCCATCATTGGTTGAAAACAGATTTAGAAGCGATGAAAAGTCTGGATTATTATTAGTATAACAATTGCCTTATGAGAATGCTAACAGTGCTTGCCAAGCAGCTTTGAGACCCTTTAGGAAGAAAGGAGATATTTCTGATTATATTAGGTTATGTTCTGACATTGGGCCTTCTTATATTCAAGGAGTAGCTATGGCTGCCACCCTACAAGAAAAAAATATTAAAGAGGCAGCTTCTCAGTTTTTCCAGTAATAAAACTAATAGTTAATTCTGCTACACAACTTTAATGGTCATAAAAAATTGGATTCAATAAATAACAAGATGTTTTGTCTGTCTGTTTTGAAGATATAAGTTTATCATATTCAGTAGGTCTTAGTTATAGGTTATTGGTCATTGGCTATGTTTAAAATCTATAACAAAGTTAACTTACTTAAAACCTAGAGTTAGAAACCATTCTAAACAACAAATAGACATTACTCATATCCCCAAATTTAAGAAAACTAAAATTTTTTGCTACAATTGGTATTTCTTCCATTATAAAGACTAATAATGGTACTACATACATTAGTCAAGCATTTCAACATTTTTAAAAATCATAAAACAGGTATGCCATATAATCCTTAAGGCTAAAAAATTATAGAGCCTGCCCATGGATCTTTTAAAAACCAATTGCAAAAATTAAAAAAGGGGGAGTCATATCCCCAAATCTTAATCATGCTCTCTTTATTTTAAAATTTTTGAACGTGGATAGACAAGGCTGTTCTGTGGCTGATCGATTGTGGCATCCTAATACCAAAAATAATTATGCCCACAAGTAAAATAGAAAGATCCAATTACTGGAATATGACAGGGTCCTACCCCGTACTAATATGGGGAAGAGGGTATGTTTGTTGTTCCACAGGACGTAGAAGAAGCAAGGTGGATCCCAGAAAGGCTGGTGTGATTTGCAGGAATTTTTCCCCAGAAGGAGGATGTTCCTACTGCAGACAATCTTGAATTCTGTCTTGACTGAGAACTGAAAAGCTGCATTGGACTTAAGCTTCTGACTCACTTTTTGTTTCATTGTGCTCCTGGGAGAAGACGTCATGCAGAAAAACCTCTTTTACAATGGATAGGACTTGATTGTTCTGTTTGTTATACCCAGTTTGTGAGCTCCCAAAAGATCTACAGGAATTGACTCCATTGCAAAACACATGAGGGTCTTTTTATTGTAAATTACAAGCTGCAGCTTGGGCCCACAACACCCACCGCCAAAGTGGTGGGAGCTGAGCCCGCTGTGCCCAGTTTAGTTGGGTGATATATAAATTCTGGTCCCTCCCAGCATGCCCAAGGCAGGGGCAATTCCTGCCTGGGAAGCATCTATTGGTCAAAATGCTACATTTTGAATCGATTGGCTATAGGAAGGTTCCCAGACCATTAATGACCAGGTGTCCCTCCCTAGGGGGATGGTCCAGTTTCCTAGCAACTGTATCTCTAGTGGGTGGGGAAAGAATGCAGTGAGGTGGCTCTTCCCCTCAGGGCATTACAAGACTTCTTTACCGTACCTACTTTAGGTCTTAATAATAGCTGCTAATTTATCTTTTGGTCTCTCATTTTCCCCTTTCCCATGATCATTTGAAGACCCAATCTTGGGTCTTCCAGACATGACTCCTTGTATCTTGTAGATTTACCTTTTTATAATGGGATCTGAGTACCATTAGTGTATTGCTCTCAAGCTTTTCTTTATGAAAGCCATTAAGTAATTGAAAATACAAGGCCCAAAGTTAAAAATCAAAATGAGTAGGGGTCCCTTCAGGGTAGATATAGGGATAGTAAGCCAAGGAGAACTATTATTTTTTTTTTAGGGTCTCTCTAGGCTTTTAGCCCAGGTGCTGCAATATTAGTTTCCATTTCAGCTAAGCAAATGCCCAAGATAATAACTAATGCCAGGGAGCCAACCCCTTTTGACTTAGCATTTCAGCCTGCTAGTGGGGGATTTGGGCGAAGATCTGTCTTCTGTAGAGCTTTTTCGATGCTGACTGTTGGACCGTAGGCATCAAGGGCTAGGGAGGCTGAAATGCCAGTCAAAGGCTGGGCAATAGGCCAGTTCCAAGCATCTAGTTAGTTGATCCACCCGAAGAGGCAGGGAGCAATCATGTCAGTTTCCAGGAAGTCCAGATTTCAGCTTGCAGTCCACAGCTGATCCCGGAACAGAGTTAAACAGGTGAAAATCTGCTGAGACAAGTTCAGACTGGAGACAGAAGTTAAAATTTGTCTATTAAATGGGAAAGACCAGGGAAAATCTCATCTGTGGTCCTTTTTTTTCTGAAATCATATTAACTCTCTGGTTACATACATTCACTAACCTTTTGCAACGTTATATATACCTTCAGGTTCCTAGCTTTCTTTTTCTGGCTTAACCAGACATTTTTACCCTTTTGCTCTCTCTCTCTTACTTTTCAGACAACATAAAAACTCTCATCAAAATAGAACTTTCCATTCTGACATGATCCTGTTGGAGCCCAGCATTTATGATTTGCTTTTTATAGGCAAAGCAAAAAAAAGTTACATTACTACAAAGAGGAGTTCTGAAACTGCCAAATTCTTTTTTTTAAATAACTTCCCTATAGCAGACAAGATGGTCCAAGGTCACATAAACTCTAAGGAACTTAGAACAAGCTTTAAGGAACTTGGTGAAACTTCCTCTTTTCTTTCTGAAGGTAAAGACCAGGGTGGTAACATGTTTTTCCATAAACAAAGCAGCTTAACAAACAGCTCTCCATTAGATACATTCTAAAAACTGCAATTTTTTCACTTAGTGCAAATCATATGGCTTAGTTTTACTTAGTAAAATTGATAAAATAAATACCAAAGTATTTTTATTTTCCCCCAAAGTATCGAGAAACTTTTAAATTTTCTGTTAGACTGCCCAAGATCATTGTCATACCCAAATGCCTGATGAACTTTAAACATTTAAACAATTTTTTTTAAAACCCATTTTTGCAATGTCAAAATAAAGTACCCCTTTTGTAGGAGAGAAGTCACAAGGTATAACCATAATCAAAGTCAAAACCAGAATTTACCAGTGCAAATAATTTAATTTCTAAAACCAATACCAATTTAAAATAACTCATCCTTTTAACCTAGAAGGAAATGAAAATTATTTGACCAAGGTTTCCTTTTTTTTTCTTTTTTTTTTTTACCCATACCAAGATGGCGGTCACATTATAACCCACATGGTAAAGTCAAGATGGCGGTGAGGCACTGAGGCACTTCATATACCACGTGTTAACCTATACATTTGCGTTCATAGACCTTATATACGCATAGGTACACATTTAAAACAAGTTTCATGAGGCCTTTCAGAACAGAAAACAGAAGGTAGACACAAACAAATACTGCACAGAGACATTGAGACAAAAAACACTCACCAGCTGGCCAAATTTCCCAGGACCAAAATTGACTCTTCTAGGGCAAGCCGAACATAGGCCTTTCAGAAATTCTTCCAGGATGGGCCCAAGTCCAGATTCCCGCTCTGGCTCCTCTGCCACAGAAGCCTCAGAGTGGTGGGTGGTTCTAGACCACCTCCAGAAACTGATGAAGTTGGGGGACGTCTCTCCCAACTTCAGTGACTGTGATTGTTTGACACGTCTGTCTAAATCACATTTAGTCACTCATACAGATGCCTCGAGGCAGAACAGAATTCAGAAGATAGGCGCCAACAGGAACACTGCACACTGCACAAAGCGTCAAAGACAGAGATTGAGACTGAGACACAGACATGACACTTACCAGCTGGTATGAGACCCTCCAGATCAGTCCTGAAGTCTTGGGGGGCCCTGGAATCCCAGTGGGGCCTCCAAATGTTATACCCAGTTCGCGAGCCCCCAAAAGATCTACAGAAATTGACTCCATTGCAAAACACATGAGGGTCTTTTTATTGTAAATTACAAGCTGCAGCTTGGGCCCACAACACCCACCGCCAAAGCAGTGGGAGCCAAGTGCCATGCTCATGTTAGTTGGGTGATTTAAAGATTCTGGTCCCTCCCAGCATGCCCAAGGCAAGGGCAATTCCTGCCTGGCAAGCATCTATTGGTCAAAATGCTACATTTTGAATCGATTGGCTATAGGAAGGTTCCCAGACCATTAATGACCAGGTGTCCCTCCCTAGGGGGATGGTCCAGTTTCTTAGCAACTGTATCTCTAGTGGGTGGGGAAAGAATGCAGTGAGGTGGCTCTTCCCCTCAGGGCATTACAAGACTTCTTTACCGTACCTACTTTAGGTCTTAATAATAGCTGCTAATTTATCTTTTGGTCTCTCATTTTAATAAGGACAATTCTCAACCAAAGAGAAAGAATGAAAAAGATGACTGACTATGAAATTTTGGTCTGACTCTGTTTTTCAGCAGACCAAAACAAGCTTGCTTCAGAAACTCTTGAGAGGTTCTGTAACTGCCTGTGTAAATTCTTCTTTTGTTTTGTGGTTTGAAATGTTAACAAGATTCAAACTTTAATGTTTCTTGCCATCAACGTAAACTAACAAACTGTATTTGTAAGCTTTCAAATGTTTCTAATTGTTTGACAGCCTTTTACTATGTTTCCTGTGAATGTTTCTCAGACTTGGTAATTTACACAAGGAGTCATTTGTTAAGTCATTTGTTATGGAGTGTTATTTTGGACTTGGCTTGTGATAGGAGATGTGCTACTATCCATGACAATTGAAACCTGCCTGAAGGCCTTTTAGAATGTTAAAGGTGAGCTGATCTGCATAGGATTAAACTCCAGTATTTACCCTAGCAGAGGTTGGTAGTTAGTAGCAGGTAATGTTTCTCTGGGATATATTCAACCCAAGACAGGGCATGAATGATGGAATTCATGTACCAATGACATGTAAGAATATATCTTATGAGAGAAACAACCTAAGACAGGCACAATCATCTCCATAACTCTTAAGTTATGGTCAAATTTAAAAAAATAAAAAACGGAGACCTGTTGGGAGCCACTGTCCTAGCAGCTGCTTTGATATTTAAATTTCAGCAGAAAGATTGGTTTTATCAGGCTATCAATGAAGTCAGGGAAGAATTTCCAAGTCCATCTCATTTTGTTTGTGAAAGCAGGTGGGAGAGCTAGTCTATATCACACCCCTTGTTTCACCTCCTTGTGAATTTAACCCATTGTGCTGAGCTGCTTTTACTCTGGATTAAAAGCAGTTTGAAATAAAGCCAGGTGGCTGGTCGAGTCTAGTCTCCACCAAAGCCTCTCAGAAAGGTCCCATGTGTTGTGTGTTAGTTTCTTAATTTTAATCCTCACTCCCAACTCAAGAACCATTGGACTCTGCTGGCAGGCTCCAGCATATCCTGCTCCCTCATTCCTTTTCCCAATACCACCCTCATTCCCTCATCTCCTCTCTGCCCCTTTCCAAGTCCATTGATAGGGGAGGACTGCCTCCCCTTTCATCTGACCCTGTTGTATCAGGTATCTTCAGGACTGGCTGCAAAGTCCTCTCCTGTGGCCTAGTAGGACTGCTCCTCCCTTGGGGAGTGGAGAGGTCAGAGAGCCTGCCATTGAGTTCATGTCAGAAATAGTCCCTGTTCCCCTTAGTAGGGTAACCCACTTGGTTACTGAGCTACTAAGGGCTACATCCTAGCAGAGGTTCTAGGTTATATCCATACATGGTCCTTGGTGGAGTGTCAGTCGCAGAAAAAAACCCTATGCCCAGATATATTTGGTCCTTGTGGAGCTCCTATCCTCTCCATGTCATACTAATGCCCCATTCTTTCATGATTCCCTGCACTCTGCCAGAGGTTTGGTTATGAGTCTTAGTATCTGCTTTGACACACTGCTAGGTAGAGTCTTTCAGAGGCCCTCTGTGGTAGGCTCCTGTCCTGTTACTTGTTTTCTCCTATGTCCAATGTCCATCACATTTGTCTTTCTAAGTGAGGATTGAACGTCTTATCCCAGGTCTTCTTTCTTGTTTATCTTCTTTAGGTGTTTAAATTTCAGTATGTTTATCATATCTTATAGGTCTATATAAGTGAGTATATACCCTGTGTGTCTTTCTTCTTCTGGGATACCTCACTCAGAATGATCTTTCCTAGATCCCACCATTTGCCTGCAAATTTCATGATTTCCTTGTTTTTGATTGCTGGGTAGTATTCCATTATGTAAAAATACCACAATTTCTGTATCCATTCCTCTGTTGATGGACATCTGAGTTGTTTCCAGGTTCTGTCTATTACAAATAAAGCTGCTACAAACATGGTTGAGAAAATGTCATTGTTGTGTACTTGAGCAACTTTTGGATATATGCCTAGGAGTGGTATAGCTGGGTCTTGAGGAAGCACTATTCCTAATTGTCTGAGAAAGTGCCTGATTGACTTCCAAAGTGGTTGTACCAGTTTACATAAAACCAGACACTCTAAATCAGTTAGAAGAAAAAGTGGGGAAGAGCCTAGAACTCATTGGCACAGGAAAAAACTTACTGAACAGAAAACCAACAGCACAGGCTCTAAGGGCAATAATCAATAAATGGGACCTCATGAAATTGAAAACCTTCTGTAAAGCAAAAGACACTGTTGTCAGAACAAAATGACAGCCTACAGACTTGGAAAGGATCTTCACCAACCTTATATCTGACAGAGGGCTGATATCCAGAGTATATACAGAACTAAAGAAGTTAAAAAGCAATAAATCAAGCAATCCAATTAAAAATATGGTATATAGAGCTAAACAGAGAATTCTCTGCAGAGGAATATTGAATGGCAGAGAAACACTTAAAAGAAATGCTCAATGTCCTTAGCCATCAGAGAGATGCAAATCAAAATGACCCTGAGATTTCACCTGACACCCATCAGTATGGATAAGATCAAAAACTGAAGTGACAGCACATGCTGGAGAGGTTGTGGAGAAAGGGGAACCCTCCTCCATTGCTGGTGGAAAATAGATTTATTTAGTTTATTTTATGTGTTTAAGGGTTTTGCTTACATGTATTTATGTGTACCGCATGTATGCCTGGTACCCTTAGAATTCAGAAGAGGGCGTGGCAATACCTCAGAATTATTGTCATGGATGGTTGTAAGCATACACTTGGGTACTGGGAACTAAAACCATGTCTTCTCTGAGAGGTATTAGTACTTACTCTTAACCACTGAGCAATCCCTCTAGCCTCCAACCACTCTCTTATTTGGGTGATAGTCACAAAATATTCTTCAAAGGCACTACAAGGCATTTTTTAAATAGTTTTCATTTTAATCATAATTTCCATCGTCTATTATGTTATGATTTTAAAGTTCAGCAAAATCAGGGCTAGAATCAGCATGTAATTTGGCTTCTTAGAATAGTTTTGTCCTTTACATATTTAGACATCAAAATCAGGAGAAAGGTTTGCAACCCAGCTGCCTCTTTCATTGTCTTAGTCCGTGCATTGATTTTCTAAGCTGTCCTGTCATCACCTATTAAATAAATTAAAAAACAACCTGCTCACATGGTTCTGGTCAATATTTAATAAAGCTGTAGTTCAGAGAGCACCAGTGGTGGTATTGGAAATTGTTTTAATGATTCAGCATGTATCAACTAGGTCATAATGCAGGTCATTGAGGCACTGATAAAAAGGGAAATATAACAGGCATTGAAA
Organism: Meriones unguiculatus; assembly: GCF_030254825.1. NCBI lineage: Eukaryota > Metazoa > Chordata > Mammalia > Rodentia > Muridae > Meriones > Meriones unguiculatus. Next base: position 96,948,695 of record NC_083349.1, on the reverse strand, counting down.
CTTTAAAACTCTGTCAAATACTTCACTTAGATGTGAAAGTCAAGTGTGTTTTAAACTTTTAAAGTATTTTCTTGCACTTTTCTATTTGAAAAATTAATTTTCTGTTTCAAGAAAGCACTGTGGAAATTATTGTAATACCATCTCTGAGCCTTTATCATGATGTTTTAAGTAGAATTTGTCTTTTAATGAATTGTGATTCAACAATCACATTCAAAGGGCTTTCATTAAGACCCTTTGAATATGTTTGTTAAGAACAGTCTGAGAAAAACATCTCTTTTTTAGGTGAGAATTTTCAATATGTTTAAAACTATTTTGAAAAAAAATCATTGAAGCACAATTATGTAATTTGAGTTAGTCTTCTTGAGCTATAAATATAAGAAAGATCCATATAAAATTGTATCCATTAAGTAACTGAACAATCTTAATTTTTAACATTTTATTTATTTAGTTAGTTAGTTTTATATGTGTGTGTCTGTGAGGATGATTCTTGCATGGAAAAAGGACCTCAGAGGACTAAGTAGAAGGCAGCACAGGACACTTTGGACCTTCACCTAGTAACAACCTGACTGATTTTTCTTCATTGACAGAACAGAGGTGAATGTGTGGACCTTAATTTCTATTGATATGGAACTGTCGTGGGCTCTTATATCTGAGGCTCAATGCATGACCCAGATGAAAGCCATTCTATAATTACATTTTTTTTCAATATAAATACTCACGTTACTTCAATTAAGTGCTACACTTGCTATTTTGAGGCACTAATTTTATGTTCTCTTTATTACATTTCAGATTTGACAGAAAATTAAATAAGCATTGATTTATTCAGGAAAACTGATAATGTCATTTTGTCATTTTTTTGGCAAAAAATAGTTCTGTGACATTGGTATGAAATTTGAGGATGGTCTGGGAAGCTGAAAGATTGCCTACTTTAAACGAAAATGAAAAATATAGATCAAGAACTCTGAGCAAGATGCTAAGATTTGGTCTATTTAAAAGTATTTTAATTGGTTATTCAATACCAACTGTCCAGCCCATTCATACATATATACGTGTGTGTGTGTGTGTGTGGTGTGTAATGTTATGTATAAATATATAAGTACTTATATATGTAAATGGGCTGCACAGCTTGTACATTTAGGGGTGCGTGTGTGTGTGTGTGTACAAGTGTGTGTGTTTATGTGTGCATGTGTGTGTAATAATAGCAATTACAGAAAAAGAAGCCATGAATTAGTGAGGTTACATGTAATGCTTTGAAGGAAAGGGAATGGAGCAAAATGATGTCTTTATATTTTAATTAAATAAATAAAAAATGTAACACCATTTTAGTTAACAAACATCACTGAAGCTGAAGAAAACTACCATGTCATCTAGTGGCATCTAGTCAGCAAAGCTTTGAGGGACAAATGGCAAACATGTTAGCTTTGTGAGTCACATCGTTTCTTCTCACCTGCTCTGCCATCGCAGGGAAATCAGCTATATACGATGTATAAACGGAGAGATAGATCTGGTTTCTTATAAAATTTTAGCACACGGCCTTACATTGCAGATCCTTAGTTCAACGTAATCTTTTTATTTTAGGCAATAGAAAGAAATGTCAGAGTCATTAAGTGACATACTTAGCCAAATAACCCAAAATCAATCCTCAAATCTCTATTTCATCTGAAGATCAATGAATAAACCCCATTTAAAAAACAGAAACATTAATGAGTGTTGGATTTTATCAAATGTTTTTTCAGCATTTAAGGAAATGATCATGTTTTTTTTTTCAGGTTTTTTTTTTATATGGTAGATTACATTGATGAATTTGCATATATTGAACCACCCCTGCATGCCTGGGATGAAACCTTCTTGGTTGTGGTGGATGATATCTTGATGTGTTCTTGGATTCAGTTTGAGAGTGTTTTGTTCAGTATTTTTGCGTCAGTGTTCATAAGGAAGGTTGGCCTGAAATTCTCTTTCTTTGTTAGTTCTTTGTGAGGTTTGGTTATCAAGGTGACTGTGCCTGTAATGTTATTTGTGTTTCTATTTTGTTTAATAGTTTGAAGAGAACTGGTGTCAGCTCTTCTTTGAAGGTCTGGTAGAATTCCACATTGACACCATCTGGCCCTAGGCTTTCATTTATTTATTTATTTATTTATTTATTTATTTATTTTTGGAAGAGGGACTTTAGATGTCAGCTTCTATTTCCTTAGGGGATATAGGACTATTTAATTTATTTACCTGATCTTGATTCAGCTTTGGTAAATGGAATCGATCCATTTTCCTTTAGATATTTGATTTTTTTGTGTTATATAGGTTTTTGAAGTAAGACCTAATAATTGTTTGGATTTCCTAGGTGTCTGTTGTTATGTCTCCCTTTTCATTTCTGATTTTGTTGATTTGGAAAACTTATGTTGTTCTCTTATAAAACATCCAAAAGAAGCCTAGAACATTCACTTCTAGGTTATTTATCTAATTTCAGCATACCTTATATTTTTAAAAATTCTTTTATTAATTACACTTTATTTACTTTGTATCCCCCCATAGTTCCCTCCCTCCTCCCCTCCCAATCCTTCCCTTCTGCCTACTTCTCCACTCAGTCCCCTCCCCAAGTCAACTGGTAGGGGAGGGCTTCTTTTCCTTCCTTCTGATCCTAGTCTGTTAGGCCTCATCAGGAGTGGCTGCATTGTCTTCCTCTGTGACCTGGTAAGGCTGCTCCCCCCTCAGGAGGAGGTGATCAAAGAGCAGGCCAATCAGTTCATGTCAGAGACAGTCCCTGTTTCCATTACTATGGAACCCACTTGGAGCCTGAACTGTCATGGGATACACCTGCAGGGCTTCTGGGTTATCTCCATGCATGGTACTTGGTTGGAGTACCAGTCTCAGGGAACACCCTTGTGCTCAGGTATTTTGGTTCTGTTGCTCTCTTTGTGGGGCTTCTGTTCTCTCCAGATCTTACTTTTTCCCATTTCTTTCATAAGATTCCCTGCAATCTGCCCAGAGGTTGGCCATAAGTCTCAGCATCTGCTTTGATAGCCTGCAGGGCAGAGCCTTTCAGAGGCCCTCTGTGGCAGGCTCCTAACTTGTTCCCTATTTTCTCCTTCTTCTGATGTCCATCCTCTTTGCCATTCTGCATGGGGATTGAGCATTTTAACCAGAGTCCTCCCTCTTGATTAGTTTCTTTAGGTGTACAGATTTTAGTAGGTTTATACTATATTATATGTCTACATGAGTGAGTAAATACCATGTGTGTCTTTCTGCTTCTGGGATAGCTCACTCAGGGTGATCTTTTTCAGTTCCCACCATTTACCTTCAAATTTCATAATTTATTTCTTATGTTTTTATATCTATTTTATGTTACCATATCTATTTTTATATCTATTTGATATTACTAATGATTTAATGTTACTGATAGGATAAGTTATTTTTTAAGTAGCTCTTGTTTTATAGTTCTGGCCTCACAGTTTAGGGAGGGCATAACTAATAATGATCTTGTTATGGAGTTCTGGGCTAGCATAGGGTATCATACAGTAAGAGCTAGGGAATGTGCTTATGAGAGAGAGAGAGAGAGAGAGAGAGAGAGAGAGAGAGAGAGAGAGAGATCTGACCTGTCTTTTAAAGGCACCGGAATTCAGTATTCAAAAATGGAAGCTCCAGCTTTGTTAATCCTAATTTTATCCCAAAAGTCCTATCTTGAACCACTATAGGCAGATTGAGTTTATACCATCTTAATAAGTCATAATGAGGGACAAATACCAACAACACACATTTCAAAGACAACAAACAACATTAAAACTATAGCAATTGAGACTCCTTAACTGAAGGGTCTGCCAGCAACAATTTCAAAATTTACCACAACTTATTATTTTCAAAATGACACTAGTAAGCAAATGTTTAGCCATTTACTGCCTATCTCTTTATATACAGCCATGAACTACCCCCAGTGATTGCTGATTGAGATATCAGGATCTTGTAGTAAAAATATCTTGGTCACTGCTGTCATAACTCTGACCAAGTCTATACAAATAAATCTACAAATAAATCTTCTCTGTACCTTCAGATCGGTTTTTGCTTATTCCTCACTCCAACTGGAGTTCTCCAAACCAGCTGATCTGCTTTTAGCATTGATACCTCCATCTTAGCCTTTGGGCAGATTCTTGCTGAAAGGCATATATACATAGGCAAAGCTATGAAGAAATTTTTCAATAAAGATCAGTGGGCCATGGTCTATCCTGGTTGAGACTTTTACCTTGGCCAACTAGTCAATTCATAGCAACCTTTTAACTGTGATTTCTAAAAAGCAAAAACAAAACAAAAATCATCTTTTTTATTAACTAATTCAAATTACCTCTTGGTCATAGGCTCCTTCTCCTCTCTTTCCAGTCCCACCCTCCTTCCAGCATCCCCTCTTCCCTATTCCTCAGAATAGTGGTGCTCCCCTACTCAGATACCTCAGTTCATCTATTCACATGAGAACTGAGTTTGTCTTGTGACCTGGTAGGGCAGTCCTGTCAGGGGGAAGTGATCAAAAAGCAGGCAACATAGTCCATGTCAGAGAAATTCCCCAGTTCCCCTAACTAGTGGCTCACATGGAGCCTAAGATGCCTGTCAACTACTTATAAGTAGAGGACCTAGGTCCAGACCACGCAATGTCTTTGGTTGGTTCTTCAGACTCCATAGACCCCTCTGGGTCCTATTTGATTGGCTCTGATGGTCTTTTTTGTGGAGCTTTTGTCACCTCTAGATACATTTATCTTTCCCGTCTTCTCTAGTAGACTCCCTATGCTTTGGCAGATGTTTGGCTGTGAGTCTCAGTATCTGTTTCAAGGTGCTGCTTGGTGGAGCCTCTAAAAGGACAACTCTGGTAAGCTCCTGTCTGCAAATATATCAGAGTATCTTTAGTAGTAATAGGAGTTGGCTCTCTTCCATGGGGTAGGTCTTAGGGTTGGACCTGGCGTTGGTTGGACATTCCCTCAGTTTCTGCTGTATCTGTTCTATCTTTGTCCCTGCAGGTCTTGTAGGTAGGGTAAGTTTTAGATTGAGGTTTTGTGGGTGGGTTGGTGATCTCCTCCATCCACTAGAAGTCTGGTCTAGATAAAGGATGTCCTCTTCAGCCTCCACTGTCTCTGCTACTAGGAGTCTTAGCTAGAATCTCTCTCATATTCTCCCAGAGGCCTAATCTGATTTAGGTCTGCAGCTTGTCTCAGAGATGCTTTCACCCACCATTCATTTCTCTCTTTTCTGCAGGCAATATATATATATATATATATATATATATATATATATATAGGCTATTTTGTAATTCTTCAAATACTCCTTTTTTCTAAATAAGAAGATTGTTTCTATTATTACTCTAAAATATAATTCATAGAAATTATGTTTCTATACAATGGTTAAGCCATTAGGATTTTGCTCACACATGCAACTCTGTCTTTGTTAATAGAATGCCCTTTTTTGCTAGTAATTATCAAAGGGAGGAAGAACTAATGAATTCTTATGGATAGAAACAGTCTATTAATAGTCTGTAACAATGTTTTGTGTGACGTAGATGCACTTTTTACCTTAGGATAACAGAAATAAGGAGGTGTTTTAATCGCCTCCTAAGTGTGTGAATGTTCTTTCAAACAACCATGCATTTCTAATGTGAAATTTTAAATATTTATGTTACATTACAGACATGGCAAGATCTTTACATATAAATAAATATGAGATTGAGCATTTTAAAACTGTATACCAACATTTTTAAAATATTTTTGTTGTGAGTGTATACCTGTGTAGTTCTTTTGTATGCTGTGCTCTGACTACAGAGGCCAGAAGAGAGTGTCTGCTCTTTTGGGTCTGGGGTTACAGGTGGTTGTGAGCTGCCAGATGGGTTCAAAGCTGGGTCTTCCTCAAGAGCAACTAATATTCTTAGTAAGCCATCTTTCTAGGCCCCAGAGTCTGATCCCCAGTATCAACAATGCCATGCCACTACAACAAGAGAGTGTAGAACCCACACTGCTGGAGCCTTTCAAGGAAAGATTAGCCTGTTTATTTGCGAAAACATAATTTCAAGTCACATAAGTGTGTGTTTATGGGCACTATAAAAATACATATTCATATAAGATATACATCTCAGGTTAATTGGTTTTAAAAAAGAAAAGAAGTAAGGTGTGTGTGTGTGTGTGTGTGTGTGTGTGTGTGTGTGCGTGTGTGTGTGTGTGTGTGTGTGTAAGCTGAGACAGAGTCTCACTATGTAGCCCTTGCCTGGGACTTTCTGCTTAGTTCTGGCTGGCCTGAAACTCACAGAGATGTGTATGCCTCAGCTTCTGCCTTCCCGTGATGGAAATGAATGTATGCCGACATACCTGACCTCAATACCAAAGAAATATATTTAGTATTTTTAACAAACTTGAAAATAATGATCAGGAAGAAAGTATAAATATGTATTCCTGAAATTTAATTAAATGGAATTCAAAACACAGTTGGCCCTATTTCATAGTAATAATTTAATTCGTTACATATACATGTTTTAAAATTAATTTATTTATCACTTTACATCCTGCTTTGTATCCCCCTTTCTTCTCTCCTCCTTGTCTCCTCCTCCCTTCCTCCCTCCTCCCCATCCTTCTTTCCTTATTCCCGAGTTCATCAAGTCCTACCAGGACTAACTAAGCTCATCCTCTTCCCCTGAGGCCTGGCAAGGCAGTCCCTCCAGGAGTGTCCAAAACAAAACAAACAAACAAAAAGACAAGAGATTTCACGTCAGAGTCAGTATCAGGAACCCCTACAAGGGGACCCACATGAACCCAGAACTTTCCATCTGCTACGTCTGTGTAGGGAGCCTAGGTCTAGCCCAGGCGTGGTCCTTGGTTGGTGTTTTAGTTTCCAAAAGCCCCCTGCGCTCTGGGTTAGTTGGCTCTGTTGGTCTTCTTGTGGAGCTCCTGTCACCTCCAGATCCTTCAATCCTTCCCTCCACTCTGCCACAACTATTTTATAGTATTCATTTTTCAAGGAATTGTTAAGAATTCTGGATTATATTTAGTGAGGCAACTTTAGTGACCCATCTAGCGGGCAAGTTGAGCAGGGTCTATCTGAAAGAGGGAGTGGAAATCATTGAGGCAGAGACGTGAAGAATGGAGTCAAGACAGGTTTCTGATCAAGACTAGTTTATTAGGCACTCAAACAGCTTTTTAAAGCAAAAAGCCACAAACAACTTTCTCACGGCACCACCCATTTGCTTCACTTGGCAAAACATCCAAGGATTCACTCCAGGTTACACAAGGTTTGTGATCTAGTTCTCAGGAACAGAGCACCCTGCTGGAGAAACTGCCAAGGTCAGTCTCTGAGAAACTTTAGATTAAACCCACATCTGCCACGGCCATGGGGCAAAATTCCATTACCAGACTCCTTCACTTTAGAAAATCAAATGTTTATCTTGGACTTCTTTTATAATGATGGATATCTTTCAGAAACAAATACCAGATTTAAGTTGAAAACCAATTCATTTTGGCAACAGAGTCATATTTGTTTTATCTTCATTGGCTTTTCCCCCTGCGTATAATGTATCTGATATACAGAGGACAAGTTTCTAACCTGAAGAAAAGAACATCCCAAACAAAAAATAATCCAGACTTTTATTCATTCAGATTATCTTATTCCTGAATGTGTCCCTGGCAGGATGCCTATTTATGAACAAAGCATGAAGCAAAATCTGTATAAATGCAGAGGAGAGTACTTCTACTAGAATGCCAACCTCATCCTCAATGTTATGATTGCACTTTCCTCTGGTAACCAGAAGCCACAGGAAAATACAGTCCAAGGATAGAGCTGACCACACCATGGTGTAACAGAGAAGGAATAAGTGTGGCTTTGATGGCACTGTGTAGCCGCTTATCTAACAAACACAAAACTGAATATCAGGGCTTTCTGCTTGGGGAGAGAATAAATTTCTCTTAAGATGCATTAGTTTATTTAGTTGTATCCTGGTTACCCTGCACCCCGATCTTCTTAACTAGTGAAATTCCTCTGTGTACAATCAGAATTCCTCAACATGTAAGCTTTGATTTGGAAAAGATGTCAAAGTACCACAGAGGGCCCCTGAAAGACTCTAACCAGCATTGTATCAAAGCAGATACTGAGACTCATAAACAAGCTTTTGGCAGAGTGCAGGGAATCTTATGAAAGAAGGGAGAGATAATAAGACATGAAGAGGACAGGAGCTCCACTAGGATAGCAACAGAACCAAAATATCTGGGCATGGGGGTCTTTTCTGAGACTGATACTCCAACCAAGAACCATTCATGGGCATAACCTAGAACCCCTGCTCAGATGTAGTCCATGGCAGCTCAATCTCTAAGTGGGTTTCTTAGTAAGGGAAAAGGGGACTGTCTCTGACGTGAACTCAGTGGCTGGCTCTGTGACTGCCTCCCCCGGATGGGAGAGCAGCCTTACCAGGCCACGGAGGAAGACAATGCAACCAGTTCTGAGGAGACCTGATAAGCTAGGGTCAGATGAAAGGGGAAGAGGACCTCCCCTATCCGGGGACTTGGAGAGGGGCATAGGCTAGGCGGAGATGAGAGAAGAAGGGTGGGATTGGGAGGGGAGGAAGGAGGGGACTACAGCTAAGATACAAAGTGAATAAACTGCAGTTAATGTAAAAAATAAAAAATATATTAAAAACTGCATTTTCTTATTCACAGTGGAAATTATAGTTTTGGGTTTTTTTTTTCAAGTAATGTCTTGTTCTAATTAAATTCTAGTTCTTACATATACTCATCATTTCTAGAGTTTTATTGGACTAAAGGTAATTCTCTTTTTAACATATTTACTTCCCAAGAACCCCTTTCCTGTGTGGCCCTAATAAACAGCTTGGGTTCCCTATTGCATTGGAGAACTATGCCCACTGCTTTCTTACAGAGGGTAAAGGGTAGCTTAGAGACAGTCACTCACAGCGGCAGAATCTCTCTTCTTCTAAGCAGTTCTTGCAAGTGACTATCCAACTCTCCTTGTATCCCATGAATAAAATTACTTTGAAACTCAACTCCAGAACTTCCCTGGGGGGAAAAACACTGTTCTTTCATCATCCTGATACAGATGAATGTCTTTTTTGACTTTTGAAAGAATAAAAAGCTACCCAGATCTTAAGCAGAAAAAAGTTAAGACACTAGATTATTAAACAGAAGCAAGAATACAGGGTCCTGAATAAAAGAAATATATGTAGGTTTTTCTGGTTGTTGGAAACTCAATTATAAGCAATTTGGGCACATCCTTAACACCAGTGAAGTGGCTCCCTTCAGGAACAGTGGGCTTCAACCCATGGGAAGTTCTCTTTTATCATAAGAAGAACATTTCTATTATTGTTGTTGCTTGTTTGTTTGTTGTGGTTTTGGTTTTTTCTTTTTCTTTCTTTCTTTTACTCTTTTTCTTTCTTTCTTTTCTTTTCTTTTTCTTTTTTTTGAGACAGGGCTTTGTGTGTGTGTGTAACCTTGTCTGTCTTGGAACTCACTCTATAGACCAGGTTGGCCTTGAGCTCAGAGACCCTTCCTGCCTCTTCCTTCCGAGTACTGGAATTAAAGGCATGCACCAACACTGCCCAACTTGTAAGCACAATTCTGGCTTCCCTTAACTTACCAGTATTTATTTACTTCATTTTAAATTTAATTTAGATTTCTGTATGTACAGATAAAATTATATTGATTTACTTCATATGATACAGTTGTCTTGGTGTATATATACACCATGAAACTGACCATTGTCTTCTTTCTCCCTTTGGTCTTTTAAACAGTTTAAAGCAATTGACATCCTGCCTCTCTCCTGTATCATTTTTATAGCATCTGTGTGTTGTGTGGGTGAGAAGCAGAGTATTACTCCCTTCATTCACAGGATAACTCATGTTAATTTTAATCCTTTTCCAAGGACGGTGTATTTTAGAAATTTAATTTTGAGTTCTCTGTTTACATCATCCGCCCACTCCTCCTCTCTTTTCTACCCAGAGTTGGTGGTTGATTGAAATGAGAACTTAATATCCACTCTCTGTAACTGAGAGGATCCAGAATGCAGCTATTGTAGGTACGTTGGCCCCTCAGCTCTCCCTGGGAACTCACGGCAGTGACCTCCCCATACTTGTAGCTGTAAGAAATAACTATTGGCTGACTTCTTGGCCCAGAAGTGAGAAAGTTAGTTGAGTTCATAATGTAGAGTACATAAAGATTAATATCCATGTTATATTTCATATTCCACTTTAACAATGAGCTCTCTACTTTGATATTAAACTGATATAATATAATCTGCCTTTCTTCCAAATAGCTACACCTCAGCTCAGTTGTCCCACAACTTAGCATAATTCAGTGTATAATTTACATCTGTCAACTCTCTTTCTAATATTCTGTCCTGTCAATGATTTTTTTCTGTAATGCACTGTCCTTATTGTCAGACACTATGTTTATCCCTTTCTTAATATTCTTTGCCTTGTTTAGACATTTCATACAACATGTACTTTTAGTACTATAATTTTGTTAGGGGGAAATTCCTCTTAATTTAATTCAGTTATAACTTGGGTAGTATCCTGCTTCCACCAGTTACTAGATGTGAATATTAAATAGATTGCTTAATAGCCATGTGTCTTGAGTTCTCCATTTAATTGAGTATATTGATATCAATATTGTATAACTGTTAGGAACTTTGAAGAAATTATTACATCACTAGTAAATCATTTAACAAAGCATCTAAAACTCAATAGGTCCACCAATATTTTATTTTCAATATTTTTATGTAAAATTTAAAATTTTAAATTTAAAATTAAAATTTTTCAATATATCATCACACTTCATATATACTGACAGCACTTTAAAATTTAATATTCTTCAATATAGCAGATAATTTAAGAAGTTTTGAAAGGTTGATTTATTTTCCACACTTATTAAAAAATATCATTTCTGTTACAACGTTAGACTTCCTCAAAAATATTCATTGTGATATAGAAATGAAATAAATTTATCGATTTGGGTCAGGCCCACTTAAGTGCTGTCACATCCAAGATGGCTTAATGACACCTGCTCTACTTTGGCAGAACAAAATTGAGCATCCGACTTAGACATCTCCACACCAATGATTGCATTCTATGCTTCACTGTAACAATCGGTTATTTTTATAATTTGCATTGCCTTGCAAATTACTGGAAATTATGGCTGGTGCTGATCCATTCAAGCATGCTAATCTAACATTAGAATCTACTGGAGGTCAAAGGACAGCATGGATAAAGAGTTACCATCAGTTTTGGTCTAAGTTTTCTTAAGAAATAGTTTTTAGGCATCTGAAGCATGTTATTTGCACCTCTTGTTTTGCTTGTGGCATTGTGCTAGAGAAAGCATGAGCTAACATGCAAGCTTTCAATGATGATGATATATGGAGTCGGTGAGAAACACACCCCACTTGTGAATGAATCTAACTGTTTCTCATATTCTTTGGTTTTCAAACTTGAAATCATGTATCCTGTATGTGTGATAAGGCATATATGGCTACCTATCAAACAACATAATGAGATGAAGATGGTCCACTGTTTGTACTCCCTGTTATGTACATTATATGAAGCTAATTAACTACAGTTACAAATTAAGTCATTTTATTGTCTCATAAGTGTTATTACTACAGTCACTAGCATTGTTGCTACAGGCAGTCTATCTTGACTTGAATAATGATACAAACAATTTATCACTCACTAAATACTCATAATTGGTAAGGGCATGCTATAACTCTTGCTTTTGCAATTGGTGGAAGATCACAAAAGGCATCGTAGGCTTCAGTAAGATGACAGTTGCTGAGAAATTGTATAACATCACTGAAGGTGGAAGAAATTAAATGGGTGGCTTAGTATCTGTGAAGCATTTTTGATGACCTTGGGGACTCTTTCAAATTTTCTGTTTTTTTTTTTTATGAACATGCATCATAAGTTCTGAGAAGACCTTCATAACTTAAGGAGAAACTGAAAGGCTGCCTCTAAAAGGTAATCACTTTAGTTGAGGCTTTTGAACGTCCTTCTGAGAGGAAGTCAGGAATTTTATGCAGGAAATTACTTCTTTGCTGTTCTAGGATATTGCCTCACAAATTACTGTTAGAGTTACCTAAATGGTTCTCACTTGTTAATGGCAAACTTACTATTCTCCCTAAATACCTCATGTCCTCATGAAGAATTACTTGAACACTTTGTTGAGGTAAAGATGTCACAGAAACCGGAACACCAGTTAGATGATTGCATTTCTCCTAAGCTCCGACTGGAGATATCTAGTCACTATAGATGCCCTTTCTCAATGACAACTGAGAACTGCATTAGATTTGGGAAAAGAAGTATGCAAATAGTGTGAAAACAAAGTAATGTTCTATTTGAATTTTGTTGCATTAAAGTTGAATTAATGCTAACCTCCATTGTACCATCAACAAAACCATCATCCAGTAACTTTCTGGTTTTTATAATAGAGTCTAGGATTCAGAAGAAACCAAATCATTGAAGTGATGGAAAAAGTACAATAACTTCAAGGATCACATTATTATGTTATTGGTTATGGTGGCATTATAAACTAATGGGAAGCATTTGTATTTTGTTTTTTACTTTAATTTTTGTCTAAGACCCTGAGATATTTTAGAAGAGCTATTATATAAATAGCTGGAAAGGTTTCAAGCATCATGAAAAACAATAACTGAGAAGTAGCTATATGAATTAGAAATTTGATTTACTTCCCACAGGAAAACTGTATATTCATCTTTGTATTTGTTTGTTAAGACAATGCCAAGAATTTAGGATTGGTCTCATTAAAATCGCTCATGCCTGATTTTCTGTACTCAAAAATGGTGGAAGTAATTCCTTTCATTTCATTCTCACATAACTTCACTCAAAATAACAAAGGAAGTAAAAAGTGATCCATCAGGCATCTTCCTGTGACTCACACAACTTCATACTGTGCAGGGACAACTTTGCATAACTTCTTTGCCCCACAAATAAAGGATATATTCACCCAAATGAATCATTCATATAATTTTAGATAAAAAGCTAGATGAGCCCACATCATCAAAGAGTTCACTGTCTTACATGCATAAAATATACTGTCAAAAAAGAAACAGAGGATTGCTATCATTTTATCTTTGTTTAAAAGAAATTGGAAATTAATCACATTTCAAATTTAACTCATCAAAGTCCTCAGATTAACTGATATTTTTGTTTTACCAAAGGGTCAATGTAAGATTTCTTTTTATTTTATCAATGTATTTTCTTCTTTATCACATTTTGGCCCTGTACCGTGGCTTGCTGATTACTGCTGAGCTCAGTGCTGTTTCTGTGCCTTTTATGAGGTCAGAAATTAGGTATCAGTATTTCTTCTTTACATGTATTCTTTACTTAGCGTGTCTATGCATGTGTGCACGGACACACACTCTGAAGATGCTTGTCTGAAAATGGAGAGACACTTGTGGAACTTGGTTCTCTCCTTCCACCTTGTGGGTGCCAGAGCTCGAACCCAGGCCCTCAGTTTAGCACCACATATCTTAACCTACTAAGTCCTCCTGCCTCTGAATATATGGGACTTTTGAATTAATGTGATTATTGAAGTCTTTAAATAAGTAAATAAATAACAATTCATTTCACCTTCGTATTTAAAACAATTGTTTTAGTGTCATGTATTTGTTTTTCTCTATTTTCTTTGTTATTAATTTCAGTTCCTTAAAAATTTCTAGACATAATTTCAGCCCCAAATCTACCTCTTGTCTGAAGTCATTTTAGGATATGGGGGGGGTTGGAGAAAGGATAGAGAAGGGGTAAAGGATGCAGTTATGCTATAATATCAAAAATTAAATAATTTTTACAAAGGATTTTTATAATAAAGTGAATGTGGTTTCTGACTATTTTATTCTAAATTCCATTTTACTGTTTTTTTTTTTTTTTTACTTAGCCTTGTAATGTTTCTAATTTTCTCCATGCCCAAAGTGCCACTCTCAAAATTGTCAACATAGTTTATATTTTTTCTCTTCCACAGAACAAAGCAAGTAACAGACTAACAACACCATTGCCACTCAGGATGATGGCTGGTGACATTCAGACAAATAACTACAGCAAACCATGAAAAATCTGCTTTTATATGTTATGATTATAATTGAATGTAATTTGGTTCTATTTGTCTTGTTTTGTTTTAAATATTAGGGTTTGCTTTTTAAAATTATATTACATTTTGGCAGAAAGTTATTACTGTGGCAAAGTAAAACCTAAATAACACTACACACCATGGATTAACCACAGAAACAGGTCAAGTATAATGGAGCATTTGTGGTGGGCTGAGGGTGAAGAAATGGCAGAATGTAGGTGATATGAACTGGGGAAGAGAATAGTAAGGAGGGGCCACCAAATGGGAGATTGATAAGGGAGAAAGAAGGATGAATAACACCAAGATTGATTGAAGTAGTCTTATTATTTTATATTTACCTAAGACTAAACACAATACAGCTAAGTATATGAGTACACTCACACATATATATCATGAAGCTATGCGGCATGGAATGACAATGTTCTACACAGAACTGACACTAACAAAAACTCTGGTAAAAACCCTCTTTTAAAGGGTGTGACTCCCAAAATAATATAGATTATCACCAACACATCCCTTGGCTATTTCTCAAGATTGAGGATAAGAGTCCATTGCTGAAGACAACACAAAACACATATGACTTGAGCTGGATTTTTTTTTTTTTTTTTTTTTTTTTTTTTTTTTTTGCTGTCTAGTATTAATGATTCTAGAAAATGCTTCCTAAGTTACCAAGGCAGAGAAGCAATTAAATATTTGCAACAACTATGGACCATAACAGCACCAGCATGGCAAGCATGCACAAAAGTGCAGTAATTGGTACCCACATGTCAGTTACAGCCAACTGCTTTCTAATTGGACTAAAGGCCCACTCAATGGGACGAAAATCATAGCTGGTACTGGGAACCTAGAAAGCTTTACAGAGCAACGGAAGTCATGGAATTTAGGAAATAATTTACTACTCCACATTGCTAATACAGCATAATTCCTCACTACATTTTAATTCTTATCCCCAGACCCACATATTACCACAGCTGCCATTCTCACCAAAGAAGCTTCTCTTACAGCAAATGGAGATCATCATAGAAAACTGCAAGTGGACACAATACACAGATCAACAGACAGAGAGAAACCAAGTCCCAAGGAATACAGCTACAGCGCAGCCCCTGAATCTATGACTCAGGGAACATCATGGAGGAGGGGACATATTCCTCACTTCTAGACAAAGAACTACAGGCTTCTGTAGACTCCCAAGTATGCCCATGTTAGCTGTCCAGTGCAGTGTGGTCAGCCCTAAAATCATATAAATAACAAAACAGATTAATTAGGATATGTGTGTATGCATACAGTGTATGCACATGCATTTATGTATGTGTATGTAACAAATATAATCAAGAAAATGAGGTTATTAACTTGAGAGGAGCATGGGAGAGTTTGAAGGGATCTTAGTTTGAAGAACTAGAGTAAGGAAAGGAAAGGGGAGAATTGATATCAATTCTATTTCAATTAAAAACATTAAAAATAAGGCCAGATGTGTTAGCACACATTCTTAGTCCAGTACTCAGGAGGCAGAGGCAGGTGGGCCCCTAAATTCAAGGCCAGCCTCATTTTCAAAAGGGGTTTCAGGATATCCAGGTTTACAGGAAGAAACCTTGTCTCATTAATAATAATGATAACAATAATAATAAGAACAACAAAACAACATTGTTGTTAAAAGAAAATAATGACTTTATTTCTGAACCATGATTATGTCCCTACCTTACCCTTCTTCTATATGAAACTTTGCTTTAGTTCAGGTTCATCCTGCTGTTGTACTTATTTAATAGTAACAAATATGTGTAGATATATTTTCTCCTCATGTCTCAGACAAATGAGAATTAGTGTGAAGACTCTCTTTCAATGTTTGATTCACTTGCCATCTAGGTACTTTACTGCAAAATTTCACCCATATGTACTTGCCCTCTTATATTTTCTCTCATTATTTATCATTCTTAATGCTTTGATTCTTTCATTTGTTGTTATTATTTTCTGTCTCCTCATGATAATTTAAACAGCGCAAAGCATATCAGTGTTATCTATTTTATCCTACTGACGTATTTCAAACAAATAAAATATTCTTGATTTATAAAAGCTTAAAATTAATTTTATAAATCAATCAATCAAATAATTTAATCTTCAATGCATTGGTAGGTAATGTTCTCTCTCTGTCTCTCTGTCTTTCTGTCTCAGTGATATGGGACTTTTAAAAAGCAAGGTGTCAGAATCCTTATGGAAGAGGACTGAGACAGAAAGACCTGGAGCAGACAGGAACTCCACAAGGAGCACAACAGAGCCCAAATATCTGGGCCCAGAGGGCTCTGCAGAGACTGATACTCCAACTAGGGACCATGTACCTAGAGGACCTAAACCTCCTTTGTTCAAAGGAGGCCCATTGGTTGTTCAGTTTCCAAGTTGTTTATGAACAAGGGGTACAAGGGTTGTCTCAGACATGAACTCAGTGCCCAGCTCTTTGATCCTCTCCCTCTGGGGGGGGGGGGGGTGTAGCCTTGCAAGGCCACAGAGGAAATCATGCAGCCAACCTTGATGTGACCTGATAAACTAGGGTCAGATAGAAGGGGAAGAGGTCCTCCCCTATCAAGGGACTAAGGAAAGAGTGTAGGGGTAGAAGGGGGGTAGGGGTGGGACTGGGAGGAGACAAGAGAGGGGGCTGCAGTGAGGATATAAAGTGAATAAATTGTAATAAATAAATATATAAATAGAATTAAATTAAAAAAAAAGTCAAGGTCCAGTTTAGAGGCCCTAGGTCCGTTGCAAGCATGACTTCCACAGACATTGCATGATTCCAAACACTCTCCGGCTTCCTATTTGCCAATACAATCTCTTCCTACAAGGATTCTACCCTTTGCTATCCACCATGAGATAAAACAATTAAATCTGAGCACAGAGGTCTTTCCTGAGACTGCTATTCCAACCAAAGACTATGCATGGAGATAACCTAAGACCCCTGCACAGATATAGCCCATGGCAGTTCAGTATCCAAGTGGGTTCCATTGTAATAGGAACAGGGACTGTCTCTGACATAACTGATTGGCCTGCTCTTTAATTACCTCCCCCTGAGGCGGAAGCAGCATTACCAGGCCACAGAAGAAGACAAGGCAGCCACTCCTGATGAGACCTAATTGACTAGGATCAGAAGGAAGGAAAAGAAGTCCTCCCCTATCATTGGGCTTGGGGAGGGGCATGCATACATAGGGTGGAGGAAGGGAGGGATTGGTACAGGAGGAGGGAGAGATCCACAGGGGTGATACAAAGTGAATAAAGTGTAATTAATAAAGAAAAAAAAAAGATAAAAAACAACTAAGTCAAAGCTAGTATGCTATTTAGATGTCCAAACTTAAAGACTGTCAACAAAATAAATCTTATCCTCATAATGTTAAGAAGTTGGTGTTTTTTTTTTTAATTCTTAGGTGATTGTTCTTTATATAGTATGAGGAGTACTATCAAATGTCTATCAAATGTACACACAGGTTTTATTACTTTCCAAACCTTCTCATTCTTTTATAGTATTCTTATGAACACCTTATTTTTATCCTTTCAAATAATCTGGAAAGACAGATAGCAGATTTTACTTTTTTCAAATGGCTTTGCTATGTACAATTAATTTTAATATATGACATAATATTAGTAACACACCAAAAAGGCAAACAGAGACTAGATGAGCTATGCTGGCTCCTAGGACTATAAGTTGTTTTGTTGTTGTTGTTTGTTTATTTGTTTTGTTTTGTTTTTTGCTATTGATTAGAAACAGGTAAAATGCTTTTATTTAAGGCCTCATGACAATGGAAAGGAAATAAATGTTCCACTAAAAGACTAAAATATTCAAGTATCTCCAATTAAGAGTTGGTGGTAGAGTTGGAATTTCAGACTCCATGATCACTGATTCTTTTCATAGACCAAAAGATCACATTTCATGAGTTTATAGAAATGAGACTTACTTTTCCAACAGAGAAAGAATATGTTTATAGCTACTCATAGTTATCCCTTTAAAATAATCACAAACTCTTTTGGCCACAGAAATTTTGTACATAGTCCTAGGTGTTAGACAATGGAAACAAATATTTGTGCCTTGCTATTTACAGGGACAAATATTTCTTCTTGCTCATATTTGGGAGGAGATTACAGAGGATTTTTTCTGTGTAAGAGCCCTAGATGTTGTAAAACTCACTCTGGAAACCAGGCTGGCCATGAACTCACAGATATCTTCCTTCCTCTGCCTCCCAAGTTCTGGGATTAAAAACATGAACCACCAATGTCAAGCTTTGCTAATATTTTTATTTATTAAATCCGTAATTTTATTTTTCTTGCCCTTTTGCTTCATTCCCTTCTATGTCCCATGTAGTTATAAAAACATCTATCCTTGTGGACATGAGAGAATTGATGATACTGTCAGTGTGATCTTAAAGATCCACCAGAGGTCACTTCTTTTCTTGAGAATATTTCATGCTTACAGTTCAATTACACACACACACACACACATGCACACTTGAACTATCATGTTAATTACTTTCATGTCACTGTAATCAAAACATCCAATAGACCAATTTAAGGTAAAAATAGTTGCTTTGGCTCAGAGCTTCAGATGATGTTGGTGAATGTACATGAGGCAGGAAAAGCCTAGTTTCTGGGTGAAGACCTGTGCTAATGGCTCCTTACAGGGCAACAGACAAGAAGTGGAGAGCATTAGACCAGAAAGATATGTATGTTACCTTAAAGGGTTCACCCTTAGTGAGATAATCCTGCTAGGTGGGACCCACATCCTAAATGCTCCATGGCTCTCAAAGTAGCACCAAAATTTAAGGATCCAGTGTTCAAAACATGAATCTGTGGGTAACATACACATTCAAACCAAAATAAAGAAAAATCCTCCTAAGTATATAAATGTTCTACTAATCAGTCAGACTTTTCTGTTTGGAAACTCTCTAACTTTCACGGGTTTAGTCTTCACATCTTCTTGATGAAGATGATGCCCATAAAGTACATTTTTTGAACCTAGAGGCATGGATATACATTGCTTAAGTCATTTATTTATCTTCAGGGTAGTCAATGAACAGCACAAATAAATTGTGAACCACACTTTCTGGATTCAGATCATGGTTCTGAAACCTATCAGCTTTATTGATCTGGTAGGTCACTTACTTCAGGATTTCAGCCTTGTCATACAAAGGGAAGAGCAGTTGCAGTAGCTATATTTATTTTCATACAAATATCAATGATAGATGGAGATACCTTATAAATGTAAATGCTGCAATCAGTACTCAGTTTCCACAGACCCATAGTCCTGTGGATAACATAATGATGACCTCATTATTCTTCTACTACCTCACAACTTTGGAAATTTAACCAACCTATGTCTTCCCAATAGCACCTGGAGCATGAAATCTATATAAACCACCAAGGGTCATAACATAGGCCATCATGCAGTATTAAGTGATTAAAACTAAAATTTAGCATATAGTGAAAGTTTTATAACAATAATTTTTAGCATGAAAGCCAAATTTATATTGAAAAAGACATACTCAAATGATTTTATATATATATATACATATATATATACAACCAAAAACAAAATATACATACATATATATATATATAGTTAAGGTTGATAGTGTGAAAGATAGTTGTGTGTCAGACAGAGGGATTTTTCTGTGATTTCTTTTCAGGTAAAATTTCCTTAAGAGTTAAGTTGTTAATGGCAAGATGGAGCCCACAGCACTTAGAGGATTTTGGTCTCAGTGTTCAATTATTTGCAGCTCAGACATCTAAAACAAATAGGAAGAAAACATTTACCTGAGGAAATAATTTTTAAAATTCAAAAGTGGTCGAAACTTCATTCTTAAAACTACCTAAAGCACTAGCCTATACTATACTTCTTTTGTGCGAAAAAAAAAATATTCGAAGTATTCTCCTTTTCTTTTTCTGTTTTTTTTTTTTTTTTGTTATTTTTTTATTGCTATCTTTAATGGGGACTTTACTTATTTCTTTTTTTTACTTTCTTTTTTATTTTATTTTTTTATTATTAGGTAAATTTTATTAACTCTGTATCCCAACCGTATCCTGCTCCCTCATTCCCTCCCAAACCCTCCCCCCCCATCTCCTCCCTGCCCCTTTCCAACTCCACCTAGAACCTTTGCTCAGATGAAGCCCATGGTAGCTCAGTAACCAATTGGTTTCCCATAGTAAGGGGGACAGGGACTATTTCTGACAGGAACTCAATGGCAGGCTCATTGACCTCCCCACCCCCGAAGGGAGAAGCAGTCCTGCTAGATTGTACAGAGGAGGACTTTGCAGCCAGTCCTGAAGATACCTGATAAAACAGGGTCAGATGAAATGTGAGGAGGTCCTCCCCAATCAGTATTCTCCTTTTCAACATGAAAGGGAAGTTTAAAATTTCTTGTAATAAAAAAGATGCTTCTTTTTTAATTTTATACAAAAATTAAATTTAATCATCATCCCCCGAAATAAACTATTACAGAACAGTGTAGCAAAAAGAGTTTAAAATGAACCAATAACAAATAAAATTAGCCTGAAGGAAGTTTCTTTAGCATTAAAAAAAACATGATCATAGACATGCTTAAACACAAAGATGTGTGCCTGTGCCAGTGCCTGTATGCCTAAACCTGTACATGCTTCCTTAAGCAGAAGAGACAACTCATAAGAGTTGTTCTCTCCCTCAGTGATGAGAGATTTGGGAGTCAAATCAGGTCCTCGGGCTTGGCTGCAAGCATCCCTGTGCCCTGAGCTGTCTCAGTGGTTTAGTACACCATTCTGATGGATTATATGACGTTTCTACTTTTCTCCATATAGTATCCTACTCTTGACCATCATTTGCTTATTGTTTGTTTGTTTATAGAATTTAATATCACACACCAATCAAAGAGTAAATATGAACTGGACCTAGACCCCCTCCCACAGGTAGCAGATGCGCAGCCTGGTCAACATATGGGTTCTCAAACAATTGGAGTCTCAGACTTTGATGCTTGCCTTTGAATATCCTTTTCCCCTAGCTGGGATGCCTTTTCATGCCTCAGTGGGAGAGGATGTGCTTAGGCCTACTGCCACTTGAGGTGCCAGGGTAAGTTGGTACCCCTCGGGACTTCCTTTTCTCTAAAAAGGAGAAAAGAGAATGGGGGAGGGATCATTAGGGTAGGACTGAGATGAGAGGAGGGGGTTGCTGGGATCAGGTTGTAAAGTGATTAAATAAGTAAGTAAGTAAATAAGAAATAATAAACAAATTGCAAAAGTAAAAAAAAAATTAACATGGATTCAGGATCTTTTGCTTCATTTTGTGTCTAGTATGATTAGTGGCTTTAAGAATTACTTATTTGGTCCTTGTGGAGCTCCTATCCTTTCCCCATCAGACTAACTCCCCTTCTTTCTTATGATTCCCTGTACTCTGCCAAAGGTTTGGTCATGAGTCTTTGCTTTGAAAACACTGCTAGTTAGAGTCTTTCAGATGCGCTCAGTAGACTCCTGTCATACGTTCAATGCACATCCCATCTGTCTTTCTAAATGAGGATTGATCATCTTACCCCATGTCCGCTCTCTTGATTATCTTTTTTAGGTGTATAGATTTCATTATGTTTATCATATCTTATAGGTCTATATAAGTGAGTATATACCATGTTTGTCTTTCTCCTTCTGGGATATTTCACTATCTGGGCACAGGGTCTTTTCTGAGACTGACATTCAACCAAGGACCATGTATGGATATAACCTAGAACCTCCACTCAGATGTAGCCTGTGGTAGCTCAGTAACCAATTGGTTTCCCAAAGTGAGGGGAACAGGGACTATTTCTAACAGGAACTCAATGACTGGCTCTTTGGTCTCCCCACTCCCGAAGGGAGGAGCAGTCCTGTTAGGCCACAGAGGAGGGCTTTGCAGCCAGTCCTGAAGATACCTGATAAAACAGGATCAGATGAATGGGGAGGAGGTCCCCCCTAACAGTGGACTTGGAAAGGGGCACGGTGGAGATGAGGGAGGGAGGGAGGGACGGGGAGGGAATGAGGGATCGGGACACGGCTGGGATACAGAATTAATAAAATGTAACTGATAAAAAAAAATTAAAAAAAAGAATTACTTATTTATCTTTCTTGTTTCATTTCTTTTTTTCTGAGAAGGAAGCTGAGCTTTAAGAGGACAGAATCAAATTTGACATATCTACAACTTTAGCAGTGAGTCAGAGATGGGTCTCTCTAGTTCAGGAACATAGCTATTCTATAACACTGCAGTGCAGATGAGGGCTAAGTGAATGAATTTGAAATTTTTCCCAGTTTTGTGTTTTTATGGGATTCTTGAATGTGCAAACCTGCATTTGTATCTTTTTCGTATGCCTCTACATGGATTCATTTTCTTCTGGTTTGTTTGTTTTATTTTGTTTGTCCTATCCTAATTTGCTTGGTTTTATTATAGCTTATTTTATTGTATTATTATCCTTTAGATGCTGTTTGTTTTCTAATGAGAGAAAGGAGGTAGATCCAGATGGAAAGAATGGAGGGAAGGACCTGGGAGAAGCAGAGGGAGGAGAAACTATAATCAAAGTATATTGTATGGAAAGAAAATCTATTTTCAATAAAAAATATTAATTTATTTGTAAATAAACATTGTGGCATACATCTTTAATTCCAGCAATTAATAGGCAGAGGCAGGAGGTAGGGCATGGTAGTATGCGCCTTTCATTCTGGCACTCTGGGGACAGAGGAAGACAGATCTCTGTGAGTTCAAGGCTAGCCTGGTCTACAAAGTGAGTCCAGGACAGCCAGGGCTACACAGAGAAACCCTGTCTCAAAAAAAAAAAAAAAAAAAAAACACCAGAAAGAGAAAAGAGACAAAAAGAAAGAAAGAAAGGAACAAAGGAAGGAAGGAAGGAAAAGAAATGAAAGGAAAAGAAGAGAAAAGAAAAGAAGAAAAAAAGAAAAGGAAAGGAAAGAAAGGGAAGGGGCAGAAAGGTTTCTGTGAGTTCAAGGTTGAACTGGTCTACATAGTGAATTCTGGACCAGCCAGAGTTCCACAGTGAGATCCTCTCTGGAAAATAAATAAATAAATTTTAAAAAGGCTTAAGAATTACCTTTTGTCTTATCGGCTTTTGGGCAACAATGACAAAACTGTCACCTGTGTTGGTACATTAGTCGCATGGCAGCTTCTTTTGCATTACATTTTGTTAGAGCAGATTACCCATTTTTCTTCAAATCCCAAAGCCACTGGAAGTGAGTCCTTCTATAGCACAGGATTTACTTTCCCAGTGATGTAAACAGATGAAGGACATTTCCATTCAGTAGCTTCCTTTTACCCTCTTAGGGAATGGCTGTGACGAGCTTTCTGTTCTAGAAGGTTATCCATTTTGACAGGTGGCACAGACCCAGTCACTCCAACCAAAGGAATAGACAACTGCGCACTGCTCTCCTGAGGCATGATGCTACTCAGGGTGCTTAATCACATTCACAGATCTGTGGCTGAACGTCGTTCAGAGCACGGGAAAGGCAGAAGGGCTGTGCAGCATGGAAATCGTCAGCAGGATGTATCATCCATAGCTGCCTGGTCGCTTAATGTATGTAAAATCACTTCCTGGGGTGCTCTCTCCTTCTGTCTTTGTTACCTACCACCCCACTCAGCTCAGCCTCAAACATAATCAGAACCTACAGGAGTCATTAAAGACAAACAAACAATCAACAACAAAAGAACAAACAAAAATGCAGATGGCTTCTTTACTCTATGTTACATAGGCAAAAACATGTATTTACTGTGGAATTCAAAAATCTTATAATCTGCTTAGAGAACCGTCACAGTGCATGCTAACAGAGGCTAAGCTCTTTGGTTCTGGTGGATGGTCCAGGTGCCAATCCCTCCATTGATACAACTGCTACCTTGATTTTTGGCCAAAATAAAACAAGGGCAAAGCAAAATGTCTTTATGACCTCTCCGCCTCCATGCACACTCTACCTGCCTAGGGCACTGTTATAAATTGCAGTAGTTTGGCTGCCATGCTGAAGATTTACATGAGGATAATTTCCACTGTCTCTCACTTCTGTCCTCTCCCCTCTCCTCTGTTCTTCCTTTCTCATTTTCACCCCTTCCTTATTTTTCAGGAATATTGAATATGCAATTTCCTGATTGAGGCAAATCAGAGAGGCATAGCATCTGTTTTCATCCTTTCAACTTTCTTTGCCAAAATAATATTGTAAAACAATACGATTCTCTATCCAAGAGAAACATAGTCGATTAAAGTTTCTTTGTCTTCTTTTTAACTACTGAAAAGTTAAGAAAACAGTGAAACATTAGGTTGCATCATATGATAAGAGGTTTTTAAAAACATTTTAATTTATTTTTTATTTATTATAATTTAGTCACTTTGTATCCCAGCTGTGCCCCCCTCATCCCTTCCTTTCCCACCCTCCTTCCCCTCCTCCCTCTCTCTTCCCTTTCCATGCCCCTCCCCCAATCCACTGATAGGGGAGCTCCTAGTCCCCTTCCATCTGACCCTAGCCTATCAGGTCTCATCAGGACTGGCTGCATTGTCTTCCTCTGTGGCCTGGTAAGGCTGATCTCCCCCACAGGGATAGGTGATCAATGGAGTTTTATACTTAATAAAAGTAATGGGAATAACGAAAACTTTTAAGGATGGGGTTGGAGAGATGGCTTAGGGGTTAAGAGCACTGGCTGTTCTTCCAGAGGTCCTGAGTTCAATTCCCAGCAACTACATGGTAGCTGACAACCCTCTATAATAAGATATTGTATCTTCTTCTGGCATGATACAGCAAAACACTGTTTTCCAGACACTATGCACATTCATGGCATGGCCAACAGCAAGTTGATTCCATGAGTTCTTTAAAAATAAGAACACACAAAGCAGGGGTGGAATAGTGATGCAGGAAAAACTGGAGAGTGGGAATGGAGAGTAGACCTGATCAAAACACAGAATATGAATGTACGCAATTTTCCAAAAGAAACCAAGTCATATATTATACTATATTATAACTGTTGGTTAAATTCATCCTTCATTGCCTTTTCATCTCATTGAAGATAAACGCCATGCCTACATTGCTAGTTTGTCTTAAACAAATTTTGGTTGGTTCTGTTGCTCTCCTTGTGGAGCTCCTGTCCCTTCCAGGTCTTTCTATCTCCCCCTTCTTCCATAAGATTCCCTGCACTCTGCCCAAAGTTTGGCTATGAGTCTCAGCATCTGCTTTGATACCCTGCTGGGTAGAGTCTTTCAAAGGCCCTCAGTGGTAGGCTTCTATCTTGTTCCTTGTTTTCATTCTCTTCTGCAATGTCTGTCCCATTTGCTTTTCTGAATGAGCATGGAGCATCTTACCGAGGGTCCTCCTTCTTCCTTAGCTTCTTTAGTTGTAGAGATTTTAGTATGATTATCCTATATTATCTGTATAATATCCACTTAAAAGTGAGTATATATACCATGTGCGTCTTTCTGTTTCTGGGATACCTGACTCAGGATGATCTTTCCTAGTTCCCACCATTTGCTTGCAAATTTCATGATTTCCTTGTTTTTAATTGCTGAGTAGTATTACATTGTGTAAAGGTACCAAAAAATCTGAGCACAGGGGTCTTTTCTGAGATTGATACTCCAACCAAGGACCATTCATGGACATAACCTTAAACCCTTGCACAGATGTAGTGCATGGCTCATTCTCCTAGTAAGGGCACCACTGACATGACCTCACTGGCTGGCTCTTTGATTACCTCCTCCTGAGCGGGGGCAGCCTTACCAGGCCACAGCCGAAGACAATTCAGACAGTCCTGATGAGACCTGATAGGCTAAGGTCAGATGGAAGGGAAGAGGACCTCCCCTATCAGAGGACTGAGGAAGAGGTATGGGAGGAGAAAAGGGAGGCAGAGTGGGATTGGAAAGCAATGAGGGAGGGAGCTACAGCTGGGATACAAAGTGAATAAATTGTAATAAATAAATAAGTGAAAAAAAGTCTCTTCAAAACATTGCTTATGGATCTATCTGCATTGCCCCCGTGGCACGCCTGGGTTGGCTACCCAGAGGCTATTTAAGCTGTGGGCTGGCTTTCCCCGGGGTCCGAGGATTGTTCAATGTTCCTGAATAAACTGCATTGAAAAAAAAAAACATTGCTTATTTGGTGTCATGAGGTATGTGCATTTCTCATATTAGAGTATCTCTCATTTACTTTTTAAATACTCACTGGTTTGTATTGTTTGTGTCTCTCATCACACTCTACTTTATTAGTGATCATAAGACTGGAATAACAGGCTTATTCTATTATATGCAAACATTTGTAAAACTCAGAGATAAACACTGCGTGTTCTCTCATATATGGTAGAACTCTTTTCTAAATGATATATATGCGCTTAAATAAGTGCAAGTGTGGGTCTATGTCAGGAAACTATAAAGAAACCCAAGCAATGGAGAAAAGACAGCTTTAAGGGAGGGATTTAGAGGATAATTAAATATATATAATATAAAAATGGAAGGATAACACTTTACATGAAAGAATATCACAGAGGTGGGGAGGGGGACACAAGGACATATGAGAAAGAAATGGTAGTTGCAGAGAATTAACCAAACACAGTTTTGATGAAAAAGTCATAAGGAGACATGGTACTTTTTATCCCAAGTAAAACATAAACTAAAATAAAATTGTAAAACCAAAGAGTCATTAGGGACTTAAAATGCAGACATTTCTAGGATGATATGCAAAAGCTTTGCAGGCAGAGACCAAAGCTTAATGCACTGAAGTTACCCTTGGGGTAATTCCTGTGATCACTGAAGAGTTAGAATATTGCAGAGTTAAGAGACAGGTAAATTAGACTTTGAGTAAGTCTCAGACCACACTTTATAAGGAGTAGTTAGAAGTATATCATTAGCTAATCTGTCTACTATCAAAGGGGAATAAAGATGTAAATGGGTTTATTTCATCTATCTCTAAGAGTTATCTTCCTTTCTCCTATAATCATCCTGCAAAGACAGGTAGATTACCGTTCAGAATTTACTTCAGATAGCGTCTAGCATACAGAGAGAAGACATGAAAAGTTTTGCTACTTACATAATGAGGCTTTCTAGAGAGAATATGATCTCTGAGATATCTGAAAATGGCTTGATAGAGCAGGAAGAACGTTGAGCTTTGTATTTCCATGGTGGTTCTGGGATAGAGACAAGCTGAGAGGTTGCTTAAGTATATAGGGATCTTGCCTGACTGAACTTCCCTTTGGCATCGAAAGAGAAAACAGTCATATATATTTCCTTATATGAGAGTACATGGGGAAGAGACAAGGAAACCAAAACAGGCCCCAAGTGATGGAAAAGTAATTTCTGAATAAGTAATACCAAGAAAAATCTTAATTATCAGGGATTAAAAGTAGATGTGTTATGGTGACTTCGTCAGTAAGACTTGAAGGTTGTCTGAGCATTTTGTCTAAAAAAAAGCAATAAAAAAGAAGGGTGACTAGGAAAACATGATGTTTGAAGGCTGTTATAAATTAAACGCAAACTTTGATGTTGGCCACCATAATACTTCTACTATTAGATCAACTGAATTTTCCTGAATATGGATCCAAGATTGTACAGTTTTATGAGACAGTGACCTGTGGGTTTAACTTTGTTAAATATAATACTAATATGCAATGAGTAAAAGTATGCCATACCTATATTCCAGAATTAACATAATTTTTATCTTTAAGGTTATGAAGAATAAATAAAACATGGTTCTCTCTCTCTTGCTCTCTCTCTCTCTCTCTCTCTCTCTCTCTCTTTCTGTGTGTGTGTGTGTGCGTGTTCTCACAAATTTTCTTCTTTATCTCTGTCTCTCATCCTATTTACACTTTATCAGAGAACATTATACGTGGTGTAAGCCTGTTCTCTCACATGTAGTTATATGCAAAACTCAAAAATACAAACGGTGCATGTTCTTTCTCATCTGTGGTGGGTCCTCATTTCTAATTGTTATGTATATGTACTTACATGCGAGCATGTGGTGGTAGAGGCCAGGATATTAGAAGCGGGGCAGGAGATAGAGAATTTGTTTCTTTATAAAAACACCAAAATATTTTTGTTTAACAAGATCAGAAGCAGACATGTTATGATGGATTAACCAGTGAAACTTGAAGAAAACCAGTTGAAAATTCTTTACAAAGTTTCCTTCTAGCGTGGGGGTGGGGATCATGAAAGGACCAAACTACCACACAGTCTCCTTTCTCATATCAACGAAGCCTGAAAGTGTTACCTGAAGTGCCCAAAGTCAAACTACCTTGATTGAAGGACCCTTGAAGGAGAAAGACTTTTAAACTGAAAACTACTAGGCAGCAAATAAATTATTATGCAGCCAAACATGCTTTTAAGTGAATGAAACGCTTCCATGGCAACGTACACAGGGTGACCCATGCAGTTAGACAGGTGCGGGTACAGCATCTGAACTAAGATTTACCTATAACCTGACTTTGGGCTAGTAATTCAGCTGTTGTGACTGTCAGTTTTTTTATTTGTAAATATTATCGAACAGAACATAAGCTTTTTAGGATTCTGATAGAAATCACATCATTGTTTAACACTATTTCTCAGTTTATTAATACAGAAATAATGAGAACCTGTCACCCCCAAATACTCCTCCAGCAGGTCTGAAAATATGATGGATAAGGTAGATAAAGTCACCAAGCTCACTTTATTTATTCTGTACTTTAAGTAAATTTCTCATATATCACAAAGTCAAGTATATGTTAATGCAAGTCTTTGTCTTTTGAGTCCACTTTATTCACCAAATATTAGCATACACACCATGAAAAGGTTTGTTTTCTCTTCCATTAGTGAATATTATGTGTGAGACACAATGGGTTTCATTTTGACATTTTCATGGCTGTATGAAACTTACTTTCATTATATTTCCCCACCCACCATATTCTCATTATTATAGGTGTGGAGAATTAAAAGCGAAGAGCATGCAGTTTCAGTTGATCTGTGTTGCATTTTATATATAACTTGACCATCCTTTCAAACAATAAGAAGCTAAGAAGTAAGCAAAACTGATCTGCAGAAAACGGTGCCTGATGCCAAGCCTGGCAATTTGAGTTTGGTCCCTCGAATATGCTCGGTGGAAGGACCTGCAAGTTGTTCATTGATTTGCACATGAACACTGTGGCACAAGCATCCCATAAACACCTCTCTCTCTCTCTCTCTCTCTCTCTCACACACACACACACACACACACACACACACACACACATTAACACAAACACACATGCCTTCAAATAAATACAAAAATAAGAATGCAAACACACAAGACTAGGTAATAAAGATGTTTGATTCTTATGACAAGCCCAGGTATAGTTTTAATGCTGTCATTGAAGGCATAACTGTACTTCTTTATGATATCAGCTAACATAGAAAGGATAACATGCATCTGCACAGAAGAATGGGGCCCCTATTAGTCTCTTTGGTAAATCATGATTCATCCTTTGAAACTGAAACACTGAAACCCTAATACTGCAGTTATAGATGTCTACTACCATACACTTTGTAGCACTTTTCTGCTACAAAGAAAATCAGCCAGAAAAGCAAAGTTTGAAATAGCTGATAAGCATCCAAACTGACAGTATCTGTCATAATGTCTATGCCTATTCTACAGCATCATCTTTAAATGGCACAATTAACTTCTTATGTTTTAAATAAAAATATTTATTTTCCATTGTAGAGAACCATCCTTGCATTCTGCAGATTTTATTTTGCAGTTTTCATGATTCCACAGTTGTGATTTTTCTGCTCACATACTTGGAGTTTTTTTTTTTTTCCTAAGTAGATTTAAACCAAATTTCCCAAGAAATGTAATGTATAATCACTCAAAGTTTAACTTCTGGGAGTTACCAATGAAACAGTGTCCTCCAGACACATCAAGACTGATGCACATATGAATCCTCAGAGAAGGTGGCAGCATGCACAGGGCTAAATAGGTTCAGCCAGACAGATCATTGCACAGTGAAAAATGAAGGTGTGCATTCGCTACCTCACTTAAACAAAAATATATCGACAGATGACAACCATTTGCAAAGCAAAAAATGAGCTTTCTCCCATGGCATCTCTCTGAGTTATATTAGTCACACTCATTATTTCCCTTGAATGCCAGCTCGCAGGCTGATCAAACATTTTGTACTGAGATATTACTGTATCATTTTATTGTAAATCTAAGGCCAGTATAATACGCTAATAACACTGATACGTGATATGACAATACACTCAGATGCCTCTGATTTTACTTTCTCACCTACAAAAAGAGGAAATTGTTTTCCACAGTTTCTTTTGACTTCATACAAACATGTTACAGATAAAATGAAATGCAACATTATATTTAAAAAAGGCACAGAAATTTAAAAAAATCGTTTGGTTTAGGGGGCCAACTTGTGATGGACAAGTGTTATGTGTTTACTTTCTTCTTTTCTGGCATCATCTCTAAATTCAGTGTATGTGAATGCAGTTGTTTCGTCTGGACAGGACCATGGATAGCTCCTCAGGACTCTGGTGTATTTTCAGTCGTGGTTCAATTCTGTCATTCAGAGGGAAGGAAAAACTCAATATATTAACATGAATTTTGAAACCTAAGAACTCTATGCTTCGGAAAGAAAAAAAATCTCGTGAAATCATAGCATTTCATCTTCTAGACTATTACCCTGAGGATGAACACCTATGACCTGCATTTTCACTGTGGCCTGAGCTGCAGATTTAGTTCAACATGTCCAGTTAATTGCTTGGTTTCCACATTGTCATACTGCTGAAATAACAAGGAAACAAACAGGATCATACCAAGTCTACAATATGGGCATTTATAGTAAACAAATGTACTTTTGTAAAAGAATGCAAAACTCTTTAACCAATCCTCACTATGCCCAATGTGCATGTCATACACTAAGAATCAGAAGAGATTCACACCTCCGAATTTGAACCATAAGCATATTGCTGCAAGAAATGTGTTGCATCCCTGGCTTCAGGAAGAACTTTAAATTCCTGAGGCAAAATATAGCTCTTCTGTAAGTTCTGAATAGCCCATAACTTTGTGTTAATTTCCCAGAGCTGAAGGAGGTTTTGCCAGTTCCACATCATTAATCCTCCCAACTGGATGACTGTCATAGTTGGCTTTTTCCTTTTCTGTACAACCAAGGGCAAACAGGTAATCTGAGGACAAGCAGGTCAGATTTCATCTAATTCAGTCACCTCTTTAGGAGTCAGGTATACCTGCAGGAACACTGGCATGAATGGTTCATAACTATTTGCTTTGGCCTACTTCCTTCTACCTACATCTAATGCTCTGAATCTCAGAGAGTAATCCATAAGATAGATAGCATGCCATGCTTTTCAGAGCCACTCTTTCAAAATATCTGTCTTGGAAAGAAGAAAGACCATATGAGGCAATAGAATGTTTGCACAAAGAATGGAAAACACGATTTGAATAGGAAGCCACAATTTTGGCTATCCCTCATCCTGTCTGAGGCTCTAATGAACAGCACCACATTAAGTCCACTCTATCAAAGGATTCATGGTTTGAAACATTGCTTCAATCCCACTGGACTATTTAAAATTTCCAAAAATGGGCAGCAATACTTGCAGTTTGAGAAATGAAACTAGTACAATAATGCCCTTAGAACTGTCTTTAAGGCAAGAAAAATATGTGAAAGCTCTCAAATGTCAGAAAATGACCAGTTTGGCACTTGCACACTGGATACAGTTAACCCATTCCTTTGCCATAACTGATATTCTTTAAATAGCATTATTTAGTAAAAGAATTGATGCAGAAAAACAGGTGGCAACATGTCATATATACCCACTGGACAGTTTGTTAACTGGTCTAGTGATGAGACTAAAATAATTTGCTGAATGCAGTCAATCTCAGGGGCAAGGCTTATATTTTAACCTAGAACATTTATTTTTTTAAAGATTTATTTATTACTTATACAAAATTCTGCCTGCACACCAGATCTTACTATAGATGGTTATGAGCCACCATGTGGTTGACTGGGAATTGATCTCAGGACCTTCGGAAGAACAGTGAGTGTGCTTAACCTCTGAGCCATCTCTCCAGCCCCAAACCTAGAATATTTAATTCACAGATAGAAGGACCTTATCATAAACCACAAGGACTCATTTGCAAAACCAGTCATCATACAAATTAGAGTCTCATTTATACACAATACCAAAAGATTGTTATTAAGTACAGTCCATATTCCGCAGAATTTTGGAGAAAAACAAATAATGAAACTATGGATAGTACATAAGTCTTTACATGTTGGTAGACCTCATAATGCAGTAATTGGAAGAATATAATTGATATAAATAGCAGGATCATTTTCTTTCAATTAAACTACCCTATCAGTCATTCACAAATTGGATTAAATTTTGAAGATTAAGCAAACACCAAATACTATGACCAAGGTTAACTCAAATTATATATTTTGATTCATTCTCTCTCCCCCATCCCAAGACTATTAATAGCATAGTAAATAAAAATTCATGATCAATAAATTTGGGATTATTAAGTATGGAAATCACCTATTATTGTTGGCATAAAGTACTTATGGAATGGATACAATTTACCCTTGTTCATTCAAATGCTGATTTCTCTACCTCACTGTCAGTTTTCAATCTGGACATTGCATTGTGGTGTTCATTCTAAGCATCACCTGTCTCAAGTTTGTGTAAACATGCCACCATTTGTTCTTTGTATTGTAAATAAAACAACCAGTCAGTACTGAGCAATGGAGAGAAGAGGGTGGGACATCCTGGCCCAGAGGGTAGGAGAAGGAAGCAGATGGGTGCAGTGGGAGAGGAGAAATCAGCAGTAGAGGACTTGGAATCACGAGGAGAGATGAACCGGATCTAAGATATGACTAAAAGCAAGTATAATGAGGGAAATCTGAATGGAAGGAAACTATGCAGGCTTGGAAATTTGGGATGGAGTAATCATTGCCCAGCATTTTGCTCTAGGTTAATTAAATCAATCCTACTCTCTGTGTGCTGATTTGAATATACAGCTGGTTTAGAAATAACCACTGTATAACTAAAAGATAATTCAATAATAAATATTAATAATCAACAACATATTACATTTAAGCCAATTATTCAAAGTAGGCTGTAAAAAGAAAGACAAATCGAGGAATGACTTTGATAAGAGCAGAAATAAGTCCTTGATGAGGACAGCACATAAGGCAAGATTTCGCTGTCACTATAACCATGCAGATCATGTACAACCTCAGAAGTCTTACGAAATGTCTCAGTGGTGGTCATATTCATAGATCATGTCGAAATGCAGGCTTCAGGCAGAGGTGACATTTTTTAAAAGCAAAATCTATTGCAATCTCTCCAAGTAGCTCTCTGTTAGCCCTTAAAATTCTGTGTTAACTTCTGATTACATTAACCATCTCACTGAAATGATATCAATTCTATTTGAAATTTTTGGAATTAAAGTACAATCCCACATATAAATAAATACACATTAAAATGCTAAATTTCCAGTATTGCATTGGAGGTGTGATATCAAGTACGTAAAGAAGCACCCAATTATTTTTCAAAACATTGACAGAATAAGAATAATATATAGAATACCCTTTTAAAGGATAATTATAAAACAGCCACTAAAATTGATAGTTGCAAAACACAAATTGGCTGAAGTTCTTAGCATTAAGTTCTATGTTCAGTCAGTAAATCAAAACTTAAATTAAATTTTTACAACAGGGAATTACGTAGTACTGGCTTCAGCATTATCAAGCCAGGCAGTAGTTGGTAAACTCAGATGAATCCAGCTCCTGTCTCTAAAAAGAAAGAGCATTGTAAACTATCCAAAGCTAGGAAACATTCCTGGGAAAGTGCCCACAAACCACTTCTTAACGAATATGAAAAGACAAGAACAGGCCAGTTGTTGTGGAAGGGATAGCAGTGACATGAACATTGACTAGATGGTTAGATGACAGATTCGAAGACAGGACAGTTTGGACAGTGCAGCCATAGTGCAGAATAGCAAGGCCGTCACAGTGTTCGCAGGGTGAACTCGGGAGATAAGCTTACGGCTGGATGAAGACAAACGTTTTCCTCCTCATCCTCCACCCCCTGAGGTCCACTGTTCAACACACCTGTAGTGGAAATAAACAAAGAAATTTGCTTTGTGTGATGGTTGGGTTTTTGTTTGTTTGTTTGTTTTTTCTTTTTTATTTAACTATTATTAATTACACTTTATTCATTTTGTATCCTCCCCACAAGCCCCTCCCTCCTCCCCTCCAGATCCCACCCTCCCTCCCCTTTCTGCATGCATGCCCTTCCCCAAGTCCACTGATAGGGGAGGTCCTCCTCTCCTTCTTTCTGATCTTAATCTATCACTTCTCATCAGAAGTGGCTGCATTGTCATCTTCTATGGCCTGGTAAGGCTGCTCCCCCCTCAGGAGGAGGTGATCAAAGAGCAGGCCAATCAGATTATGTCAGAGGCAGTCCCTCTTCCCATTACTATGGAACCAACTTGGACACTGAACTGCCATGGGCTACATCTGTGCAGGGATTCTAGATTATCTCCATGAATAGTCCTTGGTTGGAGTATGAGTCTCTGGGAAGTTCCCTGTGTTCAATTTTTTTTTTTGTTCTGTTGCTCTCCTTGTGGATGGAGTTCCTGTCCTCTCCAGATCTTGCTATTTCCCACTTCTTACATAAAATTCCATTCACTCTGCCCTACAGTTGGCCATCAGGCTCAGCATCTGCTTTGCCCTGCAGACTATCAAAGGTGATCGTTGGTTTTAATTGACACAACCCAGACCAGCAGAATAGGGAGTGAATCTCATAGAAGGATTCTCTAGGTTAGGTTGGCCTATGGGCATGACTGTGAGGGATTTGATTAACTGAGTTAATCAATGTGACAAGACCCCCTGTGAATTTGAACTACATCAACTACCTCATAGACTACACCCTAGAAAGTGGAGACTCGACTGAGCACATTTCTGTCCCTGTGTGTGTGCGCCCATGTGTGTGTAGCCATGTGTGTATATTATAAATTCAATAATATCTACTCTATGAAATTATTTTTTATTAATTACAATTTATTCATTTTGTATCCCAGCTGTAGCCCCCTCCCAACCCACCCTCCTTCCTTCTTCTCCTCACATGCCCCTCCCCAATTCCACTGATAGGGGAGGTCTTCCTCAACTTCCATCTGACCCTAGCTTATCAACTCTTATCGGAACTGGCTGCATGTCTTCCTCTGTGGCCTGGTAAGGATGCTCCTACCTCCAGGGGAGGTGATCAAAGAGCCAGCCACTGAGTTCATGTCAGAAACAACCCCTGTTCCCATTACTAGGATACCCACTTGGAGCCTGAGCTGCCATAGGCTACATGGGCTACATCTGAAGGGGTTCTAGGTTATCTCCATGTATGGTCCTTGGTTGTAGTATCAGTTTCAGAAAAGACCTCTGGGCCCAGATTTTTTGGTTCTGTTGTTCTCCTTGTGGAGCTTCT
This sequence comes from Meriones unguiculatus, assembly GCF_030254825.1. Lineage (NCBI taxonomy): Eukaryota > Metazoa > Chordata > Mammalia > Rodentia > Muridae > Meriones > Meriones unguiculatus. Next base: position 96,913,165 of record NC_083349.1, on the reverse strand, counting down.
GTCCCTGCTAGGTCTTTTATATCCCCCTTATGATTTCTGCTCTTGATCGAGGATATAATGCGATTAGTTGTTTCAAGTTCTTGCTACCTTGACTTCCCTACAATGACGGACCTGGAACTGTAAGTAAAATAAATCTTTGTTCCTTTAAGTTGCTTTCCTTACTTTATCACAGCAACAAGAAGTGAAAGTAAGAGACTATTTAGCTTCTTATAGGTAACAGTTCCTTGGTCTAGGGAGACTGTATGCCTACAAGCATTCAAGTATATGTGTGTCTATCTGTGTGTGTCTATGTGTTTGTGTGTGTGTGTTTACAACAGGTGAAAAGTATCTTTATATGACTGGTGGAGATGATCATTTCTTCCTAATTCACCCCGGGGAACATACATTTCCAAATATGTATGTGGAACCTGGTTTGACAAAAGGTAACATTTCCGTGTAATCTCTTTGCCCCAATGATCGGGCAAACACACTAGAGAATGAGTCTTGATGACTGGTCCTGAGTTAAAGTGCTTTATCATCTGAGAACAACTGACTACTAAAACTTCCGCTGAATGTTCATGACGATACAAAATTGTGTTTTCGGTGAGTTTTTGCTACATTTGTATACTATAGAGCTGTCTAGTTTGGGCAGTCATTTGGTCAGCGACATATTCAAATCAATAAAAAAGTTTGACAAGCATATAGATGAGGAACTAAAACACAAGTGCACATGCATGCAAGTGTGCTTACATATGCATGGAACAGATGCCTGTCTGAGCACATGCTTGTACTGCTGTGTGTGCAGTGTGTGCTGACAACCTCTAGTGTCAGTTTTGCTTTCTACTTTGCTTGAAACAGAGTCTCCTCATTGTTGTGCTATGGCATATGTCAGGCCAGCTAGCCCAGGAGATTCCAGAATGCTCTTCTCTCCCTCCAATTCCCTCTAGGTACAAGTGGATTACAGAAGCTCATGCCATGCATCTAGCCTTTTTGTAATGTGTTTTCAGGCTTCGGACTTGGCCACTCTTGCTTGCTGAGCAAAACCTTTACATACTAAGCTATCTTCCCACCCTGAAGCACATATTTTTAAAGGTCAGGATTATCTTAACCAGAAAAAAAAAATCTTTGTTGTTTCAGGCCCTCATAGCTCATATGTCCCAAGACAGTTTTGCCTATACTGCTTTGATTCAGTTAGGTATGGTTTATTCCTACCTTAAGAAACATAAAATTAAAGAATGACACAACATCCCTTTTCCTTTGAGGTCACAAAGTTTAAAAGTGACAGAATAAGGTCAGCAATGAAATAGATACTGCCATGATAATCCCACTGTGACCTCAATTCCCTCTCTACGTCTTGTAAAGAAAACCACTCCTTCTCAAGCCTCAGCAATAATTTCTCCTTTGAATTCTGCACACAAATATTTAACAACTCACCAGACCTACCAGTGAATATCTGATTTGAAACAAGCCAGAGCTTGTGTTCTGTGAGATGGCTCATCATGTGTTCTGTGAGATGGCTCATCATGCGGGTCATTTGCTGTGAATCGTGATGAGACGAATTTGATTCAGGATCTACTTAGTAGAAAGACAGAAATGACTATAACAACTTGTCCTCTGACCTGCACATGTGAGTTTTATCACAAGCATATATGTGTACACTAAAACACACACACATGCACTCACACACACACACACTATAAATATAGATATATAAATGTTTATAGATATGATATCATATATCATATGAAAAAAGGAAAGACAAACCACATAGACTCATAGTATTTGGGTAAAAACAAATCTCTTAAGTGTTCCAAGAACATGTTGATTCTCCAAAGACTTAAAAACGAGGGCTAGCGAGATGATTCAGTGGTTAATGGCACTGGATGCTTTTGCAGAGGACAAGACTGTGTGACTGCAGCTCTAAAGAATGTGATGCTTCTTGTGGCTTCCATGGGCTATCACACTTGTGTGCATTGCACACACACACACACACACACACACACACACACACAAAGTGATAAATCTTTGGAAAATGAATTCATAAGCAGATATTTGAATACTTTAGTCCCTGTCACTAAAACTTTCATTCATTTGCACAGTATTTAACTTCTCTATTTCTCTTTAAACAGACTCTAGTGCAGCAAATAGTCATAGGGGTTTATTTTTTCTCTGTGACAAGGATAAGACTGATGAAAATAAGACAACTAGGGAAACCAAGGAGACTCCTCTGGAGAACACCGAGCTGTTATTGCCACTCAGAAGCTCAACTGCCTCCTGCAAATAAGATTATTTCTTTTATCTTCCACCCAGATTTTGTGCCCTCGAAAAAAAGTCCTGCTGAAGATGCTACTTCAGAAGAGTCAATATCCCTGATTATGAAATAATTATGTGATTAGGAGGATGGAATGAAAAGAATTATTAAGGGTTGAAAGCATATCCATTATGAATCTTACATAATTGCAATATTTTCCACACCACATCAGGAATGTGGCCTCATTAACATCAAACATAGTTTTTAATGAAAACTGTACAACTGGGATTGAACACCAGGGAGACTTCTGTGTCTTATGATCTGCTGTCTTGTCTGTGTTCAATGAGGGGGATAAAGTCTCAGAGGTGTGTGTGTGTGTGTGTGTTTGTGTGTACATATGTTCACTTCTTGAACAGAAAGTTATATCCTATGACACAGAAAGGTGTTTTCTGTCAGATATGTAATTGAGAGTGCCAATAGGAATGTCTACAATAGGCTCTTCCTAAATGATTTCTGAGATGACTATCATTCTTAACAATGAGCAGAAATATGGTAATTTTTTAGATTTGTCAAAAATCAATTTAAGGAGTGCTCTTAAATTGCTAGTATGAGCTCTGTCCACTTTCTGTATGAAGGCAGATAGTGCTATGTACTTTCCTCTTAGCATTGCTTTCATTGTGTCCCTTAAGTTTGGGTATGTTGTGTCTTCATTTTCATTGAATTCTAAGTCTTTAATTTAGTTATTTCCTCCATGACCAAGTGGTCATTGAGTAGAGACTCTTGCATTTTCCTTGAGTTTGTAGCCTTTATGTTGTTTTTGTTGTTCATGAAGTCCAGCTTCAATTTGTGGAGATCTGATGAGATACAAGAAATTGTGTCAGTTTTCTTGTATCTGTTGAGGCTTGGTTTGTGAGTGACTATGTGGTCAATTTTAGAGAAGGTTCTATGAGGTGCTGAGAAAAAGGTACATTCTTTTGGGTTTGGATGAAATGTTCTGAAAATATCTGTTATGTCCATTTATTAATAATATCAGTCAGTTTCATTATTTCTTCATTTATTTTTGTCTTGAGGATCTGTCCATTGGTGAAAGTGGGGTATTGAAATCTCCCACTATTAATGTGTGGGGTTTGATGTGTGATTTAAGCTTTAATAATGTTTCTTTTATGACTGTGGATGCTCTTATATTTGGGGCATATGTATTCATGACTGAGACATCCCTGTGGTGGATTTTTCTTTTGATAAATTTGAATTCTCCTTCCCCATTTCTCTTTTAAATTTGTTTAATTTTTATTAATTACAGTTTATTCACTTTGTATCACAGCTGTAGCCCCCTCCCTCATTTCTTCCCAATCCTACCCTCCATCTTCCCCTATGCACCTTCTCCAAGATAGGGGATGTCCTCCATCCCTTCCATCTGACTCTAGCCTATCAGGTCTCATCAGGACTGTCTACATTATCTTCCTCTGTGGCCTGGTAAGGCTGCTCACCCATCAGAAGGAGGTTATCAAAGAGCCAGTCACTGAGTTCATGACAGAGACTTTACCGGTTCCCATTAGTAGGGAACTCACTTGGAGAATGAGCTGCCATGGGCTACTTCTGTGCAGGGGTTACAGGTTATCTCCATGCATGTTCCTTGGTTAGAGTATGAGCCTCAGAAAAGAACCCTGGGCCCAGATATTTTTGGTTCTGTTGCTCTCCTTGTGGGGCTCCTGTCCCCTCCCAGTTTTCTCTCTCCTACTTCTTTCATAAGATTCCCTGCAGTCTGCCCAAAGTTTGGCTATGAGTCCCAGCATCTGCTTTGATACCTTGCTGGGTAGATCTTTCTTTTTATTATTATTATTATTATTTATTAATTACACTTTATTAATTTTGTATCCCTCCATATGTCCCTCCCTCCTCCCCTCCCGATCCCACCCTCCCTCCTGTTTCTGCATGCATGCGCCTCCCCAAGTCCACTGATAGGGGAGGTTCTCCTCTCCTTTCTGATCTTAGTCTATCAGTTCTCGTCAAACATGGCTGCATTGTCCTCTTCTGTGGCCTGGTAGAGCTGCTTCCCCTCAGGAGGAGGTGATCAAAGAGCAGGCCAATCAGATTATGTCAGAGGCAGTCCCTCTTCCCATTACTAGGTAACCCACTTGGACACTGAACTGCCATGGGCTACATCTGTGCAGGGGTTCTAGGTTATCTCCATGAATAGTCCTTGGTTGGAGTATGGGTCTCTGGGAAGTTCCCTGTGTTCAAATTTTCTTGTTCTGTTGCTCTCCTTGTGGAGACCCTGTTCTCTCCAGCTCTTACTATTTCCCAGTTCTTACATAAAATTCCATTGACTCTGCCAGACAGTTGGCCATCAGGCTCAGCATCTGCTTTGATAGTTTGCAGGGCAGAGGCTTTCATAGGCCCTCTGTGGTATGTTCCTAGTTTGTTTCCTGATTTCTTCTTCTGGCTTTCAGAGTCCCTCTGTAGCAGGTTTCTAGGTTGTTTCCTATTTTCTTCTTTTTCTGATGCCCATCCTCTTTGCCTTTCAGGTGGGGATTGAACATTTTAGTTAGGGTCCTCTCTCTAGCACTCCTGAAATCTCTAGAACCAAAGGAACAAATTATATAGTAGTAAATATGCAAAATCAGGGGTGAAATCAATAAATAAGGAAAAAGGAGAGCAATAAAAAGAATCCATAAAACCAAGAGCTGGTTCTTTGAGAAAATCAACAACATAGAAAATCCCCAGCCAAACTGACTAAAAGGTAGTCAGACAGTATCCAAATCAACAAAATCATAAATAAAAAAAGGTGGCATAACAACAGACACTGAAGAAAGCCAAAGAATAATTAGGTCCAACCTCAAAAGCCTATAACCCACAAAATTTTTGTTTTTGTTGTTCTGTATTTGTTATATTTTCCAATATTTTTAAATTTATTATAGTTCATTCACTTAGTATCCCAGCTGTTGCCCCCTCTCTCATTCTTAGCAAATCCTATTCACCCTCCCTCTTCTCTTCCCTTGTCCCTCCCTTAGTACACTGAGAGGGGAGGTCTTCCTCCCCTTCCATTTGACCCTAGCTTATCAGGTCTCATCAGGACTGTCTGCATTATCTTCCTCTGTTGTTGATCAGGTGTGAGGTGATCAGGAGGGGCACTGTGAGAGGGAGGACACAGAGAAAGAACAGAAATTGGTGGGGGGTCATCTCTGGGTCAGAGGAAGGTCCCAGGAATCTATGGGGTGGCCCAAGATGAGACTCCTAGCAGTGGGAGATATGTGGCCTGAAGCTGCCACCTCCTCTAGCCAAGTGGGACTTCCAGTGGAGGTCCAGTGGGACAACCCATCTGTAAAACCTTCCACTCCATATTGGTCCTGCCTACAAGAAGTGTAGGGACAACAATGAAGCAGAGTTTTAGGAAATGGCCCGCCAATGACTTGCCTAACTAAAGACCCACCTCCCTGGAAAGAGTAAATCTCTGACACCATTAATGATACTCTGTTATGCCTGCACAGAGGAGCCTAGCATAATATAGCATAACCCTCTTCTTCATCCAGCAGCTGATGGCAACAGATTCAGAGACCCACAATCAAGAAGGGAAGGACAGATTTAGGGATCCAGAGTGGTCATGGACCCCAAAAGAAGGCCTGCAGAGTAAACTAATTAGGGTCCTTAGGGGTTTGCAAGGACTAAATCACCACCAGAAAAGCATGCATGTGCTGGACCTAGGCTGCCTATATCAATGAAGCAGATGTGCAGCTTGATCATATGTGTCCACTAACAACTAGAGTAGAGGCTGTCTCTGACTCTGTTTCCTGCCTTTGGATACCTTTCCCCTAGATGGGCTACTTTGTCTGGCCTTAGTAGGAGAGGATGAGCTTAGTCATACTGGTACTTGACTTGCCAGGGCGGGTTGGTACCCATGGGTGGTCTTTTCTTCTTCTTTGAGGAGAAAAAAAAGGGTGGAATTGGGGAAAGGGCCTGATGGTGAGTCTGGGTGAAGAGGATGGAGAGGGCTGTGATCAGGCTATAAAGTGATTAAATGCATAAATAATGTAGTAAAAAAGAAGCTATATATTATCTCCTTAAATATTTTTGATAGTATTTATTTTTAAGCTTTTACTTGGATGTTTTAAACATTATGTTAGTAGATTTTTCAGGAAATACTGATAGTTTTTTTATTTTATTTTATTTTTTATTATTATTAGTTACATTTTATTAACTCTTTAACTCTGTAACCCAGCTGTATCCCACTCCCTTATTCCCTCCCAATCCCACCGTCCCTCCCTCAGCTTCTCCCTGCCCCTTTCCAAGTCCATGGATCAGGGAGGACCTCCTCCCCTTTCATCTGAGCCTGTTTTATCAGGTATCTTCAGGACTGGCTGCAAAGTCCTTCTCTGTGGCCTGGCAGGACTGCTCCTCCCTTGGGGGGTGGGGATGTCAAAGAGCCTGCCATTGTGTTCCTGTCAGAAACAGTCCCTGTTCCCCTTACTATGGGAAACCAATTAGTTATTGAGCTACCACGAGCTTCGTAAAATAGAACATTGTACTGGAAGCCATAATGTATACATACCAAGCGTTGTAGAGTAAAAAGACAGAAGAAACAGCATATCAATAAAATACAAATAAAAAAGAATACATCATCAAAAAAATCAATTTAAATTATTTTTATTCTACACAATCTCCACTTCCATATCCTGAAATTGAAAAGACAGATTGTGAGAGATTCCTGCACAGATGTAGCCCATGGCAGTTCAGTGTCCAACTAATGGTTCCATAGTAATGGGAATAGGGACTGCCTCTGACATAATCTGATTGGCCTGCTCTTTGATCACCTCCCCCTGAGAGGGGAGCAGCCTTACCAGGCCACAAAAGATGACAATGCAGCCACTCCTGATGAGATCTAATAGATTAAGATCAGAAGGAAGAAGAGGAGGACCTCCCCATCAGTAGACTTGGGGAGGGACATGTGTGAAGAAGGGGGAGGAAGGGTGGAATTGGAAGGGCAGGAGGGAGGGACTTATGGGGGGATACAAAGTGAATAAAGTGTAATTAACAAAATAAAAAAAGAAACAAATAAAAATAGGTTTAAACACTGAAAACAGACAGATCCAAATGCTGGCACAACTCACCTGCGGAAAGCAAACACTCATGCCGGTGTCTGTCTGTGCCTCTATGGGGTGTGTTCTCCAGCAGCAACCAAGCTAAGAACTACCTGGGAGGGACTCAGTCTGTGAATTCCAAGAAACCAATTTCTGCCTGTTAAAAGGGGATTGACAATAGATCTTACTCCTGTTCTCCAGCCAGATGCTCATCTGACCGCTGGTTTCAACTCAGTGACAGTCTGAGCAGAGAGCCAGGTCTCTGCAGAGAACTCTTGACCTACAGGAGTGTAAGTAAGAATTTATAGTGACTAATCCATTCAGTTATGAAGTTATGTGAATAAACACAATGCTGGGCAGTGAGGTGCAATGAAGAGCTAAGGCTTAAGTCTTGGTGAAGTTATTTATGACAGGAGTCTCTCAAAGAAATTAAAGCTGGTTTTCCTTCTTACTGCTCTCATGCTAGTTGTCTGATCTTCAGAGAATTTCTAACCAGTCCAAGTGTATATTACATTATCTATCTAATGGTTCTGATAACTTTAACACAAGATCTAATACTTGACACAGTTATTGGAAAGTAGCTAGCAAACAGCCAACCTCTGACAATACTTTTAGTTAAGGGAATCACTTGGTCACCTATTAGGCAAAGTGAAATGGATGAAGAGGCTTTTCCACATTGAAGATCAATAGCAATATGTAAGTCTATGAAAAGACTTTCTGATAATCACTCCCAGCTGACTGAGGGGACATTAAATTATTTGGCCACTTTGTTTTTCAGTCTTTCTTTGGTTTGACTCTCAAAGCTTTTGAGACATAATTGTATAGTGACTGAAGTTTTGTTCTGAAAGTTTCTACACCTGACAATAAACTCACACACATAACACTTTTCTCAGAGTTGTCTTGGACTAGCTTGTCTTTTGTTTTACCTACAGGCTATATCTTTAGGTACTTTTTGGTTTTTTAATCTGATATGCCCACATTTTGCCTTGGATTGTGCTCATTTTAATAGGAATATTTATATATTTTGATCAAAATTGCTTAATAATTATTCATGATTTGTTTTATTGAATGACCCCTTTTATTTATTCTCTTGAATTAATTGTGTTTGCATATTAATTAAATTAAGTTTTGCTGTTTGCTGGGTTTACAATGTACATATGTAAGCCTTTTTCAGAAGATAGGCTATTGCATTAATTGTACAATGTGTCTCCACTTCTTTCTTCCCATCATCTGTTATCATACACATTCATTTACATATTCCTGAAAGTATACAACACTATTTGATGATCTTTCCTTGGTCAGTATTCTTTATCACCTTTATTTTTAACATTTGTAGAAATATTCAGTTCCTTTAGACATCATCTTGCCTGTCTTTTGTCATATATTTCTTCAGAAAGAATTCCATCATATCACAAAGCATAGTCCACTGACCAAAGAAAAATCAGAAAAAAAAAGAGACACAGCCTCTGAGGCATGTGCCCCACAGCCTCAGTTTCTTACACAGAGTCTAAGAAACTGAAATATTAATGCAAAGAATGGTCGTAGAAACTGGAGTGAGAGGGAGAGATAATGGTGACTTAAGGTTAGAAAGTTTTAGATACAAAGAGGGAAGAACTTTGTGTGCAAGATCAGTTTCACAACACAGTAGTCACACACAACATTTCAAACATGTACGTGCAATTATCTTAAAGGGATCTTTAAATGAACAGATAATCTGACAGGTTACTTTGCGGCACTTCCATTCAAGCCTCTTTGGGTCGATGCCCTTACTGCCACCAGCTCATACACATATGCTTTTTTACTTTTTCTTTCTCCCTGCTCTGCATGCCTGCTGTACCCTTCTATTTTCTAGAATTCTTCCATCTACGTTCACACCCTTTGTGTTCTGTATTTTCCATTCTTCCCTCTTAAACACACACCACTGCATCTGGTTTGGTTTGGTTTCTTTGCTTATTCAGTGCTAGTGGTCCAAAGTCAGATCTTCATGCTTGCATAGCAAGGAGTAACAGACATCTTTCTAACCCCTTTCAGAGGGAATTAGGCAGTTTTTATCATGAAGACACTAGGGAAATTCTAATGTCATAGGCCCTATTCTTGTTTTATGGCCTTTACTTAAACTAACTCTCTCTCTCTCTCTCCTCTCTCTCTCTCTCTCTCTCTCTCTCTCTCTCTCTCTATATATATATATATATATATATATATATATATATATATATATAAAGACTAGGGTTCATACGTGAGAGAAAGCATGCTGTGTTTTTTTTTCTAACCGCGACTTACTTCACTTAACATATATTTTTGCCAATTCCATTGTTTTCATAATTTTATTCATGTGTGTATGTATGCAAAATGTACAAACATAAGTGTGGATTTTGTGAATGGGTATGAAGTCCAGAGATGAGTGTCTTTTCTTCATTTCTCTCTCTTACTCTTTGAGGCAGAGTCTCTCATTGAACCGTGAGTTCATCAGCTTGGCTAGACAAGCTGGCCAGCAAGTCCTGAAGATCCTCCTTTCTCCACTGAACCAGTGCTATGATTACATCTACACACCACTGTACCTGGGTATTATTTTTCCTTGTTTATTCAGTGCTTGGGATCCAAAGTCAGATTCTTCATTCTAGCACAAAAGCAATGACTGAGTGACCTCCCTTTCAGAGGGAATTTATCAGTTTTATCATGATGACACTAGGGAAGATCTGTGGAGAGGTTTATGTGATGAAGACTTGAGTTGTGAGCAGTCTTTAGATTCTCTACCCTTGTTGAGCCACTGACAACACATTAGCTGAACCCTTCATGAGATAGTGGGAGAGACTATCAGGCAGAACACCACTAACCTGTTCTCAAACCTCTGAAATACAACTATGAGCTAATCTGTGGAGCAAGCATTGCTGCATTATATTTTATAACTGTAAGTAAATAATCATTATATATATAATGTTAATCATTATTAACTAAATATAACTAAACCACTATTTTGAAATAATTTTACATATATAATATATGACTAATATAATAATCTCATGATTAATAGCAAATCTGTGAAGATAGGAACTGTGTAAATTTTAAACTTAATTTTATCCTTTATCATTTCTCCACTAAAAGAGACTATGATATCTAATGCTACAAAGAGATGCAGGTTCCATCTGCTTATTTAATGAATACATCTAAGTGATTAATTTACTCTTTATATAACATTAGAAAATTGATAATCCAGAATGATTAAATGAATGATTAAAACTGTCTTAATGACTCCTTCTGGCAATAAGATAAAACAGAACCTCTCCCAATAATGTCTGAGAAATGATACTTTCATCAGTGCATAGGAACATCCAAAGAAACTTAAACTTTGTGAAAAAGATTTACAATGAGAGAAGCAAAAGCACTTGAGGAGTAGGTAGCTTGGTGATGAGCTGTGATAGATGGTGAAAGCTAAATTTCCAATAAAACATGCCATCACCATTTAGGAAAACCACACAATACTTTTAGAGGGCTCTTTAGTATGAAGATTGTAATGTTTAAAGCTCTGCTTCAGAGACCAGAGAGATCGTTCCGGGGGGGGGGGAGTATTTGCCATGCATATTTGATCCTTAGAACCCAGATGATGGGAGGAGAGCACGGAATTCTGAAAATGATCCTTTGCTTTCCACAGCAAGGTTGGCACATACATACAGAAACACTCACACACATTAAATAGGGCTTAGAATATAAACATATACTATTTCAGGGATGGAGAGCTTGGTCAAGTGCCTGCTGGACAAACTTAGATCGTAAGAACCCATGTGAAGAAGACAAATATGGTGGTGTGTGGCTGTAATCCCAGTGCTGGGAAAGCAGGCAGATCCCTGGCGCTGCAGTAAAGCCAGCTAAGCCTGATGGGAAAGTCTCTGGATAGTGAGTCTCTTTCTCTAAAACTGAGGTGAATAACACTTGAGGAACTATAACTAAAGCCAGCCTCTGGTCCCAATATACATGCATGTGAACACACATTCACATGCACACGTGCGAACATTCACACACACACACACACACACGCACACACACACACACACACACACACACGTGCATCTGCACACACGAATCACCCACAGACACAGACGAATAACCTCAGAAAAAGAATGAATAGAGAAAGGAAGGGAAAAAGGAAGGAAGGAAGAAAGAAAGAGAGAGAGAGAACTCTATTGGAAACTTAGTCTTTCAGCCAGAGACTCAATGTATTTTATTCAACACAATACTAGAGTTTCTCATGTTTTAAAATGCTATAATACAGTTTTAAACATGGAAACTTGGTCAAAAGTGTTGCAACTAACTTCTGTTTTGGAAGATCCATTTATTTTTATTTTATGTCTATGGGTGATTTGCCTGCATGCATATGCGTGCACTGTGTCTATGCCTGGGGCCTGCTAAATCTGGAAGAGGGTCGTAGATACCGCATTTATACTAAATACAACAAACTGACCAAATACAATCATTATATTATAGTAGAGTGTATTATGTATTGTTACTATAGTAGTCAAATATATCTTTATATAATGTAGTTTTTTTTTTCTCAAGATGAGCAATACATCCAAATATTGCATTCTCTCCTTCTCGATGCCATCAATAGAGGGTTGTTTCAATTATTATTTTGTACCCAGAAAGTTCTTAGGCACTAGGTTTACTTTATAATCCAGGTGATTTTCAAGCATTTCTGTTCATGCAGTCATGGAATTTCTACTTCGTGCTCCATACAAAGCTAAAAATTAGTGTCATACGGTCTCCAGAGATTCAATTTTACCAGAAAATGTTCAGTATGGAGCTGGGATTTTATTATGTTTCTAGTATTTGTACACCCCCTAGGAGAAGGACAATATTTGTACTGTGCACATGGATGAGCTCAGATCAGTGTGCTGGTAGAGATGTCTTCTCTGGAGAGGTTGCATCATAATTCTAAGTTTGCTTAAGGACTACTTTCCACGTTACAAGTCATCCAATTTTTACTCCATGGAGACAATTTCTGTCCACCAAACCATTGCATTTGTTATCAGGAAGTTGGCAAACAGCATACGTAATTTTCTTAATTGTCACTGAGTTATCCTTCTTGAGCCAATTATGGATCAGTGAGTAGTTAAATGTGTTACGTCATCTTTTTCTCATTTTAAATTTTCAGTAATTTATCTTTTTCTCCTGTTTGAAAGCATTAAAACATCTTCCCAGGGGTTGGAGAAATGGTTTGTTCAGTGGTTAAGAGTATTGTTACTCTTACAGAGGATCCGGATTTAATTCCCAATACTTACTTGGTGGCATACAAATATCCATAACATTACGAAAGGAGATTTGATGCCTTCTGATTTCATAGGGAACCACACTCTCATGTGGTTCATATAATAGATACAAGCAACCTATGAATGCACATGAATTTAAATAAATATTTTAAAGTTCTTGTTTATTTTAAAAGACTATGACACAACAGTGAACTTTTCTATAAACTATAAACCTTAGCAATTACAATGTGTAAATATATTGTCATCAGATGTAAGGAACATAATTCTCTGCAGAGAGAGTTCAAGAGTTGAAGCTGTCACTAGGGGAAGTGGTATTCAGTAATATGCTATGTACCTAATGCTGTCCTGAAAATAATTATAGGAATATATTTTAAAAGACTCTGACAACCTCACAGTTCATTAGAGTTAAAAAACAGAGAGTCATCCTGTAAAAAAAGCACATTGTTCTATTATCTAACTATTCTACATTTCTGATATAGAAACAGAAGGAACATTTTACCATTCTATGAAGCCACAGTCACCTTGGTAGCTAAAACTCATAAAGACCTAACAAAGAAAGAGCTTTTCAGGCCAATCTCTCTTATGAACATTGATACAAAAATACTAAATAAAATATTTGCCAACCAAATACAAGAATACATCAAAGATGTCATCCACTATGACCAAGTAGGCTTCATCACAGGTATACAGAGGTGGTTCAAATACATGGAAATCCATCGATGCAATCTACTATGTAAACAAACTAAAAGAAAAAAAAAGCATGATCATCTCCTTAGATGTTGAAAAAGCATTTGTAAGAAATGCAAAACCCATTCATGTTCAAAGTCTTGGAGAGATAAGGGATAGAAGGCACTTAACTAAACATAGTAAAAGCAATATTACAGCAAGCCTACAGCCAACATCAAACTAAATGGAGAGAAACTTAAATCAATCCCACTGAAATCAGGGACAAGGCAAGGCTGCCCACTCTCTGCATATCTCTTCAACAAAGTTCTTGAAATCCTTACTAGAGCAATAAGAAAATTAAAGGAAATCAAGCAGATAAAAATTGGAAAGGAAGAAGTCAAAGTATCACTATTTGCAGATGATATGATAGTATACATGAGTGACTCCAAATATTCTATCAGAGAACTCCTACAGCTGATAAATGCCTTCAGCAAATTGGCTGGATACAAAATTAACTTAAAAAAAATCAGTAGCCCTCCTATATACAAAGGGCTGAGAAATAAATTTAGGGAAACAACACCCTTCACAATAGCCACAAAGGACATAAAGTACCTAGGTGTGACTCTAACCAAGCAAGTCAAAGACTTGTACGGAAAAAAAACACTTCCATTCTTTGAAGAAAGAAATTGAGGAAGATATCAGAAAATGGAAAGATCTTCTGTGCTCATGGATCGGTAGGATTAACATAGTAAAAATGGCCATCTTACCAAAAGCAATCTACAGATTCAATGCAATTCCCATCAAATTACCAACACAATTCTTTACAGACCTTGAAAGAAAAATAATTTTTTATTTTTTAAAAAAACTACATTGATAGTCTGCAGGGCAGAACTTTTCAGAGGTCCTCTGTGTCAGGCTCCTGACTTGTTCCCTGTTTCTCCTTCTTCTGATGTCCAGCCTCTTTGCCTTTCTGGATAGGAATTGAGCATTTTAGCAAGAGTCCTTCTTGATTAGTTTAATCCACACACTTATGGACACCTGATTTTTGACAAAGATGCCAAATCCATTCAATGGAAAAAAGACAGCATCTTCAACAAATGGTGCTGGTCCAACTGGAAGTCTGCATGTAGAAAAATGCAAATAGATCCATACTTCTCACCCTGCACAAAACTAAAGTCCAAGTGGATCAAAGACCTCAACATAAAACTAGACACACTAAACCGCTTAGAAGAAAAAGTGGGGAATACCCTAGAACTCATTGGTACAGGAGACAACTTCCTAAACAGAACACCAACAGCACAGGCTCTAAGAGCAACAATCCATAAATGGGACCTCATGAAACTGAAAAGCATCTGTAAAGCAAAGGATACTGTCCTCAGAACAAAACGACAGTCTACAGATTGGGAAAAGATCTTCACCAACCCTATAGCTAACAGAGGGCTAATATCCAGTATATATAAAGAACTAAAGAAGTTAAACAGCAAAAAATCAAGTAATCCAATTTAAAAAATGGGGTACAGAGCTAAACAGAGCATTTCTTTAAGTGTTTCTCTGCTATTTGGAATTCCTCTATTGAGAATTCTGTTTAGCTCTGTTTAGTTCTGGCTTTGTTGGTCTGCTTGTGTGGCTTCTGTACCTCTGGGTCCTTTTATATCCTTCCTTCTTCCATAACACTCCTTGCACTCTGTGCAAAGTTTGGCTATGAGTTTCTGCATATGCTTCCATCCCCTGTTGGTTGGAGCCTTTTAGAGGACATCTGTGGTAGGCTACAGTCCTGTTCCCTCTCTTCTCCCACCTCAGGTGTCTATCCTATTTTCCTTCTGAATGAGAATTGAGCATCTTTCCTAGGGTCCTCTTTATTGTTTAGCTTCTTTAGGTCTATAAATTTTATCATTGTTATCCTATATAATATGGCTAATATCCATTATCAGTGAATGTTTGCCAGGCATGTCTCTCTGCTTCTGGAATACATCAGTCAGGATGATCTCTTTTAGTTTCATTCATTTCCCTGCATATTTCATGATTTCCTTGTTTTTAATAGCTGAGTATTCCATTGTGTAAATGTAGCACAATTTCTGTATTCATTCTTTGGTTGAAGGACATCTAGGTTGTTTCCAGATTCTGGCTACTATAAATAAAGCAGCTATGAACTAGTTGAGTAAATGTCTTTGTTGTGTGGTTGAACATCTCTGATTAGCTCTGTACCTTATTTTATTATTACAATTTATCCACTTTGTTTCCCAGCTGCAGTCCCCACCCTAGTACCCTACCAATCTTTCCCTCACTCCCTCCCTTCTCTCTCCCTAGGCCCTTCTCCCAGTCCCCTGATATGGGGGGGACCTCCTCCCCTTCCATCCTACCCTAGCCTATTAGGTGTCATCAGGACTGTCTTTTCATAATATTCCTCTGTGGTCTGGTAAGGCTGCCCCTCCCAGGGGAGGTGATCAAAAAGCCAGCCACGGAGTTCATGTCAGAGACAGCCCCTGTTCCCCTTACTAGGACACATATTTGGAGCCTGAGCTGCCACAGGCTACATATGTGCAGGAGTTCTAGGTTATGTCCATGCATGGTCCTTGGTTGGAGTATCAGTCTCAGAAAAGATGTATGGGCCCATATGTTTTTGGTTCTGTTGTTCTCCTTGTGGAGCTCCAAACCCTTCCAGGTCTTTCTATCTCCCCCTTCTTTCAAAGATTCCCTGCTTGGTGTAACTCTAACCAAGCAAGTCAAAGACTTGTATGAAAAAAACTTCCAGTCTCTGAAGAAAGAAATAGAAGAAGCTATCAAAAGATGGAAAGATCTCCCATGCTCATGGCTTGGCAGGATTAACGCAGTAAGAATGGCCATCTTACCATAAGCAATATACAGATTTCAATGTACTTCCTGTCAAATTACAAACACACATCTTTACATACCTTGAAACAAAAATTCTCAACTTCATATGGAATAACAAGAAAATCAGAATCACTAAAACAATACCTTCTGGAGGTATTGATAGCACAACTTATTTTACTGTTGTATCCCATTAACAAATTTCTTTACTTGGATTTTAATTTGTTTTTTTTTTTTTTTCTGTTTAAACTTTTACAATAGGGTCTGTCACCATAATAAAACAGTCTGAAACCCACTATATATTTTCATTCCAGTGATTTCATACTGTTCATGCTGTCACTGCTTATGTTTTTCTTCCAGCAACTTTCTTTCAAGTCAGAGTTAAATCTTAGCTCTTCTGGTAAGGCAGGTCATGTGGTTAAACTCCAAGGGCTTTGGAGAGAGACAGAGAAAGAGGGAGAGAGAGAGAGAGAGAGAGAGAGAGAGAGAGAGAGAGAGAGAGTTGTGTATTCAGTTGATTACCAGCATTTTCTCATGTCATTTATCTAGCCTGCCAAGTCACTGTTGAGAAGTCTGCTGATGTGGTTTTTAACTGAGGGCTGTTGGCTATTGTAGATGGTGATTTTATTTTCTCTTGATAATGGCAAGATTTTGTCTTTGTCTTTTGACAATGTGACCATGTCTTGGGTTAAATTTTTTTTTATTTTTTTACTTAGATTCTTTTTTAGTTTCATGCATTTAGATGTCCATAACTATCTAGTGGTTTGAAAAGCTTTCAATAACTAGGATTTAAAATAAATAATAGAAATTCTCATTTGGAATATTTTGCAATCTTTCTCTTCCTATGCTTATTAGTGACACATTGGGTCCCTTGGGTTTCTTTTGTTTTTCTTTTCTTTTCTTTTTTTAAACTATCTTCTACTTAAACTATTATTGGTTTAATTGATGAGTAGAATTGCTAGTTTTTGATGTCACTAATTATCTCTGCTTGACTGAGTTCTGCTGTTGAATCCTCCATAACTATATGCTTTAGCTCCCCATCTTCTGTTTGTTTTTTTTCTATAAAATAATTTGTAATTTTATTAATCTTCTCATTGTTTGTCTCTTTTCAGTTCATTGTCAATACATGCTATCATGAATCTAATTAAGCTTTAGGATCATTACTGTGCATTATTTATCAAAATTTTAGGATAATTGGAGCTCCTTAAGCTTCATTTTCTATCCTCCTGTTTACCTGATTCTCAATTATCCATACAACCTTGAATGACTTCCTGAATGCACATTGAAAGACACATGCTTTATAGTCTGGTAAAGATATTTTTTCTGTTGGTCCCAGGCAAAAATGATTGCCTTCTGGATTACAAAGTTTTGATGCTAAGGATTGATCATGTGGCTACTGCTGAGTTTCAGGAGGTATCAGTAGTTCGCAGGGTTGTGAACATGGCCTTACATTAATGTGGATTTCTGACTGGTCTCTTGGTAGTCTGTCCTGTCTCTGGAACCTTAATAAATAGAGGCAACACTAGGACATGAATCCACTCAAATGTGTGCAGAGGACAAGCCCATCTAACCAGATATTCCATATAAGTGTGACTTCTTACAGGGACCTAAAGGGTCTCAGGTTATATTCCTGAGAATCTGCCTGCATTGGCAGGAGCGATGCTGTGTTGGGGTTGAAAGGAAGTAGGAAGTAGAAGTGGCACAGTATTACTTGAGTTCTTACAGTAAGGACTAATGTCTGCAGGGCAACTCCTACAGCCAGGATCTCTCTAAGATCAACTTTTGACCAAGGAATATTTTTCTTCAAACCATAGTTGAGACTTCCTGTAGCCAAGTCACAAGTCAGTTTTGTGTTATTTCTTTCACCTGCTCAGACATATAAGTATACCTAGTCGTAAGCTCACCAGAGAGCAGAGCTGCTCTGACATTGTATCTAAAAGAGCTGTAGCAGAAGTACAGAACTACTCAGGGTCATTGCTAGAACCAAGGTCAATAGCTACATTGTTCTTCCAGAGTAAGAAGGTTCAAGTAGCAGTGTCTAATGAGGATCTACTAAATCCACAATGATGAGCCTGCGTTGATTCTGTACCTAAAGCTACCTTCTGCTAGCCTGTAACCCCTTTATGCTCTGCCTTTTCCTAATGGTCTTTGTAGGTTTCAAGCTTCCATAGGCATTCAGTCTTGTATTTGAATCCTGAAGATATTACAAAACAGCTTTAATCTGTACATGGCTATGAAACTGATGCTGCTGTGGTGAGATTGATACAAATGTAAGTATGTGAAAGATTATCAATTCTTTAATTAATTGAATAGATGAATGTATATGCATGTGTTTTCAATATTACTGTCCTTTTGTAAGTCAATGGTTCACGGTTTTCTGAAACTAAGGTGTTTGATTCTTGTTGTCCTAAACACTCTAAATCAGCAAAACAATCAAAACCAAATTTTAAAGAAAATTATGATGGAATTGTGATTTTTTTCCCTTCATCTTTCTAAAATTTATAAATCTTCCACAACACAGCGTAAAAGTTGTGGAAGGAAAAAAAGAATTAGAGAGATATTCTGATGAACTTGAGCTTTTGGTTTCCTCTCTCTAGTGCACAGAAGACCTTGCAGTGTCTGGAAGAATGTGGAAATGTGCAGTGTGAGTCTGCCTGATTGCACAAGCAAGAGTCAGGAAGAAGAGCTTTATTTTCTGCTTTGCTTTGCCCAGCATTCACTTTCCCCATTGCATAAGCTGCTTATCGACATTAATTTTAGCCTCTAGAGATATTTTGCATAACACAGAATTATAATCTAGTGTCTAAAATAGTTGCAAACCATAGTTTCAAATACATTAAGAAGATGAATCATTTCCTTCGCGTGAGCCACCATGTTATTTGAAATGATTACTTATGAGGCAGCAGCAATGCATAATTAAAGTCTCATCTGAAGTACAGAGAAGAAATCAATGGGAATAAAATGAAGAGTGCTTCTTGTGTTTTTCGTGGAAGTAATGGGAGATATCTGTAGCTCTTACTTGTTTTCCTTTTGAAGTGAATGGGTCTTGAGAACCATAACTATGTATTGCAATAGTGAGGGGAAATATTTTGGCATCAGAAAGGGAGAAATGTGCTTCAACAGTTTACATCCCTTTGGATTATGAATCCTTTAGAGAGCTTTCACAGGATAGATGTCGTTGGTTCTGAATCTTGTTTTTGTGTTTGATTTGTGTATGCAGACAGGCTTACATTTGCTTTCACTTCTCTCTTCAAATGACTTCAAAATCAACATTTTGTGCCAGTTTTGAACAGCAAGTGGAAAAGGGGAAATGATAATTTCTAACACATTTAAATTTATAAAGCTATTGAATCTGAATTTTCCAGGCTTCTAATCTGAAAAACTACATAAGTACCACCATAAACCCTAATGAAATGTAGTAAAAGGTATCAGTCATGGTGACAAAGTAGAGATACAATCATGTAAAGTAACAGTGTGGCTTAATGAAGCCTTCTTAAAGAAAAGTCCCATGCATTCAAACAGAAATGAACTAAGAGAGAGCTCGTAAGTGAAGAAAGTGGCAATTCTTCACCAGATGAGCTCACAAACTGGCATGAACAGCCTTAGCTGTACGCAGGGAATCACTGCCATTATAGTTCATTCCATCATAGTGTCCTATCATCATCCTAGACACTCCGTGGGTGCAGAGGAAAGGCTTTATTCAGCAGCATAGACATTAATGCTTTACCCTGCAGGACCAGAAGGTATAGGGCTGTAACGTCTGAACTTAATAAGACTTAGATCAGTAAGCACTTTTTCTTCAAGCTGTGGCATTTGCTGCAAGCCTGTAAAATTCAAATTCGTGTCTTTCAGACTTAAGCTTCATATTTATGCTGTCTTCTTTGGCTTCACATGTAGAATTTGCATATCTCTCATTTCTGATGACAAATCTCAGGTGTAGTTACTAAACTCAGTAATCTGACAACCGAGGTATCAAGCGTGGCAAATATTGCTCATATATCAGGCTTTTACCACAGCTATGTCACAAGATACCCTGACAAAGGATACAATGATGTGCTGCTGAACCTCAAGGGGTATGGGAACAAACCTACAGCAGAGAAAGACCAAGCTGCAGTGATTAAAAGAGACTTTGTCCACTGATGGGAGAGGTCCTCCTCCCCTTCCCTCTGACCCTAGCCTCTCAGGTCTCATCAGGACTGGCTGCACTGTTTTCCTTTGTGGCCTGGTAAGACCACACCCCCTTAGGGGGAGGTGACCAAAGAGCCAGCCACTGAGTTTTTGTCAGAGACAGTCCCTG
Organism: Meriones unguiculatus; assembly: GCF_030254825.1. Lineage (NCBI taxonomy): Eukaryota > Metazoa > Chordata > Mammalia > Rodentia > Muridae > Meriones > Meriones unguiculatus. The sequence goes on along the minus strand of NC_083349.1, from coordinate 96,892,807 downwards.
TTCCCCTTACTAGGATCCACTTGGAGACTGAGCTGCCATGGGCTACATCTGTGCAGAGGTTCTGGACTGAGGGAGGGGGAAGGGAGGAGAAGAGAGAGGGGATGGGGTTGGAGGGGCCAAAGGAGGAGGCTACAACTGGATGCAAAGTGAATAAATTGTAATTAAAAATATACTAATTAAATGAATAGATAGATAGATAGATAGATAAATGAATAAATAGAGACTGGGTCTATTCAGACCTCATGGCACTTAGAAACAAACACTGTAATCAATATGGACTTTTCATCTATGACTAAGAGTTACTGTAGCTATTTACTAACTTGGTGGATTTTAAATAAATTCCTTTATCTCAGAGTTAAAAAAAGAGAGAGACTTTGTCAAATGCAGGCATGGAAGTGCACACTTGTTATACTAGACCTTGAAGATGTGGAATCATGCATATCTCTGGTGTAGGCTGGCCATCCAGCCTAGCCTACAAGGTGAGTCTCGGGCAAATGAGAGAGACCTCACTTAAAAGAACAAAAGTGAAGGTGTTAACACATACTCACTCTGTCTGCCTCTCTCACACACATGCACACACACCATTGCCATTTATTCTGGCATGAATTATTTCTCACAACCTTATGAGACATCCTTATCAATCAAGACCCCTCTGAAAATCAAGTCACATCCTTTAAATTTTTCAGATTTACTTCAAATAAAATAACTTATCTGAAGAAATACATATTCATCTTATTTGGCAATGTATATGACCACAGATTGAAGCTTACTTGAGCCAAGGACATACATGCTATTGGTCTCTCAAATTTTTCAACATGCATGTAAGTTTATCCCCATTTTTCTCTTTCAAGACTCAATGTTATAGAGTTTATTTTTGAAGTTCTCCAAAAACAAAATTTTCTGCATCAAATTTCTAAGTCTATCTCCCTTAAGCAGGAAGAAAACAGGTAGGGTGATGTACTGGTAATTTTATGATACTAAATAAGATGTACACAAAATGCCTGTGACACCCAACCATGAGCTCTGATATCTCACTTGGTTTGCATGCCAGCTGCCATGCACAGCTTTTGTATGTCTTCTCAGTTATATGTTTTATTCCTCAGGGCATACTGGTAATCCAACACCAAAGAGAGAGTAGTTACCTGGGCTTCTTCTCATTAAGAGTTAGGGTGACCAAGGTTTGTGATGCCTCTGAAGGTCTCAGCTGAAGGAATAAGCTCCATCCCACAGCCAAAGCCTTTCTGCTAATTTGTGTCCCTTAGCTTAGCCTAATATCAATGAATCAGGAAAGCGTACTCCTGCTAAGGAAGTAATGAGCACAGGAGGTGAACACGATCTGAGAACTATTCTAAAACTCTTATTGTCTACCCTCTTATACAAAATAGTTTGCACCTCTCTCATTTGCAGATAGAAAAACTGATTCCATTCTCAGAATCTCCAAGATCTCTTCCCAAAGTCTTACTCAAGCTCAACAGCATTCTTAGAGGCCATATGTCACTTCCTATGATGCAGAAAACTATTGGTAAAACAGAGCTTACCCTACACAGGCAAGGTTAAGTAGTGGGAAAGTAGGACTCATACGTACAGCAAGAACTCTCATATCCAAATTAGAATCCCTCTGCAGAGGTGGCACTTGGATATCTATCCTGCATCCACAGACTTTCTTAATAGATGCTTCATGTTTCACTGATGCTCTTGGCCCCATTAAAAGAAACCACACACCTTTGGTTTTGGTTACTTATTTCTGTATAATAAAACAACTTTAAATCATGGGTCTTAAAGGGCCAATGACATGCCCTTTCTCTTAATTTTATGAGATTCTTGAGATTAGCAGATTGGTTTCATTGTTCCATATGATATAGTCTAAAATTATTCATGCAGCTTTATTTGGTTAGAAATTTGGCTGGAGCTGGGAAATCTGAGACGACGTCACTTATGAGTCTAGCACAGTCTGCTGGACAAAGGTTAGAGCAAGTAGAGTCTGCCTTGTTTGATCGCTTTCAGCAGCTCTTCTCTTTGAGGATGTCAGGGCATGCAGTGAGGTTACTTAAAATTAGTCCGGTTCCTTTAATTATTGTATTTAAACCATGCTCAGTTAGCTCCATGACCTTTTCTTCATGTCAGTGAGGCAGCATCCTTATCAAGATTCTAATGGTGACGTCAGGTATTACCAAGTTCTTTCTGGATAGTGGTTATGAAAGTACTCTTTTAAAACAAGCTCTTGGAACTGCTCAGAACAGCGCTTTTCTGACATTGTTTTTCAACCTTGACAGCCTTTAAGAATGATCAAAAGACTCAGAATTCAGCAAAAATAGGAGAGCTCACCATCACTGCAGATCTTTGAAGTTCTGTCTGTGTAGCTTCCATTATTTTGTATTTTGGTTGAAATATATAGGCATATCTGCTTCCCTGAAAGTCCATTTCTGTATCCAGAACTAACCCAAGTATTTATGTTCTAAAAGATTATGATATTCTTTCTGCAGTGGAGCCTAGAGCATATGCTCAGGCAAGAAGCTGGAGAAATCACACGTTCCTCTGGCTTATTCTTTGTGCTCATGGATGAAAGCCAATCCTACTGTCCAATTCATGGAAATTGTTGTTTTTCTATTTCTCTGAACAGAGAAAAGAGTGTTCCTCATGACTACACCTTATAGTTGTCCCTTAATCAAATAAGGTTGTGTGGAGTACTTCATTTTATCTCAGTTTTACATAATTATTTTTAATACTTCCTAAGTTTTTAGTCCTCCAAGGTCTCTGTTTCAATTTTATCTTACTGATAATCGTGGACTATAATCTGCAATCCACATAACCACCTTCCCTACCAACATTTCTCTTGATCATGCTGTTTTATCACAGCCATAGAAGTCAAACAAAACAAAGCATTTGTTTGTAATAGAACATGTAGATATTAGAAGTTACATTTTCCAATAAAATCACCTTCAAGAATTAATGAGGATTTGGCCTATATAACAAATTATTTCACCTTCATTATTGTAAGTTCCTGCAATATAGTGAATATTATTTTTTATCAATTTCAGTGTCATTATATGACATCATCATTGGAATTAAAAATAAACTTTCCAATTAGATTTTTTTATTACATGTGACTATAACTGATGGAGAGGTAATAATTAGCACAACATCTTTCAAATGTGTTTGTTAATAGAAATATTCACTTAGTTTCAGGACTTTTATTGGAGTTTTTAAAAAGACTTGGATTAAAAAAACATTACCCAAAACTACAACCCCACATTTCCTGACATACAGAATAACAGACTTGTATTAAACTCAGCCTTTATTTATACAAAGTTGAGTAAGATTCTTTAGAAAGAAAATATTTGTCCAGATAACTCTGGAGATTGGTATTTGCAATTTTCTCATGCTTGGTCATGGATCACCTTTAAATTCTGAGCTTAGATGTCATTACCAATTACAATGTATGCACAGAGGCAAGAGTGGACAATGTAACTGTCAGTACATTTTTACATGTGTGAGAGTCACCAGCTATATAAGATCTAAACCTCCCTCTCTCCAACAAAATATTTAAGCACCGTTCCAGGAGTTAATAACACCAGCACATTCTTCTTCGCAATTATTTCTTCTGAGATGTCTGTTTGCCTGTAAGTGGATGCAAGCGGCACCAGGGGTGATGGCTCACAACTCAGTGTGGAACCAAGAGGCCAAAGAGCCCCATCCCAGTATTACTATGCAAAAGCTGTCTTGATTTAGATGTCATTTTCTGCTATATTTTCCAAGTTCTAAACATGATTCCTCAGATGAATCAAAGTTAGTGTATTGAAAAAATATTTATAGGTTTTTCATTATAACTGAATAAGAATTTGTTCATAAACAAGATTGAATTTTTATTTGTTCTTCCCTGAGGTATATCCCTACAATAGACAAGGATTTGAGCTCCATTGGCAGCACCAAAATAATAATAATAATAATAATAATAATAATAATAATAATAATAATGTAAACCAGAATGGTATACCAGAAATCAAGAGAATTTGACCTAGCGAACATATGCTAAAAGTAACCAGCTTCATGAAGAAAATGTGTGATAGGGGAAAGTATTCCATCTTATTAGGATTCAAGTGTCAGGAGTGTGAATAAAGAATAGAAAACCATTATAGTAGGAAGCAGATTTATGAATGAATCCACTTACATTAATCATAAGAACATAAAAGAAACAGGTCTTGGTCAAGCATGATGGATACAACTAGGGAGAATGGGACAAAGGCGAGAGGCAGAGCCTGGATCTGCAAATGATACACAGGTAAATTGTAAAAGCAGTGATACATTTTAAAAGATTTAGTTTACTTTTAATTGAATGTATGCAGACATGCACACACACAGCTGAATGAAAGTGGGGGAGAGAGGAAAGTGTTGTGGTACTTTGAGGTGGAATAACAGAGAAGACACAGAGTATGGGTCGAGAACCCTAACTTGGGTTCTCTGGAAGAGCAGGAAAGGCTCTTAAACACTGAGCCATTTCTCAAGTACCAATTACACAAATTGGTGACAAGATTCTTCATATTTAAAGGTTTATTGAAGTGGGAATATTTAGAACAGATGGAAATTATAGGATAAAACTAATAAAAGTTTTAAAAAACTAGGAAGATGCTAGGCAGACAGATGAGGAACAAAACACAAGAGACTGAAGAAGGATAATATGTATATTTATACATTTATATATATGTATATATATATATTATTATAGATGACAATCAGGGTATACTTTTAAAGAAAGTACTTAATAGATAAGTACATCTAACTATATTGTACTTAAATTGTCTGAGGAGCAACAGAACTTTTAATACAAAAGGAAAATTCCAAAGAGGACCAAAATGAAGAAGAAATTAAATAATTCATTTTTAACCTCTGTTGTCATCTAAAGGGGCACAAAAGGAACTTACAATACAGAGGAATGATATTTTCAGCAACTTTGAAATGCAAAGATAGCATTCAGTGAATGATCTAGAAGTGAGTCCTTGCATAAAACAAAATCAGCAACTTTGATGCTTGTGGTATTCTGGATAAGAATGGCTCCCGTAGCCTTATGTACTTGAGGGAATGGTTTCAAGTTGGTAAAACTGTTTGGAAAGTATGGGATGTGCATTGAACGTATGACAGGAGTCTACTGAGCGCATCTGAAAGACTCTAACTAGCAGTGTTTTCAAAGCAAAGACTCATGACCAAACCTTCGGCAGAGTACAGGGAATCATAAGAAAGAAGGGGAGTTAGTCTGATGGGGAAAGGATAGGAGCTCCACAAGGACCAAATATATCTGGGCACAGGGTCTTTTCTGAGACTGACATTCAACCAAGGACCATGTATGGATATAACCTAGAACCTCCACTCAGATGTAGCCTGTGGTAGCTTAGTAACCAATTGGTTTCCCAAAGTGAGGGGAACAAGGACTATTTCTAACAGGAACTCAATGACTGGCTCTTTGGTCTCCCCACCCCCGAAGGGAGGAGCAGTCCTGTTAGGCCACAGAGGAGGGCTTTGCAGCCAGTCCTAAAGATACCTGATAAAACAGGATCAGATGAATGGGGAGGAGGTCCTCCCCATCAGTGGACTTGGAAAGGGGCAGGGTGGAGATGAGGGAGGGAGGGAGGGACTGGGAGGGAATGAGGGATCGGGACACGGCTGGGATACAGAGTTAATAAAATGTAACTGATAAAAAAAAAATAAAAATAATAATAATAAAAAAAAGAAATACAGGAGATTACCAACAAACAGGTGGAGGCCTCTAAAGAGGAAATGAATAAATCTCTCTTAAAAATACTGGGAAAAAAAAGAAAAGAAAACATGGCTTTGTTGAAGGAGCTGTGTCACTGGGCTTTGAGGTTTCAAAATCTCAAGCCGTTTGCTCTCTCTGTGTCATGCTTGTGGATCAAGACTTAAGCTCTCACTTTCTGTATCTATTCCTCTGGTGAGGGACATCTACGTTGTTTCCAGATTCTGGCAATTACAAATAAACCTTGCTACAAACATAGCTGAGCAAATGTTGTTATTGAATGGTAGGGTGTCTTTTGGGTATATTCCTAGGAGTGGTACGGCTGGATCTTGAGGTAGCACTATTCCTAATTTTCTAAGAAAGCGCCAGATTGATTTACAAAGTGGTTGTACAAGGATACATTCCTATCAACAATGGAGGAGGGTTCCCTTTCTCCATATCCCCTCCAGCATGCATCATCCCTTGAGGTTTGGTCTTAGCCATTCTGATGGGTATAAGCGGAAATCTCAGGGTTGTTCTGATTTGCATTTTCTGAATGACTAAGGATGCTGAGCATTTCTTTAAGTGTTTCTCTGCCATTCAATATTCCTCTGTTGAGAATTCTCTATTTAGCTCTGTATTCCATTTTTAATTGGATTACTTAGTTTGTTAATGTTTAACTTCTTGAGTCCTTTATATCTTCTGGATATTAGCCCTCTGTCAGATGTAGGATTAGTACCCTAGTAAGGGGTGCAGGGGCTATCTCTGACATGAACTCAGTGGTCGGCTCTTTGATTACACCCCCCACCCCACAAGGGGGATGGAGCCTTGCCAGGCCACAGAGGAAGATGATGCAGCCAGCCTTGATGAGACCTGATAAACTAGGGTCAGATAAAAGGGTAGGCAGTCTTCCTCTATCAGAAGACTAGGGAGAGGACATAGGAGGGGAAAAGGGAGGGTAGGTGAGACTGGGAGGAGATGAGGAGATGAGGGAGGTGGCTGCAGTGGGAATACAAAATGAATAAATTGTAATAAATAAATATATAAATAAAATAAAATAAAAAAAGACATAAGCTCTCAGCTATGTTCCAGCACCAAGCCTGCCTGCCTGGCTGCCTGCCTGCCTGCCACCATGATTCCCAGCATAATGGTCTTGGAATGGTTCTCTGAAACTTTATGACTCAATGTAAACTCATTTTTATTAAGTTGCTTTGGTCATGGTATCCTATCATAACAATATAAAAGCAATTGAGACAGTCCTTCAAATGTATGAAATACGGAAGGAGAATATATAACATGAATGAAACAACTCATTATTAAATTTAGATGATGTAGTAAATTAAAGATATTGGGCTACATAATGTTAATTATTAGCCTTATAATTGTTATGGCTGTATTATCTAACCCACTATCATAATCAATAAGAGAAAGATACCCATTGCATTTCATAAAATAACCTTTTACCTGGGGCATAGCAGATATTAACCCTCTAAACTAACTTTACCTCCCTCTCCAATCTCAAGCTACCTCCCATCCATAGTCTCAAAATTCTTACTAATGTTCTCCATCTCCTCCAACCATGCTGATCCAGCCATGTTCTCCTTTCTCATGTTAACCCATGGTGTCAGTCCATTTTTTTTTTCTCCTCAGATCCTCAACCCCAGCCTGTAAAGCCAGAACTCCATCTTTCTTTCTTGTGCCAAATCCGAAGCTTCAGCATTTTTAAAATTTATTTATTTAAAAAAATTATTATTATCGTTTATTACAATTTATTCAAGTTGTATCCTGGCTGTGGCCCCCTCCCTTGTCATCTCCCAACCCCATCTTCCCTCACTCTTGTTCCCCTATGTATCTCCCCTAGTCCATTGCTAGGGGAGGACCTCTTACCCTTCTATTTGACCCTAGCCTATCAGGTCTCATCAGGACTTGTTGCATTGTCTTCCTCTGTGCCCTGGGAAGGCTACATCCCACAGGGGGAAGTGATCAGGGAGTCTGCCACTGAGTTCATGCCATAGACAGTCCCTGATCCCCTTCCTAGGGACCCCACTTAGAGAGTGAGTCTTAGGAGTAGTGCTACTCAAGACCCAGCTATATCATTCCTAGGCATATATCCAAAATATGCTCAACTATACAACAAGGACATTTGTTCAACCATGTTCACAGCAACTCTATTCGAAATATCCAGAAGCTGGAAACAATCCAAATATCCCTCAGTGGAGAAATGGATACAAAAATTGTGGTTCATTTATGCAATGGAATACTGCTCAGCAATTAAAAACAAGGAAATCATGAACTTTGCAGGCAAATGGTGGGACTAGAAAAAATCATCCTGAGTGAGGTATCTCAGAAGTAGAAAGACACACATGGTATATACTCACTCATAAGTGGATATTAGACATATAATATAGGATAAGCATACTAAACTCTATAGTCCTAAAGGAATTAAACAACAAGACCCTAGGGAAGATGCTCAATACTCATTCAGAAGGACAAACACGATAGACATTGGAAGCAGAAGAAGACAGGGAACAGGACAGGAGCCTACCACAGATGACCTCTGAAAGACTACTGATGGAGGTATCAAAGCAGAGGCTGAGACTCATAGCTAAACTTTGGGCAGAGTGCAGGGAATCTGATGAAAGAACTGGAAGATAGAAATTTAGTTTTATTCACTTTACATTCTTGTACCTTTTTCCCTCCTGCCTTTCCAGTTTTACCTTCCTCTCTTCGCCCTCTACCCTATTCCTCAGGAAAGGGGAGCTGCGTTTCCTATCCACCCCAGCTCATCGAGTTGCATCAGGACCTGAGCTTGTCCTCTTCTTCCCCTGTGAACTGACAAGGCAGTCCCACCAGGGGGGAGTGATCAAAAATCTAGCAAGTAAGTCCTTATCAGATGCATTCCTCAATTCCCTTAATAAAGTCATATGAAGTCTAAGCTATTTAAGCTATATCTTTGAAGGGGGCTTAGGTCCAGTCATTCATGGTCCTTGGTTGATGCTTCAGTCTCTACAAGCCGTTCTGGGCCCTGCTTAGTTGGCTCTGTTGATATTCTTGTGGCGCTCCTGACACCTGTATGTCCTCTTTTATTAACCAATCAGCTTTAAGTTAGTTGGAGTAAGGTTAAAACAACAAGCACAGGTATATGTGAGAGTGTGCAGGGACATTCCTGGGGGCAGTAATTAGCGTTAAAATATATAGCACTAGATCAACTGCCAACAAGATGATCTTAACACATATTTAATCCAAACATCTATTAGCAAGAACATCAATCGCTTCTCGGCCTTTTGGCTAAGATAATGTGTAGCAAGAACATTAAATGAGTTACATATTGTTGTAAAAAAATATCTGATAGAAATGAAGCAAAAGAACCTTGAGGTTTCAAAATCTCAGTCCACTTCCAATTTGCTCTCTCTGCCTCATTTGTATGGATCAAGAGGTAGTTAGAATTAAGGTTTCAATGAATGTTGCTTAAAAATAAAAATAGAGCAAACAGTGTGATTTAGATCAAACAAATACACAAACAATAAAGACTTATTAATGCCTTGTCTAAGAACAGTGAACACTTTGTAAAAATTTAGTCTATAAAATGTTTGAAATTTAATTCCATCACTAATTTAATTCCCATTCTGCAATTGGGAAGAAAAAAAAAAGTAGCTAACAATTTTCTAGAACTGTTCTACTGGATCAGATAATATTTACAACTCATTGAAGAAAACAATTTTCTTAGATGTAACTTATGAAGTACTTTAGGGGTAAGGAGAAAGTTTTTGGCAGTGTCTGCAGCAATATAGGATTCCTTGCTTCTAATTAAGAAGAGAACCATATTTATGAAACTGTCCCAAGGATAAGCCATAGGCACATGACACATATGAAGACTGGCATTATTCTGCGGTATGGATGATAGTGGAAGCATTCAAACAATCCCATGTAAATAGAAGGAAGTAGCCTAGTACTAAAAAAATACAGATTTGGGTAACACAGTTGGAAAGTAAAGCAAGATTTCTGAGTACAGATCCCTACTGGTAGTAGGGTAAGGATAAGGATAGAACAAGACTTTTTCATCAGTATCACTGGCATTTGCCATAAGCATTTTTATTTTCTGCTTAAACTCAGAAAAAGAAAACCATGCATGATAAATCAAAAATATTTTTAATTTTATTTTATGTATATGAGTGTTCTATCTGCATGTACACCTGCATGCCAGAAAAGGGCATCAGATCACATTATAGATGGTTGTGAGCCACCACATAGTTTCTGGGAATTGAACTCAGGACCTCTGGAAGAGCAGATAGTGCTCTTAACCATTGAGCCATTGGTTCAGCTTGATAAATCAAAATTTTAATGTCTGCTGCCCAAGATTTTTACCCTAATATGGAGATTTATAAATATGTTGAGATGCCACTCTATGAACCCATTAGTTTACATATGCCGTGAAGATTTCGTAGATAAATTTAAGGTTACAAATCGGCTGAGCTTAAAATAAGGAAACTATTTGGGTAAGTATAACATGATGCCCCGACTCATTTAAAAAACAAAAGCTTCTTTCTAGGATAAGAGAAACTCAAGGAAAATTCAAGACACAAGAAATAGTTGGCATCTTACTCCTTGCTGCGTAATAAAAAACATAATCAATTTCTAGAAACTAGCTGACAGCATACAGTGAAACAGAAATTTCTGTGCCTATGAGACAAAAGAATGTGTTTCAACAACCTGAAGGATCTCAGAAGGTAAAACTTTCCCCCAAAGTCCCCTCCCCAAAGTTAAGAGCTAAGGCACGCCTATATCTTTGTTTAGCTTTCTGATCCCCTGAGTTTAAATCCAGTCAAGCTCATCTGCACTTCTGAAAAATTGAACCATCTTCTCTTAATTCACTGCTCTCCTAAGTCTCCAATTTTTTTATATTTTAAACATAGTAAGATAAAATAAATATACCATAATTATATTAATGCTGTTTCTGTACAGTTATATTTAGATAATATACATGTGATTTAAATTAAAGTTATATATAAATTAATATTTTAGCTATCATTTTGATCTTAGGGACAGGTTTCTGCAACAAAAGACATGAAATAATACAGAGACACAACATGCTTGAGTCATAAAACATGGAGAAATTATTACATTGTGGAGTATGTTAGCAAACACATTCAAGGATTGGAGGATATCAGCTTTAGAATCAGTTTCACAGGAAAGCATGTACTTGAAGAAGACATCTAAACTCTTCATGAAATTTGCTTGTCTAGAAAGTTTAACCCCTATTAGAATCTTGTTAATTAAAAATTAATAATTCAAATAGAACCTGTTAAAAGGTAAAATATAATTTGTTAAAAACAAAAAATAAGAGATAAATAACAAGTATTTTACTATGGAATATTTAAAACCCATATTTGAACAACTTCTCAATTAAACACAATTCAGTCATTACTTTTGAACACATCAGATCATTACATGTTATGACTTAGTGAAAACATTTAAATCTATTGAAAGTCCTGTTATATTATCAATTTCAGTAAAGATTTATAAGAAACAATACAGGATGTGGTAAAGAGAGGGATAGCAGAAATAAGGAAAAGAATTGATGAGGGAAGATACAACCCTGCTTCCAGATTACCTTAAATTTTCTCAAATCAGAGAGCCAATAAGACAGGTGGATGAGAATAAAATCCCAGAGGAAGAATAAAAAAAAAGAACTTAGAATCAAATACTAAATGAAAACTAGGATGGATAAGAATATTTTTCAAGCAAGAATATGAGACACTGGGGAAAAGGAGAGGGCTTTCTGGAATATAAATAGTGGTCTAGATCATCTTCAGGAAAAATTTGCCAGACTTGAAAGGGCAATGAGAACCCTATCCATTATAACTCCATATCTCCTAGGCCTGTCTTTTGGGAAATTTTAGCACAGAAAGTCATCCATGAGCAAATAACAACTACCATAAATCTTTCAAGTTGGTATCAGAGTTCAGACAATACTGATCAATATAAACGTGAAGTATAACTGGGGAGGCTGCCTAAAAATAATGCATTCCTCAGAACAATAAATATCAATTACTTGTTCTTGCTAGAGTTTTCCTGCTTTATAAATACAGATACCTTTAGTTAGTGAGATTAAGCAACATGATCAAGGTTATCCTAGAAAACAATTTTGACCTAATGCTTTGTCTTATCTGGAAACTAATGTTGTGAATACTTCTTGATAGAGAAGTCTCTATATTAATAGTACTGAAAGGATACAGTCTGAGTACTTGATATGCAGATACTAATTTTGGTGCATACGAAGGAAAGAAATCAGTCTTTACCATGACTGGGAATTATCAATCCTGTACACTTATGCTGTCAACCTGATAAAATAGATTTTTTTTTGTCCTGTTTTGGCTTTTATAAGTAACAGTATATCTCCTTAGATATTTAAATAAGAAATAGTTTGATGATCACAGTTTCTAAAAGTGAAAGACAGAATCTATTTTTTTAAATACAAATTTTACCTTAAGTATTCTAATGGTGAAATTTCCCAAAGTACTACATCAATCGTGATAAAAATAGAATATGATTTCTTTCTCATATGTATTTTTAGGCAGAAAGCCAACTTGAAGAGCCTGTCATGCAGTATTCGTCTTCAATATGGATATCTAAAAATAATACCTTCAAAAAATACAACTAACAGTTGTGAATTAATACATTTAAATGTTTTATGGGTTGTTTTTAATATATTTTATTTTTCATGTGAAGAATTATACTACAAAGAACAAATATGTTTTTATTTTCCTTTTTGATATAGAAAAAAAAACTGTACCGAAGAAAATGCTTAATAGTAGAAGCTAAAATTCAAAATATTAGTCCTCTGGAACATAATGACTTGAAAACAATTCGGAGACAAGAATTGTATCAAATTTTCAATAAAAACAGAGGAAAAATCCTTAAAAAGTACAAAGAAATAAGATAAATTCTACCAACAATACCAAAACTGTCAAAACAAAACTAGCTAAAAATTGGTAGACACCATGATAAATGGGACCAAGTATAGATTCTGAATTTAGTGTTTATCAACTCAGAGAACATCATGGAAGAGGAAGCAGAAAGACTCTAAGGGCCAGAGAGTGAGGCAAAGTGGTGAAATACTGTCTTCTGAGCCTTACATAGCCATTGTGCTCACAAATTCACTGACATGATGTTTACCGGCACAAGACCTGACAACTTCAAGCCACTTGTATTTGATTATCCATGGCAGAAAAGTTCATGAGGCACTACCATTAGCTGAGGAGCACTTGATGGAGGTAGAATGTACAGATTTTAAATAGAAGGGATGAAATTGAGAGGGAAATGTACTGGTAAGTTCTAGAGTAAGTTAGAAAGGAGAATTTAAGGTTAGATATGGTCATGATATGTTGTATATATGTATAATTTTTTAATGTTTTTTATTTATTACAATTTATTCACTTTGTATTCCAGGTGTAGCCCCTCCTTCATCCCTCCCAATCCTGCTCTCCCCCCTCTTCTCCTCCCATGTCCCTCCTCTACTTCCTGACCCTAGCTTATCAGGTCTCATCAGGACTGGCTGCATTGTCTTCCTCTGTGGCCTGGTAAGGCTGCTCCCCCATCAGAGGAAAGTGATCAAAGAGCCAGCCACTGAGTTCATGTCAGAGACAGTCTCTGTTCCCCTTAGTTAGTAGGGTACCCACTTGGACAATGAGCTGCCATGGGCTACATTTGTACAGGAGTTCTAGGTTACCTCCATGCATGGTCCTTGGTTAGAGTACCAGTCTCAGAAAAGACTCCTCAGCCCATATTTTTTGTTTGTTTGTTTTGTTTTGTTTTGCTGCTCTTTTTGTGGAGTTCCTGTCCCCTCCAGGTCTTTCATCTCTCCTTCTTTCATAAAATTCCCTGCACTCTGCCCAAAGTTTGGCTATGAGTCTCAGCATCTGCTTTAATACCCTGCTGGGTAGAGTCTTTCAGAAGCCCTCTGTGGTAGGCTCCTGTCTTGTTCCTTGTTTTCATCCTCTTCTGATGTCTATACCGTTTGCCTGTCTGAATGAGAATTGAGAACAGATGAAAAACTATGAAAGTAGGGTTTAGAAATTGTATGTTATTACTGATATTGTATGACAAAGAATTTCAGAAAGAGGGAAATGAAAAGCAATGGTAAAGCAAGGATATTATTTTCACTTCCTTAGAAGTATCATCAATAAATGAGTTTTAATGCAAATCAGTAAGTATTTGAAGTATAATGCAGGCAGACAAAAAGGGCAGCAGGAGAGCCTAAATATATGATGGTCATAAAGATATTTGTAAGGAAGGAAGGCAAGGAAGTATGTATATTCCTTTTTCAAATGAATATAGGAATACAGAGATTTTTTTTTGATGCCTTCTTTTTAAATGTACTTAAAAACTTTCTCTCAAAAAGCAAGCAAACTAATATTTTTATATTTCTTTTTATACTACAGTTTTTGAAGATCTATCAGTAAGAGTGCATTACCATTGTTATAAATGTCTATTAATACTGTGTTAGAAAAATTATCCTTAATATAATTAAATTTTTAGCTCAGAAGACAGATATTAAAAATTTCCACTACAGATATTAAAAATTTGTACACTGGGCAAATAGATGAAGGAAAAAAAATAATAGAAATCTTGCAACAATTCTAACAACCAAGATAGATAGATGACAATAGCACATTAAAACGTAAAGGCCAGAAAACTCTGGGTCTTAGATACACAGTGATGTGGGATGAAGTACATACAGGCAGATATGATTTATGAGCACAGGTAGATGTCAGCTGTGGTCATAATCGAACAAGGAGACAGGCAGACTTGGACTATAGATACAACTCTACCTCACTAAAGTAACTGTGTTTTACAATTATAAAGATGGTGAGAGGTAAGCAGCACAACCAAACACTCAAAAGAATAATGTTTTCTGAGATTATAGACTAACAAGCATGTTTGGAGAACCAGGAGGGGCTGTGTTGCTTCTTATTACATAGAAAACAAAGTCATTAACCACAGCTTTACTAGTATTTATTATAGTGCCTATACATGTCAATTTTTCTAGGCCTTGAGCTAATTAGAAGACAATATCAAACTCTCTTTAGATCCTACCCACCAGTCTTAGTGTTTTAGTTAATTAATTATTATTCTTATTTTTGCTTTACTGAAAAATTGAGATAAGTGGATTTTTTCTTAAAGCTTTACTAAGGGACATAGATTCTTTGGAATGAAGATCTAAATCTCACAAGTACATATGTTCAATCTTTTCAATATCTTCCAGAACAGGCCAATATTAAGAATCTTCTGTACTTTTCCTTCCAATCTTTCGGTGCTGGTTCTTTTCATTCTAATTCTTATCCCAGTTATCTAGTAGTAGAAATTTCTGATACATTTTATCATCTAGAAGAACTAAACTTTATTTCACTGTCTTTGAATAGAATGGCCAGTTATAGACACAGTCAACTAAGCACTTTGCAGATGCTTAGATTCTCTTTTTCCACAGGTTGCCCAGTGGATGGTGGACCAAGTGGTAAGCATTCCTGGTGATGTTTTCGTGATCCTAATCAGAGGCTAGCCTGTATGTACTCTGTACATGTGGACAAATACCATTTACTTTTTGTTTTTAATCATTAATCGCTTGAAGTGGATGTTTCTATAATGGATGTAATCTTAGAGGGGTCATGAAATATAAATTATGATCATACAGATAAAAATATTGACTATATCTTTATAAGTTTTGAAGTAATTTCAGATTCCATTAAATAATTTTATGTATCCATTTATGTCACTAAGAAGTCTCATAGAAAGAAATTCATATTTGGTGTTTAAGCTTTGTTATGATGGGAGTACAGTTATCCTAAGGATCAAACGATGACTTGTACTATTTGATCATTGGATTTACTCATACATATCTACTTCATGAAGAAGACAATCTGTAGTGGGGACATGATAAAGAAAGAGATAAAGACCAAAATCCTATGAACTGCCAAGGATGCCCAAAAGGTTGACTGGAGACATAATACAAAGTGCAGATACAGCCTCTGTGTGCAATTTCAGTCAAATTGTTTGACTTGTAAACTCCCTTAGCTTATTGCTTATAAGTTATCCTTACCCAGAGTAACAGTGTGTGCATGCATACACACACACACATGCACACCCACCCACAAAAAGTTTGATAATTTTTATGATTTAAATTGAAAGTCAATTTTAAACATCATCTCCAATTTTCTGGGTTCTTGAAAACCATTTGAGGTTTTGTTTCTGTTTTCATTTAAGAAGGTATTGTTTTGGACATAGCTATATTTTAATAAAGTTTCAATATAGACAGTCAAATTTAAATTTCATAGAATTTTTACATGTCCTGAAATAATATTCCTCTTTTAATTCTGTTTTCTATACATTTGAAAATGTTAAAAAAAAAAACTATTCATGGCTCACAGGCTAGGAAAAATATTGGTGCAGAAAAGCCAGATTTAGTTTGTGTGTCATAGTGTGCTGACCAATGAGTCAGAGTGACTCAGAATAATTGTGCAGCCTTCAGATAGCACCTAGGTTTGTAGATGATTTTGAGAGATGCTATCCCAGAGGAAGTGGAGAAACATGGTGGACACCACAAGCGAAGATTCAAAAGAAGATACTAGTCCAGATTCAAGAACAGCTGGAGGAAGTCCCAGGGCTCAAAGGAGAGCTGGGAACCTAGATCTTAGTTCCCACTGCATGAAGAGCAAGGGCCCTGAAACATTTACTGCCACATCCAAAACCATTGCTCACTTTAGTAACTGGCTTTTCTTACTTTTCTCAGAACTTGAAAACTTAAAAATATTGTTTCTAAAACAAGAGTTTTCATTATTTAGTCAGAAGGTTATTTTGGGTGCAAGTAAATGCTGTAAAAAAACTGAATGATTTGAACCATATTGAAAAGAAGATTGTGTGAAAGAACTTTTTAAAAATTTCTTTTTTTCAATTATAGTTTATTCACTTTGTATCCCAGCTATAGCTCCCTCCCTCATCTCCTTCCAATCCCACTCTTCCTCCTTCATCTCCCCCCATGAACCTCCCCAATTCCACAGAGAGGGGCAGTCCTCCTCCCCTTCCTCTGACCCTCGAGTATCAGGTCTCATCAGCACTAGCTGCATTGTCTTCCTCTATGGCCTGGTAAGGCTATACCCACCTAAAGGGGAGGTGATAAAAAAAAAAAAAAACAAAAAAAAACAGCCACTGAGTTCATGTCAGAGACAGCCCCTGTTCCCCTTACTAGGGTACCTACTTAGAGACTGAGCTTCCATGGGCTATGTCTATGCAGGAGTTCTATGTTATCTCCATGCACGGTCCTTGGTTGGAATGTTGGAATATCAGTCTTAGAAAAGACATCTGTGCACAGATTTTTTGGTTCTGCTGCTCTTCCTTTGGTGCTCCAGTCCCCTCCTTGTCTTTCTATCTCCCTCTTCTTTCATAAGATTCCCTGCACTCTGCTCAAAGCTTGGTTATGAGTCTCAGCATCTGCTTTGATTCCCTGCTGGGTAGAGCCTTTCAGAGACCCTCTGTGTTAGGCTCTTGTCCTGTTTCCTGTTTTCTCCCTCTTCCAATGTCCTTCCCATTTGCATTTCTGAGTGAGGATTGATCAACTTAACCAGGTTCCTACTTCTTGCTTAGCTTCTTTAAGTGTACAGATTTTAGTCTGTTTATCCTGTATTAAATCTCTAGTTTCCACTTATAAGTGAGTGCATACTATGTGTGTCTTTCTGCTTCTGGGATACCTCACTCAGGATGATCTTTTCTAGGTCCCACCATTTGCCTGAAATTTTCATGATTTCCTTGTTTTTAATTCCTGAGCAGTATTCCATTGTATAAACATACCACAATTTCTGTATCCATTCCTCCATTGAGGGACATCTGGGTTGTTTCCAGGTTCTGGTTATTAGAAATAAAGCTGCTATGAGCGTGGTGAGCAAATGTCCTTGTTGTATACTTGAGAAACTTTTGGATATAGGCCCAGGAATGGTATAGCTGGATCTTGAAGTAGCACTATTCCTAATTGTCTGAGAAAGTGGCAGATTGATTTCCAAAGTGGTTGTGCAATTTTATGTTACCACCAGCAATGGAGTAGGGTTCCTCTTTGTCCACATCCTCTCCAGCATGTGTTTTCACTTAAGTTTTTGATCTTAGCCATTCTGATGCATGTAAGATGAAATCTCAGGGTCATTTTGATTTGCGTTTCCCTGACACAGGGGTGTTTTCTGAGACTGATTCTCCAACCATGGACCATTCATGGAGATAACCTAGAATCCCTGAACAGATGTAACCCATGGCAGCTGAGTGTCCAAGTGGGTTCCCTAATAATGTGAACAGGGATTGTCTTATTGGCCTGCTATTTGATCACCTTCCCCACAGGGGGGTGCAGCCTTGTGAGGACACAGAGGAATACAATGCAGCCAGTGTTGATGAGACCTGATAGACTAGGATCAGAGGACCTCCCCTATCAGTGACTGGGGGAGGGGCATGGGTGGAGAAGAGGGCGAGAGGGTGGAATTGGGAGGGGAAGAGGGAGGGAGCTACAGGTGGGATTCAAAGGTAATGAACTGTAATTAATAAAAATTAAAATATTTTAAAAAAAGAATAAAGCTGCTACAGACATGATTGAGCAAAAGAACTTCTTAAAAACGTTTGGAGATTTCTTCTTCACAGGCACATTAACCCTAGGATGACTTTGGTAAATATACTTTAAAGTATTTTGTTTAACATTAACTTTGGATTTTCTCCTTTCTCACATAGTATTTCAGTGAAATGACATCACACCTGAAGCTGACAATAGATTTGTGAGTTAGACAACTGGGGTCACAAAAAACGGCATAGTAATCAAACCCCATGGTGCTCAACATGCATATATTTAGCTTGTCTGACTGTGTGCATCACAAAGACTGAGGCTCAAGAAGGTAAACACAAGCAAGACAACTCTGTTAGACCTGACCAGGAAGGGGTATTATTATATGTAACAATAGGTTCATTGTTATTATATAATAAAGATATTTTAAGTTTTGTTATTTAATGAAACAACTTGAAAGTAAAACTAATTCCACCTAGAAAGTAAAACTAATTCCACCCAAATGGACCATGCAATGGACCCTCCTATCTCAGTCACTAATTAAGAAAACTTCCCCCAGAACCCCTGCACAGATGTAGCCCAGGGTAGTTCAGAGTCCAATTGGGTTACATAGTAATGTGAAGAGGGACTGCCTCTGACATAATCTGATTGGCCTGCTCTTTGATCACCTCCCTCTGGGGGGGAGCAGCCTTACCAGGCCACAGTAGAGGACAATGCAGCCACTTTTGATGTGAACTGACAGACTAAGATCAGAAAGGAGAGGAGAACCTCCCCTATTAGTGGACTTGGGGAGTGGCATGCAAGCAGAGGGAGGAGGGAGGGTGGGACTGGGAGGGGAGAAGGGAGGGGCTTATGGGGGGATGCAGAATGAATAAAGTGTAATTGATGAAAAATTAAAAAAGATTTACAAATAAAAAAAACTTCTTACGAGCTTGTCTATGTAGCTCCATATTCTGCAGGCATTTTCTCAAACTAGATTGCTTCTCTCTGGTGACTATAGCTTTTATGAAGTGGGTATAAAACTAGCTAGGAGAGTTGGATAATGTCAACTGAGAGAAGTATTGATATGTTGTCCTCTGAAGATTTACAAATACGCTAGTGCATGAATAATTCTTATGCAGACTGAAGATTGGACTATAATTCATTACATACTTAATATATCCTACATTTATTTTATAGATGTAGTCATCCAGAAGCAGGAGAATCATCAGCAATAATTTTGTGTGGGGGATGTATTAAATGTTCTCATGGTACTTCACTTGCATGCGTTAGATCATAGACTTTAGTCATTTATATTTTTTGTGTTATTATTTATTCCTATGCACTTCATTTTATACAGCACAATTGTCAAAATTGAACACTTAAATAATAAAACATTAATGTTATAACTATAAATAAATAATCATGACCTCAAATGAAATAAATAGTAAATTTAAATTGCAAATTTAAAATAAATTGTAAAGTATAGGGGATTTTCTTAGTTTTAAAATAAAATATTTAAATATCATTTTAAATATTTTGAATAATATTAAAATATTATTTAATGAAATATTGGAGCTAGTTTTAAAATAAAACATTTAAAATATTGTTTAATTAAATAATTAGTAAAACTAGCTCCATCTAGAGGTACACACAAACACACAATGGGATGGTCCCTCCCACAGCAATCACTAATTAAGATTCCCTACACTTTACAATATCAGCAGGTAATCCTAGGGATGCATAAGAAAGAAGACTAGGGAAGCCAGGAGGAGCTACCCAAGAAGCAGTATTTTATAATATTAATTAATTTATTTGTTTAATTAATTTTTGACTATTGCATTAGTTTTATTTGTATCCCAGCTGTGGCCTCCCTCATCCCCTTCTGGTCCTATCCTCCCTCCTTCTTCTCCTTCCATACCCCTTCCCAAGTCAGCAGATGGGGGAGGTCCTTTTCCCCTTCTACTGATCGTGGCTTGTCCTGTCTCATCAGGACTAGCTTCAAAGAGTGCAGGGAAACTTATGGAGGAAGAGGGAGATAGAAAGACCTGGAGGGGACAGGAGCTCCACAAGGAAAGTAACAGAACCAAAAAGTCTGGGCTCAGAAGTCTTTGCAAACACTGATACTCCAACCAAGGACCATGCATGGAGATAACCTAGAACCCCTGCAGAGATGTAGCCCATGGGTAGCTCAGTCTCTAAGTGGGTTCCCTAGTAAGGGGAACAGGGGCTGTCTCTGGCATGAACTCAGTGGCTCGCCTCCCCCTGGGTGGAGTGCAGCTGTACCAGGCCACAGAGTGAGCTTTATTCTTACATTGCTTCTGCTTCAGTTTCTGCTTCCAGGATCCTGTCTGGAGTTCCTGCCGCCCACCCCAACTCCTTCCCTCAACTAAGGAGGATGACGTGGATATGTAAGATTAAACAAACCCAAGGTTTGGCTGTGTGGGTCTAATCATCTCATGTTGGGTGGAGCCTTTCAGGGGAGCCTTTCAGAAGGCTCCCATCCTCCACAGAGAGTCTTATGGAAGAACAAGGAGAGACAAGGACACCGAGGAAACAGGAAGCCCACAAGGACACCAACAAAGCTAAAAAAACCTGAGCCCAGAGGGTCCTGCAGAGACTGATGCACCAGCCAAGGACTCTGCAGGGAGAGGACCTAGAACCTCTGCTCAGATGTAGCCAATAGGCAGCTCAGTCTCCATGTGGGTCTCTGAATAAGGGGAGCAGGGGCTGCTTCTGTCATGAACTCAATTGCCTATTATTTGATCACTTTTCGCTGGCTGGGGCAGCCTTGCCAGGCCAGTGAGGAAGAGGATCCTGCCAGTCCTGATGAGACTTGATAAGCTATGGAGAGATGGATGGAGGGAGGGTGGGACTGGGAGGATTTGAGGGAAGGGACTTCAATTAGTGTATATAATGAAAAAAAATGTTAAAAAATTAAATAATAATAAAAAAGATCAAACAAAAATATTTTATTATTTAATGTATGTGTAGATATTTATTTGAATATCAGTTTGTTTACATCAGTTTCAGCAATGTTCACTGGGCCAAACATAACCTATGCATCTGTCTTACCTTCTTTTCTCTTATATTTTTATTTGTTTTCCTAACTGTGTATATTAATTGTACCTGGTACAATAATACATTGTTTTTCAGTTTGTTTATATGGAGGATTACATTGATTTATATCCATATATGGAACCATACCTGCAAGCCTAGGATGAAGCCTACTTGGTGATGGTGGATGATAAAATCTACAGACATAAAGAATCTAAAAACAAGGTGGGCCCTAGGGAAGATACTTAATTCTCATTCAGAAGGAAAAACAGAATAGACACCAGAAGATATAGATGAGAGGGAACAAGACTGGCGCCTACCACAGATGTCCTCTAAAAGACTCCACCCAAGCAGAAGCAGAGACTATCAGCCAAACTTTGGACAGAGTCTTAAGGAAAAGGGGGGATATAAAAGGATGCAGAGAAGACAGGAGCCACACAAGCAGACCAACAAAGCCAAAAAAAAAAAAAAAAAAAAAAAAGGCAGGGCCCATGGGGAACTTCAGAGACTGATACATCAACCAAAGACCTTGCACATGCACACAGAGGACCTAGATCTCCTGCTCAGATGTAGCCCATAGACAGCTCAGTCTCCATTTAGGTTCCTTAGTAAGAGGAGAAGAGACAGTCTCTGACTTGAACTCAGTTGTCTGCTCCTTGATCACTTCTCCTAGCCAGTCCACAGAGGAAGAGGATTCAGGCAGTCCTGATGGGTCCTGATAGGCTAGGGTCAGACAGTAGGGGAGGAGGACCTCCCCTATCAGTTGACTAGGAAAGAAGGATATGGAAGAAAGTGGTAGGGAGGGCAGGACCAGGAAGAGATGAAAGAGAGGACCACAACTGGGATAAAAAGTGAATAAATTGTGAATAATAAGAATAAAGAAAAAAGCTGAAATCTCAAACTATTGAGCATCATAGAAAAGAACAAATAATTCTATTCAAGGAAACCACTATATACATGGTGCAAAAGAACAGAAAATGATTCTAATGAAAAAGAAGAATGCAGGGAAAAACTGATTAGCTTGCTGCTAATCAAAATAAGAGATCTTACTGAATGTCATCATAAAATTTCTTCTCTTTTGACCTTGAAAATAACTAAATGTAATAAAAGCGAAAGGGCACAGGAGAAAATTGACTGAGAATAAGTTTCATTATTATTTATTTATTCAGAAATTTATTACATAGATATATATTTTGACTATATTCTTCCCCATTATCCAGTATTTTTCTTTGTCCCCTCCCGTCAACATTTCTTCTTTTCAAAATGTCTCCCTCCATGTACACATATATACATAAATATATAAATATCTATATTCTATTTGTTACATGTGGCCTACCATATATATTTAGGATTGTTTGCATGAGTATGGGAAATAATATGTACTTATGCAAAGGCCTCAGGTGCCACAAAGTCATAAGACCTCCTTGTTTTAGTATATATTAATTGTCTATAGCTCTCCAGGGAGCACAGTACTCATCTGTGATAGAATGTTGGTGGACCCAGTCTTGAATTTGCCTTGTGATGTATCTGTCACTGTTGTGATTTCCTGTGTCCAGAGCCATGTCAAAAGGTCAGTTTTCCACTCCAACCTTGCCTGCCCACTCCCCAACTCTACAACCTTTTGTGCCCTCTTGTAAGATGTTGTAGATTATAGGCAAGCTTCCCAGGAGGAATTTATTGCTGGTACTGTTAACCTGGTCAAAACCTCATGGTTTGAGACATCCCAAAACCCTAGAAGAAAAAGCATTACAGCCATTTTGCTACATGAAGATAATGACAAACCACACATTCTAAATATTTAGTTCATACAGTTTATTCCTATAAATTGGTGCTATACTCAGCCTTGATCAGTGATACAGGTGATTGAAATGGTGATGGTAAATGCAGAAACTCCTAACTTATGAAAGTGATGAGAATAAGTGAGAATTGGGGGCTCAGCCTTAACTAGCATACGTTGAATAATTATTTAAAAGACATTGTTAAGAAGATTAAAAAGTTTTATGTTGAGGTCTTTGATCCACTTGGACTTTAGTTTTGTGCAGTGTGATAAGTATAGATCTATTTGCATTTTTCTACATGTAGACATCCAGTTAGACCAGCACCATTTGATGAAGATGCTATCTTTTTTCCATTGTATGGTTTTGGCATCTTTGTCAAAAATCAGGTGTCCATAAGTGTTTATTTCTTTGTCTTCTGTTCGGTTCCATTGATCCAGCATTCTGCAACAGAACCAGAAATTTGAACACAGAGGTCTTCCCAGAGACTCATACTCCCAGCCATGGAGTATGAGTATTCATGGAGATAACCTAGAACCCCTGCACAGATGTAGCCCATGACAGTTTAGTGTCCAAGTGGGTTTCATAGTAATGGGAAGAGGGAGTACCTCTGACATACTCCTATTGGCCTGCTCTTTGATCACATCCCCCTGGGGGGGGATCAGCCTTACCAGGCCACAGAAGATGACAATGCAGCCACTCCTGATGAGATCTGATAGACCAAGATCAGAAGGAAGGAGAGGAGGACCTCCCCTATCAGTGGACTTGGGGAGGGTCATGTGTGAAGAATGGGGTGGGAGGGTGGGATGGTGAGGGGAAGAGGGAGGGGCTTATGGGGAACACAAAGTGAATAAAGTGTAATTAATTAAAAAAATAAAATAAATTTAATTAAAAAGAGAAGACTAAAAAGGATGTGGTCAATTACAAGGTAACAGACTAATGGAAAATGGCAAATTTAAAAGCAGCCTATAGTGAACTCAAAGTTAGATTCTTTAAAATAAAAATGTGTTTATATGTTCATTTTGATTGATGCTCTTTTATTTTTTTTGAAACTTTGTTTTTAATTATTATCATTTATTACAATTTATTGAATTTGTATCCCGGCTGTTGCCCCCTCCCTTGTCTCCTCCTAATCCCAGCCTACCTTCCTCTTCTTCCTCTACGCCCCTTCCCTGGTCCACTGATAGGGAGAACCTCCTTCCCTTCTATTTGACCCTAGCCTATCAGGTATCATCAGGACTGTTTGCATTGTCTTCCTATGTGACCTGGCAAGGCTGCACTCCCCATAGGGAAGTGATCAGACAGCCTTCCACTGAGTTCATACCAAAAAAGCCCCTTCTTTCCTTACTAGGGACCCCACCTGAAGACTGAGTCTATGGCAACATCTGAGCTGGGGTTTTAGGTCCTCTCCATGCATTGTCCTTGGTTGGGGTATCATTCTCTTCAGGGCCTCCAGAGCTCAGTCTTTTTTGGCTCTGTTGGTTTCCTTTTGGAGCTCCTGTCCCCTCCAAGTCTTTGTTTCTTTGTGTCTTTGTTTGTTTGTTTCAAGATTTCCTTGCTTATTTATTGCTGAGGAATATTCCATTGTGTAGATGTACCACAATTTCTTTATCCATTCCTCAGTTGCCTGGCATCTGGGTTGTTTTCAAGTTCTGGCTATTACAAATAAAGCTGCTACAAACATGGTTGAACAAATGGCCTTGTTGTATACTTGAGCATCTTTTGGATATATACCTAGGAGTGGTATAGCTGGATCATGAGGAAGCACTATTCCTAATTGTTTGAGAAAGTGCCAGAATGATTTCCAGAGTGGTTGTACAAGTTTATATTCCCACCAGCAATGGAGGAGGGTTCCCCTTTCTCCAAATCCTCTCTAGCATGTGTTGTGGCTTGATCTTCCTATCTCCATCTTCTTTCATAAGATTCTCTGAACTCTGCCCAAAGTTTGACTATGAGTCTCAGCCTCTGCTTTGATACCTTTATCAGTAGAGTATTTCAGAGGCCATCTGTATTAGGCTCCTCTCCTGTTCCCTGTCTTCTCCTGCTTCCAATGTCTATTGCATTTGTTCTTTTGATTGAGGATCTTCCCTAGTTTCTTCCTTGTTGTTTAGCTTCTTTAGGAGTATAGATTTTGGTATGTTTATCCTATATTATAGGGCCAATATCCACTCATGAGTGAGTATATACCCTGTGTGCTTTTCTGCTTCTGGGTTAACTCATTCAAGGCCATCTTTTCTAATTCTCACCATTTGACTGCAAATTTTATAATTTCCTTATTTTTAATAAGTATTCTATTGTATAGATGTATCACAATTTCTGTATTCGTTTTTTTATAGTAAACTCTCATTAACTGTCTTTTAGGACAGCTTACTAAGTTAATTTAATATACTGAGGGATACCAATACATTCTATTGTCAATCATACTGGCATAAATAAAAGTATTCAATAATTTAATAGCCAGTCTTAGATTATTCACTAAATTTTATACAGAAGTTGTTGATAATATTTGTTCTTGACTTTCTAAATATAGCTTCAGTTTTTCCACTTGTGTCTATCTCCACAGCAAACATCGTAGAACTACTTTTATCTTCTACCAGGATAAGATCTGCATAGCCAAGGTGACTGTGTGGTTGAAACCTAAGAATATAACACAGGCTTCATAGGATCCAAGACATATGTTATGTTCATCAATTTATTTTTAGCACATACTACAGCCTAAAATCTAACAGGCCCTCAGTAAGTATTTATTTAAATTGTGAGTAATTATTACTACAGTAGATTATAAATCCTGAGGGGGTAAGGAGTGAGCGTGTTCTGAACTCTAACTCAAATCCTCAGTTAGTCATCTATCCATCTTAGTGTTGTGCTGGAATTTACTCTGGAAACCATGGTTTTCCTTTATAAACCAACCCACTGCCCACAGAGAAACTGAAAAACAGAAAAACCAAAAACTAGGAAGATTTTGTTTATTAGTTAGACTCCTTTTTGCTTCTCTCAGTCACTTTCTAAAGGGGTAAACGACAAACACACATCAAGGTAATTTCCACTTGTCAGCATAGTTTCAGATATGCGCTGTGAAACTCTCAGTGCTTTGGACATGCTCATCACCACTCGGTGACTCTCCCCACTTTGCTTTTCACTTTAATTTTAATTTAATGGTAAAGGAACCTAACGTAAGCTGCACATACTTAGAAAGTATCTTCTTATGCGTAGACTCATAGACTAACGGTGAATAACCGTACATTTTGGACATGTATTTACTTTTCTAGCTACTGTTGCTATTTGTGCATTTACAGGACATTTTGTTCCGTACATTCACTATTTTCTTCTCATGCCCAAGAAACTGACGACAGAAGAGAGGAGCAGTGGTCCTGGCCATAGAATCATTGGTCTTGCCATTTAATACCTGATCCAGAAGGAGTGGCCAGAAAGAACAGTAAAGATATGGGCTAATACAGATTGAACGAGAGGTTTCTTACAGAATGTGGGTTATCTGTTAAATCAGCAACCTGTGCCAGTGCTGTCTTCTCCATGCCAGAATACAGGGACAAAACCACCAGGAGGGACACTCTTTCGCTATTGCATCTATGAAATCATTCCGGTTATTTTTTTTTTCTTACACAAAAATATAGACAACTAATACTTTAGTTCTTCATTTACAGGGAAGTAAAGTTTTCGCATGAGACATGGCATGCCCCCATTGACTCAAAATTGGGACTGTCACCTGATCATTTTGTGGTGATTATGTCAACGAACCAGGAAGTGAAGAAGGCAGCAGAGATAATTGCTTGTGATTATAAAGGATAAAATAGTTTTCGCTATGTAATTCACTTTATGTGAAACACAAGGATTTCCCTGGGATGTTTATTCCTCCCACAGCCAATTTAAAAAGTTAATAGAAAAAGAATCATCAGGGATTTCAAGTCACCTGTTATTATCAAGTGAATAATCATAATCGGTTAAGCTGTCAGCTTGAGGGAACTGCAATGGGCAGTGAAATAAGGAAGTTATAAATATCAACAACAATGTTGATTAAATTTATAGAAAATGAGGACTGTAGCATCTCTGTTCTTCACTTTATTCTTTATTTATACCTTTTGCTATAACTAATAGCAGCAATGCTGTCATTGTCCACTGATAGAGACAGTCTTTGTTGGGGTTCCATTTATTTGAGGAGGGTTTGTAATGGTGGATGTATCTTTGTTCAAAGATGTGTTTTGAATGTGAAATGTCCTTAATTGTCTCAAATGTTCCATCACTTGGTGGCCAACTGATAGCACCATTTGTGAAGATTGTGGAACATTTAGGAGATGGAATGTCATGGAGGAAGTGGGTCACTAAGGCAGGTCTTAACAAGTGATCAGACAGTTTACCATGACCTCCATGCTTTCTGTCATGTCTTATCCGTCTTGATGGGGTCTATCCTTTTAGGACTGTAAGATAAAGTAAACCCTTGCTTCTTCATGCTTTCATCAATAGAAGGAAACAAGACAGGAATTTAGTTGATACCTATTGGAAAGATACGTGATGAAATTCAAATAAGTGATTACAAGTCCTTAATGTGCTGAGTACTTAATGTGACAAACCATTCTTGTTTTTAAGCTCTTGTTTCTGGCCCAAATCGCTTCTTCTACATTCAATATGTGACTTTTGAGATAAGATCCCATGGTATCCTTAGGTTTACCCATATCAGAACACTGGAGAAAATGTTTATTTTTCAGTAATTTTAAGTACATTTTCAAATAATAATTATTTTACAAAATTACACAAATATATACTAAAATATAAAAGAAGTGATCATTCAAAACATCACTGCTTATTCATTTTACTATTATCCACTTCAAGAACTTTACATCAATTGTATCAGACAAACATCTTTATGCTAATTCTTCTTCTTGATACCATTAGACTGGCTACCATGAAAATATTAAATCCCAAATAGATAAGTCCTGAGAATCAATGTGTTTGCTGCTGTTAAGGAATCTGGTTAAAACTCTAATTGCACCTTTGTCATTTACTAATCTTAATAAATCCTTTCAGTAAATAAACCAGAATGAATAATATTTGTAATTATTTCTTGAGTGCATCCTTGATCCATTCATCATTGGTAAAGGGTTGTTTAATCACCATAACCTTATGCACTTATTAAATATGTTTGCTGTTGTAGGACATATGGAATAAGTTCAATTTTCCTCCCTTGTTTAAAGCATGTTTTGTGTCATAGGATGTGGTCTATTATATAGATGCTTCCATCTCCATTGTTGTTAAGGAAAATGCATATTCTTCAATATTTCGGTGGAATTATTTTTAGTTTAAAATCAATTGTGTCATGTATTAGTGTGGTGATCCTTGCTTACTTCTTATTCCACTTTGTTCTGAATTTTTTGCCATTCTCTTACACTCTTACTATTGAAAGATGGGAATTTATTGTATTCATTTTGTCGCTAATGATTGTTTTCTGTTGTGTTCTTAGCCATTTTTTGTATTTCATTAGTTATATAGTTATAACTTCATCTGATCCTTTTCTAGAATCTTTTGAGTATGCTTATTTCTTTCCTAAGCTTGAAGTATTGCTTTCAGTGTTCGTTAGTTTTGTAGTGATGAATATGTAATGTTTAGGCTGTTTGTATCATGAAAAGATTTTCTTTCTCCTTCCACTATGACAGACAGTTTTGCTGGCCATAATAGTGTAGGTTGTCAGTTCTGATCATTAATAAATTAAGGTGTGTGTCTCTGAGTTCTCCTGGATTTGAGTTTCCACCAAGAAATCTTCTGTTATTCTTATGAGTTTTCTTCTGTGACTTGGATTTGTTATCTTGAAGATTTCAATTATTTTTTGTTGTTCAATGTACTTAGTTTTCATTTGTTTGTTTGTTTTTAAGTTATCATAAGCTGTAATGAGTTCTTTCTGTTTGGTGTTTGTGTGTGTGGGCACTTTTCATATCTTTATGTATATGTCTTTTCTTAATTTGGGAAGTGTTCTTCCATGATAGTGTTAAAGACTGGGTCATTGCCACTTATTTGGAAGTATGCTCCTTCATCTATACTATAATTTGAAAATTTGGTCTTTCTGTGACATCATACATTTTCAGCATGTCCCTTTCCTGTGTTAAAAAAAAAAAACATTATTTGCATGGAATCCAATAAATAGTTTTTCTCCTTTCTGTTTGAAAGTTATTCTGGTCAACAAAAGCTTTCACTCTGGCATCAATGGTGCCTTATATCTTCAGTTTCTTTTACATTCTCAGTATCACACTATATTTGAAAGAGCAATATATTGAACACTTCCATTTATGAATAGAGAGTGTACCTAACTCCCACTGGGCAATTTCTAAACTTTGGTTCAAATATAAAATATTTAAGCTCACTAAACCCGTTTTTGATAATTCCTGTCAAATTTTAATATTTAATCATATTGTGTATTTATTGTTATCAGTAATATGATATCTAATATATAACATTTGATGAAGTTACATGTTAAACATATATCATAGACTTACAAATCCTTCTGGCACTTTCTCTATTTCTCCATACCTCCTGGGATTACATTTTAAATCTATAGAAATATCCAATCCGTAAATAATCACAAATTATGTAATCTCCTGACTTGTTTATTGCTCTGTGCATACATAACTTTTGGGTTCCTCGTCTCCTTTGTTTGAAATTATATTAAAAATAATTTCAATAGGTTATGACTATTAAGAGACTCAAATAGATATTGTTTAACCCATTTTTCATTAATAAATATCTACATTTCCTGACAATTGGATCCCATGACCACTCAGTGGCACAGTCCTCTTTTTCTCTCTGTGAATTACAACATAGAAAACTCTTTATTTTTAGTAAGATTTATATCTAGTTAGAGAAGACTTTTGTACATTTATCTACCAGCTAGTGATAATCCAAAGCTATTAATAAACCTCTAAGTTGCCACGTATCAGTACCTTGCCCATATCAGGTTGATTAAGAATTTATTGTTTTATCTTTCAGTAGCAAAATATTAGTGTTTAAGTATATAACATCTAATATTTGCTATGTTTTGATTAACTGCTCAGTTAAAATTGCTACCAACAATTGCTAAACTTTAATATTTTATAAGTGACAACGATTAAACCTAATGTAACTGTATTCTACACAGAAATAAAAAAAGCCAACTTTTAGCCATATACTGGACTTGTAAGTGCATAATATAATTCATCCTTGTTTTCCGTATGCTTCATTTTGTAAAAGTGTTTTCCATTTTCTGGAGAATGAATCTTTCTTTATGTGATGGAATGCTCACTGATATTAAAATAATCTAGTCCTCATCTTTCAAAGGATATGAAGGAAGATCACTCCATTTTCACAAAACTTTAACATGCCCAACGTTGATATTTGAACTCTTTAAA
Source organism: Meriones unguiculatus (assembly GCF_030254825.1). Classification (NCBI taxonomy): domain Eukaryota; kingdom Metazoa; phylum Chordata; class Mammalia; order Rodentia; family Muridae; genus Meriones; species Meriones unguiculatus. The sequence goes on along the minus strand of NC_083349.1, from coordinate 96,862,297 downwards.
AAGAAAAGGAGTCATCTTTTGCAATTCATGTAGACCAGAACAGAAGTGGTTAAGTGCATGTATCATATTCAAGAGAAAATCATAAAAATCAATGAGGTTTTAATAATGTCTTCTTATATATTATGTTAGAATCATGGGTGACACAAAATAAAATTAAACTAAGCTAACGGAATAATCCAGTGTCCTGGTCTATTTGTATTTACTTAAAATATCTAGAGATCTTCCAGACACATACAGTTAATTTGACTATATTTAATTTACTGTTGATCACAAAAATGATTTATTCAAATAAAACATTTTAGTACGGTAAGGAAAATATAGAATATTATAAAAGTATAAGGCCTTGATGCTTTAGAAACTTTTCTAACTTTCATAGAATAGCTGGTTTTTTTATTGCTGATATTTTAATCATAACACTTTCTTTGAAAATTTTATGCAGCTTAATGAACATTACACTTTAAGGTGAGTTAAATGCCATATACTATATAAATTATCATTCACTGAATTTATTCTGTCTAGTGTACAGTGATGTATAAAATGGATAATGTTGGCAACAGCCAAAATATCCCATTTTTATCACTCGCAGAAAAGTTTGCTCCTGTCTTGATTATAGACAATTCTTCCTGTACAAACTTCAAGTGCTCACAGTAAACTACCAATAAAGCCTTTAAAATTTTATAACATTTGCAGTACAATAAACATCATTTGAGTCTGGTTTCTATCAATTAATGTAATAACAATAAAATTGATCCATATGGCTTCCTGTATAATTTATTTTTAAATTTATTGGCCAAATAGTTAACTGAGTGGCTAGAATGTGAAAAGCACCCATGGATGAAGGTTTGGTGAGTTTTTCTAATTCCAGTTATTTTGGTTTTAGTCTTCAGACATAAGCAGAAAGCTTTCTTATGTCTTGAGGTCACACTAGATAGAGCCACACCATCAGCTCTCCTGGTTGTTAGCTCTTTGGGCTCAGGGTGAAATAACACCACTGGGTCTCTTAGTCTACAGCCTTCTGACTGCTTTCTTTGGGATTTCTCCACCTCCACCATCATGTGATTTAGCTATTTGTAAGAAATCCTTTCCTGCTCCCACACACAAATACACACACCAGTTTTTGATGTCTGAAGTATCATGATTAATATGAATTTTGGTGTCCAGAGTTGTTCTGAATGGACAGATATCAAATAGAACATTTTTAACTATGGTAGGGGATTATAAATTATGTGCCAACATTCTCAGATTGAAAGAGTTGCTCTCCATTCCTATAAACAGAGAAGGTACTGTTGGGCCATGGTGTTATCTGGAAAAATAACCATTCATTTTTATGTACTACCATTAAAAAACAACTGTCATGGTATCAGTCAGTCATGTCTAAGAAGTTAAATATAGCTGAGTAACATATAAAGCTTTCAGATATTAATTAGATTATCTGGGTGAGTCTTCTGTTTCTGTACAAAAAAGAATAAAAGCAGAATGAGATAAAAAGTCCAAATTTTTATGGTAAGAGCTATCTTTCTTTAGGCACAAAATATGTCTTTTCCATGAGAACTAGCCCTCAGTTTTCGAGGATGCTATGCAATCTGGCAATAGAGAAAAGTAATCAATACTCCTACCTACTCCTATCCAACTGTAAAACCTATGAACCACAAAAATGACTGCCTTAACAAAATATCCACAATGGTGCAATAATGGCTCTTTTATCATGGGAGTTACCAATGGCCTTCTAATAAGATTTAAGCTTCATCAACAAAAAGAAATTCATGCCTGATAATACAAACCGAGCCATCTACTATAGCTGTTTTCCTAAAACACTATAATATCTATTTTCTAAGAGTTATCCTTAAACACAGAAAATCACAGCTCTCACTCTTCATCGAAATAGCTTCTCATTACTAAAGAAGTTAAAAAGCAATAAATCAAGTAATCCAATTAGAAAATGGGTTGTGGAGATAAACAGAGAATTCTCTGTAGAAGAATATAGAATGGCAGAGAAACACTTAAACAGATCCTCAACATCCTTAGCCATCAGAGAGATGTAAATCAAAATGACCCTGAGATTTCACCTAACACCCATCAAAATGGCTAAGATCAAAAACGCAAGTGACAGCACATGCTGGAGAGGTTGTGGAGAAAGGGGAACCCTCCTCCATTGCTGATGGGAATGTAAACTGGTAAAACCACTTTGGAAATCAATCTGGCACTTTCTCAGACAATTAGGAAAAGTGCTTCCTCAAGACCCAGCTATACCACTCCTAAGCATATATCCAAAAGTTACTCAAGTACACAACAAGGACATTTGCTCAACCATGTTTGTAGCAGCTTTATTTGTAATAGCCAGAACCTGGAAACAACCCAGATGTCCATCAACAGAAATTGTGGTATTTTTACACAATGGAATACTACTCAGCAATCAAAAAGGAGGACATCATAAAATTTGCAGGCAAATGGTGGGATCTAGAAAAGATCATTCTGAATGAGGTATCCCAGAAGGATAAGGACACATATACACACTCATATAGACCTATAAGATATGATAAACATAATGAAATCTATACACCTAAAGAAGATAAAGAAGAAAGAAGACCCAGCATAAGATGATCAACTCTCACTTAGAAAGACATATGGATGGGCATTGGATGTAGAAGAAAACAAGTAACATGACAGGAGCCTACCACAGAGGGCCTCTGAAAGGCTCTACCTAGTAGTGTATCAAAGCAGATACTTAGACTCATAACCAAACCTTCGGCAGAGTGCAGGGAATCATATGAAAGAAGGGAGAGTTAGTATGACGTGGAGAGGATAGGAGCTCCACAAGGACCAAATATATCTGGGCACAGGGGTCATTTTTGAGACTGATATTCCAACCAAGGACCATGCATGGAAATAACCCTGCTCGGATGTAGCCCATGGTAGCTCAGTAACTAAATGTGTTACCCTAGTAAGTGGAACAGAGACTATTTATGACATGAACTCAATGGCAGGCTCTTTGACCTCCCCACTCTCCAAGGGAGGAGCAGCCTTGCTAGGCCACAGAGGAGGACTTTGCAGCCAGTCCTGAAGATACTTGATAAAACAGGGTCAGATGAAAGGGGAGGAGGTCCTCCCCTATTGGTGGACTTGGAAAGGGGCAGGGAGGAGATGAGAGAGGGAGGGTGGGATTGGGAGGGAATGAAGGAGCGGGATACAGCTGAGATACAGAGTTAATAAAATGTAACTAATGATATAAATAAAAAAGTAAAACATAGCTTATTTACCAGATGAAGACTATTATAGAGACCCAACACTCATCAAAATGACTCTGTCATACTGACTCAATATTAGTACATCCACAGCTCAATCCTTACATCTAATGCTGAAGAAGCATCAAGAAGGGGAGGGTGGGAACACTGCAAGAGTTAATACCTGGTACAGGACACTATCTTGTTGACATGATAGGGAAACTGCATCTGTGAAATCTCAACTATGTGGATACTTAAAGTAACCTGCATAATGACTACAGTGGTCATGACAACGTAGATAGGGTGTATTTCACCACATTCCACACTTCCCTGAAGACAATCAATATCTGCTTGAAAGAGAGAGAGATAGAGAGAGACTGTTTTCTTCAGGGATGTGGTATTTATGGGTTCTTCAATTGCACATGGCCAACCCTGAACACAGGTAGGGATAAACAGCAAAAAATAGAATCAATACTTTGTACACGCACGCACACATACATACCACACACACACACACACACACACACACACAGAGAGAGAGAGAGTATATAGAGAGATACATATACCATATGGAACACTAACAGTTAAAGAACACAGAGTAATTCAAGATGGACCTGGAGGTGTCACTGGAGAAGTTTGAGTGGGAACAGTAAAGAATACAAATAATAGAGAAATCACATATGAGCACAACATTATGAAAAACAAAAATTAAGCAGAAGTATATGCATATCTGAAAAAAATTCTTAGTCCCTTGACACCAAGTTTTATCCCCCAACAGAACTTGGAATTATTTTATTGAGAATTATTTAAAGTAATCATCATGAGGTATGTTGACGTATGGTTTCCTTTTATCAGTCTCTTTTTGTTTTTTTAGACAATCATGGCTCACAAATTTTGTTGGAAGACATTCACTCCTCTCTATTTTGTGAAATGTTGTGTGTGGACTTCACAACTGTTTCTTTCTTAACTATTCACAATACTTCATTCAGATGTGAGTCCATTAACTTTGATGAAGGCTGAGACTCATATCCAAACTTTGGGCAGAATGCACAGAATCTTGTGGAAGAAGGCAGAGATAAAAAGAAAGTTCTGGAGGGGACAGGAGCTCCAAAAGAGACCAAAAGAGACAAAAAAAAAAAAAAAAAAAACTGGGCCTTAGGGGCCCTGCAGAGACAGAAACCCTAACCAAGGACCATACATGGAGAGGACCTAAAACCCCAGCTCAGATGTAGCCCATAGACTCAGTCTCTAAGTGGATCCCTAGTAAGGGGAACAGAGACTGTCTCTGGCATGAACTCAGTGGCTGGCTCTTTTATCCCCTCCCCCTCGGGGGCAGCCTTGCCAAGCCACAGAGGAAGACAATGCAGCCAGTCCTGATGAGACTTGATACACTAGGGTCAGATAGAAGGAGAGGAGATCCTCCCCTATCAGGGGACTAGGGAAAGGGCATAGGGGCAGAAGAGGAAGGGTGGGTGGATTGAGGGGAGGGGACCAGGGAGGGGACTGCAGAGCAGATACAAAGTGAATAAATTGTAATAAATAATAATAATTAATACTTTTTTTAACTTTTGTTTTTCAGGATTCATTAAACTTATTTGTGTCATCTATTTCCTTCTAAGTGAACCTTGAAATTTTGTGTCTTTTAAAGAAATAATTCATTCATTTTACTTTATAGGCACAAAATTGTCAATTATTTTGTTTTGTTTTATTTTTGTGTAAAAATGTTTTTTAATTTTATTTGGAGGTGTACTCAAGTTATTCCTATTCATCCTGAGTTTGGTAGTATGTATGATTTTTCCCTCTCTTCGACAACATGGATAGGGACTTTTAAAATGTTTTTCTTGGTATTATTGTTTTTTCGAAAGGTGTTAAATCTGTAGTATATTGCTAGTCATTATTCTTTAATATATTATTTCTTCCCTCTTCTGTTTTTCTCTTCATTATGTGAATCTAATTACATTTGCAATAAAATTTTTAGTATTACCCATATCTCCTCAGAGAGTCCCTAGTACATTTTTTTCCTAGTTTTTTTTTTTTTTTTTTTTTTTTGTAACAGTTATTTTCATTGTTTGGATGCAGCTGAATGTAGGTAATGAGTGTGACTGCATGCATAAGACCTGCACAAGATCAAGCCTGTCGACATTCTAGCATTGGAGGGTTCATGAGCTGCCACCATTAGTTGCACTGGAGGTACTCATTTTTCTATAGTTTTTGAAGAATTGTTTTCCTACAACATCTGCATATTATTCAAATATCTGGTCTTGTAAAATATTTGAATTTGCAAATGTTGTTACCATGAGAACAATGTTCTGATTTTTCTATAACCAAAGGAAAGCCAGAAGTCCAGCCATTCATTTTTAATACATGAAGAATGATATTTAACATTTAGAAACCAGACGATAAAATATTCTATGTAAAGATATGCAAAGGCTATGCTCTGTTCTTCTATCACCCATTAGAACAAAGGGAAATAAAATGTGAATTACCTTCTGTGAAGCCTCCAGTGGCTGCTATGATATCTAGAAATTCACATGCAGTGACACTCAAGGCAAATAACTTTATGTGAAAAAACTCAGATCTGCAAAAATGTAGGGAAAAAAAAACCGACATTAGTTTCATTTCACAGATTGCTGCCAGTAGGCTTCTTGTTCCTTCTGAACATTCTGTTATACTTAAATGAGTGCTTGTGTACAACTAAAATTCACTTTAAAAACTGATTCTACAGAGACTTGAAATTTTTTTCATACAAGTCTTTGACTTGCTTGATTAGGGTTACACCAAGGTCTTTTGTGGCTATTGTGAAGGGTGTTATTTCTCTAATTTCTTTCTCAGCCCTTTTATCTTTTGTATACAGGAGTGCTACTGATTTTTTTTTGAGTTAATTTTGTATCCGGCCACTTTGCTGAAGGTGTTTATCAGCTGTAGGAGTTCCCTGGTAATTTTTGGGGTCACTCATGTATACTATCATATTATCTGCAAATAGTGATAATTTGATTTCTTCCTTTCCAATCTGTATCCCCTTGATCTCCTTCAACTGTCTTATTGCTCTAGCAAGGACTTCCAGTACTATGTTGAAGAGATATGGAGAGAGTGGGCAGTCTTGCCTTGTCCCCGATTTCAGTGGGATTGCTTTAAATTTCTCTCCTTTAAGTTTCATGTTGGCTATAGGCTTGTTCTATATCGCCTTTACTATGTTTAGATATGTGCCTTGTATCCCTGATCTCTCCAATACTTTAAACATGAATGGATGTTAGATTTTGTCAAATGCTTTTTCAGCATCTAGGGAGATTATCAAGTCTCTGAAGAAAGAATTAGAAGAAGATATGAAAAGATGGAAAGATCCCCCATGCTCATGGCTTGGCAGGATTAACATAGTAAAAATGGCCATCATACCAAAAGCAATCCACAGATTTAATGCGATTCCCATCAAATTGCCAACACAATTCTTTACAGACCTGGAAAGAAATATGCTCAACTTCATATGGAAAAACAAGAACCCCAGAATTGCTAAAACAATCCTCTACAATAAAAGATCTTCTGGAGCTATCTCCATCCCTGATCTAAAGCTGTACTATAGAGCAACAGTTATAAAAACTGCATGGTACTGTCATAGAAACAGAATGGTGGATCAATGGAACCGAACAGAAGACCCAGAAATAAACCCACACACTTATGGACACCTGATTTTTTACAAAGATGCCAAAACCATACAATGGAAAAAAGATAGCATCTTCAACAAATGGTGCTGGTCCAACTGGATATCTACATGTAGAAAAATGAAAATAGATCCATACTTATCACCCTGCACAAAACTGAAGTCCAAGTGGATCAAAGATCTCAACATAAAACCAGACACATTAAATCGGCTAGAAAAACAAGTGGGGAAGACCCTAGAACTCATTGGTACAGGAGAAAACTTCCTGAACAGAACACCAACAACACAGACTCTAAGAGCAACAATCAATAAATGGGAACTCATGAAACTGAAAAGCTTCTGTAAAGCAAAGGACACCATCATCAAAACAAAGCAACTGCCTACAGATTGGGAAAGAATCATCACCAACCCTTTATCTGACAGAGGACTCATATCCAGTATATATAAAGAATTAAAGAAGCTGAAAAGCAGCAAACCAAGTAATCCACTTAAAAAATGGGGAACAGAGCTAAACAGAGAACTCTCTGTAGAGTCATATCTAATTGCAGAGAAGCACTTAAAGAAATGCTTAACCTCATTAGCCATTAGGGAAATGCAAATCAAAACAACCCTGAGATTTTACCTTACACCCATCAGAATGGCCAAGATCAAAAGCTCAAGTGACAACACATGCTGGAGAGGTTGTGGAGAAAGGGGAACCCTTCTCCACTGCTGGTGGGAATATAAACTTGTACAACCACTCTGGAAAGCAATCTGGCGCTTCCTCAGACAATTAGGAATAGCACTTCCTCAAGATCCAGCCATACCACTCCTAGGCATACATCCAAAAGAGGCTCAAGTACACAAAAAGACATTTGCTCAACCATGTTTGTAGCAGCTTTATTTGTAATAGCCAGAAGCTGGAAACAGCCCAGATGCCCCTCAACTGAAGAATGAATGCAGGAATTGTGGTACATCTATACAATGGAGTATTACTCAGCAATGAAAAAGAAGGAAATTATAAAATCTGCAGGTAAATGGTGGGACCTGGAAAGGATCATCCTGAGTGAGTTGTCCCAGAAGCAAAAAGACACACATGGTATATACTCACTCATAGAAACATACAAAACATACAACATAGGATAAACCCACTAAAATCTGTACATCTAAACAAACAAAGCAAAAGAGAGGACCCTAACTAAAATGTTCAATCCCCATCCTGAAAGGCAAAGAGGATGGACATCAGAAAAAGAAGAAAACAGGAAACAACCTAGGAACCTGCCACGGAGGGTCTCTGACAGCCAGAAGAAGAAAACAGGAAACAACCTAGGAACTGGCAACAGAGGGCTTCTGAAAGCCTCTGCCCTGCAGACTGTCAATGGAGATGCTGAGCCCGATGGCCAACTGTCGGGCAGAGTGAATGGAATTTTATGTAAGAAGTGGGAAATAGTAAGAGCTGGAGAGGACAGGAACTCTACAAGGAGAGCAACAGAACAAGAAAATTTGAACACAGGGAACTTCCCAGAGACTCATACTCCAACCAAGGACTATTCATGGAGATAACCTAGAACCCTGACAATGCAGCCACTTCTGATGAGAACTGATAGACTAAGATCAGAAAGAAGGAGAGGAGGACCTCCTCTATCAGTGGACTTGGGAAGGGGCATGCATGCAGAAAGGGCAGGGGAGGGTGGGATGGGAAGGGGAGGAGGGAAGGGCTTATGGGGGGATACAAAATGAATAAAGTGTAATTAATAAAAGTTAAATAAAAAATTTTAAAAAATAAAAAATATCTGTCTGAAAAAAAACTGATTCTACTATTTTTAAAAGATAAATTTAAAAAGCTTATTTTATAGCATGATGACTGTAATACCATGTGTATTTGAAATTTGCAGGATAGTCCTTTAGAGTTTTGCATTTGTGTTTTTTATTTTTATTTTTAAAATTGTTTTTATTTTTATTAATTATAGTTTTTCACTTTGTAGCCCCCCTATAGCTCCCTCCCTCCTCCTCTCCCAATCCTACCCTCTTTTCCTCTTCTCCACCCATACCCTACCCCCAGTCCACTGATAAGGGAGGTCCTCCTACCTTTCTCTCCTCTGATGCTAGTCTATCAGGTATCATCAGGACTGGCTTCTTTGTCTTCCTCTATGGCCTGGTAAGGCTGCTCCCCCCTCTGGGGGAGGTGATCAAAGAGCAGGCCAATCAGTTCCTGTCAGAGACAGTCCCTGTCCCCATTATTAAGGAACCCACTTGGACACTCAACTGCCATGGGCTACCTGCAGGGGTTCCAGGCCATCTCCATGAGTGGTCCTTGGCTGGAGTATCAGTCTCAGAAAAGACCCCTGTGCCCAGACTTTTTGGATCTGTTGCTCTCCTTGTGGAGCTCCTTTCCTCTCCATGTCTTACTATTTCCTACTTCTTTCATAAGATTCCCTATACTCTGCCCAAAATTTGGCTATGAGTCTCAGCATCTGCCTTGATATCCTGCAGGGTAGAGCCTTTCAGAGGCCCTCTGTGGTAATATTTTGTCTTGTCCCTTGTTTTCTCCCTCTTCTGATGTCCATCCTCTTTGCCTTTCTGAATGGGGATTGAGCATCTTAGCCAGAGTCCTCTTTTTTGATTAGCTTCCTTAGATGTACAGATTTTAGTATGTTTATCCTATATTATATGTCTAATATCTGCTTATGAAAGAGCATATGCCCTGTGTGTCTTTCTCCTTCTGGGATACCTCACTCAGGATGATCTTTTCCAGTTCCCACCATGTATTTTTTAATTAATTAATTCAATTCACATCTCAGTCATGTGTCCCTCCTTCCTCTCCTTCTAGTCGCATCCTCCATCCTGTATCCCTTTCCCCCTGTTCTTTAGAATAGGGTAGCCCACATATCCAGACACCCCAGCTCATCTATACACAGGAGGACTGTGTTTGTTTTCTTCTCCTGTGGCCTTGTAAGGAAGTCCCAGGTGGGAGGACAGTGATTAAAAGGGAAGCAACATAGTCCATATCAGAGATATCATGTACTCCCATAACTAGTGGGACAACATGAAGCCTAAGGTGCCCATTAGACTTATCTTCTTGGTGTCTGTGCATTGCAGTATGTCTATCCTGTACTATATGACAAAAATCTGCTTATAAGTGTGCCTTTCTGGGTCTGTGTTACATCACTCAGAATGATCTTTTCTAGTTCCATTCACTTGTTCCAAATTTTGTGATTTCTTTTATTAATTATGAATTTCTTTTTTAATTATTATTTTTCTTTAATTACATTTTATTCACTTTGCATTTCAGCTGTACCCCATCCCTCATTCCCTCACAATCCCACCCTCTCTCCCTAATCTACTCCCATCCCCCTTTCCAAGTCCACTCTTAGGGAGGTCCTCCTCCCCTTCCCTCTGACACTAGCCTATTAGGTCTCATCAAGACTGGCAGCATTGTCTTCCTCTGTGACCTGGAAAGGCTACTCTCCCTACCCCCAGTGGGAGGTGATCAAAAAGCCAACCTCTGAGTTCATATCAGAGACAGTCCCTGTTCCCATTACTAGGGTACCCACTTGGAGAATGAACTGCCATGGGCTACATCTGTGCAGGGGTTCTAGGTTATCTCCATGCATGGTCCTTGGTTGGAGTATCAGTCTTAGAAATGACCCCTTTGCCCAGATATTTTGGTTCTGTGCTCTACTTGTGGAAATCCTGTCCCCTCCAGGTCTTTCTATCTTCCTTTTCTTTCATAAGATTCCCTGCACTCTGCTCAAAGCTTGGCTATGAGTCTCAGTATCTGCTTTGATAACTTTCTGGGTAGAGTCTTTCAGAAGCCCTTTGTGGTAGGCTCTTGTCCTGTTCCCTGTTTGCTCCCTCTTCTGATGCCCGTCCATTTGTCTTTCTGAGTGAAGATTGATCATCTTACCCAGAGTCCTACTTCTTGCTTAGCTTCTTTAGGTGTACAGATTTTAGTCTGTTTATCCTATATTATATTTCTAGTATCCACTTACAAGTGAGTATATAGCATGTGTGTCTTTCTGCTTCTGGGATACCTCACTCAGGATGATCTGTTCTAGTTCCCACCATTTGCCTACAAATTTCATGATTTCCTTGTTTTTAATTGCTGAGTAGTATTGCATTGTGTAAATATATCACACTTTCTTTATCCATTTCTCTGTTGAGGGCCATGTGGGTTGTTTCTGGATTCTGGCTATTATGAATAAAGCTGCTATGAGCATGGTTCAGCAAATGTCCTTGCTCTAGTGCGACATTTTTATGTGTATGCCCAGGAGTGGTATAGGTGGTTCTTGAGGTATAACTATTCCAAGTTTTCGGAGAAAGCACAAGATTGATTTCCAAGTGTTTTTGCAAGTTTGGGCTCCCACCAGTAATAGAGGAGGTTTCCCTTTCTCCACATCCTTGCCAGCATATTTGTCACTTGAGTTTTTGATGTTGGCCCTTCTTACAGGTATAAGATAGAATATACATATATATATGTATATATATTCAAATATTTTTAATAATAAATATAAAAATAATAAATATGAAAAGAAATATGAGAGACAGTGGGAATACGAAGTTCTTCCTACTTTAGTTTTGAGGAGATGTTTTTCATTTCTTATTTACATAGTGGCTTAATTATACAAAAATGAACACTTACATTGCGTCACTCAACTATTTAAACAAACTAGCTTTTGACTTTCAAAGACAATAGAGTACCTTAGAGAATATTCCTTTTCTGACCTCAATCCTTGCAAAGACATTCCTGAGAGGATTTACAAGTACTACAGGAACAACAGAAAATCACGGCATTTAGCGTGTGCTAAGTTGTTCAGACCAGGTGACCTTGCCTAAGTTTATTAAGCTCTAAAAAGAATTGCAGTAATTTTGTCACAGTTTTGTTGTGACGTTTATTTATTTATTGAAACAAGGTTTTACTGTATAGCCCATACTTGCCTCAAATTGATGTTCTTCCAGCCTCAGGCTCCAACTGCTGGGATAATTGAAGGCATGCAGCACTGTACCTTAGCACATTGTGATATTCAGATAAGAAAACACAGAGGAAATGCTTCAGACAATTGTTTTCCTAACCACTGAGCACAGTGTTCTACCTCTTATTACTACAAAGAAGCCTAAAGATGATTCATAAATCAGAATGTCGTGAAGCTAATCAGTCTAAATAATTATTTATATAATAACTCTTTAAGAAACAATACACCTAAAACTATAAACAGATGTTTGAGATGGAAGAGATGGAAGCTTTACTATTGCTTTCATACAATTTGAGCTTTGTAACCCACTAAAATACATCTGACATGGATGCTTTCCATAAAATAAGGCCCAGATGACTTATAATGATGCTGTCTAGCATCAAATCCTCCCTCCATCCTTCCCTAGATGTAAAGATTTCCAGCCAGGTAGTCTAAGATTGTACGTCTTCTACAATTTCATTAATATTTCAGGCACCCTGCTCAGAACCCCTCCTGGAATGGTTTTCTTCTCACTGTATATGTAAAAATAAAGTCTATTTGTAGAATTAATACATAGACAAAATTTCTGCCCTTGACCCCATTTCCATCAAGCAACTTCTCTTCCTAGATAAAGACTAAATGAAGCAAGAGTGTAGGGAGGAAGTGGCCCTGCTTTGTGGAACCACGGGGAAGTGTGGCAGCTGTGGGACCGTCTTTGATGAACAAGCAGCCCAAATGTACTCAGTGATGGGAGACAGAGGCAGAAGTATCCATCAGCTCTTCTGCGGGAGGGTGAAAGCACTGTCCTTCAGTCAGCCATGACGGTGGCAGCAGGATTAACTTTGCCGGTCAGTTTTGCAATGTAGGTCTGGGATTCTTTCCAGAAGTTTCTGAGAAGTAATCTTTGCAAGCTGCATTATCATCTACAATAAATCTCAAAGCATTGTACCCTGACCATTAAAGAAGATACAATAGTTAACACTTCAGGGTTAATTAAGATTAAATAGAGAAACTGCTTAAATGGTAAGCTCTCAAATATATTCAGTTCATGTTAGTAATCATTATTAGTACTTAAATAAATTTCAGATCACTAGAATATGGTAGCATGAAAATAAGAGTATAATATTACAATACAATGATTAATATGCATTTAATTTTATGTAATAGAGATGAGCTTATGTATAATAGACATTAAAAGAGCCACAAATTATACTACAGAATCACTTACTATGTATCTTTGAATATTTTCATTTTTTCACAGCTTCACACACTTCTATAGTGAAATGTAGTCATTTTCACCCATCCCTCCTCTCTCATTTCCCTTCCCCAGCCCCTAGAACTCTTATTTTCTCAGCATGTTCCTGGTCTACTTTCATATCTTCGTTTTTTGTTTGTGGCCCACTGTGGTTAATTATAGCTCAGTAAAAGAATGTTTGTCTCATATCTGTGATAGGTCAATGGGTTCATCCCTTAGTATTGCCAATGAAATAAAGTGTACATTTTGTGTATACAGGCATATAACATTTATAACAAGCTTCCAGAGGTCCACTAACAGATAACACAAATGATTTTATTAGTAATAACATTATATAGATTTTTGTTTGTTTCTGTAGCTTGGAAATTGTTCCTCTCAGGGAAGCTTGCTCATCAGTGTGTCAGAATTGAAGCATTTACTTTAGAAAGCATGACCTCATAAAGAATGTTTGGTCAGGTCATAAAGAAGGGTCTTTGAGCTCTAAGATCAAGAATCAATAAACGGGACCTCATGAAACTAAAAAGCTTCTGCAAAGCAAAGGACACTGTCATCAGAAAAAAAATGACAGCAAACAGACTTAGAAAGGAGCTTCACCAACCCTGTATTTGACAGAGGGCTAATATACAGAATACATAAAGAGCACAAGAAGTTAAAAAGCAGGAAATAAAGTAATCCAATTAAAAAAATGGCTTACAGAACTAAACAGAGAATTCTCAATAGAGGAAGACTGAATGGCAGAGAAACACTTAAAGAAATGTTCCTCATCCTTAGTCATCAGGAAAATGCAAACCAAATGACTCTGAGATTTCACCTTACACCCATAAGAATGGCTAAGATCACAAACTCAAGTGACAATGCAGGCTGGAGAGGATACGGAGAAAGAGGAACCTTTCTCCATTGCTGGTAGGAATGTAAACTTGTACAACTAATTGGGAAAGCAATCTGGTGCTTTCTCAGACAATTAGGAATAGTGCTACCTCAAGATTCGGCTATACCACTCCAGGGCATATAATCCAAAAGATTCTCAAGCATACAACAATGATATTTGCTCAACCATGTTCGTAGCAGCTTTATTCATGATAGCCAGAATCCAGAAAAAAACCCACATGGCCCTCAACAGAGGAATGGATAAAGAAACTGTGATATGTTTACACAATGCAATACTACTCAGCAATTAAAAACAAGGAAATCATGAAATTTGCAGGCAAATGGTGGGAACTAGAACAGATCATCCTGAGTGAGGTATCCCAGAAGCAGAAAGACACACATGCTATATACTCACTTGTAAGTGGATACTAGAAATATAATATAGGATAAACAGACTAAAATCTGTACACCTAAAGAAGGTAAGCAAGAAGTAGGACTCTGGGTAAGATGATCAGTTTTCACTCAGAAAGACAAATGGACGGGCATCAGAAGAGGGAGCAAACAGGGAACAGGACAAGAGCCTACCACAAAGGGCTTCTGAAAGACTCTACCCAGAAAGTTATCAAAGCAGATGCTGAGACTCATAGCCAAGCTTTGAGCAGAGTGCAGAAAATCTTATGAAAGAAGAGGGAGATAGAAAGACCTGGAGGGGACAGGATTTCCACAAGTAGAGCACAGAACCAAAATATCTGGGCAAAGGGGTCATTTCTAAGACTGATACTCCAACCAAGGACCATGCATGGAGATAACCTAGAACCCCTGCACAGATGTAGCCCACGGCAGTTCATTCTTCAAGTGGGTACCCTAGTAATGGGAACAGGAACTGTCTCTGACATGAACTCAGAGGTTGGCTCTTTGAGTACCTCCTCCTGATGAGAGAGTAGCCTTTCTAGGTCACAGAGGAAGACAATGCTGCCAGTCTTAATGAGACCTGATTTGCTAAAGTCAGAGGGAAGGGGAGGAGGAACTCTCCTATCAGTGGACTGGGGGAAGGACATGGGAGTAGATTAGGGAGGGAGGATGGTATTGGGAGAGAATGAGGAAGGAGGCCATAGCTGGGATACAAAGTGAACAAGCTGTAATCAATAAAAAAGTTTAAAAAATAATAATGTAAAAAAAAACCCTTAAAGATGTGGTATAGCCAGAAAAAAAGAAGGGTTTTTGAAAGGGATTAATGTTGGTCTTTTGGAGTAGTTTCTGAAGGAAAAATTGTAATATCTTCTTCTCTCCTTGGTTGTATTCACTCTTACTGTTTAACTCTCTGTTTAATCAGTTGGTTCAATTTTCATTCCTCTGATATATGGTGATGTAGTCATTGTGCCCACCTTTCTAGAGCAGAACCAGTACCATGTTGCTTGGACTTCCTACCTATCTGAATCTTGACCCAAGTAAGCATCTTTATCTTACGTGCCATCTATTATCTATTAAATTTAATATATAACTATATATTAATTTTCACACCAATGTTAAAATAGTGATTATTCACAAAACAGCATGAAAAATGCTATGCACTCATTAATTTATTTTGCATAAATGATGGTTTTCCTACTAAAATATGAATTGTGTGATACAGTTCGGATAGGCTGAGACCAATATAAGAAACAACTCACAAATTCTGGTCTCTTAGCCTATTGCATATTTAAAATATATGTGTTTTCTTTTCCTCTGGCCTCATTCTCATGCTCAATTACCAGATTTTGTTCTAAAAGACCATTTTAGACCACAAGGCCTGAATGTTTTCAGAACCTCAGCCCCTTGTGATTATCGGAAGTTACAGAGAGCCAGAGAGCAGGGTTCAAGATAACCACACAATGACAAATAGGGGACTTTTTCAAGGGAATCACTTTGTCCCATCAAAAGCCTTTGCTAAGGCTGCAGCATTAACTCAGATCTCAGACAGTTTGTACAAGCAAAATCACACATGCTTCATAATCAGTGTCACTCCCTTAGTGTTACTGAGGAAAAATCCTAGCTAAGCCCTCTAGTTTCAAGTGCTGATAGTTAACTTAAATCACTGATTTTGGAAGCTATATGTCTAGAGAATGCAGTTCTAGGTTCATAATAGCTTTACTAGTTATATACTTCTAAAAGACTGTTGATTGTATTGATTATGATAGACATCTTTTTCTTCTATTGGATCTGTCCTCTTTGCTCTCTTAATTCTTAAGTTAATTACTACTCAACTACATAAAGACTTATCAATGTGTTGTGGAAGATTATTATTCAAGATTAATATGGTCTGTTTAGTGCCTGCTGCAGCTGATTGGTGTCTCTTTTTCTACATCAATCCCTCCCTGAACTTTATCTCAGGGATCAGATCGGATCAAACCAGGAGGTGAAGATGTTTATATTGAACCATAATGCCAGCTGTAAGGGTTACTCAGAATGCATAAAAAAATTAAGAAGCAAAGTACCATTTAAAACCACACCAGTGCACTGGACAAACCTACCAGGTTAGCCCATACCAGAAAACCAACAAAACCTGCAGTTTGTTTGATGCATCAGCAGCTTGATCAGCATTTCAGCTGGCAATAGTTCCCTCTGCTCGAAGGCTGAAATCTTACGATAATAAAGGACACATGCCCTTTGTGTGTGTAATAGATGGCTTGCTTTTGTTTCTATTTCCACGACAAGATCCTGCCTATTGATACCAGAATGATAGGAGTCTGTTAGAATAGTCACAAACAGGTGCTTATCCACCTCTCTTCACTTCCATTGTCCTTGTCATATTTATTATTAAGTGTAAGACATGAAATATAATATATATAGAAAAGTTTGGGTAAAAGGAATTGTAAGAAAGGTCACTTTGGGATGTGAAGAAAGTATGTTTGTCATTTGCGGTATAAAACTCTGCGCATCACTAAGTTCTAAAACAAACACATCATACCAATCCTTATATAGGCAAACACAGAAATAACTAACTTGCCAATATGTTTAACAGACTTAATAAATTTTAAAAAATGTTTATACCAACAAATACACGGAAGGAATTTTTATATGGCTAATTGATTGACAACATCAACTTTAAGTTACACCTTTGAATTGTTAATTATAATTAGACTAATCATTGAAATAAGACCATTAACATTTATTTAACACTTTAGAAATAGTTCTAAAATAAAAATGTTAAAATATTACTGTAATTAGATATTATTTGGATCATGAATGTTTTTATTTAAGAAAATAAAAAGATACTGGCAGTAATCTTATTTATTATCTTCTAGAAAATTGAAAAAATATTGAATTATCTGACTAGATCCTCTTCCCTCACAATAACTGACTGCATAGCAGGCACTATGGCCCTGTAGGCTGTACTGAGAGGAAGCTTCCAGATGGCCTGCACAGACTCTTGGGTCCAAAGGTCTTACATCTGTGCCATTGTCTAAAGAATTAAGCAATGCTAAGGCTGGATTTAAAATGTCTACTCATCTAAGGCTGCTATTGTGATGACAAAATGTTGCCCAGTTATTAAGATTTGAGATTAGCATTTCCAATGAGAGATTATGCAGCAATGCTAGGGAAAAAAAAGAAGTTATGTTTGAGAATGTCATCAAATGATTAAAAACATGTTCCAATGAATAATTGCTAAGTAGAGTGTGGGCAGTACAGACTCAATAGCAATACCTAATTATTTGACTTTGTTAGACTACAAATATTATGAAATATGTAAATACATATTCAAAAACATAGAGAAAGTTAAGGAATTGAGCACATGTTCAATTGCTTATAGTTGGTTGCTATAAATACGGCACACAGGCATAAATGTAATATCCCATTCCGCCTTATTCCCAAATTTTGATTAGAAACATATTAAGTAGAAATCAAGATGATAAGCAGTGCCCCAAATACAGGAATACCTGAACTATCAAATAGTTTAAATACTTGTATTAAAATTGTATCTTAGTTTGAATTTAGAAGTGTTTATTGTTATGTCTATTTAACAGACTAATAGCAGTAAGAACAAATCCATTCTGAAAGTCAAGAGTTAGTGTGTCTGGTTTTATGTTACAGTCTGATCTACTTGGCCTTTATTTTTGTGTAGCGTGATGATCTATTTGCAGTTTTCTGCATGTAAACATCCTGTTAGATCAGCGCCATTTGTTAAAGATGCTATCGTTTTTCCATTGTATGTTTTTGCCTTCTTTGTAAAAAAATCAGGTGTCTGTAGGTGTGTGGGTTTATTTCTGGATCATTGATTCGATTTCATTGATCCACCAGTCTGTTTCTATGCCACTACCCTGACGTTTTTATTACTGTTGCTCTATGGTACATCTTGAGATCAGGGATGGAGATAATTCCAGAAGTTCTTCTATTGTACAGGATTATTTTAGGTATTCTGAGTTTTTGTGTTTTTCCATATGAAGTTGAGAATTATTCTTTCAAGATCTGTAAAGAATTGTGTTGGCATTTTGATAGGAATTGCACTGAATCTGTAGATTGCTTTTGGTGGGATGGCAATTTTCACTGTGTTGATCCTACCAATCCACAAGCATGGGAAATCTTTCCATCTTCTGATATCTTCTTCTATTTCTTTCTTCAGAGATGTGAATTTTTTTTCATATAAGTCTTTCACAAAAATGTCCAATCCCCATCCGGAAAGGCAAAGAGGATGGACATCAGAAGAAGAAGAAAACAGGAAACAACCTAGGAACCTACCACAGAGGGCCTCTGAAAGCCTCTGCCCTTCAGACTATCAAAGCAGATGCTGAGCCTGATGGGCAACTGTTGGGCAGGTGAACAGAATTTTAGGTAAGAACTGGGAAATAGTAAGAGCTGGAGAGGACAGGGTCTCCACAAGGAGAGCAACAGAACAAGAAAATTTGAACACAGGGAACTTCCCAGAGACTCATACTCCAACCAAGGACTATTCATGGAGATAACCCAGAACCCCTGCACAGATGTAGCCCAGGGCAGTTCAGAGTCCAATTGGGTTACATAGTAATGTGAAGAGGGACTGCCTCTGACATAATCTGATTGGCCTGCTCTTTGATCACCTCCCTCTGGGGGGGGAGCAGCCTTACCAGGCCATAGTAGAGGACAATGCAGCCACTTTTGATGTGAACTGACAGACTAAGATCAGAAAGGAGAGGAGAACCTCCCCTATTAGTGGACTTGGGGAGTGGCATGCAAGCAGAGGGAGGAGGGAGGGTGGGACTGGGAGGGGAGGAGGGAGAGGCTTATGGGGGGATGCAGAATGAATAAAGTGTAATTGATGAAAATTTAAAAAAAAAAAAAGTCTTTCATTTGCTTAGTTAGAGTTACACCAAGATACTTTATGTCCTTTGTGGCTATTGTGAAGGGTGTTGTTTCCCTAATTTCTTTCTCAGATCTTTTGTCTTTTGTATACAGGAGCATGACTTATTTTTTTTTCTTGAGATAATTTTGTATCCAGCCCTTGGCTAAAACTGTTTATCAGTTGAAGGAGTTCTCTGGTAGCATGTTTGGGGTCACTCATATATACTATCATATCATCTGTGAATAGAGCTACTGTGACTTCTTCCTTTCTAATTGTATCCCCTTGATCTCCTTTAGTTGTCTTATTTCTCTAGGTAATATTTCAAGTACTTTGTTGAAAAGATAGGGAGTCAACAGCCTAACCATGTCCCTGATTTCAGTGGGATTGATTTAAATTTCTCTTCCTTTAGTTTGGTGTTGGCTATATAGGCTTGCTGTATCTTGCCTTTACTACATTTAGATTTATGTATTGTATCTCTGATATCTCTAAGATTTAAACGTGAAAGGATGTCAGATTTTATCAAATGCTTTTTTGGCATCTAAAAAGATGATAATTTTTTTTCTTTCCTTTTGTTTATATGGTGGATTACCTTGAATGAATTGTCAAGGGAGACAACTTCCTGAACAGAACACCAAGAGCTCAGGCTCTAAGATCAACAATCAGTAAATGGGATCTCTTGAAACCAAAAATCTTCTGTATAGCAAAAGTCACAGACAATAGAAAAAAATGACAGCCTACAGACTGGGAAAAGAACTTTACTAATCCTACATCTGACAGAGGGCTAATATCCAGAATATATAAAGAACTCAAGAAATTAAACAGCAACAAACCAAATAACCCAATTAAAAAATCAGGTATAGGTCTCTCCAGGACTGGTTGCATTGTCTTCCTCTGTCAACTGATAAGGCTGCACCCCCACCCCAGAGGAAGGTGATTAGAGAGCCTGCCACTGAGTTCATGCCAGAGAAAATCCCTGCTCCCCTTACTAGGGACCCCATTTGGAGACTGAATTTATGGGCTACATCTGAGCTGGGGTTTTAGATCCTCTCCATGTATTCTCTTTGGGTCAAATAGAAAGAGAGGAAGAACTCCCCTATCAGTGGATTAGGGGAGTGTCATAAGGGAAGAAGAAGGGGGGAGGTAAGATTGGGAAGAGATGAGTGAGAGGGCCACAGCTGGGATACAAATTGAATAAATTATGATAAATGATAATAAAAATATATTTAAAAAACCCCAGACAAATAGATAGATAGATGGATAGATAGATAAATAGATAGATAGATAGATAGATAGATAGATAGATAGATAGATGACTAAATAAAGATAGAAACATGCCAAGAACCAACTGTTGCTGTTTTTGTTTTGTTATGTTTTTTGTTATTGGTTGGGGTTGGGCTTTTTTGTTTGTTTGTTTGTTTGTTTTTGTCAACCATTAATTTATTTTTTTTTCTGTTTTTTTTTTTTATTTTTTTTTATCAGTTACATTTTATTAACTGTATCCCAGCCGTGTCCCGATCCCTCATTCCCTCCCAGTCCCTCCCTCCCTCCCTCCCTCCCTCATCTCCACCGTGCCCCTTTCCAAGTCCACTGATAGGGGGGACCTCCTCCCCATTCATCTGATCCTGTTTTATCAGGTATCTTCAGGACTGGCTGCAAAGCCCTCCTCTGTGGCCTAACAGGACTGCTCCTCCCTTCGGGGGTGGGGAGACCAAAGAGCCAGTCATTGAGTTCCTGTTAGAAATAGTCCTTGTTCCCCTCACTTTGGGAAACCAATTGGTTACTGAGCTACCACAGGCTACATCTGAGTGGAGGTTCTAGGTTATATCCATACATGGTCCTTGGTTGAATGTCAGTCTCAGAAAAGACCCTGTGCCCAGATATATTTGGTCCTTGTGGAGCTCCTATCCTTTCCCCATCAGACTAACTCCCCTTCTTTCTTATGATTCCCTGTACTCTGCCAAAGGTTTGGTCATGAGTCTTTGCTTTGAAAACACTGCTAGTTAAGAGTCTTTCAGATGCGCTCAGTAGACTCCTGTCATACGTTCAATGCACATCCCATCTGTCTTTCTAAACGAGGATTGATCATCTTACCCCATGTCCGCTCAATTGATTATCTTTTTTAGGTGTATAGATTTCATTATGTTTATCATATCTTATAGGTCTATATAAGTGAGTATATCCCATGTTTGTCTTTCTCCTTCTAGGATATTTCACTCAGAATGATCTTTTCTAGATCCCACCATTTGCCTGCAAATTTCATGATTTCCTCCTTTTTGATTGCTGAGTAGTATTCCATTGTATAAAAATACCACAATTTCTGTATTTAAAGAAATGCTCATCCTCATTAGCCATCAGGGAAATGCAAATCAAAACGACCCTGAGATATCACCTTACACCCATCAGAATGGCCAAGATGAAAAACTCAAGCGACAACACATGCTGGAGAGGTTGTGGAGAAAGGGGAACCCTTCTCCACTGCTGGTGGGAATGTAAACTGGTACAACCACTCTGGAAAGCTATCTGGTGCTTTCTAAGACAAATAGGAATAGTGCTTCCTCCAGACCCAGCTATACCACTGCTAGGTATATACCCAAAGTTTGTTCAAGTACACAAAAAGGACACTTGCTCAACCATGTTTATAGCAGCTCTATTTGTAATAGCCAGAACCTGGAGTCAACCATTAATTTAGATCCATCTTTGTTACAATGTATCATTCTAGTTCATTCTGTTTTTAATAGCGCTACAGTTCTTCCATTACTATTCATTTATATCGTCCTGGTACTCACAGTTATTTAGATTCCTTTCCAGATCTCTACTAATAAAATGACAGAGCAATGCCTTAAAAAACTGGGTTGCAGAGCCAAACAGAGAATTCTCAACAGAGGAATATAGAATACTAGATGAAACACCTAAAGAAATGTTCAATATCTTCAGCTATCAAGGAAATGCAAATCAAAAAGACTCTGAGATTCCATCTCTCACCCATCAGAATGGTTAAGTTAAAAAACTCAAGTGACAACACATGTTGGAGAAGATATGGAGGAAGGGGAATACTCCTCTATTGCTGGTAGGGGTACAAATTTATACAACCATTTTGGAAATCAATCTGGCA
Source organism: Meriones unguiculatus (assembly GCF_030254825.1). Taxonomy (NCBI): domain Eukaryota; kingdom Metazoa; phylum Chordata; class Mammalia; order Rodentia; family Muridae; genus Meriones; species Meriones unguiculatus. Next base: position 96,839,960 of record NC_083349.1, on the reverse strand, counting down.
CTTTCTCAGAAAACTGGGTAGAGTCATACCTCAAGACCCAGTTAGATCCTACAATTTGCCTGCAAATTTCATGATTTCCTGAGTGAGGTATCCCAGAAGCAGAAAGAAACACACAGTAAATACTCACTTATAAGTGGATACTAAACCCATAAGATAGGATAAATATACTAAAATCTGTACACCAAAAGAAGCTAAGCAGAAAGCAGGTCATGGGTAAGATGATCAATCCTCACTTAGAAGGACAAGTGGGATGGACATTGGAAGTAGGAGAAAAAAGAAACAGGACAGGAGCCTACCATAGAGGCCCTCTGAAAGACTCTACCTAGCAGTGTATCAAAGCAGATGCAGAGACTCATACCAAACCTTTGGCAGAGTGAGGGAATCATATGAAATAAGGAGGAGTTAGTAAGACCTGGAGAGGACAGGAGCTCCACAAGAACCAAATATGTCTAGACACAGGGGTCTTTTCTGAGACTGATTCTCCAGCCAAGGACCATGCATGTATATAACCTAGAACCCCTGCTCAGATGTAACCCATGGCAGCTCAGTAACCAAGTGGGTTACCCTAGTAAGGGCAACAAGGACTGTCTCTGGCATGAACTCAGTGGCTGGCTCTTTGATCTCCCCTGAATTACCAAGGGAGGAGCAGCCTTGCTAGGCCACAGAGGAGGACAATGCAGCCAGCCCTGATGAGACCTGATAAACTAGGGTCAAATGTAAAGGAAGAAGGACCTCCCCTAACAGTGGACTTAGAGAAGGGCAGGGAGGAGATGAGGAAGGGTGGGTGGGGACTGGGGGGAATCAGAGAGGGGGCTACAGCTGGGATACAAAATGAATAAACTGTAATTAATATAAAAATTAAAAACTTGGAAAAAATGAAACAAAAAGACCTAGCTATGCCACTCCTGGATATATCTGAAAGATGATCAACCAAACAACAAGGACATTTGCTCAACTATATTCATAGCAGCTTTATTCGTAATAGCCAGAAACTGAAAACAACCTAGATGTCCCTCAACTGAAGAATAAATACAGAAATTGTGGTGCATTTACACAATGAAATACTCCTCAGCTATTATAAACAAGGAAATGAAATTTGCAGGCAAATGGATGGAACTAGAAATGTTCATCCAGAATAAGGTGAGCCAGAAGAAAAACACAGACACACACATTGCATATACTCACTTATAAGTGGATATTAGCCTTATAATATAGGATAAGCCTACTTAAACCTACAGAACTAAAGAAGCTAAACAACAAGGAGGACCCTAGGGAGATGTCTAATTCTCATTCAAGAGGGAAAACAGGACAGACACCAGAAGTGGTAGAAGAGAGGGAACAGGACTGGAGCCTACCACAGAGCCTTTGAAAGACTACATCCAGCAGGGGATAAGAAGCAGATGCAGAGACTCACAGCCAAATTTTGGACAGAACACATGGAGTCTTATGGAAGAATGTGGATATGGAAGGATTCAAAGAGGACATAAGTCCTACAAGGACACCAACAAAGGCAAAAATAGCTGGGCTCAGGGGAGACTTCAGAGACTGATGCATCAACCAAAGACCTTGCAAAGAGATGACCTAGACCTAGAGATGTAGCCCATTGAGAGCTCATTCTCCATGTGGATCATCTAGTAAGGGGAGAAGAGACAGTCTCTGACATGAGCTCAGTTGCCTGCTCCTTGATCACTTCTCTGTGGTGAGGTGACCTACCACAAAAAAAGAGGATCTAGGCAGTCCTGATGGCACCTGACAGTCTATGGTCAGATAGTACAGGAGGACGTCTCCTATCAGTAGACTAGGGGAGAGGGTAATGGGGGAAGTGAGAGGGAGGGTGAGTCTCGGAGATGAGGGAGGGGCTACAACCAGGATAAAAGTCAATAAATTGTAAATAATGATAATAAGAAGAGATGAAAAAGATAAAGAAGATGAAGAAGATCAAAAGAAGAAACCAAAACAAAAAAGTCGCTCAATATACATACAATGTTTTTACCAACACCATGCATTCATGTAGAAGGAAGAGTAAAACTAAGACAGCCAGGCTATCCTTGAAATAACCTACTGGTCTTGGTATCAGTCTTTCTTGTATCATGTAATGATTTGTGGTATTTACTAAGAAAGTACATCCCATTCTTCTTGATTCAAAAAATGTATCTCTTAAAATACTATTTGAAAGTCTTTGTATAGAACTTTAGAAATGCTTTAAGTAAATACAGTATACTTCATGAAACCCAGCAGATATAAATAACCTTTTTATTGTCTTGGCTCTTAGAGCTGCCAATATCAACATGGAGACATTGTATCCATGCAGCATTTACCTCCTATTGTCATTATCATTAAAAATAAGTAAGAGGAGATGAGGTTATTCCTTCTCGGTTTCCCAAAGTTTAGTGGTGTTTGGATAGTATTCCCCCAAAAGCAAGATTTCCCATTCAGTGCTACTAGGAAAACTAACCTGTAGCTGAACAGGTTATTTCAGATCAGTATGATTCAGAGAAATATGTAATAATATTTGACTATAAATTTGCACAAACTAATTCCAAAGATTCACTCACCTGGATGATGTCGTGTAAACTCAGGATGCTGTATCCAAACTACCCATCAGTATAGTTAGTGTAAAACACTCAAATGTGCATGAGAGGGTCACAGCTCCAGAAACTTTTTATTCCTCTGCAACAGCGTAGGAGTTTCTTCCTTGCAGAACATTTATAATGTTTGAGCTCTACATTCTCTCCTGGCATATGCTCCTGTTTCAACCAGAACATTCATAATGAATGGTAAGAATGACAAATATCCATTTAATGTTTTCATAAGCGCCTTTTATGCAGAATTCCATTTCCAAAAAAATTAAATAGAATTTTTGACAAGTGAGTGTTTGTTTTCATTCCAGTTCAGAGAATGAGAAAGGAAATAACTTTTTAAACTATGAGAAATGAGAGCAGATGTCACCAAATGGCCTTCAACACTGATGATCCTGAAATCATTTGTCACTCAGATTTTCCCTTCCTTAGAGATTTCACCACTCAGGAAAATGAGCTGCCAATGCCCAAGTTGCTAGAAAATCACATTCAAATCTTTTTATATTGGCTCTTGGGTATATTCTGGTTTTGTGACAAGTTATTTCCTAGTTTTAATTATTTTGTATTAGAGCATTGTAGTGTAATGTGTTCAAACAAATGTTCATTTCCAGCCTAATTGAAACCATATTTTTTATTTCCCTAATGTAAAGGTTAGGCTTTAAATTTTAGTGTTATAATATTGCCGCTGATTGCCTTGTAAGTTAAATGCATTCAACTGCATGCATTTGAAAATTAAGTGTGAATATGTATAAACGTTACTCATGTTACAATTAGTATAATAAAATCTCTCTTCTACTGTGTTACTTACTTTTCTCATTGCTGTGACGAAATATCCAACAAGAATGAACCTAAGGAAATAGGGATTTATTTTGGCTCAAGTTGTAAGGGTGTGTAGTATGACAGCAGGGGCTTGAGGCAGCTGGTCAAACTGCATGTGCAAGAATGAATTGGAGAGTGAATTCCGGTCTTACATTACATCTCTTTCTCCTTTTTACTGAGTCTAAAACCCTGACTTACAAAGCAATGATGAAACCAATACCCACATTCAGGGTGTACCTTCCCTCTTGACTTAGACCTACTGGAAAGGCCCTCACAGAAATGCACATAGATGCATCACCTATAATGATCAAAGTCCAGTCAAGATGAAAGTGAAGATTAACCATCAAATCTTCCAAATATACTTGCATTGAATACAATAGGTAATACATAGGTAAAATCTCCTATTCTTGGTAAGATACAATATTAAAAAAAAAAAACAATCACAAAGGAATTAACTTAAAAGACGGGCCCTGAGCATCTGAGAATAAATTCTGGCTGTACATCTGACTAGCTTGTGACTTGGAGCAAGTTCCTAATCTTGTCAGTCCTAAATATCTCATATTTAAAGTGAAACTGAGCAGAAAATTGTGTTGAGACTGAAAATGGTGCAAATATATGAATGATGCCAAATGAAACAGATCCAAACTGCTCTTTTGGTAGCTTTTGTCTGGTATTTATATAAAACACAAAGAATTTTAAAAGAGCTTTGAAATGTTTCCCCTACCAGGACTTTTGAAAAATTAGACACATGTGCTTCACCTTCAGGTCGCCTGGTCCAGGGAATCTGGATTGAGTACTACCTGACACATACAGTAAGATCAACCCCTGTCTTGAATATCTCACAACGGAGAGAGAGAGTGTGTGTACCAGTGTGGGAAACCACGTGCTGGTTCTCTTATATAGGAAACCTTACTGTGAGTAAGTATACCCTGTAGAAAGCAGGGTAATCGGTGATGTCTTCATAAGTGGCCATCTGGCTGAAACTCCTTATCCCAGTGGAAACTGGGAAACAACTGGGCCTGTCAAGTGATTTGCATAACCTTGGTTGAGACAGTGAAGGGAGTGTTTTAAATGTCTGCTTTTCCTTTGTTGTGAAATCTGTGCTTGTCTGGCTCCTATAAGGTAATAGTGCTTTGAGAGAAGAGCCCTCTTTAAAAGAAATTTGTGATCAAAATAAAACGAACTCTGGTGTTACCTGAACTAGTTTCAGGGTAAATTATCTTTATTGAGACTATTAGTGTTGAATTTTGAAGTTTTATTTCAAGGCCTTCTATACCTTTTACTTTAACCCATTCAGGCACTTGTTTAAAATAATGTTTCCCAGCACCCACATTGTACATGTGTGCGCAAACCCATATACTCTGATCCTATCACCTGAGCAAACCTCTATATAAATTTTACCTACCTAAGACACTCTTCATAACTTCAACTTTTAAAACAGAAGTGCCAAATATGCATGAAACATAGCAACTTAACTAAAGTATTATGAAATCTAAAAAAAAATTAGAAATATGAACCACTGATCATAAGGACTTTTATTACCTGTAGTGCAATAGCCTCTGTTTTCAAATTTATTTTAAAATAATCTTTACTTTCAATTATTTTTATAAAAGGGAACTGTTTAAGGGGTATAAGAAAAAAATCTAAACATAAAGGGCAGCAGATGTTGCTAATCTCTGGCTTGGTATTTAGAGAATACCCCTTGTAAGAATTAATTCAAACAGTGGATGGAGAGATGGCTCAGTGGTTTAGAGCACTTGATATTATCGTAGAAAACCTGGTCTTAATTCCTAGCACCCACATGGTAACTCACTCCAGTTTCAAGGGATTTGATACCCTGTTCTTGCCTCCACAAGTGCCAGGCACACACATGGTACACACAGAGACCTGCAGATAAGCACTTACACATATGAATAAAATAAAGTTAAAATCACTTTTTGAAAATAATTAATTCATGCATAGGATTTTGACTGATAGACACAAAATGTTTTAAAATACACAATAGTTTTATTTAAATAATATATAATGCTATATTATATTTAAGAGTGGAGATATTTGAGTTGTACTAAGGACCTATGTATATCTGAAAATATAAGTGATGCCTATTACTAATGTAATAGCTCCTCAAAGGAAAAAGTCTGATGGCTTTGTTGTATAAAGTCATTACAAAAAAAAAGTCAAAGGAAATATAAAACTCAGAACAATCAAGTGCACGTTATATATAATCACAGGTAAAATGAGGTCAAAAGAATTAAGGTTGAAAATTATTTGCTGTGTTGGGTATGTGGCTCAGTGGATAAAGTACTTGCTCAGCAACCACTAGGACTGGCCTTTAAATCCGTAGAAGTGACATAAAAGCTAAATGGGCTTGGCAACCTAACTACAATTCCAGAACACAGGAAGCTATAGACTGGGCAAGATGGCTACCCCGGTGCCACGGACCGGCCCAGTCGGGCTCCTGTCATCCGCGGGAGAACAAGGCTTTGGACAGGAAGACACGGTTTTGGCGAAGAATTGACAGACAGAGACACCTTGATGGTTTTGACTCTGCTGCAACTTTACTGAAGTCAAGCTACTATTTTTATAGTGATCTCACAAGGAAGCACCTTAAAATTGGCATGCTTTCCAGAACATTCAGACTTTTACCAAGGATACAAAGTTTATGTTTTAACATAGGGCAGTGCCCACAAGAAATCTTTGCCTAGAAACTTTCTGATCAACGCAAACAAAAAACAAAAACCTCAAACTATGGTTCCATTATCACTGACTAGTGAAGAGGAAAGTCAGGAGCTGTAATAGCCCTCCGAGCCAAGTCGAATACCTGCCAAAGTCTAAACACACCTTTGTCAACCATCCTCCCTTATATCCTGCTAAAGGTTTATGATCTTTCCTAGGAACAAGACACTGAAGGGAGGGGAAACTCATGCCAGCTGTACTTCTCATGTTATTTTTCCTTAAGAAGGAGCCTATTATTTTTTTTACTATTCTTAATGCCTAATAATACTAAATCTAATTCATTACTTTCCTTAAACTTATTATTTTTATTAAAGCCTTTAACAATCTACTAATAATAAATTTCTTTATAAAGTTAGTTGTGCTGTTTCAGGTGTCACAGAGAAAGATCAAAGAATTCATTATTCCAGCCCCAGAGCCACAACTGAAGAAGCGTAGAAATCTCAGAACATGTCTCTTTTCCAAGTGGGATGAGTTTGCCAGGGACCTTCCAGGGGGCATATTTCCAGGGAAATCATATCCCCCGCCCTGTAGCTTATGCTACTATGGCAACACTGGCGTGGGTGTGGTACCCAGGCTAATAAAAAAAGCAATCTTAAGGTTCAGTGAGAGCCCTGCCTCTACAGGTAAAGTGGAGAGTGATCAAGGAAAAGACCAAGCATTAACTTCTGGCCTCCACACACATGCTTACGCATATGTCTGTGCACAAACACATGTGAACACCAAAAATTACTCCAGATCACTGAAGTTCCTATCTAAAATTTGAGAAATTTACTATGTTGGTGTTTCTTATTTTTATCACTATAAGACATTGGGGAAACACAGTCTAGTGCTATTGCTGTGACCTTTACCTACTTCAGGCATAATCACAGTCCATAAAAATCAGAGGTTTATTATTATTCTTATTAATTCAACACCATGATTTCTAACATACTGGCCAATATGTGACGACATGAATTAATTGTAAAATAATAATAATAATAATAATAATAATAATAATGAACTTCCTTCACTTTTAAAACTCCATCATATTGCAATGAGCATTAATGTGCCACAAAAAAAGATAAACTAAATGATAGCCATCCTTGTAGAACTTTCTAGCTTATAAAAAATCACTTTAACATTTAAGTAAGCTTAACTTTTTATGGAAATAGTGTCTTCCAGCTTCTGAGTGTACTTGTATTCATTTGGGTTTTCCTCTTTTATTGTGGGATCACTCTTTAGACTGTGACTAATGTCATGCTTATTTTCACAGGCTGCCATAAAAGTAACATAATCATGGAAGAAAAAAAAGAATGAGAACGCTATGAAAGAAGACTGAAAAAGGTAACAGTCATGGCTAACCATGAAAGCCACCCACAAAGGTTGCTTATTATTTCTTAATTTAGACGGGGGGCAGAAGACTATTCAGCAACTGTGTTCAAGAAGAACTGTTATTCTATGTGCTGGTAGGTTTGTTCCAGGCATGAAGGCTCCTGCTGCCCAATCTGGTGACCTCAGTAAAACTCATGCATCTCACATGGTAGAAAGACTCCTCCTACAAGTTGTCTTCTAACCTCCACAAAAAGGCTCTGGCACACATCCTTTTCAACATCCAACACATATCACAACAATATATTTAAAAGAATGAGATGTTTTTAAATAGTGCTTTAACCCCAAATAATATGATTCTGTTGAAACATAGAGTTTGTAGGAAGAAAGTGAGTTTAACTCTGGCTATTATTTAATAATTTCTATTATAATTTAACAGATTTTTTTAAAAAAAAAAATTACTAGAAAATGAGAAACTTAGCAGTGTGATTTGTTTTATTCCTATGGAACAAAGGTTGGTAACTATTTTACCAAAGCATGATTAATGAGAGTTAAACTTAGTAAAGACAGCTCAGGATCCTAATATATCAGGAACCCAAAAGAAAACAAATCTTTTGAAAAGTATTTGTTCTTGAAGACACTTTCATTGAATCAGCACTTTCTGATTCTATAAGAATGTATGGAGATATGAAGAAAAAAAAACACTGAAAACTATATAAGTAGAATACTCATGTATAAAATTCTAAAAGAAAATATGTTTAAAAAATTAAAAGTATTCACCATCCTTCACCATCAGGAAAACATACAGTAAAAGTATACTGAGATCCCGTTTCAACCCAATCAGAATGACTGTCATCAAGGAAGACAAGATAACAATTATGCTGAAATAGGAAAGGATCACTTACACATATCTGTTTATTAGCAATGTTTCAGTAGCATTTTATTGCCAATAAATGCAGCATACATGCAGAGAAATAAAACATATTTTCCCAAGGTCTAACCTAGAATGTAGCTTCTGAGGAAAGATGGTTATTCATTGAAGTAATATCATGCTTTCCTATGAAGTTATTAGAAATGTGCTTATGCTAAAGAATCTCTTTTTTTGACTCAAAAATATTTATGGAGTAGCTACAACATACAACATACTCTCAGGATCTAGAATGAAACATTTAAAAAGTAAATGTAGGCATTAGCCATGAGTCATACTGTGCAGACTGCTCAGACCCTGAATAATCTTTTAGCCAATGTAGCTCATGCCTTAGATGTACAAAAAGGAATTAATGCTCAACTAAAAGGAGGCTTGATGGGGTTCAATCAGAGGATTGACCTCGTGCAGGAGCAAATTGATACCCTATGGGCAAATCGCTCAACTTGGCTGTCAATGAAAGTATGCGGGACTTTGTGTCACTAGCATACAACATGAGAATTTTTCCTGTGCTGCAAATCTGTCTAAACAATTGTCTAGCTATATTTTAGGTAATTGGACTGGAGAATTCCGTACTACGATAGAGCAGCTGAGAGTGGCCATTGTCACAGTAAATTCTACCAGAGTGGACGCAGGACTAGCCACAGGATTATCATCATGGATTGCTGCAGCCATGAATCATCTGAAGGAATGGAGGGACATGGGAGCGTTAGCAGGCCTTCTGGTGTTGGTCTCCTTGGTTTGCCTGTGGTATATATGCAAGATTAGAGTCTCACAACAGCGTAATGCAGCCATGACTATTCAAGCCTTTACAGTCATTGAAGCAGGACAGTCTCCCCAAGAATGGGAGCTAAAATGTTATGCTCAGGATGCGAGGCTAAGCACTGCACTCAGGGTCAGCCGCTTTCGACCCAGAGAAGAGCATGTCTGATTGCATGCAGGTTGATGCCCCAGGTCCCGCCTCTGAGAAAAAGGTATCAGACGGGTCTGATGCTCTTTGGGTGGATGACACCTAAATGAACATCGGTAAAAAGTCCCAATTTATTTCTAATATCAGAGATCAGACCTCTACTCTTGCCTGATGCGTCTAAAACAAAAAGGGGGAACTGTAGAGAGCTGCGTAATGCAGCGCCTTAAAGATGGAGCTGGTTTCCGCCTTCCACCTTCCTGATGGTGAGTGCTCTCTGTCACAAACAACTCCACATTTGGCTAAGGCTGAGGATCTGGCTTGCTTCCATGTATGTGGACCTATCTGCATTGCCCACGAGGCACGCTGAGGTTGGCTACCCAGAGGCTATTTAAGCTGTGGGCTGGCTTTCCCCAGGGTCAGATGATTGTTCAAGGTTCCTGAATAAACTGCATTGAAAAAAAAAAGTAAATGTAGGGAATTAACAAATACTCTTGGTGGGAGGTATACCATAAGCAAGGAAAAATTTGATAATGTCAATAAACTAAAGGAAAATACATGTGGGTAACTGAAATAGCAACTAAATACTAAAAGATAATGGGAAAAAGTTTAAACAAGATGGTCATAGAGTTTCAAAGAACTTCCTTCAAGCCTGATGTGGTAGCTCATGCTTGTAGGAGGTACAGGCAGGAGGACCAAGATTTCAATATCAACTTTGTCTACACAGCAAGTTTTAGACCAGGCTGGAATGGAGAGGGAGTGCCTTAGTTTGCTCTCTATTGCTGTGATACAACACAAAGATAAAAGCAACTTGGAGGTGGGAGGATTTATTTCAGTTTATAGTTGTAATCCACCATGGGAAGAAGTCAAGGCAGAAATTCAAGGCAGACACATGGAGACAGGAACTGAGGTAGAGGCCAAAAATGCTACTATTTATTAGCTTGTTCCTCCTGGATTGCTCAGTTTCCATTCTTCTACCACCAATTATCATTTGCCCATTAATCAGTATCCACAGTGGGCTGAGCCCTTCCATATCAATCACGAACCATGAGCTACGTATGGGACAAGCTGGTGGGAACATTTTCTCAACTGAAATTTCCTCTTCTCAGTCGACCCTAGTTTTATACCAAGCTGTCAAGACAAACCAACACAAAGAGAGGCACAAATGGTCAGTGTGCTGAAAATAAGAGACTAAATGCTCAGCCCTAAATAGGAAGTCTGTATTAACCCTATCACTGCTAAGGCTCAGTGAGCATTAAAGAAGGGGAACTGAAGAATATAAGAGTCAAAGGTTTGGGAGGAATGCTGGGTAACACTTTTTGGTGCACATTTTGTGGCTAGTGCAATAATGAACCCACAGCATCCATGCTTGTCTGTGTGAGATCTACACAAGAACAATCAAGCCAAATCCTGGCATAGGCAGGGTAGATGATCTTCCCACCACACCTCTTGCTGAGGAGATACAGCAGTAGATACTTCCTGGGAACAGAGTATTTATTTATTTATTTTTGCTTTGAGGCTGTGCCCATGCTCCAGTGAATATTCCCACACCTATGCACAAAGGGGCTCTTAGTGAGTTATCAGATCAAACAAAAAGGTTGGGAGAGAAGTATAGTATGTGATATGGGGGAGACAGAAGAGAAAAATTGATGTTAGGTATAATCCTAGTTCATTCTACAGATGTCTGAAATTCTCCAAAAAATATTTTAAAAAAATAAAGATATTTTCTGCCAAGGTTTTTGCCAATTAACGTGAAAAAAAATGCAATAAATTTGCTTTGGAGAATATAAGTACTTTGTTTTGTTAAAAAGTGAACATGTAGGTTTGAGGTGACCTACACAAAGAAAAATAGAATAAAATAAAAGCAAATAAGTATTGCTGAAAGCAAGAGAAAGTCTTCCCAGGAAAAAGCACACCAGTTGGTTATCCAATCCCAAATGGTTAGCCCTGAAAATATACATATCAGCAACATTTTATAAACTGAGCAAAATTCCTATAATTAGGAATGTATTTTACCCATACATATGTATATTCATATGTACATTTAATAGAAATTACTAAAAAAAGGTCCTTGAATTTGAAAGAGTGAAAGAAGGAATATATGGAAGAGCTTGGAGTAAGAAAGGGAAGAAAGCTGTAATTATATTAGAATCTAAAAAATAAAAAGGTAAATTTTAAAAATATGTGATTATTGTTAACATCTCCAACAATAAAAAGCAACGACTCATAACTCCTTATATGATGCACGACAAAACAATCCATCACTTCTGCTGTGTCCTGGCCACAGTGTGCATCCTCAGTTGTTAATTTAAAAATAGCAAACCCTACCAGGTACAGACCATCCTACAGATGAGCCGATTAACTCAGCAAAGTTGTCAGAAAATCGAGAGGAATCATCAAAAACTGAGAAACCGGCAGCTTGAGGATGGCAAGGACATAGAACAGACAATTGCATTCTGGAAGGTTGCATTGGATGTTATTAGTTGGAAAATTATATGGAGAAATCTGTGATTTTCTAGTTTTGCAATTGTTCAAAGATTACATAGGCAACAAACAGAAGCAGCTCCAAAAGCTAAAGCTTATAGAATGCTTTTTAAATATTTTCTGAAGCAACCAAGATTGCCTCTCTCCCTTACATAGTTTTATTCCCAGCATGTGCTTGCATACTTACTATTCCACAAAATTACTTGAGGGTAAAACAGATTGACCTTAGTTCCAGTAACATGATTACAGAAGGACCAGGTAACCATTTCTCAGTTTGGGTTGCATTTCTTTTTTTATTCCTTTGACAATACTTTTAGTATCTACTCTACAGAAAAAAGAGAAGAGGACATTTTGTGCTCATGTATGAACCTTTTCTCTCACAAAGCCCTTGAATTTGGTCATCTTCTGAAGGAATTTCTTAAAACACCATCTCTGTTGTATGTCCACTATCACCATATTGGTATTGTTGCCTGCTAGGTGTTTGTGATTAAAGATTTTAATGGTAGTGAACCATCTTGTTCAAGTGCACTGCAGTGTTCCCAGAGTCTTTCTTGCAGAGTAAAGCTTGTTCAAGAAGTATAAAAGGGATGCTGAGTCTCTCTGTTGGTGGCCTATGATTTTACCGCATTATACATTACCATCTTTTCTATCTGAAAACATAATTGTAGCATAAAGTGCTAATAAAACACACAGGCCAGCAATCTGTAAAGCACTCAACTTCATCATGCTTTTTTTTTAAATATCAATCACACTGTGTGACTCTCTTCTACTTCTGCCTTTTATAGAAATTTCTTTAGCTAAATTCACTATATTGTAAAATCACTGAGAATCAAGGGAACTCTGAAGCTAGTACTTCTCATCCTATGAGTCATGACTTCTTTGGTGGTCGAACAACACTTTCTATTCACAACAGTAGCAAAAGTACAGTCAAGAACAAAAGTAGAGTTAGCAACAAAAAATTTTGATAGTTGGGGGTCACCAAAAGACGGGAAACTATATTAAAGTGTCACAGCATTAAAAATATTAAGAACCACTGTATTAGGCAGAAAGGTAAGTAGAAGTCAGATTGACTTCATTTTCCTCCCCTGAGCTTTGATATTTGAAGGTGCTTTCTATCTTTGCCATGTTATGCATGAAATCAACAAAATGATAGAAATAGTTGATGCATTAACAACATGGTGCCTTAGATATGAAGTAGAATATAATTAGAAAATATTTAATAGTAAGTTTTTTGAGACAAAATTTACCTGAAACTTGTATTTAACAGTCTATAAATTCTTTCTGCTTATTACAAAAAGCTTGGAAAACTCTAGCTATCATTTCAACATGTCACTTCAATTTTAGCCACTAAGCATGTATATTTTTAATCTATTTACTTATTTTTTATTCACTTTACATCTCAATAGTACCTGCCTGTCTCCCTCCTCTTCTCTTGGTCCCACCCTCCTTCCCTTTCCCATAATCGTCCTCCCTTCCCCCTCAGAAAAAGGGAGCTCCCACCTGCCCATCCCAGCACATCAAGTGCCTCATGGCTAAGCGAATCCTCTTCCATGGTACCCTGGCAAAGCATCCCTTCCTGGTGGAAATGATTCAAAAGCATGCAAGAGAGTTTTTCTCAGAAACAGATTCCCACATCCCTTACTAGGGGATCCACAGGAAAACCAAGCTGTCTGCAGTATACCTATGTGTTGATGACCTAGGTAGAGTCCATTCATGCTCCTTGGTTGGAGTTTCAATCTATGCAAGCCCCCCTGGTCAAGGTTAGTTGGCTGTGTTGGTCTTCTTAAGATTCTGTTTGTTCCCTCTTGGTCCTTCTAGTCTTCTTCCCACTCTTCCAGGAGGCTTCCTGCATTCCTTCCAGTGTTTGGCTGTGAGTCTCAGCATCTGTTTCAACCCACTGCTGGGTGGAGCCTCTCAACAGACAGCTATGCTAGGCTCCTGTCTGCAGGCATAGCAGAGTGTCACTAACAGTGTTAGGGGTTGGCTCTCTCCCATGGTGTGGCTAGGCATTGGTTGGGCATTCCCTCGATCTTTTCTCTATCTTTATCCCTGCACATCTTGCAGGCACGATAAATTTGGGTCAAAGTTTTTGTAGGTGGGCTGGTGCTCCCCTCCTTCTACATGAAGTCCTGTCTAATTAGAGGGTGTCCTCTTCAGTCTCCATGTCTCCCGCTAGTAGGGGTCACCACTAGAGTCAACCCCATGTCCTCCCAGAAGCCTACCCTGTCTTAGGTCTCCATCCTGTCTCAGAGATGCCTCAGGCCACGGTCTCTCTTCTCTCTGCAAGCCCTCTGTCCTCCTTCCCCCAACCCCCTGCTTTCCCCACATTAGATCCCCACCTCATTTGCATCAGCACTCCCTCTCCTAACCTGTTCCCTTTCTTCCAGCACTTTCACTGCCTTTTCGATTGCCCTTTCTCAGTGAGATTCATGCATCCTCCCTTGGGCCTTCCTTATTACTTAGCTTCGTTGGCTCTGTGAATTGTAGTATGGTTATCCTATACTATATGGCTAATATCCAGTTATAACTGAGTACATAACATGTAGGTCTCCCTGGGTCTGTATAACCTCACTCAGGATGATCTTTTCTAGTTCCATCCATTTGCCTGCAAATTTCATGATTCCCTTGTTTTTAAATGCTGAGTAAAATTCCATTGTGTAAATATACTAAAATTTCTTTATCTGTTCTTTAGTTGAGGGATAACTGCGGGGGGAGATGTTGCAGTTTCTGGCTATTACAAATAAAGCTGCTATGAACATAGCTGAGAAAGGGTCCTTGTTCTATGGCAGAGTGTCTTTTAGGTATATACCCAGGAGTGGTATAGCAGGATCTTGAGGCAGAGCTATTCTGAATTTTCTGAGAAACCTCCAGCTTGATTTCCAAATAATAATTTAAAAAAAGTGGTTGTACAAATTTGCACTCCCACCAGCAATGGAGGAGTGTTCCCTTACTCCATATCCTTGACAGCATGTGCTGTCACTTGTGTTTTTGATCTTAGCCATTCTGACATGTGTAAAATAAAATCAGTCATTTTGATTTCTATTTCCCTGATGTCTAATGATGTTGAGCATTTCTTTAAGTCAAATTCTCTGTCTACCATTGTACCCCATTTTTAAATTGGATTATTCGGTTTGTTGGTGTTTAGTTCCTTGAGTTCTTTATATTAGATCTCTGTCAGATGTAGGGTTGGTCAAGAACTTTTCCCAATCTGTAGGCAGTCATTTTGTTTTGATGATGGTGTCCTTTGCTTTACAGAAGCTTTTCAGTTTCAGGAGGTCCCATTTATTGATTGTCGCTCTTAGAGCCTGAGCTGTTGGTGTTCCGTCCAGGAAGTTGTCTCCTGTGCCAATGTGTTCAAGGCTCTTCCCCACTTTTTCTTCTAAACGGTTTAGTGTGTCTGGTTTCATGTTGAGGTTGAAGGTTTTGGTATCTCTATCCCTCCATTGAAGTCTTGCTTGGTTACAGAAGGTGACTGTTTCATGTTCCATCTTTGCTGTTGTTAGGAGTCTTATGCAGAGTCACCCTCATAGTTTCCTGGGGTTTTCACTGTCCTAGATGTCTAGGTACTTCCCTCCACTGCTCCCAGTTCTCTCACCCACCATCTCCTCATACTTGATTCCTTCTGCTCCATTCCCCAACACATCTCTCACCCAGCTTTCTCCCTCTATCCACTCCAGATGTCTGTTTTATTTCCTCTTCTCAGTGTTATTCAAGCATCCTCCCTTGGATCCTACTTGTTACTTAGCTTGTTGGCTTGTAGCCTGGCTGTCCTGTACTTTATGGGTAATGTTCACTTATAAGTGAGTTGAGTACATACCATGTTTGCTTTCGTGGGTCTGGGTTACTCAGGATGATCTTTTCTAGTTCCATCCACTTGCCTGCAAATTTCATGATTTCCTTGTTTTTAATGGTTGCATAATATTTCATTGTATAAATGTGCCACATTTTCTTTATTTCTTCTTTTTTCCATGTTGAGGTACATCTGGGTTATTTCTAGTTTCTGGTTATTACAAAAGAATGATTCTATAAACATAGTTGAGCAAGCACCCTTATGGTATGATGGAGCATCTTTTGGGTATATGCCCAAGGCTTCGTGGTGCAATATAGTGCATCAACCTCCATTTCTTTATTTTTAAATTATTATGATAGTCCAAAGATGTCATGACATTTTTGCTTAAGTAAGATTTTTTTTTTTTTGCTTAAGTAAGATTTATATTCTTAGTTCATCATTAACTGTTACAAACATTTAAGCTCATATTTATTAATCATTCAAAGCATAATTAAAAATAATAAGCAGATATAATTTTATTTTAAAATTATTGATAAAATTATTTTATGATATCGCTAATATTTTCTTTCAAATATATCATTAATATAGCTGATTAAAAAACTATGCATGACTTAAAACATCATCTAGTTGGTTCCTAGATAATTGCCAATCAATTGGTTGTTGATTGCTTGTATATAAAATATAAATACAAAATGAATCACTTTCATCCCCAATCGTTTATTCTCAGAACATAGAAACATATTCACAGTTCAACTACTGATTAGATTTCTGTATTGAAAACAGAGTTTCAAGCCATTGCATAAACGATATTTGCTCACACTTGAGATGGGTGCTTCGATAGCTCATAGTCCGATTTCTTCCCATCACTTGCTCATTTAACCAAGATACATTGATTGGATATAGTTGCTCTGTGGATTAATAAGGATCTGTATGGTATTAGCAAACTGCTATGCCAGAAAGAGATCTGACCTGTCTTCTGTGTTTATAGTTCTCATTAATTAATAATTTAAAATTTTAATGTTGGCATGCTAAAGGATTATATAAATATCTACTAAATATATTTAATCTTATCCTTTGATTAAAAAGTATAAAATAGTTACTCTCTGATCTGTCACAGGAAATGTTTGCTGAGCCCATGTTTTCTTTATCAACATGTAGCAGTAATAATGGTGAAATGACTGTGTAAATGTCAGAACAGATACAAGCAAATTATTGCCTAATAGCTGAAAATGGGTTGCTAAAGCCAACTTCAGTATAACTTCAGCAAAACTTCTGGGAGTCATCCAATACCACATGTGTATCATACTGTTTTCCTCAGGAACACAGACAATAATTTTCATCATTTTTACCCCAGAATTACCATTTTTGCTACTCAATACTTTTCTCATAGACACAAAACACAACACTGCAAAGTCAGCATTTTTCACATATTCCAGGAATTATTTTTTTTTAAAAGTGAAAATAACTATCTTGAAATACTAAATGAGGCTTTCTGATAGGACTAACAGGTGTACTAGCTCTCATTTGGACCCTTCAATCCAAAAGTGTAAGACAAGACATTTTCTAGATACAGTTGAGGAGTCTGGTACCATCTTCCTTAAATGAGACAGTTTAATGAAAAGGGAAGTCTGATGTGTAAGAGTCCCATACAACCTTGGTGCTTAGAGAGTAACTTCTCCCTGATTTCCGCTTGTATATACACAGACTCGCTGCTTTGCTGTCTTGATTGGAAAGCTAGCCATTGCATGAAGTCTAGATTCTTCTGACAAGATGTACCACTCTTTTGGCCCAAGTTTCAAAGTGACGTCAGCGAATTATACGAGTGAAATGTAGTATGATTCGGTCCTTTGTTTTAACCACAACTGCATTTGTACATGTCCATTGTAATACCACAGCAAAGCTTACATTAACGCTACATATGCAGAAGAAAAGTATCTCATGCATATTTCACGAAACGCTGTTATTTCAATAGTGCTAGTTAAATCGGGATTAGCCCTTTCCACAGATAAGAACTTTAGCTATCAAATGAGTAAGCTACATGCAAACTCTGTTCCATAGATGCAGCTAATTTTTAAAAAGAGGAAATTCTCTATCATTATGATCCAGAGCCCCAGAACATTCAACTAATGATGCCGTATCATCTGGAAAAAAAGCCAACAAAATGAAAAGAATGTATTAATGTGAACACTCATAACAACAACTTAAAAGATTTGCAGCCAAACTACACATTGCTAAAAAATTGTTTGTAAAAAAGGAAAGATGGATTCGTGTTCAGGTTTATATGAGTTATATAGATTAAATGTCTGTGGCTGGAATTATGAAAGGTGACTTCTGGGTGTTCCTTGTCATGCTAAGCACTGAGCTAGTTTACAAACATTGTGTCTCAAGTTCCCACATGATCCTTGGTTGATGCCCTTCCTTTGATTCTGAATGCTCTGCAATGCTCTTCTTAAGTCTTACCTAAACCCCGAGTCCCAGTTTAAATACAACATCCTAAAGACATCTCCGTCTTCTCAGATTAGTGGGATTTCATTCCAAGTTTTCTTTACTACAGCTTGATGTTCACCACATTTTAACTGATTTTAGCAAAGCATAACAAACAGGCGAGATACCTTTTTGTATATCTGCTTACCATTCTATGTCGGCATATAGCCTCATGAGCGGTACACAACAAATGTTTCATAACACACCATAAATAAGATTAATTTGTGGAATTAATGTGTCTTCATGCAGAGGATAATACACCTCCATTTTTCAAGTGAGAAATTATGGAATTTCCTAAGGGTGCAGCAATAGTCAGTGTCAGAACTACAATAAGAACATTTGTAATTATCCTGCCAACTATGGAAATACTGTCAGACATGAAGACAAGTTAGGCTCTTCCACAGTTCAATAGGTATTATGAATGCAGCTAATAATCCTAAAGAGTATCACCTTTACCACCAACTCTTTGGCCTTGAAAGGAGAAACATAAACCCTGTTGGAGGCTGCTTTGATAATTCATAAAGCACCAACAGAGCCTAGCTAAGATACAAAGAAATTTCTTATCTCTCTCTAACACACACACACACACACACACACACACGCACACACGCACACACACACATTCTACATTTCAATTAGCTATCACCCTAGTTAAGAGGAATTGGTGGAACATGTGTCAGCAAAACTAATTCTGCTCCTTTTGATTTGTCTCATCTGGAGAAAGGCAAAATTAGATTAAAAAAAAAAAAAAGCATTTTGGGTCCAAACAACTGAATTCCTTCCCTTTTTTGTCAAATATGCAATTTGGCTTTGGTATGTTTCCAATATTCTATGATAGAATTTGCCTATTCTTAAAAAAATAAAGACATACTTTCTGCCCTGACTACTTCAAGTGTTTTGATGCCATTTAAATATGTAGGGAATGTTTTTTTTTTATTTTTTGTTAATTTTATTTTTTTAACATTAATCACAGGTTATTTACTTTGTATCCTAGCCATAGGCCCCTCTCTCATTCCCTCCCAATCCCACCTTCCCTCCCTCATCTCCTCCCTGTCTCTTTCCAAGTCCATTACTCGGGGAGGTCCTCCTGCCCTTCCATGACCCTAGCTTATCAGGTATCTTCAGGACTGGCTGCAATATCCTCCTCTGTGGCCTAGCAAGGCTGTTCCTCCCTCAGGGAGGGGGTGGGGATTAGGTAAAGGAGCCAGTTGTTGAGTTCATGTCAGAAATAGTTCCTGTTCCCCGTGCTAGGAAACCCACTTGGATACTGAGCTACCATGGGCTACATCCGAGCAGGGGTTTTAGGTTATATCTATACATGGTCCTTGGTTGGAGAAACAGTCTCATAGAGGACACCCATGCCCTGATATATTTTGTCCTTGTGTAGGAAATGTAGAGTAATTTTAGATATAAGAATCGCTGTTTAATAGCGCTGTACCATTTCAACCCCACAACCTTTCTCAGAGTTACTATTTGTTTTACATGTTATTTTAATGGCTTTTAAAAAGAAGAAACAGAAAAAAAAGACCCCAGAAATTCACAAGTATCTCAAATGCAGAAAGAAATGTAAAAATAAAAATCAAAAATGGGGGTTATCAGTATTATATCACTATCTAGGTGATGTGTTTTTATCTATAACTTTTATTGAGGTCTTTACCTTTACAGAAGAGGAAGAGACATATGTATTTTTAAAGATTTTAAAATTAATTTATTGTTAGACAACTTTACACTTGTACATAATACGTACAAGTATTATGTACAAGAGAATAAAGGATCCCTTCTACCCAGATACCCCAGCTTATCTATTCACATGAGGACTGAGTTTGTCTTTCTCCCCTAGTAGGGAAGTCCCATCAGGGAGAAGTGATAAAAAAAAAGCAGACAACATAGTCTATGTCAGAGATTTCTTCCACCCCCCAAACTAGTGGGCTGACATGAAACCTAAGATGCCCATCAGGCTTATCTTCTTAGGTCTGTGCACTGTAGTATGTCTATCCAGTACTATAAGACTAAAACATGTTTATAAGTGAGTATATACCATGTCTGTCTTTCCAGGTCTGTGTTACCTCACTCAGTAAGATATTTTCTAGTTTCATACGTTTGCCTACAAATTTCATAATTTTCTTGCTTTTAACAGCTGAGTAGTATTTTATCAAGCAAATGCAGCACAGATTCTTTATCCTTTCTTTCTTTGAGGGGCATCTAGGTTGTTTCCAGATTCTGGCTTTTGGTAGGTGAAATCTATCATCCAATTCGTTTTGTGGAATACAGGCTTTTAAAATAAGATCTAAGAAAACACCTAATCCTATTTCTTCAGATTTCATCGGTGTCTGTTATGTCACTCATTTCATTTCTGATTTTCTTAATTTGGGTTCTGTCTCTCTGTCTTTTAGTTACTTTGAATAGGGATTTGTCCAACTTGTTGATTTTCTCAAAGAACCAGCTCTTAGTGTGTTGATTCTTTGTATTGTTCTCTTTGTTTCTAAGTTATTAATTTCAGTCCTGTTTTTGATTATTTCCTGTTGTCTACTCCTCTTGGGTGTGATTGCTCTTTTCCCCCCACCCCAAGGCTTTCAGGTGATCTGTTAAGTTGATAAAATAAGATCTCTCCTATTTCTTTATGAAAGTACTTAGTGCTATGAACTTTCCTCTTAGCATTGTTTTCATGACATCTGTATGACATCTGCCCAAGCCCTTCTGGCTTTCAGATTCTTTGTTGAGAAGTCAGGTGTGATTCTGATAGGTCTTCCTTTATATGTTACTTGGTCTATTTCCCTTGCTCATTTTAATATTTTTCTTTGTTCTGTAGATTTAATATTTTGATTATTATGTGATAGGAGGAATTTGTTTTCTGGTTTAGTCTATTTGGTGTTCTGTAAGAGTCTTGTATGTTTAAGGGCATCTCTTTAGGTTGGGGAAATTTTCTTCTATGATTTTTTTGAAAATATTTTATGGACCTTGGAGCCTGGAATCT
Organism: Meriones unguiculatus; assembly: GCF_030254825.1. Lineage (NCBI taxonomy): Eukaryota > Metazoa > Chordata > Mammalia > Rodentia > Muridae > Meriones > Meriones unguiculatus. Next base: position 96,818,954 of record NC_083349.1, on the reverse strand, counting down.
TATTTTTTATCTATTCCTATTATTCTTAGATTTCATCTTTTCATGGTGTCCTTGATATCTTGGATGTTTTGTATCAGGAATTTTTCCATTTTAATATTTTCTTTGAGAGGTGTATCAATTCCTTTAATTGTATCTTCAAAGCTTGAGATTATGTTCTCCATCTCTTGTATTCTGTTGGTGATGCTTACCTCTGTGGTTCTTGATCTCTTCTCTATTTTTGCCATCTCCAGGGTTTTTTCAGCTTGGTTTCTCTTTATTGATTCTAATTACATTTTCCAGTCCTAACCTGTTTATTTCCTTCACCTGTTTAATTGTGATTTACTGTTTGTCCTTGATGACCTCTCTTTGTTTAGTTGCATTTTTCCTGTATTTCTTTTAGAGATTTATTTCTTTCCTCTTCATATGCCTCTAATAACTGCATAAGCATAGATTTAAGGTCATTTTCTTGTGTTTAAGCTGTATTACAATGTTTTTTTTTTTGGGGGGGGGGAGTGAGGGGAAATGTTCTGGTGGAGCCACAGTGTCCTGTTTTTGTTTTTGTTGTTGTTGTTGTTGTTAATTGTGCTCTTTTGCTGGCCTTTAGCCATCTGGTTGTCCCTAGCCTTGGCTGTTTGTTCATGGAACCTGCACCTAAGACTGGATCCACCTTTGTCTGGAGTCTGGAGTAGTCTTCAGGATGAGGACAGAGGTCCAGGGAAACATGAACGGGTGCTGGCTTTTCGGATGCAGCCACACTGGTTTGTGTGCTTCGAAAGGCAGGGTGTAGACGCAGGTGCCTTGAAGGGCAGGAGAAGAGGCATGGGTGTCATAAAGGACAGGGGCAGGGTCGACGGTTCCTTGAAGGCCAGGAGCATTGGTGCAGTTGCCTTGAAGGATAGGTGTGCAGGGCAGGTGCCTTAAAAAGCAGGGGAGCAGACGCTGGTGCCCTAAAGGGCAGGGTGGGGCAAGGGTGCCTTGAATTACAGGGCGCGTGAGTCTGGGAGAGTGGGGACATAGGTACATTGGAGGGCATGTGTGTGGCTACCTGGAAGAACAGGGGCTCAGGCGTGGTACATCAGAGGGCAGGGGCATATAGGTGCCTTGAAGGGCAGGGCAAGGGCACCTCACGAGGCAGCTGCAGGGGAGTCAGGTGCCTCAGAATGCAGCTACATGCCTACCGGGCACGGCACTCCAGGCACTCTGCCATCTTAGATCTGGGATTCCTGTGAGATTTTACTGTCCACCTGGTCTCCACAGGGGGACCAGTAGAACTGTGGTTTAGAGGTTGGGATGCTGTTACAGGAATCCAGCCACTGCCCTTAGGGTGGGGGAGGGCTGTAAGGATCCAATGTCTGGATGCTAGAGCAGAGGTTCCCAGCAACTGGGGTCCTGCACTCTCTTGAGTATGTGGAAAGGGCAGGGCATCCACACTTCATTACTCTTGAACCCAGGAGACAGCCATGGTGGGCCTGGATCTGACAGTCCCCAACTCCTAGGGTGTCCTCTTGAGTTCAGAAAGCACCAAAGTTAGTGTTTTGGATCCAGCTGCCTGTTTACTCACAGGTTTCTCAGCCTCTGATCTTCTGTCCCTTAGATACAGAAAACACCGGTTGCCGCCATTTTGAAACCCCTCCACATAAGCTATTTTTCAAATTATTTTTATTATTTAAAGTTTATTCACTTTGTATCCCCCTGTACCTCCCTCCCTCCTCCCCTCCAAATCCCATCCTCCCTCCCTCTTCTTTCGGCCCAGTCTTCTGATGAGACCTGATAGAATAGGATTAGAGGGGAGGAGGACCTCCCACATACGCTATTTTTTTTTTTCAATGCAGTTTATTCAGGAACCTTGAACAATCCTCGGACCCTGGGGAAAGCCAGCCCACAGCTTAAATAGCCTCTGGGTAGCCAACCCAGCATGCCACGTGGGCAATGCAGATAGGTCCACATACATGGAAGCAAGCCAGATCCTCAGCCTTAGCCAAATGTGGAATTGTTCGTGACAGAGAGCACTCACCATCAGGAAGGTGGAAGGCAGAAAGCTCCATCTTTAAGGCATAGCATTCTGCAGCTCTCTACAGTTCCCCCTTTTTGTTTTAGACGCATCAGGCAAGAGTAGAGGTCTGATCTCTGATATTAGAAATAAATTGGGACTTTTTACCGATGTTCATTTAGGTGTCATCCACCCAAAGAGCATCAGACCCGTCTGATACCTTTTTCTCAGAGGCGGGACCTGGGGCATCAACCCGCATGCAATCAGACATGCTCTTCTCTGGGTCGAAAGTGGCTGACTCTGAGTGCAGTGCTTAGCCTCGCATCCTGAGCGTATCATTTTACCTTTTTATGGTATCCAACCATGCTTGGGGAGAATGTCCTGCTTCAATGGCTGTAAAGGCCTGAGTGATCATGGCTGCATCACACTGTTGTGAGACTCTAATCTTGCATATATACCACAGGCAAACCAAGGAGACCAACACAAGAAGGCCTGCTAACGCTCCCATGCCCACCCATTCCTCCACATACGCTATTTTTAATGCTATTACCACATAAGTTTCAGTAGCATTTTCTTCACATGTAAGACAAACATTTTCAGAAAATTATCTGTCTTTGAATAATGATAGATATGAAATGTTACAGATCCTATTTAATAAACAGAAAAGGAGCTGCGAAGGTAGTTTAGAGTGTAAACACACTTGCAACGAAAAACCTGACAGCCCAGGTTCAGATTCTCAGAACCCACATAAAACGCCAGATGAAGAGGCCAGGTAGATAATTTTACAGTTAAGAACACTGGTAGCTCTTGCAATGGACCTGTGTTTGCTTCCTAACAATCACATGGTAGCTCACAGCTCTCTGTAGTTCATGTTTCAGGGGACACAGTACCTTCTTCTGATATCTGTAGGCACCAAGCATGCACACGGTGCACACAAACACTCAGACAAAACACATGCACATTAAATAAGTAAACAGGTAAATAAATAAATCTAACAAATAATCCAGCTAGATCAGTGATTCTCAACCTGTGAGTGGTGACGTTTTTGGAAAACTCTATCTGTAAAGAATATTTACATAAGAGTAGAAAAATTGCAGTTATGAAGTAAAAACAAAAATAATTTTATGATTGGGGGGTCACCATAACATGAGGAACTGTATTAAAGGATCACAACATTAGGAAGGTTGAGAAACAGTGAGCTAGATAATACAAATCTCTTTAATCCTACCCCACTTGTACAGGAAAACTGAAAGCATAGACTCTCCTGCCAGCTCACGAACCAGGTAACCTGGCTTATCTAACTGCAGAAAGACTCTGTCTCAAACATTCTGGGAGGACAAGCACCAATACCCAAAGGTTGCTTTCTAATCTCTCCAGGGCCTGTAACAGGCACAGGCCCACACCTACACATATGTACACTCACATGTTTACACTCCAAATGGAAAAGAAATTTATGTTTAAGTAGAAGCAAAATTTAAGGAAAGAAAATATTCCCCCAGTGGCTTGTAAGCAGAGAATACTATCATAGCTCCCCAACTGTCCGAGCCACTTCGCTAAGAATCAGACCTCACACGGTTCACTGTTAAGTGAAGATTTTAATTTTTTTAAATAGTTGAGTGATATAACCAATTATATTATTATATATTATAAAAATTACCAGTTATTATTTACATTCGAGATGACTAAAGACTATGTTTAGTTAAAATTCTATTACCTATAGCTTATCCTTAAGGTGTCGTTTTGGTATACTTTCTTTGGAATCTTCAAATTTTGTTCACACAATGAATTTGGAAAGGTTTTCACTTAAACATGTGCAAAGCCACTGTATGACTTGCATTTTCTAAAAGGAGAGAGTAAAATGTAACTGAGTGAATTGTTGAAAATCTCACTGCCTCATGAAATCTATATGCCCAACAGTAAAAATAAAGCTTTTTAATTGAAAAAGCAATTCTTCAAAATCTTTTGTTCTGAAAAAACAACCACAAAAACAACAACAACAACAACAAAAATCATATCAAACTGGTATTCCTGGATTCTAATACTGACAGGCAAGGAAGCTTCCGAGAAGCACTAAACCTCGGATAGTCGTTCCCTTCTGCAGACTCCGACCACTTCGTGGCAGACTTCAGATCAATCTTCAAAAGGTCTATCAAAAACCGAGGCTACACCTATTGGGGTGTACAGCCTTACCAGGCTATAGAGGAAGACAATTCAGCCAGTCCTGATGAGACCTGATAGGTTAGGAGCAGATGGAAGGGGAGGAGGACCTCCCGTCTGGGGAAGGGGCAAGGGAGGAGATGAGTGAAGAAGAGTGGGATTGGGAGGGGATGAGGGATGGGGCCAAAGCCAGAATACAAATTCAATAAATTGTAATAAATGATAATAATAATAAAAATAAATAAATAAAAGAATCGTTAAACAAAACAAGGCAACAGCTGTCATTGAATTTGGAAATTTCCCAAACAGAAAGGCAAAGGGTCTTTAAAGAAATAGAGAGAAATGGTAGGAGGTGAAAGTAGGAAATAATGACAGTAGAAGAGATGAGTTTGATAGAATTGTGCGCACTTGTATATATACCTGCACTAATTTGAACTCTCTTGAGCTTAGCTATTTTTAATTTTTATTAATTACATTTTATTCATTAGGTGGAGATGATCAAAGGGCCAGCCTCTGAGTTCATGTCAGAGAAAGTCTCTGTTCCCAATACTGTAGAACCCACTTGGACACTGAACTGCTTAGCTTCTTAAAAGAAAAAAGAAAAACAACACATGGCGAAGTAAGTAACTGCAAAATTGGTCTTTGTAAAGTTATAGGTAGTGATGCAGAGGGAGATTTATTACAAGTTTTAGCACAGTGTTCTTCAGAAAGCAAGACTGATATCGATGGGATGTTACAATAAATCTGAACTGCCTCAAGGGAGTTCCTTCTGTAAGATGATTAAAAGAAGTGTAATGTCTACCTTCCCATTGGTTTTAATAATTTATATCAACCTTTGGTGACATTAGTAGAAGTTCATTTTTTCAGCTCTATTGATTCAGTTATATTTCAGTTAAGGAATGAAAGCCCCATGCCTACAGAGCTCACTGGGCTGGGTGCCTCTCTTTTGCTGATTGAATTATTTTGTGGCTCTCAGCCTCCGGTGTGCACTCTCCAGCACCTTCCAGCACTCTGTGAGGCAATTATGCTTCCTTTTCAATGTTCTGCTGAAACAAACTTTGATGATGAAAATAATTTCTGTTAATTCAGTATCCCAGGCTGCTCTCATTGTCAGAAAACAACTCCCTGGAGCCACTTTTCTATCTAATTTTTTGAGTTTAATCCTTATTGGAAAGTGTAGAAAAGAGATTTTGAGCTGGTTCCCAAAGCTTTTAAGTAAGATGTCCTTTGGATGAGATTGATTTGGAAACCACTCCAAATCTCTGGGGAGACCTTCAGTGCATTGACTTGGAAGTATTTCCAATATGACCTTAAAAATAATTCTGCAAGTTTTCCACAGTAGAAAAATAAATATAAATTCTCTGAGCAGGTTTTCCCCATTTTGGGTAGAGAAAATCCAACTCTGTTCAAGTAATTGTTAAAAGTTTTCTGCATTCTCAACAAAAATCATAACTGCTATGTGTTTATAGATTCAAAATAAAAGAAACCTAAATTTTACTTTGTCTGGATAGTTTCCAAATGAAAAAAAAAAATCTCACTTTTGAAAAGTAGCCAGAGGAATGCAGTTATAATTTGAGAAAACATTTCAGGAAGGATTTTTTTTTTTGTTGTTTTTTTTTTCAGCCACAAAGTCTTACAAAGTCTTATATTGGAAAATCAGAATTCATGGTCTAATTAAGGTTTAATGCTGGCTGACAAATTCAAGAGGGAAGGCAGCCAAGTCTCAATGGATGTCCCTAAAGAGAAATAGGAATTCACAATCAATCAACATGAAGTATTTATTATTCAATTTACTACATGTCCATCACTGTTCTATGTATTGAGGAAAGCAGAAGAATGTGAAGCCAGGAACTCTGCCTCATTAGAAGAACAACACCAGACGATTTAGATAGTTTGTCTTTATCCAGAGTCCACTGACCTGAGCATACTCTGAACCAAAGATATAATGAAGAGACAAGACAGTTAAACAACATTATTTGAACTGACCTTTGCAGGGTGATTAAAGTCTAGACAGAGAGGGCATAGACAAACACCATTCAAAGAAGGGGACACAATAATCTTATCTTAAGGATCATTATTTCAGCCTAAAATTCATTTGTTTTTCAGGCAGGAGTAGGAAGTGAGGCTGCATCTATGGCATTGAATCTACATGATGTGAAGAAATGTGACAAAATTAAAAAAGTTGTTAAATCTTTTGTAGCAGGGAGATGGGTCAATAATATTGACACAAGATAATTACTTTTAGAAACAATTATTATAGACACAGAATAACTGACACACCTTTGTGATGAGCTATGAATAAGGAAATGGCATTTTAAGATGGATATGATATTAATATAAACATAAATTATTTGAAGTAGATGGTATTGCAAAAAATAAGATCAGTGTTGACATAATGAATATAATAAAATTAAATGAATGAATTATTTCAAGATGACTTTATGGAATATAGCCTTAGATAGTAGAAGAAAGAATAAATTGTTGGTATAAACAGGAAATCTTGAAAGAAAAATTATTTTAAAAGGATATAAACATCTTTAGTTCTTTATATATTCTGGATTTTATCCCTCTGTCAGATACAGTTGGTGAATATCCTTTCCCAATCTTCAGGCTGTCTTTTTGTTCTGATGACAGTGTCCTTTGCTTTACAGAAGATTTTCAGTATCATGAGGTCCCATTTATTGAGTGTTGATCTTAGAGCCTGTGCTGTTGGCATTCTGTTCAGGAAGTTGTCTCCTGTGCCAATGAATTCAAGGCTTTTCCCCACTTTTTCTTCGAACAGGTTTAGTGTATCTGTTTTTATATTGAGGTCTTTGATCCACTTGGATTTTAGTTTTGTGCAGGGTGATAAGTATGGGTCTATTTTCATTTTTCTACATGTAGATATCCAGTTAGACCAGCACCATTTGTTGAAGATACTATCTTTATTCCATTGTATGGTTTTGGCATCTTTGTCAAAAATCAGGTGTCCATAAGTGTGTGGGTTTATTTCTGGGTATTCTGTTCAGTTCCATTGATCCAGCATTCTGTTTCTATACCAGTACCATGCAGTTTTTAGTATTGTTGCTCTATAGTACAGCTTGAGATCAGGGATGGAGATAGCTCCAGAAGATCTTTTATTGTAGCAACAAATCAAGTAATCTAATTTAAAAATGGGGTACTGAGCTAAACAGACAATTCTCTGTAGAAGAATATAGAATAACAGAGAAACACTTAAAGAAATGCTCAATGTCCTCAGTCATTAGGGAGATGCACATCAAAACGACCCTGAGATTTCACCTTACACCCATCAGAATAGCTAAGATAAAAAACTCAAGTGACAACACACGCTGGAGAAGTTGTAGAGAAAGGAGAACCCTCCTCCATTGCTGGTAGGAATGGAAACTTGAACAACCACTTTGGAAATCAATCTGGTGCTTTCTCAGACAATTAGGAATAATGTTTCCTCAAGATTTAGCTATGCCACTCCTAGGCATGTAACCAAAACATTCTCAAGTACACAGCAAGGACATTTGTTCAACCATGTTTGTAGCAGCTTTATTTGTAATAGCCAGAACATGAAAACTTCACAGATGTCCCTCTATGGAAGAATGGATTCAGAAATTGTGGTACATTTACAAAATGGAACACTACTCGGCATTTAAAAACAAGGAAATCATGAAATTTGCAGTAAAATGGTAGGATCTAGAAAAGATCATCCTGAGTGGGGAATTCCAGAAGCAGAAAGACACACACAGTATATACTCACTTATAAGTGAATACTAGGCCTATAAGATAGGATAAACATACTAAAATTTTTACGCTTAAAGAAGCTAAACAAGAAGGAGGAACTGGGGTAAGATGATCAATCCTCACTTAGAAAGACAAATGGGATGGACATTGGAGGAAGAAGAAAACAAGTAACAGGACAGGAGCCTACCACAGAGGGCCTCTGAAAGGCTCTACCTAGCAGGGTATCAAAGCAGATGCTGAGACTCATAACCAAACCTTCGACATAGTGCAGGGAATCATATGAAAGAAGGGGGAATTAGAAAAAGCTGGAGAGGATAGGCGCTCCACAAGGACCAAATATAACTAGGCACAGGGGTCTTTTCTGAGACTGATTCTCCAACCAAGGAACATGCATGGATATAACCTAGAACCCCTGCTCAGATGTAGCCCATGGCAGCTCAGTATCCAACTGAGTTACCATAGTAAGGGCATCAGGGACTCTCTCTGACATGAACTCAGTGGCTGGCTCTTTGACATCCCCCCCTCCCAGAGGGAGTAGCAGTCTTCCTAGGCCACAGAGGAGGACATTGCAGCTAGTCCTGATGAGACTTGATAAGCTAGGGTCAGATGGAAGGGAGGAGGACTTCCCCTATCAGTGGACTTAGAGAGGGGCAGGAAGGAGATGAAGGAGGCTAGGGTGAGATTGGGAAGGAATGAGGGAGGTGGGCTATAGCTGGGATACAAAGTAAATAAACTGTAATTAATATAAAAACATAAAAATTTAATTTAAAAAAGGATGTAAACAGTGTTAAGGAAAAATGTTTTGTGTAATATTTTTCTAGAGAGACATAGCACAAACATAGTCTCTCTTGATAGGGAAGTAATGACAGATTAAAATAATAATATTAACAATGTCCACCTGATGTGTGTGGTACTGAAAGGAATATGGGTAAGGGCTTATTTATAGAAACAAGGACAATTTGAAGGCAGCTACCTCACACAGCATGGGTGATGACTCAAGAAAGATTGAATTGAATGCTGGAGCTCACACAAAGACTTGTAGGCAGCTCAATAGGTAAGAGTGTCTCAGAAGCAGCTCAGCTGGTCTGAGTCTTTGCAGCAGTCTTTATGCTTATATAGTCGTGGAAGGGAGGAGCTTGTAAGCCAGGTCAGTTTCGGGGACTTCAGGGTCTTCTAAATTGCTTACTTCCTAATATTAAACAACCCCGTCTATTTTTTAGATTTTCCTGTATCTTAATAAGCTTAGAAGTAAATTGATGCACAACTGAGAAGAAAAAGAAAAGTGAATCTAGTGCTGAGATAAAGAGTGTGTAATACTATGAATTTTTATTCACAACATGAATTTTGAGGTGACAGATATTCAGAGACAAGTGCCTAGGTGACAATTAGACAATATACAATAGAAGAGTGAAATGAAAGGGAATATTCTGGGAAGCATAACACTAGCCAGCTCCCATTTATCATTCTGTGGATTTTTCTAAAAGGAATTTCTATCAAATTACTTTTTGTTACACTTGACATTAACATTTGACATTTCTGTATTCCTATTTATTTTATTTTTTATTATATTTTTATTTTTTAATATTGATTACAGTTTATTTACTTTGTATCCCAGCTGTAACCCCTCTCTCATTTCCTCCCTCTTCCCTCATCTCCTCCCATGTCCCTCTCCAAGTCCACTGATAGGGGAGGTCCTTTTGTTAATTTTAATACTATTACTTAGTTCTGACATGCTTACACATGTGATACCAATGACTAGATCACAGTTGAAGAAATTAATTTTGTATATTATAAGGAGTTATTTAAATCTATAGTGTATGCTGCTGACAAATTCTATGTTGTTCATATCTACTTAGGGAAGGATGGTAGATCTGGAAATAGTTGCGATTGTGAATAAGATAAAAATACTCTGTATGTTGCCATTACAATGGAAGCCACTTGGATACTGAGATACCATGGGATACATCTGTGCAGGGGTTCTAGGTTGTCTCCATTAATGGTCCTTGGTTGGAATATCAGTTTCAGAAAAGACCCCTGTGTCCAGATTTTTGGTTCTGTTGCTCTTCTTGTGGAGTTCCTGTCTCCTCCAGGTCTTTCTATCTCCCCCTTCTTTCTTAAGATTCCCTGCACTCTGCCCAAAGTTTGGCTATGAGTGTCAGCAAAACATGCAGGGTAGAGTCTTTAAACGGCCCTCTGTGGGTAGGTTCCTGTCCTGTTCCCTGTTTTCTCCGTCTTCTGATGTCTATCTCCTTGCCTGTCTGAATGAGGATTGAGTATCTTACCCAAGTCCTTCTTCTTAGCTTGAGTGTATCGATTTTAATATGTTTACCCTATATTATATGTATAGTATCCACTTATAAGTGAGTATATATATATATATATATATATATATATATATATCTTGTGTGTGTTTCTGCTTCTGGGATACCCCACTCAGGATGATATGACAAGAACTCAGTGCCCTGCTCTTTTATCACCTTCCCTAAAGAGGGAACAGACTTACCAGGCCACAGAGGAAGGCAATGCAGCCAGTCCTGATGAGACCTGATAAGCTAGGGTCAAATGGAAGGGGAGGTAGACCTCCCCTATTAGTGGACAAGGGGAGGGGCGAGGGAGGAGAAGAGGTAGTTAGGGTGGGATGGGAGGGGAAGAGGGAGGGGATTATAGCTGGGATACAAAGTGAATAAAGTGTAATTACTAAAAAATAAATTAATTAAAAAAAGAAAACAAACAAAAAAATACTCTGTATGAAAAAGAAACTCTCAAAGAAATAAACAAAACATAAAAACTCTAAAAAAAACATTAATTCTTTTTTAATTTTTAAATTATTTTAAATTATTTTGGGAAATATTATACATATAGTATAGTATTTACATCACTTTCTCCCTTCCTTTTCTTGCTCCAGCTCCCTTGCTGTCTATGCTGGCATGTCAACAAGTATGGTCATAAATGCACATTTTGTTTAGGTGCACTCTGCTTAGATTTCAGGGAAACAGCTTCCGGGGGTCCTGGTCCTCTCACTTTCTTGTTGTTGTTTGTTGTTTTTGTTTTTTGGGCTTTTTATTTTTATTTTTTTATATTAATTACAGTTCATTCACTTTGTATTCCAGCTGCAGTCCCTTCCCTCATTCTCTCCAATCGCACAAAAGCAAATGGAACAGGACAGACATCTGAAGAGGGAAAAAGCAGGGAACAGGGCAGGAGCCTACCACAGAGGGCCTCTGAAAGACTCTACCCAGCAGGGTATCAAAGCAGATGCTGAGGCTCATAGCCAAACTTTTGGCTGAGTGCAGGTCCTCTGACTCTTAATATCCTTCAGATCCCTCTTCCCTGATTTTCTTTGAGCCTTGGTTGCTTTGTATTGGGGTTGAGCATGACACTTTATTTATCTTCTGCATTGTCCCAATTTCATATCTCTGTAATAGTCTATATCATCTACAAAATAAAGGAGAAAAATTTTCTTTAAAAAGTGGTCAGAACTACACTTACCTTTGGAATTAGAATATAGTTAGAAATTAGATTAGATTAGGGAAAATGGTAGTAGTACTTTCTCCTCTAGGGTCTATGACTTCTCTTGCCACATAGAGTTGGCTAAGTTTATAATACTAGGCATGAATCCATTTTTTTTTTTTATGGAGCAGGCCTTAAGTCCAATAAAACAACAATTGTTTTTTCTTAGGACAGATGGGCCTTTATTGCATCATAGCAAATCACCATGGGTGGGCACATTACTTAGTGGTTAAAGAAAATGTAGGGAAGTTAATGCAGAAACACAGGAAGAAGAAAGAGTTAAATAACACAGACAATGTTTGAAAAAGCCATGAGAAGATATTATTTTATAAGATTACTTAAATTGTATACAAATAAGTATGTGTGTGCACACATACACACATATGGTTTAAATGGAGCTTACATGGAGTTAATACACCTTCTAAGAGCCATAGACACACCAATAAAAGAAAACTCATGTCAGTCATGGAAAGCCTCCCTTCAAGTTGCTGCTTATTCTTCAACAATGTTGAAGATTTTGTAATGGAAAGGCATTTTTTTTTAATCTAGAACTTGAACAGGTAATAAAAGTCTTACCATTTTGTATCTTCCAGTTGGATTAAAAAATTAATATGTTCTTGTAACTGCTGTGAATGTTAAATAATAAAAGCGATTTGCCCAAGAATAATCTGTGGGAATTTAGCCACATATTTATGCTGTCCGTGCTGAAGTGGCTCTTCCTGATATGATACTCCTTTACTCCAACTTAGCCTGCTTAAAATTCATCTGTGCTAACAACTTTCAGTTGAAAGCACATCTGAATTTTACATCCTGAGCCTTAAGGTCTGGCTAAGAAAATGGAAATAACCACAGAATGATCTAAATTAACATATTTTTAACTTGAGATTTGCAACCAGGCTGTGTGCCTACAAATTAGGTGTGGATGGCAAAGAGCCCAAACCACCACAAGTTGGTTTTACTGAATTTGAAGTGATGACTAAGCCACATGCAAGTTTCACTCCAAACCTTGTAGCATTCTAACTGCTTGTTGAACAAGAAGGATGGAGGTGAGGAGCCATGGCTAAGAACAAAGCCTTGGGTCTCTGCTTTCTAGCAACTGCTTATTCCCAAATCTCTTTAAGGAAATTTTCAGGCCCTTCACACCTTCAACCAATAAAAATTGCAAAACATTTTAGTGGTCAGTATTCTTTTATCTTTCATGTTAATTTGCATGTAAGGAAAATTATAATTAGATAGACTGCCAAAGATCACACAGTTCTGAAACCCACTCCCAGCCACTAACAGTGTGTTCTTTCTATCCAGTCTCTATAATGGTATTAAATTGTTTTTGGAATATGCCTGTGTCATGACAGGCTCAGAACCACCATATAGAGAGGCTCATAATCCATGTTAGTTTTAAATAGCTTGTAAAAGGTTTAGAAAAAGCATTTGGTTCAAAAAAAAATTTGCTCTGTGGGAGAGGTTTTGTTTCCCAGGGGAGACTACAACAATTGATTTTCTGTTGACAAATGGTCAGCCTTGAAAACATGCACACAAGTAATACTATATCCAAATACATCCATGCATACAATTACAATTGATATTTTTTTAAAAATGAGACCATGGATTTGACAGAAAGCAGGAGGAGTCCATGGGAGGGCTTAGATGGAAGAAAGGGAATAGATAATTGTTGTAATTAGAAGAATACAATCCCAACTTTCGACCTGGAGGTGACAGGAGCTCCACAAGAAGACTAACAGAGCCAACCAACCAGGGCTCAGAAAGGCTTGTGGAGACGGAAGCACCAAGCAAGGACCATGCAATGACTAGACCTATGTCCCCTACACAGATATAGTTGATGAGGCAGTTCAGGCTTACTAGGGAACCTAGTAAGGGGAGTTGGGTGTTTATGGCATGGACTCTTTTACCTGCTTTTTGATCAATTCTCCCTGGTGGGAGTGCCTTACCAGGCCAAAGGGGAAGAGAAATCACTCAGTCCTGATGTGACTTGATGAGCTGGAGTGGATTAGTTAGAAGGCACTCCCCTTTCTGAAATGGAGGAGGAGGAAAAAGAGGAAGGATGAAACTGAAAGGAAAGGAGGGAGGGGACTATGATAAGGATGTAAAGTGACTAATAAATTTATTAATTAAAAAATATAATCTCAAAAAGAAACAAGAAGCATAAGCAAGAAACAAATAGCTTTGTTTATCCTGAATTTCCTGGGATTATTTGATATATGAGATGCCATTTTAAAAGTATCACCTGTACAAGATGTACAGGGACAATGTCGGAGCAAAGACTGAGGGAATGGTCAGCCAACGGCTGGCCCTACTTGTGACCCATCACATGGAAAAGAACCAATCCCTGACACTATCAGTGTTATCTGCTATGCTGTAGACAGGAGCCTTGCATAACTCCTCTGAGAGGCTTCACCCAGTAGCTGATGGAAACAGATACAGAGACCCACAGCCAAACAGAGAGCTCATGGAGTCTTACAGAAAAGAGTTGGGTGAATGATTGAAAGAGATGGCAGTCAAGTACTCCACAAGTAGACTTACAGAGTCAACTAACCTGGGCCCAAGGGGGTTGGCAGAGACTGAACCACCAAACACAGAGTATGTGTGGACTGGTCCTAGGCCCCTGCATGTATGTAGCCTATGTGCATCTTGGTCTTCATGTGGATTCCCCAACAACTGGAGGTAGGAGAGTGCCTCTCCGACTCTATTGCCTGCTTTCTCCTAGCTGGTCTGCTGTGTCTTCTCGGTGAGACAAAAAAAGGGTAATCCTGCAGGAACTTAATATGCCAGGAGGGGGAGGGGTGATATCTGTGGGGGATCTCCTCCTTCTTTGAGGAACAGAGAGGGAATGGGGAGGGTTTGTGAAGGGGAGACTGGGAGGAGAGGAAAGGGGTTGCAATCAGGATGTAAAGTGAATAAATAAATTTCTTAAAAAAGAAAACTAATATGGGCGAAGAATACAGAGTGAAGATATGATTAAAGTAAAAATTAGCTTAATTACAATGTGAGGTTGGCAGCAAACCAGTGCATATGAGATATGTTCAAGAAACCTGTTTAACAGTCAATGCTAAGAGAGAAAAATAAGCCTAAGTAAAGAACATCAACTACGGAAAAAGCATATCACCTGTTAGTACTTTAATAAATGCCGTTAGAATCAACTCTGCCCCATGTTTTTCTGCACCTTGATGGGTGCTCCTGCAGGAGGAGCACAGCTTCTCCTGCCATCATGCTCTTTGGAGAACTCCTATTATCTTCTTTTGTTGTTCTGTTTTCAATGACTTTGCCATTTTAGATTGGCTAGCTGACAGTTTGAGGTTTCAAATATGAGAGTATGTATGGAAAATGAGAGCTGGACGCGGGATTACACAGGACCTCTGGAAAAATAATCACTAAAAACTCTGTAACACATAAAATGTTTTTTTCCACACATTTTTTTTTTAATTTCTCCATCTAAAGGTCACTACTAGTTAATAATGTCAGCAACTGCTCTTGAGAAATACTTCAGAAATGTTACATTTTATGCAGCCCAGAAATCTAAAAAATACATGACCCTATTAATTAGTAGAAACAAACATTGTAAAATGTTATTAGGATTAAAATTGCGAGACAGGCTAGAATATAAAAATATATAATAATGTTATTACAATATGAATTGTATCTAGGTATTAATTATTCTCCCTCTGTTGCTTTAAAATTGCTCATCAAATGTTGACTTTTAACAGACCTCAGATGCAAAATTTGAATATTTTACAAACACCATGCTGCCAAAATTCCCAAGGCTGAAATACAGTTCAATGTAAGAGCACGAGTCTAGCATGTGTATGATTGTGGGCTCTACCCTCCTTAGCACAAAGAAACCAAGGGAAGCATACAGATGGCCACAAGCATTGACTACTTTCTTGGCAAGTTATTCTGGCTTGTATCCTAAGAGAATTTGAACCGTATTTTATCTAGATGACTTACTTATTCTTGGAATCAATACCAGAATGATGAAAAGGGGATAGATAATAAGTAGGTCATGCTCAGCAGTGTACAAGAGGCAGCCATAGACGAGAAGACTGAGCATATTAGGAACATCTAACCTGAAAGGCTTCAGTTAGGGGGAAACAACTAGAAACAGTTATCTTAATAGGGGCAAAAGTTAGATAAAATTATGGAATTCACAAAAATTTCATTGATTTGACTAGTTCAAGCATAGAATTAAGGGTCAAAATTCAAGAAGAAACACTAGGGTAACTGGTGAACTGAGAAAAGAGGAAAATGAATGGTATACCAGCATAATTATACCAGCATAATTTTATACATGATTATGTTTTAAGAATATCTAGTCTACAAGAATAATATTTGGAACTAAAGAAAATCAAATCAAAACAATGAACAGAAGAGAATCAACCAAGTGCAAGCATGAAAGCATTAAGCAACTAGGAATAATGGGTTAAAAAAATGAGGGAAAGAGAAGTATCTAAATTACGGAAAGAACTGCATCATTCCTTCACTCTATTATTCCTTTCTTGATTACCTCATGAAAGTGAAAACTGTTTAATGTCTGTATTTCAAAGGTATAATTTGTGAGGTAAACATTTCTATTTCTTAAAATAGAAATTATAAAATCAGTATTGTAATGTTATTAAAAAAGCATAAGGCTGGTCAACTGATATTCTCTGCAAGAGGTTTATTAGAAGGGTATGGAGGAAGGAGGGAACAGGATATGGAAAGAGAGAGAAAAAATGGAAGGGGCACCTCAAGAGAGAGAGAGAGTAAGAGAGAGTGTAAGAGAGAGGCCATGTGTCAGGATCATCCTTTTAAGGGACAAGGTAACCACGCCTTCCAGGTGTGGCCACCTGGCCAGCTACACATGATGACATCACAGGTTGCTGGGTAACCCAGGAGCAGGTTGTAATAAGTATATTTGACAAAAAAAGCTCAGCACTATCAAATATAATAATGTAAATTTAAAAAATATATTCCCCACAACAGACATATTGATATCAAAGGAATATTAAAGTAATAGATTGGTAATGGGAGCAAAAGCGAGGATGTAAAGAACCAATGAAATTTTATGGGCACTATGTAAAATATTTGGGAGTAATCTGTGGTCAAACCAAATGGTCCTATGCACTCCACCAGAGCTCAGTTCAAAAAACTATTAACTTGAATTTTCTGGGATTATTTGATACCTGAAGTGCCCTTTTAAAAGTATCACCTTTTAAAAGTTACACTTCAAAAGTATTAAAAATTTATTTTAAAAGTGAACTTTTTGAAGTTCACTTGGATAATTAAAAACGTCACATTTTAAGAATCATTAACACATTATTTTTTTTTGAGAGTTAGAGCTGGGATTTATTTATTTATTTTTATTTTATTTATTTATTTTTTCAATGCAGTTTATTCAGGAACCTTGAACAATCTTCTGACCCTGGGGAAAGCCAGCCCACAACTTAAATAGCCTCTGGGTAGTCAACCCCAGCGTGCCTCGTGGGCAATGGAGATAGGTCCACATACATGGAAGCAAGCCAGATCCTCAGCCTTAGCCAAATGTGGAGTTGCTCCTGACAGAGAGCACTCACCATCAGGAAGGTGGAAGGCAGAAACCAGCTCCTTCTTTAAGGCATAGCATTACGCAGGTCTCTACAGTTCCCCCTTTTTGTTTTAGACGCATCAGGCAAGAGTAGAGGTCTGATCTCTGATATTAGAAATAAATTGGGACTTTGTACTGATGTTTATTTAGGTATCATCCACCTAAAGAGCATCAGACCCATCTGATACCTTTTTCTCAGAGGCGGGACCTGGGGCATCAACCCGCATGCAATCAGACATGCTCTTCTCTGGGTCGAAAGCGGCTGACCCTGAGTGCACTGCTTAGCCTCGCATCTTGAGCGTAACATTTTACCTTTTTATGGTATCCAACCATGCTTGGGGAGACTGTCCTGCTTCAATGGCTGTAAAGGCCTGAATGATCATGGCTGCATTACGCTGTTGTGAGACTCTAATCTTGCATATATACCACAGGCAGACCAAGGAGACCAACACCAGAAGGCCTGCTAATGCTCCCATGCCCGCCCATTCCTTCAGATGATTCATGGCTGCAGCAATCCATGATGATAATCCTGTGGCTAGTCCTGCGTCCACTCTGGTAGAATTTACCGTGACAATGGCCACTCTCAGCTGCTCCATTGTAGTATCGAATTCTCCAGTCCAATTACCTAAAATATAGCTCGACAATTGTTTAGACAGATTTGCAGCATGGGAAAAATTCTCATGTTGTATGCTAGTGACTCAAAGTCCAGCATATTTTCATTGACAGCCAAGTTGAGCGATTTGCCATAGGGTATCAATTTGCTCCTGCACGAGGTCAATCCTCTGATTGAACCCCATCAAGCCTCCTTTTAGTTGAGCATTAATTCCTTTGTGTACAACTAAGGCATGAACTACATTGACTAAAAGATTATTCAGGGTCTGAGCAGTCTGCACAGTATAACTCATGGCTAATGACTCGGTGGTAGCTCCATTAGCCGCCAATGAGATGGCAGTAACAATGGTGGCTGTAGTTCCAAGATCCCTTTTCTGTCTGAAGAGAGTCATAGCGTGAGGAGCATCAATGGGCACAGGCACCCAGCGAGGCATGCGAGTAACCAGGGCATACCTAAATTCGGTAGCATTCCAGCATTGGGCAAAAAAGCAAGTATCATTACCACAATTACTTGGCTCTATCTGGCTATCAATGAATAAAAATGAGGGTTATAAACAAACAGGTGTGGACTTATAGGATATATTATGAGAAGCCTTAACCCCCTTGTTGGAACATCCTGCATCAGTTCTAGAACTAGCAGTGGTGGTGTCCGAGGTCTGAGTAGGTTCAGGAGACCATTGCCCCCAGGGGCGAGACGTGCTCCATGTAAATTGACTAACTCCATGTTTTCCTCCACTTTTGAAAGTCATTTAAGGTTCTTAAATTATCTTTTCTTTTTTTTCTTTTTTTTTTAAAAATTTTTTGTCAATTACACTTTATTCATTCTGCATCCCCCCCATAAGCCCCTCCCTCCTCCCCTCCCAATCACACCCTCCCTCCCCTTTCTGCATGCATGCCACTCCCCAAGTCCACTGATAGGGAAGGTTCTCCTCTCCTTTCTGATCTTAGTCCATCAGTTCACATCAAAAGTGGTTGCATTGTCCTCTACTATGGCCTGGTAAGGCTGCTTTCCCCCAGGGGGAGGTGATCAAAGAGCAGGCCAGTCAGATTATGTCAGAGGCAGTCCCTCTTCACATTACTATGTAGCCCACTTGGAGACTGAGCTGCCATGGGCTACATCTGTGCAGGGGTTCTAGGTTATCTCCATGAATAGTCCTTGGTTGGAGTATGAGCACATTATTTTTTAATTTTATAAACTTTGTCCTTAAAAACTTATAAATAAAAGAAAAAAAATCACACACCAAACTTAACAAATACAATATCTATATAACTCAGTGAACTTCTATAAAATGGGCATTCAGTAATAGAAGCTGTGAAGTTTCACATTAAATTTTACATTTGGCAGCCAAGAGCACAGAGACTAGCTGCACGCCCAGCAATCCAGCACAGACAGAGCTGTGTGCCTCAGGGCAACAGAGACAGGGAGTCCCTATTGGGAGTAAACCCCACAGGGAAGAAAGGAAATGGGAACCCAATTAGGTCATCCAGTTATATACCTGGAAAAGGTCCCACAGACCGGCTGTCGTGTGTGCCACCAGCCCAGAGACCTGCTCTGCACCAACTATTCATCATCACAGACAGAACTGTGTGCCCCAGGGCACCAGAGTCCCTGTCAAGAGAAATCCCCACAGGGAACAAAGCAAATGGGGATGGACTTAGGCCACCCAGTATATCCCTGGAAAAGGTCCCATAGACCAACCCAAACCAGGGACCTGCTGTGCACCAGCTAGCCTGCTGCTCTCAGGAGAAATATACTGAGCTGCCACAGACTACCACTTGGGTACTGGGGGCACAGAGCCCCAACCTCAGACCTACAGAAGCCTGGGATCACCAAGATCAACCCCCAGATACTGCTCCAAGGAGCAACCAGTTATCACTAACAAAACTGACCAAAACTGGGTGTAACCACGGGACACCCAGGTTACAGTAGCAGCTCACTAAATTTACAGCAAGAAAACCAGAGGCAGGGCAGATGTTTCCAGAACTTTTCCGGGTGAGAGGATAACCCTCTTGACTAACAAAGACCACAGTTATAACTCAGGTCTCTACGCCTGAGGTGAGCTGTAGCAACTCCTGAAAAATACGGCCATACAGTGACCATACCAAAAAAGCTGAGGAAGCTTCCTCCAGGAAAAAAACCATCTTCCCACCAAGGGGATCCTCTCCACCACAGGACTCCAGGAATCACCAGAATCTAACACCCAACACCTAAAATAGCCCAATGGGTAGAGGCCAGTGTAAAAGCTCAACCAAGAAAAGACAGAGCAATATGGTATCTCCAGAACCCAGTTATCCAGGAGCAAGTAGCCCTGGACACGCCAGCATAATAGAAATTCAAGAAGATGCCTAACATCTATGCTCATGAAAAGGATAACAGAGGAAACAAATAAAATGCACAAAGGCGTAGAGGAAGATAAACTCAAACAGATTATGGCCAACCATAAAGAAATAGAGAAAGATAAAAACAAACAGATTATGGCCACCTGTAAAGAAATAAAAGAAGATAAAGAAAAACAAAATGTGGCCATCAGTAAAGAAATACAGGAAGTTGCAGCCAAACAGTTTGTGGCCTTTAGAGAGGAAATACTTAAATCACTGAAAAAAATAAAAGAAACAGAGGATTGTTCAAACACAGAGCTGAAGAAATTGAAGGAAAAACAGGAAAACACAGTCAGACAGGTGAAGGAAATCACCAAAACAACTCAAGATCTGAAGATAAAACTGGAAAAATTAAAACACAAATGGAGGAAATTGTGGAAAGAAAGAACTTAGGGAAGAAAACAGGAACTACAGAGGTTAGCATAACCAATAGACTACAAGCAATGGAAGAAAGAATCTAGGTGTGGAAGATACAATGGAAGAAACCGATGTATCTGTCAAAGAAAATGTTAAATCTAAAAAATTCCTGACACAGACCATCCAAGAAATCTAAGACAACATAAAAAGACAAAACCTAAGAATAATAGGAATAGAGGAAAAAGCAAATTCCCTCCTCCAAAGCCCAGAAAATATTTTCAACAAAATCATTGAAGAAAATTTCCCCAACTTAAAGGAAAGGCCAATAAGAATACAAGAGCCCTGCAGAACACCCAATAAATTAGACCAGAAAAGAAAATCCTGCTGCCAAATAATAATCAAAACAGAATGTATACAGAAGAAAAAATACTAAAAGCTGCAAGGGAAAAAGGCCAAGTAACATATAATGGCAAACCCATTAGAATTACACCTGACTTTTCAACAGAGACAATGAAAGCCAGAAGGGCCTGGACGAATATCACGAAGGCCCTAAGAGAACACAGATGTCAGCTGAGGCTACTATGCCCAGCAAAACTCTCAGTCCTCATAGATGGAGAAAACAAGATATTCAATGACAAAAACAAATTTCAACAATATCTACACACAAATCCAGCATTACAGAAGACACTAGAAGGAAAAATACAACCATAGAAAACTAGCTACTTTCAAGAAAACACAGGAAATAATTAACCTCACTACAGTAAAACAAAAAGCAACCAAGCACACAACCGTAAGACCACAGCCAACATCAAAGTCAAAGGATCTAACAGCCACTGATCATTAATCTCTCTCAACATCAATGGACTCAATTCTCTAATAAAAAGACACAGACTAACAGAATGGATGCATAAACAAAACCGAGTAATCTGTTGAATACAAGAAACACACCTAAGCCACAAAGATAGACATTACCTGAGGGTAAAGGGCTGGAAGACAGCGTTCCAAGCAAATGGACCCAAGAAGCAAGCAGGAGGAGCCATGCTAATATCTGATAAAATAGACTTTCAACCAAAATTAATCAAAGGAGATGGGGAAGGACACTTCATACTCATCAAGGGAAAATTCCACCAGGAAGACATCACAATCCTGAACATCTATGCCCCAAATACAAGAGTACCTACATTCATAAATGAAACATTATGAAAACTTAAATCACACATCAATCCCAACACCTTAATAGCGGGAGACTTCAACACCACACATTCACCAAGGGACAGATCATCTAGACAGAAGCCTAATAAGGAAATAAAGGCACTTTCAGAGGTCCTAAATCAAATGGACCTAATAGATGTCTACAGAAATTTCCAACCAAACTCCAAAGAGTATAAATTCTTTCCAGCACCTCATGGAACCTTCTCCAAAATAGACGATATGGTTGGTCACAAAGCAAGGCTCAACAGATACAAGAAGATTGAAATAATCCTTTGTATCGTATCTGATCACCATGGAATAAAGCTGGACCTCAACAACAACAGAAATGGCAAAAAGCCTACACATATATGGAAACTGAACAACTTGCTATTAAATGACAGCTGGGTCAGGGAAGAAGTAAAGAAAGAAATTAAAATCTTCCTAGAATTCAATGAAAATGAAGGTACAACATACCCAAACTTGTGGGACACAATGAAAGAAGTCCTAAGAGGAAATTTCATAGCACTAAGTGCCTTCAAAAAGAAATTCGAGACAGCTCATTCAAGCAATTTAATGGCTCACCTGAAAACCCTAGAAAAAGAAGAAGCAGACACACCAAAAAGGAGTAGACGGCTGGAAGGAAATAATCAAACTCAGGGCTGAAATCAATCAATTAGAAACAAATAAAACAATTCAAAGAATCAATGAAACCAAGATCTGGTTCTTTGAGAAAATCAACAACATAGACAAACCATTAGCCAAGCTAACTAAAAGGCAGAAAGATACCATTCAAATCAACAAAATCAGAAATGAAAAGGAGGACATAACTACAGACACTGAGGAAATCCAAACAATCATTAGGACTTACTTCAAAAGTCTATACACCACAAAATTTGAAAATCTAAATTAAATGGACAATTTTCTTGATTGATTTAACTTACCAAAGCTGAATCAGGACCAGGTAAATCAATTAAATAGTCCTATATCCCCCAAGGAAATAGAAGTGGTCATCGAAAGTCTCCCATCCAAAAAAAGCCCAGGACGAGATGGTTTCAGCACAGAATTCTTTCAGACCTTCAAAGAAGAGCTATCTCCAGTTCTCTTCAAACTATTCCACAAAATAGAAACAGAAGGAACACTACCAAACTTATTCTATGAAGCCACAGTCACCCTGGTACATAAACCTCACAAAGACCCAACAAAGAAAGAGAATTTCAGGCCAATCTCCCTTAGGAACATTGATGCAAAAATACGCAACAAAATACTTGCAAAGTGAATACAAGAACACATCAAAGATATCATCCCCTATGACCAAGTAGGCTTCATTTCAGGTATGCAGGGGTGGTTCAATATCCAGAAATCCATCAAGGTTATCCACCATATTAACAAACTGAACCACATGATAATCTCCTTAGATGTCGAAAAAGCATTTGACAAAATCCAACATCCATTCATGTTTAAAGTCTTGGAGAGATCAGGGATACAAGGCACATATCTAAACATAGTAAATGAAATATACAGCAAACCTATAGCCAACATCAAACTAAAGAGAGAGAAATTTAAAGCAATCCCAAAGAAATCAGGGACAAGGCAAGACTGCCCACTCTCTCCATATATCTTCAACATAGTTCCGGAAGTCCATGCTAGAGCAAAAAGACAGTTGAAGGAGATCAAGGGGATACAAATTGGAAAGGAAGAAGTCAAATTATCACTATTTGCAGATAATATGATATTATACGTAAGTGACCCCAAAAACTCTACCAGGGGACTCCTACAGCTGATAAACACTTTCAGCAATGTGGTCAGATACAAAATTAACTCAAAAAAAAAAAAAAACCAAAAACCAGTATCCCTACTGTATACAACAAACAAAAGGGCTGAGAAAGAAATTAGGAAAACAGCACCGTTCACAATAGCCACAAATGACAGAAAGTACCTTGGTGTAACCCTAACCAAGCAAGTCAAAGACTTGTATGAAAAAAATTTCAAGTCTCTGAAGAAAGAATTATAAGATATCAGAAGATGGAAAGATCTCCCATGCTCATGGCTTGGCAGGATTAACATAGTAAAAATTGCCATCTTACCAAAAGCAATCTACAGATTCAATGCAATTCCCATCAAATTGCCAACACAATTCTTTACAGACCTGGAAAGAAATATTCTCAACTTCATATGGAATAACAAGAAACCCAGAACTACTAAAACAATCCTCTACAATAAAAGATCTTCTGGTGCTATCTCCATCCTTGATCTCAAGCTTTACTATAGAGCAACAATAATAAAAAGTGCATGGTACTGGCATAGAAACAGAATGGTGGATCAATGGAAATGAACAGAAGACCCAGAAATAAACCCACACACTTATGGACACCTGATCTTTGACAAAGATGCCAAAACCATACAATGGAAAAAAGATAGCATCTTCAACAAATGGTGCTGGACTAACTGGATGTCTACATGTAGAAAAATGCAAATAGATCCATGCTTATCACCCTGCACAAAACTAAAGTCCAGTGGATCAACGACACTCAACATAAAACCAGACACATTAAATCGGTTAGAAAAAAAATGTGGGAAGACCCTAGAACTCATTGGTACAGGAAACAACTTCCTGAACAGAACACCAACAGCACAGGCTCTAAGGGCAACCATCAATAAATGGGACCTCATGGAACTGAAAAGCTTCTGTAAAGCAAAGGACACCATCCTCAAAACAAAACGAATGCCTACAGATTGGGAAAGAATCTTCACCAACCCTTTATCTGACAGAGGGCTAATATCCAGTATATATAAAGAACTAAAGAAGTTAAAAAGCAGCAAACCAAGTAATCCAATTAAAAAATGGGAAACAGAGCTAAACAGAATTGTCCACAGAATATCAAATGGAAGAGGAACTCTTAAAGAAATGCTGAACATCATTAACCATGAGGCAAATGCAAATCAAAATGACCCTGAGATTTCACCTTACCCCCATCAGAATGTCCAAGATCAAAAACTCAAGTGACAACACATGCTGGAGAGGTTGTGGAGAAAGCAGAACCCTCCTCAAATGCTGGTGGGAATGTAAACTTGTACAACCAATCTGGAAATCAATCTGGCACTTTCTCAGACAACAAGGAATAGTGCTTCCTCAAGATCCAGCTATACCACTCCTAGGCATATATCCAAAAGTGGCTCAAGTACACAATAAGGACATTTGCTCAACAATATTCATAGCAGCTTTATTTGTAATAGCCAGAAGCTGGAAACAACCCAGATACCCCTCAACTGAAGAATGGATACAGAAATTGTGGTACATCTACACAATGGAATATTACTCAGCAATGAAAAATAAGGAAATCATGAAATTTGCAGGTAAATGGTAGGATCTGGAAAGGATCATCCTGAGTGAGCTATCCCAGAAGCAGAAAGACACACACGGTATATACTCACTCATATAGACATATAATATAGGATAAATTTACTAAAATCTGTACACCTAAAGAAACTAATAAAGAGGGAGGACTCTGGCTAAAACGCTTAATCCTCAGTCTTAAAGGCAAACAGGATGGACACCAGAAGAAGAAGAAAACAGGAAACAAGTTAGGAGCCTCCCACAGAGGGCTTCTGAAAGGCTCTGCCCTGCAGACTATCAAACCAGTTGTTGAGACTTTTGGCTAAACTTTGGGCAGAATGCAGGGAATCTTATGAAAGAATTGGGAAATAATAGTAAGAACTGGAGAGGACAGGAACTCCACAAGGAGAGCAACAGAACCAAAAAATTTGAACACCAGGGGTCTTTCCTGAGACTCATACTCCAATCAAGTAGCATGCATGGAGATAATCTAGGACCCCTGCACAGATGTAGCACAAGACAGTTCAGTGTCCAAGTGGGTTCCATAGTAATGGGAACAGGGACTGATTCTGACATGAACTGATTGGTCTGCTCTTTGATCACCTCCCCCTGAGGGGGACACAGCCTTACCAGGCCACAGAGGAAGACCATGCAGCCACTCCTGATGAGACCTAACAGACTAGGATCAGAAGGAAGAAAAAGAAACCCTCTCCTACCAGTGGACTTGTGGAGGGGGAGGGGGATTGTGTACAATAAGGGGAGGGAGGAAGGGATTGGGAGGGGAGGAAGGAGGGAACTAAAGGGGGGATACAAAGTAAATAAAGAATAATTAAAAATTTTAAAAAAAAGATCTTCTGGAGGTATCTCTATCCCTAATCTTAAACTGTACTATAGAGCAACAGTAATAAAAACTGCATGGTACTGGCATAGAAACAGAATGGTGGGTTAGTGGAACTGAACAGAAGACCCAGAAATAAACCCACAAACTTATAGACACGCAATCTTTGACAAAGATGCCAAAAGCATACAATAGAGAAAAAATAGCATCTTCAACAAATGGTGCTGGACTAACTGGATGTCTACATGTAGAAAAATGCAAATAGAACCATACTTATCACCCTGCACAAAACCAAAGTCCAAGTGGATCAAATACCTCAACATAAAACCAGACACATTAAATCGGTTAGGAAAAAAAGTGGGGAAGAGCCTAGTACTCATTGGTACAGGAGACAACTTCCTGAACAGAACACCAACAGCAAAAGCTCTAAGAGCAACAATCAATAAATGGGACCTCATGAAAGTGAAAAGCTTCTGTAAAGCAAAGGACACCGTCCTCAAAACAAAACGATTGCCTACAGATTGAGAAAGAATCTTCACCAACCCTTTATCTGACAGATATATATCCAGTATATATAAAGAACTAAAGAAGCTGAAAAGCAACAAATCGAGTAATCCACTTAAAAAATGGGGAACAGAGCTAAACAGAGAATTCTCCATAGGGGAATATCGAATGGCAGAGAAATACTTAAAGAAATGCTCAACCTCATTATAGGTAAATGGTGGGAACTTGAAAGGGTCATCCTGAGAGAGTTGTCCCAGAAGCAGAAAGACACACACAGTATATACTCAGTCATATAGATATATAATATAGGATAAACCTACTAAAATCTGTACATCTAAAGAAACTATTCAAGAAGGAGGACCCTGACTAAAATGCTCAATCCCCATCCCAAAAGTCAAAGAGGATGGATATCAGAAGAAAATGAAAACAAGAATCAAGTTAGGAACATGCCACAGAGGGTCTCTGAAAGGATCTGTTGTGCAGACTATCAAAGCAGATGCTGAGACTTATGGCCAACTGTTGGACAGAGTGCATGGAATCTTATGAAAGAAGTGGGAAATAGTAAGATCTGGAGAGGACAGGAACTCCACAAGGAGAGCAACAGAACCAGAAAATTTGAACACAGGGGTCTTCCCAGAGACTCATACTCCAACCAAGTATCACGCATAGAGATAACCTAGAACTCCTGCACAGATGCATCCCATGGCACTTTAGTATCCAAGTGGGTTCCATAGTAATGGGAACAGGGACTGCCTCTGACATAAACTGATTGGCCTGCTCTTTGATCACCTACCCCTGAGGAGGGAGTAGCCTTACCAGGCCACAGAGGATGACAATACAACCACTCCTGATGAGATCTGATAGACTAAGATCAGAAGGAAGGAAAGGGAGACCTCCTCTATCAGTGGACTCTGGGAAGGGCAGGAGTGAAGAAGGGGGAGGGAAGGTGGGATTGGGAGGAGAGGAAGGAGGGGTTTATGGAGAGATACAAAGTGAATAAAGTGTAATTAATAAAAGTTAAAAAAAATTACATTTGATGTATAAAATATATTTTATACCTTATTCATCACTCAAACCAAAAAATGTGGGCCAGAGTTAGAACTATCATATATTATGCATATTACATATATTAATTCATTTCATCTTTAAGCTATTTTAATTCACATTGTGTTACCTCTTACTTAAAATAAGTACAAATTATCAGTGTTAAGAGATGTTAAATTACCCACCCATGTCTATTTGATTACAAGTAAAGTCTGCATTTGACTTCAATTTTTTGACTACATTTGCTTAAAGGCTTCTCCAATTTCAACACTAGCCATTTTAAGGTAGAATTCTTAGCTCTCTATGTTAAGAGATATTTCTTATGACTCTGGCAAGAAAGGCTCTATTCTGTCTGAGTTAAAGATTGAGCACATACCACAGAGAGTACTTTCAGAAAGTATTTGAAGTTTAAAATTAGTGGAACCGAAAGAGCTGAAGGAGGATACCATTTGGAATATAATATATGGGAAAATATGAAAATCTGGAGGCTTAACCCAGATAATTAGGGCAAGTTGGAGGTCCTTTGTAGTAAAAGGGGGAAGACACTGCACTTCTGTTGAGGGTCACATACAGGTGACATGGAATTCAGGAAAAAAAAAAAAACTATAATCAGCATTGCATGGAGAGAAATTATGAAGAAGACAAACCTGGTATGGAAAAATACGAACAGGAGACAAGAGTCTAGAGCTGAGGACCAAGATAAGAATGCTAGAGCTTACACAAAACTCAACTAGGAAGCCTGGACATCAACTTATAAATACAGTATAAAATCTCAAAGATCTCAGGTGAGAATACTTTCATGCTTTGACTCAGACTTTCTCTAGACTCCAAATTCAAACCATTACAGCACTATGCTCACCAAAAATTTCCTTCTCGATGATGAGAATATTCTCCGCATATTACTGTCAGAGAGCAAAAGTACCTGAGAACATTGTCTCTATTTTTATAGAATCTACTGGCAAAATAGCTAGCAAACAATACAAGAATCATCTAAGTTCAAGATTAAATTTGATTTTTTTAGAGCAGTTTTCAACAGATTTTGGGGATTCAAGTAAAATTTTAATTTATTGATATTATTTTTGTATTACACAATAGTCTAACTAGAACCGAAAGATTACTCATTCAATCACTTAATAAACAGATGTGTAATAGGCATCTGCTATCACCTGATAGTCTTTATAACACTGACACAACAATTATGAATAACAGCCAAAAACAACAACAACAACAAAAACCTTACAAGTTAGCTAAGAACCTTTGAAAGTGTGACCACGTTCTTAATGATGCTTTGTAAAAAGGAGAACTTTAATTCCTGGCTTAATATATCAAGCAGGAAAAAAAATGATAAACGCTATTCACAAGTACCAAGGGGAAAGACATTATAAATTGATAAGGAAATTATTAATATACCTAACAGTTTGGATAAAATGGGAAAATGATTTACAATTATAATTTACCAACCTTTCCAATGATGAAATATAAAACTTGAACATCTTTCAACCTATATTTAAATATTGATTAATATGGGGTTATCCACAAAGAACATTACTGATTTTGCCATTCTATTTTATAACATTGTGAAGGAAAAAAATAACATTAATCTTACTTGAGCTTTTTCAGGAAAACAGAAAGGCTGAATCATTCCAAACATGATTTTAAGTCAGAATGATACTATTGTCAAACTAACTTAGATCTTCATAATAACAACAAAAGTATTAAGATTGTTATACTTAATGAATAAAGAAACAAAGATCACTAGCAAACTACCAGAAACTTGAAATTAACAATATATGGATAACATATCATAAACAAGTGACATTTATTCAGGTTTATTGGATTCTCAAAAATCATTGCAATTCACCATATTAATAAATTAAAAGAAAAAAATTATTATTCAATAGGACTCAAAGAAGCCAGTAAAATAACTTCAGATCATGATCATGACTACTTACATACATGTAGAAGATCATCTTAATAAAAGCATCTGTGGAAGTTTGTATCTACGATTGCTTAATGTGAAATCCTGATACATCACCTGTATCACTGATAAGGAAGAGATGCTGTCACTCAATTTATCAGTGTACAGGAGGGTTGTATGTGAGAGAAAAAAAAGAAATAAAAGGCTTAAAGCTTTTAATGCAAACATGTCTCATGTATATATAATATAAATATTTACTTAGATAATACTAAGAAAAATATTAAGATTGTACTAAAATTCCGTTTCGAGAAATATTTGATACAAAATTTCCCATGCCCTATGCTCTCTAGAAATCTTGTAAATCCCAATTCAAAAGTAGGGTCATTCCAAACAGTTCTTAAAGCTGAATTCTGCACTCAAGAAGCGAAAGTGTGTGAAACTGTGCAACTTCTACGAATGGACCACAACCAAGAGAAGATTGTCCATTGATCCATCCCTTTCTTTCTATCAGGACTTTCACTCTGTACTGTATTACTGTATGTATAAGCACAACATGCATGAATGAATAGGACTTCTGATGATTTCGGTCAGGTTTTTTGAGTCATCCAACTAACACTGAATAGAGTCTAGAGGAGTTCTCTCTAGACAGATTTGCCCAAATTGTAGATTGATGGCAAAGTGTTTCCATTATTATAAATAACTAAATAAGGAGTTTGCCTCTTTGCTGTTTAGTGATAGTAAATCGAAGAACAAAATGTGATATGTATATGTATTTATGTATTTCCCTATATATGGAAATAATTAGTAAGTTTAAATATAACTGATTTACAAAACTATCCAAAAAGATAAAACCAAAAAAAAAAAAATCCATTGGAATAAAATTCATAAAAGCAATTTAAAATCTATCTTAGCCAGTCGAGGCTCATATAAAAGATATAAGACTTTTTATTTCACAATCTGAAAATTAGATGCCAGGTTGATACCTGACAAACAGGTTCTTCAGAGCTTTCCTTTCCTGACTCACAGAAGGCCAGCCCGTGAGTGTCTTCTTGTGGGATTTCCTTAGCATGTGTACTTATGAAAAAGATGCCAAGCTTTCTTGTGTCTCTACTTACAGGATCATGGATCCTATCAGACAGAAACCTGCCTCTAGTGCCTAAATATCTCCCTCAGGTTTCATCTCCAATGTCAGCACATTAGGGGTTATAGCTTCAACCTAAGAATTTTAATGAGACACAATCAGTCCATAAGACACTAAAAATAGAAAAGATCAAGACAAAATTATTGAAAAAAACACTATGATTTTAATGGATTAAGACACTATTTTACCAATGTTCTCCACACATATTCATGCAATTACTGAAATCTAAATCTAAATACTGTTAGATCTTTTCCTCTGGTTGAATACTTGACTCATAAAATTTACATAAAAATGTAAAAATGAAACAAAAGCATATCTAGAGAAAGAAAAATTAGACTATAAGAAAATAATTATATCTCCTCAATTCTATGGAATCATAGCTGGGCTTAGTGGCACACACCTTTAATCCCAGAAACCAGGGAGCAGAGACAGGTGGATCTCTGTGAGTTCGAGGTCAGCCTGGTCTACAGTGAAGTACAGGACAGATAGAGTTGTTACACAAAGAAACCCTTTCTCACGAGAAAGAGAGAGAGAGAGAGAGAAGAAAAGTAAATGAATCAAAAAGCTACGAACTAGAAGGAAAAAATTCAGAAAGCATAAACTCATCAAAAACATACAATTTCAGAGCTAACCACTTTTGTTACACACTTGGTAGTTGAGAGCCAACTGAAGAACTTTTTCCTGAGACAAGCTATTTCTCCCATTCCCAGAATTCCTTAGTTGCTCCTGTTTCTCTGTTTAGGGTTGAGGCTTGTGTGATTTCTCCCCTTCCTTGCTAGCATGCTCACTGGTATCTTCCTTATTCGGCTTGTCTGGGTCTTATCTAGGCAGCCGTGTTGATGACACTTCATGAGTGTAGCCTTTCTAGCATTTCTAGACCTAATCATACAGCAACCTTCTTAGTCCTATGAATCTTATACATGTATGCCACTCTTAAAATAAAAAAATACAGGAGCTGAAGAGATTTCTCGGTGTTTAAAAGCACTCTCCTCTTGCAGAAGTCCCGAGTCTAATTCCTAGCACTCATTAGGTGGCTCACAACTGCCTATGAACTCGAGTCTCTGGTTTTCATGGGCATGTGCATTCACAGGCACACACACACACACACACACACACACACACACACACACACTAAAACAAATCTAAAGAATTATGAAATATTTTGTTGTACACATGTATACTCGGAAACAAATATTAGGATCTAGTTGAAGATGAGTGTGTTCAGTTTAATGTATCAGTGTCAGCAATCATTTTTTAAATTCTGTTGCAAAGTAACATAAAGAGCAAGTCTTTGTAGCCAGGCAGAGCCAGGGGGAATTTGTCCATATTGTGTAGTCCAAAGTCTTACTACTCTTGGCTTTTCAAGCACAAACAAAACAAAACAAAACAAAACAAAACAAAACAAAACAAAACAAAACAAAACAAAAAAGCCATGTCCTAAATTAACACATTTTGGTACACAAGAACAGTTAACAATAAGCAGAGTTCCAAAAGCCAAAAGGCAAGGTTAATACTTTTAGGAACTTTCCCAGCCCATCCTGTAATCATTGACTTAGCCTTTGTTCCTGTTTTGGCAGATGGATTAGGTCTTTGCTTCTTTCCTGGCAGGCAACATTGGCCTAAAAAAGCTTCTATTACGGTGTTAGTTGGGCTAAGGTCTGGGGGAATATTTCAATCCAATTTACAAATAAGTTAATAAGAAAGTGGATAGCTGGACCTATTTTACTATTATGCAGAGGCTTAAAGAGATAGCAGCTTGCCAATAAAGTATGCCAATAAAGACTTGATGAAATCAAGAATAAGTTGTATTATCTGAAGGATGAAGAATCCAGTTTCATGGGTTATAGTCTAAGGACCACATAACCAAGAGCTTCTGTAACTGGTCATACTCCAGTTATATGCCATGATTTTCATATACTGTATTTCCTCTCTATTTGTGAAGCAGTATCCCTAAAGAACATAAACTTCTGGCCTGCTCTACTTACTTCCTGGGAAGCACTGTCTATTGCATGGTTAATCACATCACTCCCATTGTTCTAGTAGTAGGACTAAGCTAGGGCTGGGCTCGTGTATGCCTTGTCCTTCTATCTTTTTCAATATTGTA
Source organism: Meriones unguiculatus (assembly GCF_030254825.1). Lineage (NCBI taxonomy): Eukaryota > Metazoa > Chordata > Mammalia > Rodentia > Muridae > Meriones > Meriones unguiculatus. Next base: position 96,786,589 of record NC_083349.1, on the reverse strand, counting down.
TAGTAGCATGATGTATATCAGGCATTTAAAAAGTGTGTATTGAATTAATTGTGTTGTAGTAAATAGTGAGAAAACAGAAGCTCACTCAGGAAAGTATACTGTATTAAAATTTTTCAGTTCTTTTCTGAAGGTCCTATCAGGACATCCAAGATAATAAGCATCCTCATTCCACAGAATAATTTAGAAATTTTTCATAACTGTTTTCTCCCAGCAAACAAAGGTGTTCAATTTTCAATTTTTTGTACAATATTTGTGCTCATGTTCTTTCCCCTCCTGGATCCTTTCCCTCTTCCTACCTACCAAACATCAAAACCAAAATAACAATGCAATTTTAAAAGAGAGAAAAAAAAACTAAACTAAACTAAATCAAATGCTCATAAATAATACGAAGTCTGTTTTGCATTGACAAACTAATTCTGGACACGGGGCCTGTCCTAGAATATGGTTGATTGACCAAGTGACATTAAAGCTGATTTTCCTTTTCACAGCAGTTATCAGTTGCAAATAGTTTCTTGTATAGTGTTTAGATTTTGTCAAGTGTCTTCTGAATGCTGTCTCATTATCTGTAGTTCATATGTGTATTGATCCCATTGTGTATATTATATTTAATTTAGTTTATATTAGTTTTGTTGGGACACAGTGCTGGTTGTGACCCACGCTGGTCCCAACTTGCTATGTATCCCAGGAAGAGCTTGAACTCCTGATCCTCTTGCCTCTATATCCCAAATAAATTACCAATATTTTACATAATCCAACCCTGGTTGTTTTCACCCCTTTACCTGTCCTTTTTCCGTAAGGTCCTCCACCTTTATACCATTTCATGCTACAGCACCAAGGGCAGCATGATGTAATATTAAATGTAATATTAAAAAGCAATAATCCCAAAAGAAGTGGACAAAGCCAGGAATGGTATTGTAGTGGCTCTTAGTATCAGTGACTTCAGGAAAATTTGACATAGAGTGAAGAAAAAAGGTGTTTCTTTGGGCTATACTCACAGTATGTGGTTGAGAAAAACTACTGCAGGATATGTACTTTGAGAAACTTCTGCAAAGAAATGCCTTGCGAAGAGGGAGGGCAATGGTTACAAAATCAAATAAATCCTCTACTGCAATAATCACATGGAAAGATTGATGTTGGAAGCAGACATATGGCTCCCAGGGAGGAGTAATGAGATAAAGACCCATGCTGCTGGAACAGGTGATGCACTAATTAGATTTTGCCAGTGTGGTTTGGGTTTAGATGAGAATCATCTTGAAAGATACAAAAGAGGAGAATGTAAGGAGCAAGGGTAAGGATTTAGGGCTACAATTATAATAAAATCAGGATGGTGGGGCTGAAACAAGGTTTTTATAAGACTTCCATTGGAAAATCAAAACAATTCGTCATGTAATATTAAGTGGGTTAAGTGAGCAGAACTATTGGAGAAGCTAGAAGTGCTGGCAATAAATAATCCCTTCATCACACATTCTTTTCATATGCTCTCATGAAAGTAGATGCAGTTATGCAGAGGACCCTCTACTCTAGATATTCACATAACATAACCAGTTTGTTCTCCCTAGTGACATGATATGATAGCATTAGACCCCCCCAAAAAAACCCAAAAAAACTGGGTCCACAGAAACTTACTGATTGGCCCAAGGACACATACATAAGCAATGTTAAATATTAAGGTGTCTAATTACAAAGATAATTATCATGACCCTATGCAAGCTGTTCTTTTTGTCTTATAAGCACTGGAAAAAAAACATATGCACCTGAAATCAATTGTGAGAAAATACAAAACAATGCGTGGAAGTATTTATATGACACTATTCTGTGGCTAGACCTTTGGGTTATAGCTATGACCTTCAAATTAATCATTTAGCTAGACTAGTTACCTGTGGTGAAGCCTTGTAATGTAATTAAAACATAAAGAGTCTTTCTCCTCCTGGTCATTCTGTGATGACTCCACCACTGAAATGCTATGTAGCCACTTTAGTTTTTACAGTTTTAAGTTGGACTACTGGTACTGCTATGGCAACATTGAATAAAATGGAAATGTCTGTGGTCTGAGAGAGGCAGTGATTAAACTTTCAAACCATTCTTGAGTAACTCTTCAAATTTTAAATGCCATGGCATTTAGAAAGCAGACTGACAAGCATAGTTTCTAAAGAATTTCTTTACAATAATGGGGATGGGGGCTGAAATATATGTACTGGTAAAAACTCACTTGTAGCCTTTATCTGTTATGATACAAATAAAATACTCAGTGTACTCAGTGTACAAGCACTCTTCCATGTGTTCTAGATAGATAAAAGATTTAAATTTTCACTTCTAAGAATAAATATCCATTGTAAGAACTAAAATCCATGAGTTTACTTAACAATAAACACAATATTTTGTTTTGTTTCTTAAAAAAGTATTTTTCTGGTCGAGAAATTGTTTCAGCTGATTTCAAGGATTTGTGAAAGACAGTGAGTTTTTCCATATTGTGCTTCTATGAGAACTATGAACAAAAGTGTTTTGACAAAATTTGCCAGTTTAAAATTTTGTAGCAGTTAGCCCAAGACAAAAACTCAACCTTGTCAACTCTGAACAGGGGCAACTAGAAGTAACAACCTTCCATGTACTAGTAATAACTGAGTGCCAGGAATGGATGTACTTTTCCATGAAATATTCAATTTAAAAAATAAGGGGAGATTTTATGGCAAAGAGCTGAGTCCAGGCTGATGTAACTAGGAAACATCTGTAAAGGTGAAAGGGCATGCAGTGGAGATTCCAGGCTTTAAGCCATCTGTCTGAACATCCAGAAGAACCCTGAGGGTAAAGTGAAAGGAGGAAAAATCTGCTTGGGAGTAGTCTCAACTAGAGCAGAAGGGAAGATGACGCACCTCTGACAGCAAGAGAAATGTTGAAGTCAAATAATGCTTATTACAAGGGAAATTTATGAATTTGTGTCTCAGAGAGCTATGTACTGGGACTACTCAGATGAGTAAAACTAACTTAATGGTTAATTTAAAATATTTTTAACAAAACATCTGAATTTTGTAGAACTTGATGAACATGACATTATAGTCTGAAAAAACAACTCAGAAAGTTACTCTCAGGCTTTTATATTTTTGGTAAGCTGAGCCATCTCTGCAGCCCTACTCTCAAGCTCTTAATATGTGATTGTGTTGATCTTTAGCATCCTAAGAATAAGAAAACCCCTTCCTGTCCATTCTGAGTTTGAAATGAATTTATCATCTGTGAAAATCCTGTGCTGCTAAAACTCTTAGTTCATGTTCTCTTTTGATTCAATTAAAAGAAAACCTTCCAAAAAAAAAAAAAAAAAGAAAAGAAAACCTTCCACCCTTCCAGCCTTTAAATGGAGCTTTCTCTTTGGGGTTCTAATGATAATTGATTACCAAATTCACCCAATAAACTTTTCCTGAAAGATTTGCCGTGAAGGAAACTCTACCAGTTGCTGGGCAAACAAGTTTACATGTCAAAAGCTTCAAAGCAGTTTCTTCTAGCTCTTTTCCCTGTTCTTTCTGACCTTGGATGTTAGGCCACATCAGTAAAAAAAGATATCTTAAATGGAAAAGATAAATAGAACGGATCAGGCAGCAAATCCTTTCTAAAAGCTCAAAGCATGCAAGCATTTAGTAAAGGAAATGCTTTTCCTTTCTTTTTCTGTAAGGCTGCTGCTTCAGATCATGACAAGGTCAAACGAGTTGTTCTTGAGCTAAGAAAGCAGCTGCTCAAGCTTTGAGAAGTGTTTCTATTCCAGGTAACCATTTTCAGAGAGTAGCCTGTGTTCAAGGCTCAAGGAAAGTGCTGAGATGAGAGGTGAGGTTATGAATAGAGTATGGGTCTGCTCCCAGGGGCATGTAATGGATGCCTGTAAACACTGAAGATGAAAGGTTGGAAATACTGAGCATCCTGAGAGAGAAAAATATGAACCCCAAATGTGAACATATCCAAATAAACCTTGGCTGCATACGTTTATATGTAAATAAGTCTCCCTCTTTTGTTTGTGGTCGTTAAATCAGTGTTCCTCTCTAAATGATCCTTCTCACTTCAGAAACGGGTATTCAGCAAACCTGACACCTGAACGTCAACAGTCAACATAGTAACGCCAGAATGTAAATTTACGTGCTGCAGGCCCAGGCCGAATATGATGAGGTGCTTGTTTCAGCAAAAGCTGAAATGCAAGAGGATGCCAATGGTACGCAGGGAAGAAGAGATGTTTATGCAATAAAAAGCCATCCTCGAAGAAGCTCAGGTGGTCTGCCACAATGGCCTAACCTCTGAGTTTTAGAATTATCTGTAAACTATAGGGAATGAATTCTTGCTCTGAGTTGCTTTGGGTTCCTTCTCAGTGCTGTCCTGTGACCTGTCTCCTGCTGAGTGGGTTTAACAGATTGTATGCCAAAAGCGTGTGTTTCTAATGCTAGCACTTTTTTTTTTTTTTTTTTTTTTTTTTGGCTCAGAGTAGACACTCTAAATGTGAATTTAATGAGAAAACAAACAATACATTTTTTTTTCCTGTAAAGGACACTTCAATAAAATCTACTACATTCTTCTCACCTTTGTGGCCACACTTCCTCACTTCACTAGGAAATTCAGATTAAAACCTCACTTCCTGGGAAAACTTCAGTCTGAGGCACTGTAAATTGTTAGTCACTCTACCTCCTGCAATCCCCTTTCCCTGTTTTGACCTCAAATGTGTCTGTGGACCCTTGGGTCTTTCTTCAACCCACTGAAGATATTTAGAAATAAACACATTGTTTTATAGAACACTTAAAGTTTAGTGATTTATGTCATCAGTTCACTCATTTTTCCCGGAAGTAAACATTGTTAAATGTTTTTCTTGCTAGTGTTATGGCAACTATGTGAATGGCTTACAAATGAAAGCTCCCTTCTGTTGGGACCAATTAATATATGATGAGGCTGACAACAGATTTTCTATGAAGGAGGTTATTAAGTGAATATGAAGAGAGGGAGAGCAGGACATGATGGGGAAAAAGGGGGCACCCCGATAGAGAAAGGTACCAAGAGAGCAAGACAAGAGAGGACCAAGAGAGAGCAAGAGCAAGAGAGTGACCACATGTCAGGTTGTCCCTTTAAAGGGTAAGGTAACCACGCTTTCCAGGTGTGGCCACCTGGCTGACAGCACATGATGACATTGTAAGTTGCTAGGCAACCCATAAGCAGGTTTTGTTCCAAAATCTAACATTCCTCCCTTTTTCTATAATTAAAAAATGAGGAACTTGGGCTGCTTTTTATAAGGTAAGTTAAAGTATATGAATTTAGTTTTATTGGAAGCAGCTCTTGGTTTTCATGTAAGAGGTTAAGAGAGAGAGAAGAATTGTAGCAACAAAATGGTTAGGTTACATGGTCAAGAGTAAGGGAAGTCTCTGCCCTGGAAAATTTAGGGTAGAGAGTTGTCAATAGAGAGTTGCCAGCCATGCAAGACAGTAGGTAGGGACTGAGGAATGCTGGGAGAACCTGGAGCCACTTGTCCTGGTCCTGAAGCACACCATTTCAGCCTTTTGTTAATAATAAGTGAATAATGGCCATAGATTCTCTTCTGGCTACTTCCTGCTGACACTGGGGGCACTGTAGGGGGGTCAAAAGGCTGAAATGTTGGCCAAGTCCAGGAAGAACAGGCTGTTTTGATGCTGTTCAGGTTCTATGAGAGCATCCATGACTGGGAGGGAAAGTGCAGGTCCAGCTTGACAGACGTCTGTGAGGTCAGAGTTGAACACTTGTAGCTGCTTTGGCGCTGTTGTGGCTATAGGAAACATCTGTATCTGGCAGGACACTGAAACATATATATTGGGGCAAAGATAAAGTTGAGTAGGTTATGGAGAAAATCCTTTAGGTATACATTAAAAACTTTTGGAAGAGCAAATAGAGGCGGAAGGTTTGGATCAATGATACTTGAACATGGGAACCTTAGTCTACCTGGGGGACCTTTATTTACCCAATCATTGGCAGTAGTTAAAAAAGGCTGTTTTGGATCTGTCATTGAGGTGATGTTTGGTTACAGATGTGTGTAAACTTGGAGGCCCTAGTGCTAGCTGGCACTAGGTGTAGAAACTGAAATTCTCCAGAAGACATCCTGTCTGGAGGGACGGGCATCTGGGCATTTCCCATTGGGAGGCAGAGAAGTCAGGGACCTTCCAAAAAGGTCCCAAAGGCAAGGTGTGACTCGAGGGAAAGATCCTACCTGGTCCAATAGCTCATCAGCTTTTGGCCAGAGACAGAGGTGCAGATACCCAGTGGGCATGGCCAAGAGTACGATGGCTGCCTAGCACTAGGCCTTTCCATGAGCGAGAGAGGGGGAGAAGAGACCATGTGCAAGTGGGGAAGCACCCCCAAGGAGAATGAGGCCCTAAAATTGAGGTCAGCAGAGAGGGTCAACCCTAGACAGTTAAGACTATGGTGGGGAGGGGGTGGTCCCTCCATCTCAAAAGATAGTAAGAAGTTGCCGGAGCTCAGCTGTCAAGCTTCTCCTACAAGAGAGGTGTTTCATGCTAATAAATGATGTGAACTCACTGAGCTCCGGCAACGCACCATATGTTAGGACCAATTAATATATGATGAGGCTGGCAACAGATCTTCTATGAAAGAGGTTTATTAGGTGGATATGAAGAGAAGGAAAGCAGGACATGATGGGGAGAAAGAGGGGGGGTGCCCCGATAGAGAAAGGAACCAAGAGAGCAAGAGAAGAGAGGACCAAGAGAGAGCAAGAGCAAGAGAGCAACCACATGTTGGGTCAAAACTTTAAGGGGCAAGGTAACCACACCTTCCAGGTGTGGCCTCTTGGCTGGTGACACATGATGACATCATAAGTTGCTAGGCAACCAAGAAGCAGGTTTTGTTCCAAAATCCTAACACCTTCTCTTTGCCAAGTGCTGTAATAGATCATGATCTGATGAAAGCACAGTGCATAAGGCTCAAGTTGCAATGTCTACATTGGATATGAAAACAAACAGATGACATGAAAATTAATTTTTAAAATCCTAACTACTGGTGACCTGTGAAGATCTCATCATTTCTAGAGCAAAGACTTCAGAACCGTATAGAGAACCAACCTGAAGAGGGACAGCAAAACCTGAAGAGAGATCTCAAATTAAGCATGTAAGGAACCATTATTATTACTATTGTTGTTATTTTTCTACCAAACTTCTTCCTCATCGTTGTTGTTAGTACCCTCGTATATACTGACTTTTATCTGAACTGAAATAAAAAACATCATACTTATTGAATACAACAGATACACAGACAGACAGATAGATTAGCAAACAAACAAACTTGCCATGCTATCCTCTTAAAAAAAAAAAAAGCAAAGTGGCAACACTGCTGTTGTCCCCCAGTCCTTTCCAGTAAATTGTGATATCTGACACTGGAAGAAAATATACTTTTTGAAACAATCCAGATACCATGCATGGCTAACAAAAATCATCATTCTGTCACATCAGTGCAAGAAAGGTAAGTTTTTTTCCACCTGGCAGTGACATATGGCTATATTAGGAAAACTATTTATTCTTACTATACAAGTAGCATGCTGCATTTTTACACTTCTATGTACCGAAGCTCTGTGATTATTCTTAATTCCAAGGTTTATAATTAAAATCATTTAGTATAATATGATATGTATTAAACACCTCCATCCTCAAAATCCAAAATCCAAAATGATCCAAAATTCTAAACTTTTTGAACACTGACATGCTACTTACAAGAAGAAAATTCCATGGCTTTACTTCATGTAAAATATCCTAAAATACAGATACACTGAAAATATTCTGTAATCAGTTTCATGTTGCATGGATAAGGTATGTAAGGAGCATAAATAAATTCTGTTTGACTTTGGCTCCACCAACAAGATGTCTCACCTTTTATGTACCAAAATACAAATAAACTTTCAAATTCTTCTGGTCCCAAGCATTTGAAACAAGGTCTCTAAGCCTGTGTCTATATTTTTAGCAAGGTAAGTAAGTCTGGAATCCTGTGGTCTGTAAAAGACATACATTTGGTTCAGTTCTGGAGGGATAACTACATCTTGGCTTTTGTCCGAGATAATATCTGTCTGCATATTTACAGAGCTGAGGTTTGTCATTACCCTAACTTCCCATGAGATGCAAGTCCCCTGGTTCTACACCTCTGTTTTGTTGGCTGATCACTCATCTGTTCAAAATATCTACAGGTTCTAGGACAGGTCTTAGATAAACAGTATAAAACAAAAAAGAAAATATTCTTTTTCTCATGTACCTTAACATTCTAGAGGTAACAAAAGATGATAGCCATGTGAGTAAAATGAATGATGAGCCAGGAAACTGATAATTTTGTTTTGTAAATTAAAACAGCAAAGAGTACAGGATCTGCAGTTACATTTCTAGAGAGGAATGAGTAAGAGTTAAGAGGAGGTCTTTCATCTTTTTCAGAAGTTTTCTCATTATTTCTTTATAACTTGTATATTTTATGCCTTATAGGAACATTTAAGTATATAGAGTTTGGGTTTTATGTAGGTACTAAGGAGAAAGAATTTAAATCAAAAATTCAAGGGTAATTGGAAAAGGGATCAATGACCCCAAATTTTAACACTGTAATTCATTGTTCACACATAAAGAAGCAAAATAGCCAAAATAGCATTGGTTGTCAGACATGAGAGCTCCAGATTGTGACTCTAAAACTTGAGAAGCTGAAATAGAAAGGTTGCCACAAATGTAAGGCCATTTTAGACTATATAATGAGTACAGCTGGGGTTATAGCAAGAAACTGGCTACAAAGGATAAAAGTAGCAAGAAACTTGAGGTCAAATTTATATCTATTTTTTCAGTCACTTCAGACTTACATGGCCTTACATATGTATTTTAATCATCCCATGCTTAATTATATTTATGCTCTATGTATAATGCCATTTACTGCTTAAAGGGGTGATAAAATCATAATGTTATAAAATTTCTATTGCCCCAAAGATGCTCTCCACACTGTAGCCTAATAATGGTGGTGCATTGTAGCCTATATTTATTCTCTGCAATGAGACCGGCCAGTACTGAGGTTAGAGAAGAAAAACACATTATTTACAAATACAGCTATAGCATTGTGCCTTGTAGCATCACATAATGTGAATGCTTCCACATGTTCTTGGATTCAAGACAGAATCAAGAGTGACTGTGGATTTTTTTCACTCTCTATTCTTGCAGTACAAAATACAACACCAGTGATGCAGCCGCTGTAGCCAGATATTCATCACCTGCTTCCTTCTCTGTGTACAGCATGTAGTACTGAGGATATTAAAAAAAAAAACTGAAATTCCCCAAACTAAATAGTGAGCCATCATTGATAAAATGAGTGTACTGTGGCCCCAAGTATTCATTCCAACTTCTAAAATGTTATGAGATATTTTCATGAAGTATTGGAATGGATACAGTAAGCATTGTTTTGTTGGCAGAAAAGAGAACCATCCATCCAGAGATTCCTGACACTGACTTCTGAGGCACTGGAATTTCCATCCTAACATCTGACAGTATCATGTTGAAGGATTCACTTGTGTCTGTATGGTAGCATCACCTGTCAATAAAAAGCTATAGCTTATAGCTGAGGCAGTAAATAGGAGGTGGGACATCTGATAGGCAGAGAGGCTTCTGTGATAGAGCCAAGTGCTGGAGATTCACCCAAGAGGATGGAATAAGGACAGATGTATGGTACCTGAGCAGAGGTAACCAGCCTCATAGCAGAGTGTAGATTAAATAAATGGGTTACATTAAAATCAAAGAAATCATGAAATTTGCAGAAAAATAGATGGAACTAGGAAAGATTATCCTGAGTGAAATAACACAGACCCAGAAAGACACACATGATATGTATTCACTAGAAGTAGATCTTAGTCATACAGTACAGGGTAGACATACTACAAAGTACAGACCCCATGAAGATAAGTAACAAGGTGAACCCTAGGGAGGACATGTAAATCTCAATCAGAAGGGGAAATAGGATAGACAAAGGTAATGGTGGAAGACTGGGAACAAGGACTGTCAGAGTCAATCATCAGGGCTCAGAGGAGCCTATGGAGTCTGAAGACCAACCAAGGACAATGTACGGTCTGTACCTAGGGCCTCTACTTGTAAATACCCGATGGGAAGCTCAGGCTTCATGTGGACCCAATAGTCAGGGGAGTCTGCAATATCTCTGACATGGACTATATTATCTACTTTTTGGTCACTTTTCCCTGATAGGATTGCTCTCCCAAGTCACAGGGAAGGAAGATGTACTCAATCCTTATGTGGATCAATGAGCTGGGATGTCTGGATAGGAGGACTCCCCTATTCTGAGGAAATAGGGGGAAGGAGGATGCGGGAGGATGGGTAGGACTAGGAGGAGAGGAAGGAGGGGCCTACGGCCAAGATGAGAAAGAAAGAAAGAGAGAAAGAAAGAAAGAAAGAAAGAAAGAAAGAAAGGAAGGAAGGAAGGAAGGAAGGAAGGAAGGAAGGAAGGAAGGAAGAAATGACACAAATGGTAGGGATAAAAGGTCTGTGCTTAGTAGTGAATCAAAATGCTATGACCTATCTTTTCCTGTTTCCTACAAGTCTTAACCTCTTCTACAATAAATTTATTATTTTAAAAGTTAAAAATGAATACATGGGTTATTTTTAGTTATGAGCTAATCAGAGAAGAGCCTCTATGTTTTTCGCTATATTTTGGGTCTGGGAGCTTGGTGTGGTGAGGATAAACAACCACAAGAGTACCAGGCAAACAGGGTTGGCAGATTTTAATTAATAATGTGGCAAGGATGTTCTACAACATTTAAAAACAATAAAGGAGACATTTTGGGAACAGAACACAGACTAGAGCTCAGTTTCAATGGTGAGAATTATAATTTGCCTTGTGTTGCTGAGTATGGTGGATTTGTTTTTCTTTTATTGTAGTAAACGATGTCCTAGTTTACAGTACACAATTCGATGGTATTTCCTGTGCTCACAGGTAAACAACAATCACCACAGCTCTAATTTTAGAGCCTTTCTATCACCTCCAAACACACATTGCCCTTATTATATACCCTTATTATATGATCCATCTTACATTTAAGAGGAGGTTTAGATTGCAAGCATCTGGGAGGAAAGGTTTACTAACACCACAGAGGTGAACTCAGAGGCTATTGAGAACTATCTGAGAAGAACTCAGGGGTTATCGGAACTGAACATCCTTCTGTTGAGTCTGATGCAATTCTTTAGTGGAAAGAACAATCAACCAAAATTGTTCAAACGGAAAACATTTTCTTGCTTTCCCAGATTCCTGACTCCTTAGGAAGTTAACACTGCTTAGGAAGAAACACTAATGTGATGAAACTCCTGGGGAAAGGATAAAAATAAAAAGTCTGTATTCTTTTCTGTCGATATTTATGTGGGGCCTTGCCATCTTTATCTACCTCATTTTATTTCCCTAGTAATACACAAAATTAGAACTTGGGATGATTAATTTGGCAATATCTTTAATTTATGTGTTCTCCTTTTTAAGAGTCTATGTTTTATTTACTTCTTTTCAAAGTTGTTTGCTCAACATTAAAATTTAATAAAATATTTTGCTGTAAAAAGATATTCTCAGTAAGTTTTTAAATTACTTCTGTTTTTTAATTACTCGGGTGAATAACTGGTGTCTATGTGCTATTGGCTTGGGAAGACAGGCGTTCACATTTGAATCTTCTCTAACAAAATTTTCTTGAACATTACCAAACTCAGTGTAGGCTGTGGTTGCTTGCTGCTGTACAATGGAGATGGAAGCTTCCCACTCCTAAATCCAGCAGTCACTCAGAAATGTAAGCAAAAGAAAGCCATCAGAGAACACTGAGCACTAAGACTTTCAGTCACTAAATTCTGCCAAAATTTAAAATCAAGGAAGTCATGTCCAGATCATAAATTTAGACTTTGTCACCTTGAGTACCCAATAATACCACCAACCACACGTTGGCAGACACTTGGTTTGTGAACTGCAGCTAGTGAGCATGCATTTTTAGTGAGCGTCCTTATGTTCTCACTAGGTTCTGCTCGGAACTCACAGCACACATGTGGAAGACATCTGATCTGTGCTGGTTGGAGGATCTGAGACAGCTGGACTATGCATAGGTTGAATGTATGATCTCATCCTCATTTGAAACAGGTTCTAAAAAAAAAATGAGCTAACCAGGCACAGGTTAAACTGGCAAGAAAAAAAAATGTGTCACTTGGTCTAGCAGAGAATTTTTAGTTCTTTAAAAGGTCTGTGGATGAACGTCAGGGGGCTTATAAACCTTCATAGGTTTCTTATAAACTTCCCAAAGTCACCTATTCCTTAAATAAAAGGAGTGAATGGGATAAAAATAGTTGATTGACCTTGAGAGGTATCATTAACATATCATGTTTTAAATATATGATCTGCGGCCACAAATAATGTTGTCATTAATTCCACCTCCTAAAAATCATGTCTACCGAATGATTCTTTGATAAGTATGATTTACATGATTGAGTGTTTCCACCTCTGTTCCCGATCTCTGTTCCCCATCTCCTGCATCTCTCATAATTTTCTCAGAGAAGCAGAAACATTGATATTTAAAATAAGGAATCTATTGCAGGTATTAGACTTTTATGCTATGGTGGAAATGTGTGAAAGAAATCTATACAAAACCCTTTCTCCATTTCTGGTTTAAATCAAGAGTATCAGGCTGGCAGATACCAAGGATGTCTCTGATTATCTTAGGTTCTAAAAATGTAAGTGGTTCAAAGATGTGGTAGATGGCTTCCTCCACGGAGCTATACACAAATCACATAGACTCTGAAGAAGAAAATTCATCAAGCGATTTGACATCATAGATAAAATGAAGAAGGTTGTTTCAGAGCTAAGAGATGAGCAAACACAGTTTACTATGGTTCTCCAGGTGAGTACACGCATCAGAAGCAGCCATATGACCCGTGGAAATGCCTGAAACCATATCTTAACACTTAGAATATCAAATGACTGTTATTTCAACTCTACAGTCAAACCTCATGAATCTCCCCAACCCCAGTTCTGCACGGCCAGGAACATATGTATAGTATGAACTAGGCTCGGGAGGTTATAAAAAATGGACATTAAAGTGGAAAGTGAACATGATAACGGGGACATTTAGAAACAGTTATGACAGAGTGGTATTGGCTATAATCAAAATACACTATATTCCTGTGTAATTCTCAACAAATAAACAAAAATATACTAAAGAAAAATAAATACGTTAAAGGGAAATCCCAGAAAAAATAATTATTAACACTATGGTAAAAATACTTGAATATATTGATAGAATACATATTAAAGTAATAAGATGCTACTCTATATCTTATGAATTAGCAGAAATTAAAATGCCATATGTTAGTAAGGATATGAAGCAAGGATGATTGCATTTTGTTAGCAGGAGTAGATGTGTCTGGGAACATTTATTTCAGTCAAGACTGCTAATCTTGAAATGTCACCCCAGGATTTATATCAAAAGAAAAATTTCATAAAACTCTGTAATTACTCGATTACCAAGGCTATTCATCACGGTGTTGTTTGTGCAAATAGGTACTTGAAAGTAAGTTATGAAGCTGTATCTATGTAAATAAATAAAAATACAGTGAACTTATACTTCCAAACAGGTAGCAGTAAATAGCTAGATACACTCTTTACAATGTGGAAAAAGACAGCTTTTAGTGTAAAGGACAAAAATGTACTATGTAAGTTATGTATATAAGCAAAACCTTAATAAACTGTACTGATAAGAACTTAACACAAATCAAAATATTAGAGGCATGAAATAGGGGACAGAAAATTGAAATGAAGAGTGAAGATGAAAGTGAGCCATCTGATACATACTAAGAGTGACCATGGCCTGCAGGTAGGAGACGCTAAAGAACCCACTCCTACCCTCCAAACCTCATTCTCCACACTCCTATCACCATGGTCACTACCACCCATGCCTTATAAACTTGCCCCTATGCTCTGTTCCACATGTCCAGCAAATTAAGAGACTCAAACCCCACCCCAGCCCTTTCCATCCTTCTCTAAAATCTTCCCTGAAAAAAAATTCTGCTTCAGTAGCCAGCTGAGCAAAAGACTCACAACACCCCAGAAAACTGCCCCACAACACCTCACAGAGCCTCCACAACTCCTTCCTCTCCTCCATATGTCCTGCCATCCCTCATTGATACTCAGACTCAGTGTACTAGAAATACATCACAAATCATTGCCAATAACCTGAAAAAAAAAGAACAAAAAGAAGTTTGCTGGAGGTATAACCATTTCTGATTTTCAGCTGTATTACAAACCCATGGTAAAAACAGAATAGTGCTGGCACTAAAGCAGAAATATAGTTCAATGGAATAGAGATATGGACCCTTATATGAGTCCAAATAACTACATCTACTTGAGATTTTAAAAAGATGCTAAAAATACAGAGCTCAGAGTAAAGACAACCTCTTCAAAAAGAGTGCTTTGAAAATCAGATATCAACATGCAGAAGATGTTTTTCTTATGGAGCTCCTGTCACTTCTGGGTCCTATTCTATTTCCTCCCATTAATTCTGAAGACTCCCTCCGCATCTCTCAATGTTTGGCTGTGATTAGGCATCTGTTTTGAGGCACTCCTGGGTAGAGGCTCTCAGAGGACAATCTGTCGAGCTCCTGTCTGCAAGTTCAGCAGAGGATCATTTACTGTGTCAGGGGTTAGCACTCTTCAATAGGGTGGATCTTTGGTTAGACTAGGTATCAGTTGGGTATTCTCTTGATCTCTGCTCTATCTGCTCTACCTTTATCCCTGCACATCTTATAGGCAGAGTAAATTTTGGGTGGAAGTTCTTGTGGCTGAGTTGGGGTTTACTGCCCTTTATTAAAAGACTATTCTAGTTAGAGGATGTCGTCTTCATTCTCTATTGTCTTTGCTACTAGGAGTCTCTGCTTTAATCCTCCTCATACACTCCCAGGAGCCTACCCTGACTTAGGTCTCCAGCTAGTCACACAGATGTTGCCACCATCATTTTTTTTCTTTTCTCTACAGGCCATCATTCCTCTTCCCCCTGCTCTCCTTGGGTCTGATCTCCACCCTCTTAACTATCTGTGCCCTTTCTCCTACTTTATTCCCTGTCTTCAGCCATCACTTGGGTCCTCCTTACTACTTATCTTCTTTAGGTCTGTGCTTTGCAGTATGATTATTTTGTACTATTGGCTAAAACCCATTTATAAGTGAGTACATAGCTTGTGCAGCTCTCTGGGTCTGGAATACCTTACTCAGGATGATTTTTTTTTGTTCCAGCCATTTGCCTGCAAATTTCATGATTTATTTGTTTTCAACAGCTGAGTAATATTCCATTGTATAAATGTGCCACAGTTTCTTTATATATTTTTCAGTTGGGGAATATCTAGTTTTTTTTCCAGTTTATGGCAATTACAAATAAAACTGCTATGAACATAGATAAGCAAGCATCCTTTTTGTATGACAGAACGTCTTTTGGGTACATACCAAAGAGAATTATAGCTGGGTTTTGAGGTAAAGTTATTCCCATTTTTTTTAAGAAGACACCACATTGATTTCCAAAGTGGTTGTACAAGTTTACACTCTAACCAACAATGGAGGAGTGTTCTCCTTTCTCCACAGCCTTGCCACCAGTTGCAGTTAGTGAGACATTGATCCTTAGCAATTCTGACTAGTATGAGATGGAATCTCAGAATCCTTTTGATTTGCATTTACTTAATGACTAAAGAACGCAAACATTTCTTTAAGTGCTTCCTGGCCATTCCAGATTCCTCTGTTGAGAATTCTTTGTTTAGTTCTGTGCCCCATTTTCATTTGGGTTATTTTGTTTGTTGGTGTTTGGTTTCTTGAGTTCATTTTATATTTTGGATATTAACCCTTTGTTGGATGGAGGATTGGTAAAGATCTTTTCTCAATCTGTAGATTGTCTTTTCATTCTATTGACAGTGTCTTTTGCATTACAGAAGGTTTTCAGTTTCTAGAAGTCCCACTTATTAATTGTTGATCTTAGAGCCCGAACTGTTGGTGTTCTGTTCTGGAAGTTGTTTGCTGTGCCAATGAGTTCAAGTTTCTTCCCCACTTTCTCTTTTAATAGATTTGGTGTATCTGGTATTATAATGATGTCTTTGATCCACTTGGTTCTGAGTTTTGTGTAGGGTGATAAATATGGATCTTTTTGAAATTGTCTGCATGTAGACATCTAGTTAGACTAGCACTATTTGTTGAAGATGCTGTCTTTTTTCCATTGTATGGTTTTAGTTACTTTGTTAAAAATGAAAGGACCATAGGCATGTAGGTTTATTTCTAGGTCTTCAGTTCAATTCCATTGATCAACCAGTCTATTTCTAAGCCAATACCATGCAGTTTTTATTAATATTGCTTTGTAGTATGGTTTGAAGTCAGGAATAGAGATACCACCAGAAGTTCTTTTATTGTATAAGATTGTCTTAGCTATTTTTGTTTTTCCACATAAAGTTTAAAATTGTTCTTTCAATGTTTGTAAAGAACTATGTTGATATTTTGATGGGGATTGCACTGAATGTATAGATTGACTTTGGTAAGATGGCCTTTTTCACTATGCTAATCTTACCGATCAAAGAGCATGAGACATCTTTTTATCTTCTGATAACTTCTTCAACATCTTTCTTCAGAGACTTGAAGTTCTTGTCATACAGGTCTTTAATTGCTTGGTTAGACTGAAACCAAGATACTTTACAATATTTGTTGTTTGTGTACAGAAGGGCTACTAATTTTTTTTAATTAATCTTATATCCAGCCACTTTGCTGAAGTTGTTTATCAGCTTTAGGAATTTTTAAGGTCTCTTATGTACACTATCATATCACCTGCAAATAGCAATACTTTGACTTGTTCCTTCCAGATTTGTATGTCCTTGATCTCCATATTCATTTTAATGTTCTAGCTAGAATTTCAAGTACTATGCAGATGAGGTATGGAGAGAGTGGGCAGCCTTGTCTTGTCCATGAATTTAGTGGAATTGCTTTGAGTTTCTCTCTATTTAATTTTATGTTGGCAGTTAGCTTGCTGTATATAACATTTATTATGTTTTTATATGAGCCATGTATCCCTGATCTCTCCAACACTTTCATCATGAAGAGATGTTGTATTTATTCAAAGGCTTTTTCTACATCTAATGAGATTATCATTTGGTTTTTTGAGTTTGTTTATATAGGGTTACATTGATGGCTATTCATATGTTGAACCACCCCTGCATCCTGGGATGCAGCCAATTTGATCTTGGTAGATGGTGTATTTGATGTATTCTTGGATTACATTTGTGAGTATTATTTTTGCATAAATATTTTTTAGTGAAATTGGTCTGAAATTTTCTGTCTTTGTTGAGTCTTTGTGTAGTTTAGATAACAAAGTGACTGTGGCTTCATAAAATGAATTTGGCAATGTTCCTTCAGCTTCTATTTTGTGGAATGTTTGAGGAGTATTGGTATTGCTCTTCTTTGAATGTCAGGTAGAATTCTGCACTAAAACCATCTGGACCTGGGTTTTTTTTGTTGAGAGATTTTGATGACTGTTTCTGTTTTCTTAGGGGTATAGGACTATTTAAACTGTTTCCCTGACCTTGATTTAGCTTTGGAAAGGGAAATAGATCCAGAAATTGGCAATTTTCTTTAGATTTTCCAATTCTGTGGAATATAAACTTTTGAAGTAAGACCTAATGAGTTTTTTGGATTTTCTCAGTGTCTGTTGTTATGTTCTACTTTTAATTTATGTTATGTTCCCTTTTCATTTTGTCTCTGGGCTCAGAGCTCCTCCAGTACCCCACAGAACTCCTCTGCTGGGTTCACTGTCCTTGCTGGGTTACCTCTTTCTGACCAATCTGGGCCAGGCAGCAGGGCAGCATAGAGAAAGACCTGTAATCTGAGAGCTGCTCGGGTGCCCTACAGGTCCCCTCTAGATGGGAGACAATGATGTTCAACATCCTTAGTCATCATTGAAATGGAAATTAAAAAAAAAAAAAGAACAATTCTGAGAATCCATCTTATACTTATCAGAATGGCTAAGATAAAAAACTCAAGTGAGAGTGCATGCTGGTGAGGATGAAAGAGGAACACTCTTCCATTGTTTCTGGGAGTATAAATTTGTACAACCACTTTGGAAATCACACTGCCACTTTCTCAGACAGGGAATAGTGTTACCTCAAGACCCAGCTATACCATTCCTGGGCATATACCAGAAAAATACCCTGCCATACAACACGGACATTTGCTCAACTATGTTCATAGCAGCTTTATTTGTAATAGCCAGAATCTGGAAACAATCTAATGCCTTTCAACCAAGGAATGGTTACAGAAATTGTGGTACATTTACACAATGGGATACTGCTCAGCTATTTCAGCTATTAAAAACAAGGAAATCAGAAATTTGCAGGCAAATGGATGAAACTAAAAAAGATCATCCTGCATGAGGTAACCCACTTCCAGAAAGACACAATTGGAATACAATCACTTATAAGCAGATATTAGCCATTTAATATAGGATAAGCATACTAAAATCTAGAGACTTAAAAAAGCTAAATAATGAGGACCCTAGTGCGTATGCTTAATTCTCATTCAATAGGGCAAATAGAATAGACACTGGAAAAGGTTAAAAAGAGGGAACAAGATGGGAGCCTACCATAAATGTCCTCTAAAAGACTCCACCCAGCAGGGGATCAAAGCAGATGCTAAAACTCACAGCTAAACTTTGGGCAGATCACAGATAGTTGTAGGAAGGAGTGGGGAAAGAGAAGTGCAAAGAGGCTCTGTAAGATTACCAACAGAGCCAACACACCCGGGCCCATGGAGGCCTGCAGAGACTGATGCACTAACCAAGTACCATGCATGAAAAGAACCTAGATCCCCTGTTTAGATGTAGCTGATAGGCATCTCGGTCTCCATATGGGTCCCATAATTGTCTCTGACATGGACTCTGTTCCCTGCTGTTTGGTCACTTCTCCCTGGTTGAGGCAGGGTGGAAAGGTCATTGCCAGGCCGCAGAAGAAGAGGATACAGGCAGTCCTAATGAGACTTGATAGGCTGGGGTCAGATTGTAGGAGAAGAAGTCTCCCCAGTTCTGAGAAAAAGGGCAGGTGAATGGGGGGAAGACGAAGGGAGGGTGAGGCCAGGAGGATACACGGGAGGGGGCGACAATCCAGACATAAAGTGAATAAATTATAAAAATTAAATTTAAATTAAAAAATAAATCCCCATGTTCTAATTGATTGAATCAATCTAAAAAAAAAACCCCGATTTTGTAACTATATTGTATTTAGCTTATTGTATTAATGATTTCACTAGAGCAACCACATTTTAAAATTGGAATATCAGTCTCTAAATTTCCCAGGGGTTACAAATGAATTATCACCAAAATGAGCATTGTTTGAGGTCACTTTCTTATTGATTTTCTCTGAGAATCCATGCTAACGTAATTATTTCTGAGTTTTTAAAAGTTTGAAATGTAAAATATAACCATGGGTTCAACATAAAGAAAAAAAATGGCATATCACCTATCTGCCAGTAGTACTCAAACTCAGAGCACCAGCATGGTACATGTAGGGCAGTAAAGGCAGGGGAATTCATAGTAAAGGACAGAAAACATGATCATCCTTCCAGCAGACATGGTTCTTCAGCTACATCCTTCTATTCTGTAACCTATAACGAAATCTTGAGAATTACCTAAGATATATTACTACAGAAATTTATCAAAATATATGCTTCAAAATTAACTTGAAAGGTAAAAGTCGTGCATGGTCGAAATGACCCTCAAAAATCAATGAAATCAAGTATGGGAAATGCATGTCCTCCATTAAGCCTGACACAACCTTGTTTTCTCCTCCACTGCATCTGATAAGATTTGTTCTTTTGCTTCAAATACGTAATCCACAAGAGGTGTTAGTTTTTCTGCTTCTGGGATATGTCACTCAGGATGATCTTTTCTAGTTCCCACCGTTTGCCTGCAAATTTCATTTCCTTGTTTTTAATTGCTGAGTAGTATTCCACTGTGTAAATGTACCACAATTTCTATATCCATTCTTCAGTTGAGGGATATCTGGGTTGTTTCCAGATTCTAGCTATTACGAATAAAGCTGCTATGAAAATGGTTGAGCAAATGTCCTTGTTGTATACTTGAGCATATTTTGGATATATGCCTCGGAGCAGTATAGCTGGATCTTGCGGTAGCACTATTCCTAATTGTCTGAGAAAGCACCAGATTAAGCACCAGATTGATTTTCAAAGTGGTTGTACAAGTTTCCATTCTCATCAGCAATGGAGAAAAGTTCCCCTCCCTCCACCTCCTCTCCAGCATGTTGTCACTTGAGGTTTTGATCTTAGCCATTCTGATGGTGTAAGGTGAAATCTCAGGGTTCTTTTTATTTGCATTTCCCTGATGACTAAGGACATTGAACAACACACGGTATATACTCACTTATAAGTGAATATCAGGAATATAATATAGTATAATCATACTAAAATCTGTACACCTAAGTAAGCTAAGCAAGGAGGAGGACCCTGGGTAAAATGCTCAATCCTCTTTCAGAGAGGCAAACTAGATAGACATCTGAAGAGCGAGAAAACAGGGAACAGGACAGGAATTTACCACAGAGGGCCTCTGAAAGACTCTACCCAGCAGGGTATTAAAGCAGATGCTGAGACTCAGCCAAACTTTGGGCAGAGTGCAGGAAATCTTATAAAAGAAGGGGGACATTGAAAGACTTGGAGCTCTACAAGGAGAGCAACAGAACCAAAAAATCTGGACCCAGGGGTCTTTTCTGAGACTACTCCAACCAGGGACTATGCTTGGAGATCACTTAGAATCCCTTCACATGTAGCCCATAGCAGCTCAGTCTCCAAGTGGGTTCCCTAGTAAGGGGAACAGGGGCTGTCTCTGACATGAACTCAGTGGCTGGCTCTTTGATCACCTCCCCTGGATGGGGGAGCAGCCTTACCAGGTCACAGAAGAAGACAATGCAGCCAGTCCTCATGAAACCTGATAGGGTAGGGTTAGATGGAAGGGGAGGAGGACCGCCCCCACCAGTGGACTTGGGAGGGGCATGGGAGGAGATGAGGGAAGGAGAACAGGATTGGGAGGGGACTAGGGAGGGTGCTATGGCTGGGCTACAAAGTGAAGAAATTCTAATAAATAGAAAAATAAATGAAAAAAGAAAGAATGGTTTAGTTTGTACTGAGGATTAATCGAATACAGAAATGATATATCTTTTTAATTATTTTTATTTTAATTAATTACAGTTTATTCACCTTGTATCTCCCCCTATATCTCCTTTCCTACTCCCCTTCCAATCTCACCTGCCCTCCCTCTTTCCCACCTATACCCCTCCCCCAGTCCACTGATAAGGGAGGCCTTCCTCCCCTTCCCTCTGGTCCTACTCTATGAGGTCTCATCAGGAGT
Source organism: Meriones unguiculatus (assembly GCF_030254825.1). NCBI lineage: Eukaryota > Metazoa > Chordata > Mammalia > Rodentia > Muridae > Meriones > Meriones unguiculatus. The sequence continues at coordinate 96,765,183 of NC_083349.1, read as the reverse complement.
GCCTGCATTGTCTTCCTCTTTAGCCTGGTAAGGCTGCTCTCCTCACAGGGGGAGGTGATCAAAGAGCAGGCCAATCAGTTTCTGTCAGAGACAGTCCCTGTCCCCATTACTATGAAACCCACTTGGATACTGAACTGCCATGGATTACTTCTGTGCAGGGGTTCCAGGCCATCTCCATGAGTGGTACTTGTTTGGAGTATCAGTCTCAGAAAAGATGTCTGTGCCCAGATTTTTTGGCTATGTTACTCTCCTTTTGGAGCTCCTGTCCTCTCCAGGTCTTACTATCACCCACTTCTTTCATAAGTTTCCCTGTACTCTGCCCAAAGTTTGGCTATGAGTCTCAGCATCTACTTTCATACCCTGCAGGGTAGAGCCTTTCAGAGGCCCTCTGTGGTAGGCTCCTGTCCTGTTCCCTGTTTTTTTCCCTCCTTCAATGTCCATCCTCTTTGCCTTTCTGAGTGAGGATTGAGCATTTTAGCCAGAGTCTTCCTTCTTGATTAGCTTCCTTAGATGTACAGATTTTAGTATGTTTATCCTGTTATATGTCTAAATCTTAAAGGACTGAAGCTACCTTGAGGATTGTGTATGCTCTCTAGAATGTTAAAAGGTAGATATTAGGCATATCAATATATGTGCCCTGAGCTCTATTGGGAGCTGATACTTTCTTGTAATAAATTGTCTTATTTCACTGGTAATGAAGTGAGTTAAATTCATTCAAATAAATCATTTTACCTTTCAGTTCAGAATAATTCCTTCATAAAATGACAGGTGTCCACATCTCTATTTATGTGATTTCTGTCTTTATAATCATCTCTTTATTCAGAAAATTCTAGAATTTAATTGGTGTTTGTCACTTTTTCTAAAAGATAGCATGTACACATACAAAACACACACTCACACACGTAGTGCTCTATTGTCTTTGTTTGGTGTGCCTGAATAGGGTGGGGAGAGAGGGAATTGTAATACAGATTTCTAGGTATTTGAACAAACCTCTGCCTTTCTTAATTAACTTCTCCTCCCTAAGCTTCTAAGGACTGAAGCCTGTTGCTCTGACTGCCATAGACAACAACTGCAGGATCCTCGCCATTTAACAGTCCAGCTACACCTTTTCCAAAGAGTACACCAACTCTCTGAATGTCTTTCCAGAATAAAGAATATTGTGTATAGCAATATTCTATAGTAATTGGAGGGCTAAGTGAAGAATGAATGATTTTTTTTTCCTTTATGAAGCCTAGCAAGAACATTATAAACAGTGTAGAACACAGATTCCCTGCATCCCAAAGAAACAATGTGAGAAGAGTTGTTAAAAACACAATCATAACGTCAGGTAGAAATAAGAAATGAGTACTCTGCTCATAAAATAAATGATAAGCTTAATACAGACCATTTTTTTCCTAAGATTAACAGACACAAACTAATATACAATAATAGAACACATTTGTCATTGGCAAACATAACAGCTGTTTAACTTGAAGGGACCAGGGAGCAATTTTCTTTGTGACCATAAGTAACTTTTTTTTCATAGACTGGTTAAAGCCTACATTTTCATAATAGATATTCATGCACTTTAATCCCCATGAGCTGATAGTATGAAATTCATGTTAATGAAGTATTAAGAAAAGGCAAGTTGTTATAATCAAAGCTTCCCAAAACTGTTTTTTTCCTTTTTTTAATTTAACTTTTATTAATTACACTTTATCCATTTTGTATCCCCCCATAAGCCCATCCTGCCTCCCCTCCAAGAAATTTGAACACAGGCAACTTCCCAAAACTGTTTTTTTTTTTAATAAATAAGAACTAAATATCTTTACAAAAGTGATTATATATGTTGAAAATACATACTAACATGATTGACTTCATGATTGACCAGCATCCATTTTGTGATTGTTTCAAGGAGTAGGATAAATTCTATTCTTTACAAGCATTGATTCTAACTGTAATGTTTCTATTACTAATCCCTGTGTAAGTACAAAGGTGTTTAAATGTTAGTGCCGAGAAAGGCAAATGCTGAGCTTACACATGTGAACGATATTGTCTTTGTGGTTTATTAACTGTTCTATTACTGTGAAGAGACACCGTGACCAAGGCCACTCTTCTAAGAGAAAACATTTAACTGGTGTCTTGGTACAGTTTCAGAGTTTATCTATTGACAGTATGGAAAGGATCATGGCAGCAGGCAGGGCATCCATGCTGCAGGGGAAGAAGTTAAGAGCCATATCCCAATCCAATATGGAGAGAGAGAGAACATAGACCAACCTGGCATGGACTTTTGAAACCTCAAATCCCACCACTAGTGACACATTTCCCCAAACAAGGCTATATCTCCTAATCCTGTATCCTATAAAAGAGTTATACTACTTAATGACTGATCATTCAAATATATAAGCCTATGAGGACCACCCATAGTCAAACCACCACATTTTTATGCTGCCCTAAGTTTTTAAATATAAACCTCTATTTTTACTTTAATAAAACTCATGATTGACATTGCTGCAGATAAGTGTCAGTTTCTAAAATTGGGAAGGTATAGCAGTAGTAGAATGTTTGCTTAGGATTTGAAGATATCTGGATTCATTCTGCAACAACAACAACAACAACAACACACACACACACACACACACACACACACACTTATTTGCTATTTATCTTTAAGATTACTTTGTGCTCTCCAAACTTGAATTTATATAGGTGTGAGGGAAAGTATATTTTCAGATCCGTCAGGAGGATGACATCTCATCAGCACAGTGATGTGTGTCTAGAAAACACTGACAGAGAAATGTATCAGACTAATTAATGCAAAGCAAATGGATTCTTTTAATTTAGAAACACAGTAATTTCTTGTTTTTAAATCCCAAACATTCCAAATAATTAATTAATTTAATAATTAATATTTTCCTAATAATGCAAACATTCCAATTTTAAGGTTTTGTGAAGTCTAGAAAAATGATGCCTTCTGTAAAAATACAAAAAGTTTGTTCAAATAATTCTTGACTTTCAAAGATTTTTCTTATTTTTGCCACACAGAGGATTTTTGTTCTATTTTATTTTTGTTTGATTTAGCCTTGCTTTGCTTTATTTTGGCTTTTAGTATCGCAGGCTTCTGGATTCCTGAACACTTTCACAGATTTCTCAGTAACAGAAGAGGTGAAATAGCCCAACATGGCAACTATGAGAATCATTGCTCTATCTCTGAAGTCAATACTTTAGTCAATACATGCATTAGTTGTGGCAATCCATTAGCTAGATGTAGCTGAACAGTTCTGTTGGCTTTCTGGGTTCATGGGTTCTACAGAACATTCATTAGCTTAAAGGCTTTTAAAAGCTATTATTTTAATATGTTCCGTGCAGACCTGGACAGAGTTAATGTGAAAAATATGTTATTTCTAACATCATTGAGAAGTTAAATCAGTTAAGCGCATTGTTTTGAACCATTTCATATCCAACCTTGAAAATAAGATGGACTCTTGGTTTTCTTTGAGGAACGTTGTTTGCTGAATTTTCTTACCTAGGATCAAAAATTCTCATTCATCTTTAAATTTAAAATAAATGTATCTGAATCCTTATCATAACCTTTAGGCAAAAGTTTGCATATACATTGATGCTTTATTTATATAAATAAAATGAGATTTGGGGACACTGAATCCTACAAAACTAACATTAAATAGAATTATTCAGGAAAATAGACAGAATGATTACAAAATTATGAATGTTATCAGTTATAATGTTATTTTCTGTTTAACACTTCCAATTTATTTTTCAATTAAAATATCTATATTGAATCTTGGTGGATTTGCCATATTCAAATTTGTTTTTTGGGCTTATATAGTACAAAGTCCCGTGTAGGTCAATATGAACACAAACTTGCTCTGCAGCCAAGAATTATCTTGAACTACTGGTCTTCCTGGTGCTGAGATTACACAGGTATGCCACCTCATCAGGTTTTTATTGTGATGGGAACATAACCAGGGCTCTGTGCATGTTAGGCATACATTGTACTAACTAAGCCAGTCTTCAGCCTACTACAGTATGTAATACTTCTGAGGGATAGTAAAGGGAAAGCAGAAGGGATAACTGAAAAAAAAAGAAGTTTCTATCATTCTATAAAGTATAAACTTGAATAGCAGCATTGAATACAGCTTTCCAGAACACTATCCCAAAACCTGAATTAAGTTTTCAATATGATATGATTTACCTAATTATTACAAATAATGAGACTGTCATTTCTGTTAGGGAAAAAACAGGTTCCTTTCAGCTAGTTAGGTATTTCTTTTATTGTGTTTATATTAAAACACTGAAAGGAGCCACATTTTTATCACAGGTGTATGCAAATTTGCATAAACTGTGGGATGGAATATCAAAATCATCTTAATAAAGTGGAAATTAGAACACACAAGAATTAAGGTTGACTACATAATTATGTTTATCATATCTTTGATGACATGTAGCAAACAACTATGTTTAGACGTACATCTGTTTTCAATAACAAAAATAGGCTGTAGCTAAAATGGCTCAGAAGATTTCAGACTCTGAAGATTGTAGCTTCTTTTTACATCTCTTGATTCAGTTCTCCATCTCAGATGTTATGATATGCCATTCTGAGGTTAGAAAGAAAATCAGAACTTTTAAATATAACTTATTTTTCCCAGTGTTGAACTGTTAACATTGGGGGTAATTTTTGTCATCAGATATTTTCAATTGATAATTATGGATTGTTTCTCTTTTAATTACTTCATCTACGTGGAAAATAAAATTTCATTATATTTTTGTTAGTTGGGTTTATTTTATAATTCTATGCTTTAAATGTCCATGAGAAACAGTTATACCAGACATCAATAGGAATGTGACTAGTACAATCCACTTGTCATATCTCAGAGGAGAGATACTTAGGCATTCTGCCATTGCTGTTTACCCAATAAGGCTTTTGCTAATCATTCATTTATACATGTAATAGATATATTTCTGTTCTCACGCATCTTCTTGGGTGCATGTTGGTGATCATCCTTATCTTTTGCACTTATTAGTGACCCTGTAATCCTTCTTTAAGTAAACAACTGATTAGGGGACTTTGAAACTCTGTTTACAAATCAAAGGAAACCCACTACATTAGCAAGAACTTATCTTCAACCCAGTTTTCAGAATTTCTTCAAAAACTCTTAATATATCAGCAGGCATAAGGTTACTGTGTCATTCAAATGCTGATTTCTGCACCACACATATCTGTTTGCAATCCTTGTTCTGAGAGTATCCTGTCTTAATGTTGTGTAAACTCTGACCGCCACTTGTCTGATGATTTTTCAATAAAGCAGCTTACAGCCAGTGGCTGAGAAGGGGAGGGGAGAGAATAGGGTTGGACTTCTTGTCACCCCGTAGAGGAGGAGATGGAGGAGAAAGTATTCATTGACAAACAGAGGTCCAGAAAACATCAAGAGAGAGAGTTGAGCAGAAAGAGCCATAAAGTGCAAGTATCTTGGGGATTTACCCTGGGAGGAAGCATAACTAGCTTAGAGGATTAAGAATTACTGCTCAGCTATTGTGCTGTAAAGCTTTATAAATAGATAATGTGATAGAGTCTCAATTATTTTGTTGCTAGCCAGGGTAAGAGATAAACAAACACAATATTTTGAAAATAACTTTAAGAGATAGCTTATTATCCTAAATTGTAAATTTATGAGCCATGAAGTAGTTCTTGGCTAAAATGCTTATTCTTTTTTTTTTTCTTTTAATTTTTTTCCTCCACTTTTGAAAGTCATTTAAGGTTCTTAAATTATTTTTTTCCTTTTTCTTAATTTTTCATCAATTACACTTTATTCATTCTGCATCCCCCCATAAGTCTCTCCCTCCTCCCCTCCCAATCCCACCCTCCCTCCTCCCTCTGCATGCATGCCACTCCCCAAGTCCACTGATAGGGGAGGTTCTCCTCTCCTTTCTGATCTTAGTCCATCAGTTCACATCAAAAGTTGCTGCATTGTCCTCTACTATGGCCTGGTAAGGCTGCTCCCCCCCCCCAGGGGGAGGTGATCAAAGAGCAGGCCAATCAGATTATGTCAGAGGTAGTCCCTCTTCACATTACTATGTAACCCAATTGGACTCTGACTGCCCTGGGCTACATCTGTGCAGGGGTTCTGGGTTATCTCCATGAATAGTCCTTGGTTGGAGTATGAGTCTCTGGGATGTTCCCTGTGTTCAAATTTTCTTGTTCTGTTGTTCTCCTTGTGGAGACCCTGTCCTCTCCAGCTCTTACTATTTCCCAGTTCTTACCTAAAATTCCATTCACTCTGCCCAACAGTTGCCCATCAGGCTCAGCATCTGCTTTGATAGTCTGTAGGGCAGAGCCTTTCAGAGGCCCTCTGTGGTAGGTTCCTAGGTTGTTTCCTGTTTTCTTCTTCTTCTGATGTCCATCCTCTTTGCCTTTCAGGATGGGGATTGAGCATTTTAGTTAGGGTCCTCTCTCTTGCTTAGTTTCTTTAGATGCACAGGTTTTAGTGGGTTTATCCTATGATGTATGTTTATATGAGTGAGTATATACCATGTGTGTCTTTTTGCTTCTGGGACAACTCACTCAGGATGATCCTTTCCAGGTCCCACCATTTACCTGCAAATTTCATGATTTCCTTATTTTTCATTGCTGAGTAATATTCCATTGTGTAGATGTACCACAGTTTCTGCATCCATTCTTCAGTTGAGGGGCATCTGGAAATAACTTTAAGAGATAGCTTATTATCCTAAATTGTAAATTTATGAGCCATGAAGTAGTTCTTGGCTAAAATGCTTATTCTTAAGTAAGAGTAAAGATGGCTAACCATACTTCTATTCAATGTGTGGTTGTTTTGTTTTGTTTTTTGTCATAGACTCTCTTCTAATCACAATTGTTTTCATTTCTGATTGTTATGACTAATGCCATTCTATGTTAAAGAACATAATCACATATCTAACCATCATGATACTATAAAACTCACTTATAACATGGAAAGATAGGAAGTATGTGAACTGAGTCCTTTGCTACAAACTCTGTGTACCTGTAATTAAATTTTATGTAAAAATGTCAAAGTTTGAGTTTTAAGCTAATTTTTTGTTACAGATATCACAGACTTTAACCATACATAACGACTTAAAAGCAAATAATCTATGACAAAGACGTTCAGAACACAGAAAACCTATACACTGAAGAACAATAGAAACAAACAGTGGCAGTCCTGGGCTCCTCGCCCAGGGGACAGTGCTCCAAGGGCAGCACCAGTGTATCAGTTCTTGTTGCCACATTCAGTTGCTTTTTTCTGAAAGTCCTTGAAATGAGTTAAAACTCATCAAGGAGTAAAAGACCAACAGATAAAGTTTGGCCTGTTCCTCTGAATATGAAACACAGAGCAACAATGAAGCAACGATTGGAATCTCCTCTTACTATGTCAAATAGGGGCTTCAGTTCAACAGCAGTGATTTTTAAGAATGGGCAAATCCAATTTATATCTCCTAAGAGTTTTTGAAAATCATTTAACATTGTAGGCCTATCGAGCCTTAAATCTACAGGTGGGTCACGTATGTGTCTTTCAAACATGACCCAAGTAATTACATGGAGGTTGTATCTATATTTTTTCTGGAGCCACCTTAAGCCCATTGGTAGATAGCTGAGAGACAACTTGTTAAAATACCTCAAGTAGGTAGGCTCTATCCTTGCAGGAGATGAGGATATCTTCCATATAATGAATTAAGTAAACCTGTGAATGTTTAGCTCTAATTTTTTTGCAAAGCCATATCTACAAATTTTTAACAAAGGTAGGGCTATTTTCATAGCATGATGGAGGACTTTCCATTGATATCTATGACATGGATGTCTTAAATTTGTAGAGGGAAGACTAAAGGCAAATCTTTTACAGTCTTGAGAACTTACAGGAATGGTAAAGAAACAAATTCAGCTATGACTAGGAACTGTAGAAGGAGAGGGCAACCCAGGTTAAGGAGCTCCTATGTCTTTCATCTAAAATGTGTCCTTTTAGCCACTGTATTTTTTTCTACAGTAAATGTTTTCACTATTAATCCTGTTTCATGAATAATTTCATCATACAAATGGAATTGAAAGCCCAGCCTCTAGATCCATAGACATCAGTTTCTCGTCCTGTCTTCCATGTCTGTGAAATGAAACTGAACAGGAAATTCCTAAACATCATTCTTTTATGTATAGTCCATGCTTCCTGGTTTAGATCACTCCAATAAGAATTAAATAGCCATTAATAAAGGTTATAAATTTTTGAGTTTCAAATTTTGCGATATAGAAATTTTTCTTATTTGTAATTTTACTTTATCAAAGCTGCAATGAGCTTTTGTACATCACATTATAAATGCACTTCAAGGATTTTCTTTATTAAAATATTAAAGTTGAGATACTCATCTTTAGCTTACAACGTACTAAACTGAAATTTTAACAATGGACACATCACTGTCAAAAAAACTACATATGTCTTTTTCAAAGTCTAAAAGTGTGTCTATTTTCACTTCAACTTTTAATTAAAGTGATGTCTACAGTACTGTGTAAGTCACATTGTTAAATATTTTTAACACGTGAATTAAAACTTTGACCTCGTTTTACTCCTGAGTTTGGGATGAACATCTATGAGAACCTATGTTGCTTCTCTTTGTGTAGGGTATACTAGATGGAAAGTTTCCTTCAGTTCACAATTAAATCATAGCTGGTTTGACATGGTATTTAGAAACAAGTCGGAAGCCTGACACAGAGGACCTCTGAAAAGCTCTGCCCCACAGACTATCAATGTAGATGCTGATACTTATGGGCAACCTTTGGGCAGAGTGAAGGGAATCTTAGGAAAGAAGTGGGAAACAGTAAGATCTGGAGAAGACAGGAACTCTATAAGGAGAGCAACAGAACCAAAAAATCTGAGCACAGGGGTCTTTCCTGAGACTGATACTCCAACCAAGGACCATGCATGGAAATAACCTAAGACCCCTGTACAGATGTAGCCCATGGCAGGTCAGTATCCAAGTGGGTTCCATTGTAATAGGAACAGGGACTGTCTCTGACATGAACTGATTGGCCTGCTCTTTAATTACCTCCCCCCTGAGGGGGAAGCAGCATTACCAGGCCACAGAAGAAGACAATGCAGCCACTCCTGATGAGACCTAATTGACTAGGATCAGAAGGAAGGAAAAGAAGACCTCCCTTATCAGTGGACTTGGGGAGGGGCATGCATGCAGAGGGTGGAGGAAGGGAAGGATTGGGATGGGAGGAGGAAGGGAACCACAGGGGGGATACAAAGGGAATAAAGTGTAATTAATTTTAAAAATGTAAAAATACATAAATAAATAAATAAATGAAATAAACTAATATAGCACATATCATATTTTTATATTCATATTTATATGGCTTTCCTTGAAACTACAACACAAAGTAAAACAAAACAAAACTTCTCCACCCCAAAGCAGGGTGGGACAATTGATTTGGTCTGGAAACAAAAGAAACATTTCCATTAAGCCAGATGTAACTTGCAGTTAGCAGCAGAATTCATTTTTCACTGACAAATGAAGGATAATTGGGCAAGTTATTCACCATTAAGGGAAACAGGGTAAAGAATATGCATTAAGGCTGTGTTAGTTTACAGTTTACACATTCTCTAAAATTAAAAGGAAGGTACTGACAGTAACTATGAAGCCTTAAAACATAGGAGGAGACTTCATTATGCTAATCAATTTGAAGTAATTTTTATTCTTATTAGTCAGTCATTTTATAAATATTTTAAAGTTTAAGGTGGTTTGTGATGTAAAACACAAAACAGCATATCTAGAATAGCCATTCATTTATTCTGATGGTCACAGATGGAAACACGACAAGTTCTTGGCAGTGGCTCACAAAATAGCATCATACATGATTCTACAATTCACTAAATGGTTGTTAATAGGAAACCAGTCCAAAGGGAAGCAGGACTGAAGCTTGACAATCATGAGTTACTGATAATCTCATATCTTTAAAAATAATTTTTGAGAATTTCTTAGGTACTTAAACTTACACAGATATGTTTCATATCAATTATTCCAAACTATTACTGCAATTTCCCCTTAGAGACTGAGACACATATCTGTTTGAAAGTCAAGTGATTAGTAAGTAATAGTGGCCAGATGTCAACATATATATATATGTGTGCGTGTGTGTGTGTGTGTGTGTGTGTGTGTGTATCCGAAAGACACAGATTTCATGCTGTAGAATACAATGCAGCAGAAATGAATAAATGACTGTCACATGTACAGTTTGATTTCTTTCTTTTCTAAGGTCTTTATGTCATTTTCACTCCATCCTTTAGTCACAATTTCCATAATTTTATAAATAGAAATATTAGTTAACTGACCTCAGTGCTAATCTCAGTCAGCTCTACATTCCCTGCTCTTAGTTTGCGGAAAGGCACAAACAGAAAATGGAGAGAGGGTTCTGTGGTTGAGAGCATGCAATGCTTTTGCAGAGAACCTGAATTTAATTTTCAGTGTCCACTGACAATTCTAGCTCCATAGAGCTCCAACACCTTTGACCTCTGAGGGGCACCTGCATTCCTATGTTCATACTCACTCAGATGCACATACAAAGCATTTTGTTAAAATATCTTTCAGTTTCATGAGGTCCTATTTATTGATTGTTGCTCTTAGAGCCTGTACCTGAACGGAGAGAAACTTAAAGCAATCCCACTGAAATCACGGACAAGACAAGGCTGCCCACTCTCTCCATATCTCTTCAACATAGTTCTGGAACTCCTTGCTAGAGCAATAAGACAGTTGAAGGAGATCAAGGGGATACAGATTGGAAAGGAAGAAGTCAAATTATCACTATTTGCAGATGATATGATAGTATACATGAGTGACCCCCAAAACTCTACCAGGGAACTCCTACAGCTGATAAACACCTTCAGCAAAGTGGCCGGATACAAAATTAACTCAAAAGAATCAGTAGCCCTCCTGTATACAAAAGACAAAAGGGCTGAGAAAGAAATTAGGGAAACAACACCCTTCACAATAGCCACAAATGACAAAAGGTACCTCAGAGTAACCCTAACCAAGCAAGTCAAAGACCTGTATGAAAAAAAATTCAAGTCTCTAAAGAAAGAATTAGAAGAATATATGAAAAGATGGAAAGATCTCCCATGCTCATGGCTTGGCAGGATTAACATAGTCAAAATAGCCATCTTACCAAAAGCAATCTACAGATTCAATGCAATTCCCATCAAATTACCAACACAATTCTTTACAGACCTGGAAAGAAAAATTCGCAACTTCATATGGAATAACAAGAAACCCAGAATTGCTAAAACAATCCTGTACAATAAAAGATCTTCTGGAGGTATCTCCATCCCTGATCTTAAGCTGTACTATAGAGCAACAGTTTTAAAAACTGCATGGTACTGGCATAGAAACAGACTGGTGGATCAATGGAACCAAACAGAAGACCCAGAAATAAACCTACACACTTATGGACACCTGATCTTTGACAAAGACACCAAAACCATACAATGGAAAAAAGATACCATCTTCAACAAGTGGTGCTGGTTCAACTGGATGTCTACATGTAGAAAAATGAAAATAGATCCTTACTTATCACCCTGCACAAAACTGAAGTCCAAGTGGATCAAAGACCTCAACATAAAACCAGACACAATAAATCGGCTAGAAAAAAAATTGGGAATGCCCTAGAACTGATTGGTACAGGAGTAAACTTCCTGAACAGAACACCAACAGCATAGGCTCTAAGAGCAACAATCAATAAATGGGACCTCATGAAACTGAAAAGCTTCTGCAAAGCAAAGGACACCATCATCAAAACAAAGTGATTGCCTACAGATTGGGAAAGAATCTTCGCCAATCCTTTATCTGACAGAGGACTCATATCCAGTATATATAAAGAACTAAAGAAGCTGAAAAGCAACAAACCAAGTAATCCACTTAAAAATTGGGGAACAGAGCTAAACAGAGTATTCTCTGTAGAGGAATATCGAATGGCAGAGAAACACTTAAAGAAATGCTCAACCTCATTAGCCATTAGGGAAATGCAAATCAAAACAACCCTTAGATTTCACCTTACACCCATGAGAATGGCCAAGATCAAAAACTCAAGTGACAACACATGCTGGAGAGGTTGTGGAGGAATGGGAACCCTTCTCCACTGCTGGTGGGAATGTAAACTTGTCCAACCACTCTGGAAATCATTCTGGGGCTTTCTCGGACAACTAGGAATAGTGCTTCCCCAAGATCCAGCCATACCACTCCTAGGCATATATCCAAAAGAGGCTCAAGTACACAAAAAGGACATTTGCTCAACTTTATTTGTAGCAGCTTTATTTGTAATAGCCAGAAGCTGGAAACAACCCAGATGCTCCTCAACTGAAGAATGGATGCAGAAACTGTAATACACCTATACAATGGAATATTACTCAGCAATGAAAAATAAGGAAATCATGAAATTTGCAAGGAAATGTTGGGACCTGGAAAGGATCATCCTGAGGGAGTTGTCCCAGAAGTAAAAAGACACACAAGGTATATACTCACTCATATAGACATACAACATAGGACAAACTGACTAAAATCTGTGCATCTAAAGAAACTAAGCAAGAGAGAGGACCCTAACTAAAACGGTCAATCCCCATCCTGAAAGGCAAAGAGGATGGACATCAGAAGAAGAAGAAAACAGGAAACAACCTAGGAACCTTCTACAGAGGGCTTCTGAAAGCCAGAAGAAGAAAACAGGAAACAAACTAGGAACCTACCACAGAGGGCCTCTGAAAGCCTCTGCCCTGCAGACTATCAAAGGAGATGCTGAGCCTGATGGCCAACTGTTGGGCAGAGTGAATGGAATTTTATGTAAGAAGTGGGAAATAGCAAGAGCTGGAGAGGACAGGGTCTCCACAAGGAGAGCAACAGAACAAGACAATTTGAACACAGGGAACTTCCCAGAGACTCATACTCCAACCAAGGACTATTCATAGAGAAAACCCAGAACCCCTGCACAGATGTAGCCCAGGGCAGTTCAGTGTCCAAGTGGGTTCCATAGTAATGGGAAGAGGGACTGCCTCTGACATAATTTAATTGGCCTGCTCTTTGACCACCTCTCCCTGAGGGGGTAGCAGCCATACCAGGCCACAGTACAGGACAATGCAGCCACTTTTGATGAGAACTGATAGACTAAGATCAGAAAGGAGAGGAGAACCTCCCCCTATCAGTGGACTTGGGGAGTGGCATGCATGCAGAAAGGGGAGGGAGGTTGTGATCGGGAGGGGAGGAGGGAGGAGCTTATGGGGGGATACAAAATGAATAAAGTGTAATTAATAATTAAAAATCATTAATAAAAAAGTTCAATTTCCATAAAAAAATTAAAAAACCTAGGAATAGTGCTTCATCAAGATCCAGCCATACCACTCCTAGGCATATATCCAAAAGAGGCTCAAGTACACAAAAAGGACATTTGCTCAACCATGTTTGTAGCAGCTTTATTTGTAATAGCCAGAAGCTGGAAACAGCCCAGATGCCCCTCAACTGAAGAATGGATGCAGAAACTGTGGTACATCTATACAATGGAGTATTACTCAGCAATTAAAAATAAGGAAATCATGAAATTTGCTGGTAAATAGTGGGACCTGGAAAGGATTATCTAGAGTGAGTTGTCCCAGAAGCAAAAAGACACACATGGTATATACTCACTCATATAAACATACATCATAGGATAAACCCACTAAAATCGGTACATCTAAACAAACTAAGCAAAAGAGAGGACCCTAACTAAAATGCTCAATCCCCATCCTGAAAGGCAAAGAGGATGGACATCAGAAGAAGAAGAAAACAGGAAACAACCTAGGAACCTGCCACAGAGGGTCTCTGAAAGCCAGAAGAAGAAAACAGGAAACAACCTAGGAACCTGCCACAGAGGGTCTCTGAAAGCCAGAAGAAGAAAACAGGAAACAACCTAGGAACCTGCCACAGAGGGTCTCTGAAAGTCTCTGCCCTGCAGACTATCAAAGCAGATGCTGAGCCTGATGGCCAACTGGCAGGCAGAGTGAATGGAATCTTATGTAAGAAGTGGGAAATAGCGAGAGCTGGAGAGGACAGGGTCTCCACAAGGAGAGCAACAGAACAAGAAAATTTAATATAGTGAACTTCCCAGAGACTCATACTCCAACCAAGGACTATTCATGGAGATAACCTAGAACCCCTGCACAGATATAGCCCATGGCAGTTTAGTGTCCACGTGGGTTACATAGTGATGGGAAGAGTGACTGCCTCTGACATAAACTGATTGGCCTGCTCTTTGATCACCTCCCCCTGAGGGGGGAGCAGCCTTACCAGGCCACAGAAGAAGACAATGCAGCCATTCCTGATATGATCTGATAGACTAAGATCAGAAGGAAGGAGAGGAGCACCTCCCTTATCAGTGGACTTGGGGAGGAGCATGCATGCAGAAAGGGGAGGAAGGGTAGGGTCAGGAGGGGCTTATGGGGAGGGGATACAAAATGAATAATATGTAATTAATAATAAAAAAAGTTCAATTTCCATAAAAAAATGATTTAGCCCATGACAGCTCCAAGTGGGTTCCCTAGTAAGGGGAACAGGAACTGTCACTCTCATGGACTCAAGGGCTGGCTTTTTGATCACCTCTCTCTGAGGGGAAAACAGCCTTACCAGGCCACAGAGGAGGACAATGCAGCTAATTCTGATGAGACCTAATAAGCTAGGGTCAGATGGAAGGGGAAGAGAACCTCCCTTATCAGTGGTCTTGGAGAGGGGAAAGGGAGGAGATGAGGGAGAAAGAGTGAGATTGGGAGGGAATGAGGGAAGAGGCTACAGCTGGGATACAAAGTGAATAAAATGTAGTTAGAATAAAAAATAAAAATTTAATAAAAAAATTTAAAAAATAAAAATAAAAATTTAATTAAAAAAGAAAAGGTTGAACATAGAGATTACGTGACAGTTTCCTTCTGTGTTTTCCTCCCTTCCGTCTCTTGGCCACTGCTCCCATAAAAAACTTTCCTCAGTAACCTAAGCTTTTAGCATGGTTTGAAAACAGCAAATTCCTCTTTCGTTACTTCTGCTAGATACTTGAACTACTTCTCACTGTCCTTGATTTATGCTAACATCTGTTTCATGATGAGGAACTGATTGAAATAGTCAGCAACAGATCTGTGAGTAATAATCATTTTTTAAGTAGTAAAATTGTACTTGTCTTTAAAAAGAAAGCTAACACAAACACACACACCTCTCTGTAGCAGCACATATGCAAACATACACACACATGCATGCATTTACATATTCGTATAGGAATTCTGAATTCTTTTAGGTAAATGTAAATTACCAAGAAATCTGAGACTTTGCCCAACAATCTGATACTGTTTTTCTTTCTCCCTACTTCTCCTTCTCCTTCTGTATTGACTTCTCCCTTGCCTCTCAAGCTGGAGCTTCCCTCCCCGTTTTCTGGTTTTCTTCTGTGAATATGGCAGCAATCACAGGGCTGCACAAGAATCTGTGGAGCACCAGGCATAAGACTCTTCAATTAGAATTAGGTCATGAGTGTAGATCTTAGAAGAAAATGTACCACCAGCTTTCTGATTAGAATAGCATAATTCCTAAGTACATTCTAAACCTTATTTCCACAGGTAATTGTAGCTTCACTCATCATCAAAGAAGCTTCTCTTAACATATGGAAACAATCACAGAAAACCATAACTAGACACAGGGCAGAGATCAACAGATCCTGGAGAGACATGGCTCAAGGAACATCACAGAAGGTGAGTCTAAAAGAATGTAAGAACCAGAGTATTAAGAAGCCTGCTATGAAACAGTCTTTTCTAGAATTGGCTGTATAAACAACACCAGAAAAATGACAATAACAACAGACATGCTAACATGAAAGGAGGGAAAATTTTTTGGGATCCCACCTCTAGAATAAGAACTAAAGGTAAATGGATACTACAGAGAGAGGGAGAGTTTCCTCTCTGAGGAATAAGCCTCCTAACTGTTATCCAAAAAATAAAAAGAGGTCAAACCTTGAACTATATACACACAGTTTTCAAAAGTGGAGTCAGCAGGTTGCATTTATGTACTCATTCATATTATGCATATACATATATAATAATAATAACAATAATTGAGGCTTAAGAAGCTATCAACTTGAGAGAGTTAAGTGTAGGTAGACATGAGAGGAAAGAAAGGGAAGACAATTATGTAATTATATTATAATCCCATGAAACTGAAAAGCTTCCGTAAAGCAAAGAACACCATCATCAAAACAAAACGACTGCCTACAGATTGGGAAAGAATCTTCACCAACCCTTTACCTGACAGAGGGCTAATATACAGTATATATAAAAAACTAAAGAAGCTGAAAAGCAACAAACCAAGTAATCCACTTAAAAATTGGGGAACAGAGCTAAGCAGAGAATTCTCTGTAGAGGAATATCGAATGGCAGAGAAACACTTAAAGAAATGCTCAATCTCATTAGCCATTAGGGAAATGCAAATCAAAACAACCCTGAGATTTCACCTTACACCCATGAGAATGGCCAAGATCAAAAACTCAAGTGACAACACATGCTGGAGAGGTTGTAGAGGAATGGGAACCCTTCTCCACTGCTGGTGGGAATGCAAACTTCTACAACCACTCTGGAAATCAATCTGGCGCTTTCTCAGACAACTAGAATACCACTCCCTCAAGATCCAGCCATACCACTCCTAGGCATATATCCAAAAGGGGCTAAAGTATACAATAAGGACATTTGCTCAACCATGTTTGTAGCAGCTTTATTTGTAATAGCCAGAAGCTGGAAACAACCCAGATGCCCCTCAACTAAAGAATGGATGCAGAAATTGTGGTACACCTACACAACAGAGTATTACTCAGCAATGAAAAATAAGGAAATCATGAAATTTGCAGGTAATTGGTGGGAACTGGAAAGGATCATCCTGAGTGAGATGTCCCAGAAGCAGAAATACACACACAGTATATACTCACTCATATAGACATATAACATAAGATAAACCTATTAAAACCTGTACATCTAAAGAAACTAATCAAGAGAGAGAGCTCTGACTAAAATGCTCAATCCCCATCTCGAAAGGCAAAGAGGATGGACATCAGAAGAAGAAGAAAACAGGAAACAACCTAGGAACTGCCACGGAGGGCCTCTGAAAGGATCTACCCTGCAGACTATCAAAGCAGACACTGAGACTTATGGCCAACTGTTGGGCAGTGTGCATGGAATCTTACAAAAGAAGTGGGAAATAGTAAACTCTGGAGAGGACAGGAACCCCACAAGGAGAACAACAGAACCAGAAAATTTGAACACAGAAGTCTTCCCAGAGACTCATACTCCAACCAAGTACCATGCATGGAGATAACCTAGAACCCCTGCACAGATGTAGTCCATGGCAGCTTAGTGTCCAAGTGGGTTACATAGTAATGGGAAGAGGGACTGCCTCTGAAATAATCTGATTGGCCTGTTCTTTGAGGGGAGAGCAGCCTTACCAGGCCACAGAAGATGACAATGCCGCCACTCCTGATGTGATCTGATAGACTAAGATCAGAAGGAAGGAAAAGAGGTCTTCCCCTATCAGTGGACTTGGGGAGGGGCATGAGTGAAGAAAGGGGAGGGTGTATGGGACTGGGAGGGGAGGAGAGAGGGCCTTATGGGGGGATACAAAGTGAATAAACTGTAATTAATAAAAATAAATAAATTTCTAAATGTACTTAAAATTATAAAAATTGAAAAGACGACTGAACTTTCATGCACACTAACACACTCATATACACACAAAGAGAATGAAAGAGGTTAAGTTGAATTTTGCTTTCAAAAAAAGAATCTATGTTTCTAGTACAATTATAATTTCATTTTCTTTCAATTTATGCCATTATTTTCTTTGTTTTAATATGAAGTTAATATTTTCCTCAAATAACAAGGCATCTATCATGAAGAGTATCAACCTTCAGAATCCTGCAGATTCACTAAAACTCCATAGTCACAGTTGCATCAAACAAAAGACATATACTTGCCCTTGATAACATTACCATTCCTAGTCTTGGGGTGTGGAGGTTCTTCCCTAAAACCATTGAGTGCTTGCTCAAAATCTTTAATCTTTAGATTCTTCAGAAGATTCTAATATATGAAGAAAACACAGAATTCAAGAAATGACTAGAAAAAAAATATGCCCCCTCAAATAAGAACAAGAAAATGTATTTCTCCTGGAAATACATCAAATTTCTAAAGTGAATTCAGCAGTGATATTGACTTCTATTATATTTTTAAAAAATTAGAATTCTGAGCTAGAAGCATATCTTATATACTTGAAGCAGGAAATATAGAACATGTTTCCTGGAGCCTTGATTAGACTAGGAAAAAAAGAAACCTGCTAAGGAAACTAGAAGGAAAAGTTTCCAGAGACTGGGGAGGAGGACCACAGCACCACTGGCAGACTGCAGGTAGCACACCCTGGATCCATCCCCACATGCTTCTAAACAGAACTCAGAAGTAGAAGCTGCAGGATGAGTGGTACAAGGTCATCTTCAACTACATAGCAAGTTGCAGGAAATCCTGAATTATCAAAGACCCTCACTCAGGAACATTTTCTAGCATTTAATATAATGTGATGATTCAAGACTTTTCCAAACTTATTATAAAAGTTATTTTAAGTTTTCACATTAAGACAAAAGGCTAAATGCTGCTGATACAACACTTTCTCTATGTATTAGATTAAAACTGGATAAGTTGAAAATAGATAAAATGTTCATAATTTAAATGTAATTAGAATACTCAGAATAAATAAGGGCTATGATTAGAATACATGAATATTAACAGAAAATTAAATGAGATATTTTACACAGTTGAATGAAGTTCCTAGTATTGTTTCTAAGGTTCAATTTATAATGTTTGTCAGAGTTAGTTTTGGAAACAAACTACAGAAATTATTTTATTATGTATTTAATGCCATATGGGTAATAATATACTATTTGTTATGAACTATTTAAAGAGCATAGCTTTTTTTCTGGGAAAAAAATAAACATGAAAAGAGAGAAAACTTTAGATTGAGACTAAAACAAAACCTTAAGGAGGTAATGCAAGTCTGGGACTCATGGAACATTCACCAATGTAGGCGTGTCCACACAGGAATTACAGTGAATAATATGAAACCAGGAATTAGTAAAATTTATAAACTGTAAATGATCTGGGTGATTTTCATAAAAATCAGAAATTTCAAATAAAGTAGAAGCTTTATAAAGTAATATACAATATTGCTGTAAAAGAGCCTCAAGACTTTAAATTGTAGATGAATGCTGACTGGCGGAATCACATGGCAGAATACTAAAAGATACTCTTAAAACTGTTGAGATCATAAATCAGGCACCATGGCCCATATCTGTAATCCCAACACTCAGAGAGGCAGAAGCAGGCAGATCTCTGTTAGTTTGAGGCCATCCTGGACAACCAAGGCTACAGAGTGAAACTCTGTCACAAAACCAACCAACCAAACAAAGCAAAACAAAACAAAACAAAACAAAACAAAAAAAACAAAAATAACAACAACAAAATATTGTTGATATCTTAAATGTTTTTTATGAAAGCAAAAGTAAAATAAGTTTTTTTTTTTCTGGTACTTCATTCAGGTGGTAGTATTATGCTACCCATAAGTTGTATCTTATCCAATAATTATTTTTAGACTAATCTTTCCACCCAAGTACTTTGATGACATTTTTTTAATGCATTGTCTTCACTTTTAATTATGATGGAGGAAAATCAATAAAAAATAATCTCCCGTTAAGCATTGATTAACTAGATACTTAATATAAGTGTCTGCATTATGAAGGTGCAGATTGAAGAGATGACTGTTAAACAAGTGCATTTCTAATTTTCCTGGGTTTTAGGGTAGGGCCAGCACATGACTTGAACTGCAGAAAATATGCTGCCAAGAAGTCATATTCACAGGGCAGGGAAGAGGAGTCCAAGGCTACAGGGATTTTCCAAATGCTGTAGGACTTTGCTTTCAAGTCCATCAAGTCTCATCTGCTCACAGGAAAATACATTCAAACTCTACTAGTGATTGAAATCCTGAATTTAGTCAAGAACTGCTAGTCTACCCAAAATGGTAAACAAAAGAAACAACACTCATTTGTGGTAAGTCAGAAAGTAGCTGCATAATGGACTTCACTTCTGGCAGGCAGGATGATAGACACACACTTAAATGCTTATGCTCTATCTGATTTATCTATATCCAAATACCTACAAGGCTAGAACTGTAGGAAGCAGCCAAGGAGACTGAAAATGTGTTTCTGAAGGAGATTGAAAAGATCAGGAAAGAACATTCCCTTCTGAAAGGCTTTGTTTGCATTCTGCTGAGTTGTCAGGGCTCTCTGCTTTATGATTTGAATGACCTGTAAAACCTCTTCAGCTACTAAGAACAGAAAGAAAAAAAAAAGATTGGAATTCCAGGAAATCTGTTCTTTGTTCCTGGGAGTCTGTTCTTTGTTCCTTAAAGATGTTTTGTTGTTTTATGGCACCAGTTACTTGTCACCCTTTGTGCTTCAGACTTTCTTCTTTTATTGATTAATTTATTACAATTTATCTACTTTATATTCTGGCTGTAGTTCCCTCCCTCAACTCCTCACAGTCCCACCTTCCTCTTCCTCCCCTTGTGCCTCTCCCCTAGTCCACTAATAGGGGAGGTCCTCTTTCCCTACTATCTGACACTAGCCTGTGAGGTCTTATCAGGACTGGCTGCATCCTCTTCTTCTGTGGCCTGGCAAGGCTGGAGATCAAAGAGCCAAAGGTGATCAAAGAGCCAGCCACTGGGTCCATGTCAGAGACAGTCCCTGTTCCCTTACTAAGGAACCCACGTGGACACTAAGCTTCTATGGGCTACATCTGTACAGGGGTTTTAGGTTATCTTCATGCATGGTCCTTGGTTGGAGCATCGGTTTCTGCAAGCCCCCTGGGCCCAGATTTTTTAGCTTTGTTGGTCCCCTTGTGTAGCTCCTGTCCCCTCCAGATCTTTCTATCTCCCCCTTCTTTCATAAGATTCCCTACACTCTGTCCAAAGTTTGGCTATGAGTCTCAGCATCTGCTTCGATACCCTGCTGGATAGATTCTTTTAGAGGCCCTCTGTGGTAGGCTCCTGTCTGGTTCCCTGTCTTCTCCCACTTCCGATCCCTTGGCAATTATCCTTCTGAATGAGGATTAAGCCTCTTCCCTAGGGTCCTCTTTCTTGTTTAGCTTCTTTAGTACTGCAGATTTTAGTGTTTTATCCTATATTATATGGCTAATATCCACTTATAAGTGAGTGTACATCATGTGTGTTTTCTTCATAAAGTCTTGAGTTTGTTCTTTCCTCGTTTTCTGTGTTGCAAGTAGTCTGGCTTTTCTTTAGAATGAATAAGGTATTTTTTCCTTAGATGAGAGAATTTTAAGTTATTTCCTTAAAAAATGTTACACAAAATACTGGCGATACACATGGGGAATGGTGTCTTCTCCAAATATCCCCGTGGAAAGGCTTAGTCCCTAGCACTGGGAAAGGACAGAATCTCTACACAGTAGAGCACAGCTGAGGAGGCTGTGCTTGTTTACGTGACTCCAGCCTTTCCCTCTCTTGTTTTGACTCTCACATGCCATTAAAAAAGCAAACCTCTGCTCCCAAACACTTCTGTCTTGATTTTGTACCCCAACTTAGGCCCAAAGTCACAAAACCAAGCAGTCAAGAACTGAACTGTCTAAAACCATGAGATGATATTTACCTTAAGTTGATTCCTCAGGTAGCTCTCACAGCAATAGAAATCTGATTAATACAATTGACAGAAACAAAACAAATATGTCCCTTATTTGTGCACATCAGCGCCTCCATGTCACGTGTATACCTAGGGGTAGCTATGGAGATTTTATGTCAATAAAAGATCCCATGTGTTTGTGAAATCCTCATAACACATATACAACAGATATTATCCAATTTTTTACTTATAAGTCTCTTGTCTGCTAGTGGTAAGAGAGTTATTACTTTACTTAGGATGCAACCAGGGCACATTTTTGAGAAAAATTAAGACAATAACTCTATATGACTGAGAGTGTTTATATGATGTATTAATACGTGAAGGAACCAGTTTAATAAAGCTGGTTTGAAGAAGTTTTTTTGAGAAGCATTGACTGCTATGTTATACACAAAGATGATGATCCGTTTATCTTTAGTGTTATGTATTTCACTGAAATACTTATATATATATTTTTATAGCACATATACTGGAGATATGTGTATGTATATGTGTGTATGCATATGTGTCTGTATGTGCTGTACAAAAGTCTGTAAGTTCATAACTCACTTTTCATTTAGGAACATTAAGGAATCATAAATAAGAATATCAATAAAGTTATACTCCAAGATAAGCCATGGATAAACTTTGCTTCTATACAATGTTGGCATGCTACACCTTAATTTTTACACGTTTTTTTCAGCATCTGTATATTTTTATGATGGTGTTTATAATGACAAGAAAGGACAAGTCATATCATACTTAAAAGCAACCGGCAAGAGAGAATTCAGTTTTTACCTTATGAATTCAACTGTGGAAAAACCTCTAAGACTAAGATTTAAGAACAAAATAAAGCAAAGTTGAAGGCTGCATTTCCTGAACTAGGATAAATGTGTTCCTTTCTAAAATAACTGCTACTGCTCTAGGATATCACTGCCCCTAAGAATGGCTCAGCGCTGAGTCAGAAGGTAATCAGCACTGAAACCAGGAGTAGCTCATGAAAGTGCAAGTCACATCTTTCTTTATTTATCCTTACAAAGAATACCACTGAGCACTGTAAGAAAAGATGATTTAATCCCCTTGAACTGTGAACCTTAAACCATTGAATCTTTAGCCTTTAATTATCTTACATTTGTTACCCTGTTTGTGCCCAATTTTCAGATAGAGTAGGATAAATCTGACAATAAATTCTTGTAGACAAGGTGGAAAATAACAAATTCCCTTATTAATTAAACTTTGCAATCAAAAATGGGTTCTTCTAAAGCTCTCATTTATTTTATAGCAAGACGAATCCCTCCACCAAATACCCATGGCCCAACCCTAAAGAATATATGTATATGATAGAAAAAACTACAAAGGGCTTTGGGGTTTGGGACTAAGATTGCTAACAGCTAACATTAAAAGAGATTATCCTGGATTAAACAATGGTCATATGTTTACAAAGTAAAAGGCTAATATTCATTTATATACCATATGTGGGAGTGCAGCCTTGCTAGGCCACAGAGGAAGATGATGCAGCCAGCCTTGATGAGACCTGATAAGCTACGGTCTGATAGAAGGGGAAGAGGTCCTCCCCTATCAGGGGACTAGGG
Source organism: Meriones unguiculatus (assembly GCF_030254825.1). Taxonomy (NCBI): domain Eukaryota; kingdom Metazoa; phylum Chordata; class Mammalia; order Rodentia; family Muridae; genus Meriones; species Meriones unguiculatus. The sequence continues at coordinate 96,741,837 of NC_083349.1, read as the reverse complement.
GAGGGGACTAGGGAGCGAAGATGGAGGGTGGGTGAGACTGGGAGAAGACAAGGGAGGGGGATGCAGAGGGAATACAAAGTGAATAAATTATAATAAATAAATAAAATTTTTCAAAAGAAAAAGTCTAAAATTTGTAAATAGAAGAGAAAATATCAGATTGCTATGATTTAAGTTCTCAAAACACTATTGAAGGTTTTAAATACAGATGAAAGGGAAAAGAACAGTGGTAGAGGTCTCAAACTGAAAGAGTTGAAAGTTTTCAATGGCTCAGTCTTGTTCCCTCTCTTCCTCTTGCTCTGCCTTCCCAAGGAATCTCAAAATTGCAGTTTTCTGTAGCCTGTTAGACAGGCTACAGAGAGGGGAGTCAATGTCCGCAGGGTTCAGCTACCTCCTGAAAGTATGATGGAAATATGCCAAGCTTCACAGTTTCTCTTTTGTAGAGCCATTTTCTCAGCCACAAAAACTTAGCTTTTCTCTCCATGTAAGAAAGCATCTTTGAAGCTACGTTAACTACGAAAGGGAAAAGAAGGTGTTTTAGAGTCCAGTAAGCAGCATGCCAATTGGATATCAAGGACTCATGTGTTGTTAAATCTTTGGTTAATAAACCTTATTCCAACCTAATAATCAACTGCTCGATGCCAGACCAAACTGCAGGCTCTGGAACTTCATCCACACTTTAAAGTGTGTCAAACCATGTCATATAGAAATAGACATTTTGACTTTGTTTCTTAAAATTATAGAAACTTTAGGACCTACAAAAAAGCAACAATTTCATTTTTAGCACTTTGATTTCTGCTGTCAAACACTCAACAAAGGACCTGTGATCAAAGAAGACTGGGTAGTTAGACCTCTGCCATAACACCCTAGTGGGCAGGGAAAGTGGGAACTAGACAATGGATTTTGTACTTTCTATTGTTATGCCTTCTGCTCATGTTCAAAGTCATTTGTTTTTGGAACCAAAAGGCAGCCATGGCTTTTGCAAGTAAATATATTTACTGGGGCTTGCTTCATCTGAAAAGTAGCTCTTCTTACTGCTAATTCTTCGTAATATTTCCTTATGGAAAGAACAGAAAATGCTGTTTGCCAAGGAATCCATGAATAAATGCTTGCAAAAGTTCTTCTTTCCTTCAATGGATGGCTTGTTTATAAGGGAAAGTGAAGCACGCACTTAGCACACTTGGTAATAGTCAACTAATTTCAGATTTCTGTTTCCTCCATGGAAGTATTTTACATGTCAGTGGTCACCAAGGAGTTTATTGTTAAGTAAAGTTAAAGGGTTTGCTTTGATCCTGGAAGCCCGTCATTAAAACTCTTGCCAACTGGCAAATACTTGAAAGGTCTGGTATTCAGCCTTGAGCCAAACTTGAGGAGAGTTTAGTCTATTAGAGTTGGCGGATTTTTTTTCTTAGTGTGCGTTTTCTTCTCTGAAAGACTCCCCAGAAGGATGAATTAATAAGATGTCAAGAAAAGGAACATTTAGATCTGAAAGGAAAATGGACAAAGGTATCATTATACATTTTCCAAAAAAAGGCAAGAGACTGCCTCACAGCTCAACACTCAACCTGCCTGACTTCTCAAACAGAAAAATCCTGACACATAGGCAGGCCCTCTGAGACCCTCTCAGCCCACTTCCTTCCTCTTTGCTTTTCTTCTTGCATGTGATGAGTCTTATTGCCACTAACTCCAATGCTCAATGGGAAGAACCTGTCACTTGGAACCCTGTGACGCCTCCCTCAGCAGTCCAAATGTCTATCTGAGTTGTCATAATTTCAGTGTTTTGTTTTGTTTTAGGTTCTTTTGCCTCTCTGCTAGTCCTAAGCAAGACTAAAAAAGTGTAGGAAACTTCAAGTTGTAGGTTAGGGTTCTTCATATTTTTTAGGTCCTCTTCCTAGAAAGGTTGGATTAATGTTTTTGATAATTCTTCATGGACAAAACACAGTCTTTCCTTGGGAGTGTAAAAATCCAACACAGATTAGTTAGTGGAAAGAAGACATATATATATATATATATATATATATATATATATATATATATATATTGCTTAACTCCTCCTTATTTGTTAAAGATGTATTTTAATATATTCTCAGAAAAAAAATTAACATCTCATTGTGGTTTTGTGGGCTATGATAATGTGGTGGAGTATTAAACATTCTGTGTTTTCTAGTTTTTCTGTCAAGGCTTTTGCAATAAACTCTTGAAATAAAGAAGTACATTCCAAATGATGTACTTTGCCTTCAGTGCACATTAATTCACCCATTTTTTTCTTCCATGACTACATGTCATCAATCACTAAATTATTTGCATCTATTCTTTAAAAAAAAAAAAAACATATATTAGTTCATCACTCAAAGATAGGAAAGGCTTCTCCGGGGGAGTATACGGTGATTGACACAGAGACCTAAAAACTGGTCGAGATACAAAGAAAAAGAGAGTGTGGACTAATCACCATAAAGGTGACCTCTCTATCATTTGCCTCACTCACAGCGCTCATGGATCATTACATGGTAGAAGGTAGAAATATTGTTAAGAGCCAAATGAGGTATACAACTACACAGAGGCAGGATTTTTTCAACCTGACAGGACAGGTACATTTCTGAAGTCACAGTAGTTGTGACAACGAGGGCAAGACTTGCACAGGATTGAACCAGACAAAATGCCAGCATGGGGGAGGAACCTGTGTGCAGAGTTCTATATGCAGTACAGAAGCTATTGGCAGTTGAAAGCTGCTGAGAGGGAGAAAATAAATGAGAGAGAGAAAGAGACAGAGTCAATTTTCTTTAAGATTGTTGATCTAGGGATCAACTGCACTCCAGTGGATGGCCACACACCCAAGAGTATGTGCACAGCACAAATTGCACTTGATGGATCTCAGAAATACAGGAGGACATCACGCTCAGTCAGTAGGGGAAAAGGACTGGATTTGTAGAGTCATTGGAGGGAGGGTGAAGGTTATACAAACACATTTCATGAACTCCTCAGATAATTAATTTAAAATTTTATTTTTCCATATTTGTGTGTTTTTCACACCATACTCCTTAATTTTGGAAAGTTTTTCTTTCATATTTAAGGTTATGACATAATTATATCACTTCGTCCTTCCCTTTCCCATTCCAAACGCTTCCATAAACTTTCATTCTTTCCTGAAAATTCATGGCCTTTTTCTGGTTCGCTTCTAAAATCATAAGGTTGAGCAATTTGTTATAAAAATCAAGTAATGAAATGTATTTAATAAACCCTTTAGTCCTACTTCATTTGTTTCTGTCTTCACTATCTTACTAGAGCTAAGTACTGTCTTTATCTTGGAATATCTACATTTCTGAAATCACTTAGATGCATTTGTAAACAGAAATATGTAAAATGCTAAAAATGAAGTTATTATATTGTAATTTTTACTCTGCCATCTTATTTTCTCTCAGTATAACAGAGATTTCTTTCAACATTTACATGTTTATTGATTTGTCAAACATGATATTCAAGTCGGCCCAAGATTTAAACAATTCCATTCCTTTTTAACATGATTCTATTCTTATTCCATCTGTAGTAGTGTAATAAAATCATGTTATAAAATCCACCTCAGAAGTAATTTAACCGACATGCCCCAGTGAATTACCCAGTACTCTCTGAAATCAAATCTTCTGAAGCTGGAAGTTTCTCGGCTAGTAGTCTCAGGCCAATGTGACATTTTCTTAAAGGATATGTGCTTTTCTTCATTTAAGAAAACAACTACTCAAATTAACTTCACAGGTACATATTCATCACACAAGTGATAAAATAATGCCTAGAGCTTGAATATATGCATTAACAGTTCAGGCTCCATGTGGGTTCCCTAGTAAGGGGAGAAAAGACAGTCTCTGACATGAACTAAGTTGTCTGCTCCTTGATCACTTCTCCCTGTTGAGGTGACCTAGCCAGCCCACAGAGGAGGATGCAGACTGTCCTGATGGGACCTGATAGGCTAGGGTCAGACAGTAGAGGAGGAAGACTTCACCTATTAGTGGGCTAGGGGAGAGGGACAGGGAAAGAAGAGAGAGGGGGGTTGGGACGGGGAGGAAATGATGGAGGTGGCTATAACCAGAATACAGAGTGAATAAATTGAGGAGGAGGAGAAGGAGGAGGAGAACTAAAGCAATGTGAAAACACATCACACAGACTACTTGCAGATTCTGAGAATTGTAAAATCCTACAGCTATGATGAAATATTAACGTGAAGCATGCACACAAGACTAAAAAACTGTCATTTCTCCATATGTGAAGCTAAACTAAGCAAATCGCACTATTTTCATAACTTACTTTCACTCCAGAGGAAAAATGAATAGGCCCACACTTGCAGTGAAAAGATAACATTGTTTTTAAAGCATAACCTGACATTTTGTGAATGGTTTACATTTTGTAAGTTTCTAAAATATAGTGATCTTAATCTGTCTGTGTTAATTTTAGTGTTGCCTCTTGACATTTGCTACACTGTCAAGATGAAGGCATTCGCTGAATTCTGTTGACAGGTGTGGATCACAGCAGCTGAGAACACCTCTCAGCAGGGGTCTCTGGATGACCTACCAAGACTGGGTTCCAGATGGCAGCTACTGGACACTATTAAGACTCACCTGCTCAGTAACCCTGGACAAATGCATCTTTTGTACATATTTTTCCCTCTGGAGAAAAAAAAAATGAAGACGTATTTCAATATCCAAAGATTGTGAAGAAGACATGACACAAATGACAGAGGACAATCCATTTCATTATGTAATAATGGTTTGATGTTTAATAAACCCTTTGAAATAATGTTAAATGGTAACCAAATATAAGATTTCATTGTATTTTAAAACTTAAAAACATAGTTATGTGAAGACTTCTTTTGCATTTTCTTATAGTGAAATACATGCAGAATGACTGTGTTAACATACTTTTTCCATTAATTTGTTTCATAAAATGTATTTTGATTATAGTCTTTCATCTCCCCTAACTCCTCCCAGATCCTTCTCACCTCCCTACTCACACAACTTTATTTTTTTCTTTCTCCTTTTCTTTAAAAAAAAAACAAAATATGAAAAATAAAGATAGATTAAAAAAACAAAAACAAATTAGACTCCCTTCTGGGGAAAAGAAAGCAAAAAGCACTAAAACCAAGAGAAAACAAAAAGCACTAAAAACCCTAATGGAACCCTTTTCCGTTGGCCAACTACTCCTATATGGTACTACAAAATACTGAAGGAAAAAAAGAAACCATCAGTGTAACCCAGCTACAAACCCTGCCACCTACAACCACGGCCTACCCGTGAGACATCCTGGTGCAATAGTGGCACAAATACAATAGAAAAAACTCACCAGGTTAGTCAGGAGATGGAGCCCATAACTATCACTGTTAACAAGGCAACGTACATGAGACTAGAGAGATCATGAACTTTAAGGGACAAGCTAACACTATTATTCTGCTAAAGGAGAACATCAGGAAAATCACTCTAAATGTTAGCACAGCTTTCAATGTCATTTCATAATTTTGAATCTATTCACACTTTTCTGTGATGAAATGTCTACTGATAGGCTACTACAAATAACACTATTATGAAAATAAGTTTATAAATAATCTCATTGAAATTTTACTTTTGATTTTTATATGTATTTACTAAGATGGGAAACTGAGATATGAGGTGATTATGATATTACTAATTTTAACTTTTAATAGAACCTCCACAGTATTTTCTGTGGTGACCACATAGTTTCAAGCTCTTACCAATACAAGATGAAAAATACACACTTCTTCTCCATCTTTGTCAACATATGCTATTTACAAAGTATGCTTTGTTTTCTCTTTTGGGTTGGTGTATTTTTGATAGTAGCCATCCATGAGATGGAATATGGTATCTATGGGGTTTTGATGATATGCTTTTCAAATGCAGTAGACTATTTGTTCATTCTCTTTGAATAATTGGCTTTTCATGTGCATTATTTGTGTTGTATTAATGTAAAGTTATAATAAATGTTTCTATTCTCTATATACTAACCTTTATCAGATATGTGCCTTACAGATATTTTCTTCCATTCCATCCAGTGCCTTTCAAGGTATTGATGGGATGTTTTAATGAATAGACATATTTCATTTTATATTAGTCAAAGGTATCTCCTTATATTTTTGTTTCCTGTGTTGTGGTGTCAAAATTAATATTACTAACTCCAACATAATGATCTTTTCTTCCTGTTTTCTCAGAGTTTAGAATTGCACAGCTTATATTTTAGTCTTTAATTGGTGGTTAGTTAATGCTGTCAGTATCCTAAAAGACTGCCCTTCTCTCTAACAGTCTTGACATTTCTGTGAAAATAATTTGACTAAAAATGTCAAGATTTGTTTATAAGATTTGTATTCATTCCTCTTGGCCTGTGTATCTGTCTTATGCCAGCATCACACTGCTTTGATTACAATAGCTTTGTTACAAGTTTTGAAGAAGAGTCAAGCTTCAAGTTTGTGCTTTCTCAAAAATTTTGTTGTCTGAATTCTTCTTGAAAGGATAATATATTACACAACATTGGACTTATAGGAATTGTTTTTTCTTTGACCATCTCGGACTCTTTCCCTTTTAAGGAATCTGGAACTCTATACTATAAGTTGCCAATGTAACTAAAATTACTAGGAAGAAATGGAGATGCCCATGGTGTTGACAATTCAATCAAATCAAGTATGTTTTAAAAATGTAAGAAGTGTTCTCAACATTTTTGTTTAACTTTTTATTTACTAATGATTTTATACATGAGCACTGTATTTATGTCATTTTCACCCCTCCCATGTATCCTTCCGTGGATCTTCCAAATTTTTTCCAAGCCTTTTTGTTCTTTACTTACTATTATTATACACACATTCACACAACATGCACATCCACATGTACACACACACACCTTATTTAGGCAACTGTTTTGTTAGTATTTCATGGGTGCATCCTCTGTGCAGTGTCTAGAAGATGCTCTCTCCCAGCAGCATGGTCCTCTAGTGCTTATACTCTTTCTTCTTTCTTCCCATGGTGTTTCTAAGCCTGAGTGGCTGCCATACACTGTTCACCTTCAAAATAAAGAAAAGAACATAAACTCTTTCAATGATTAAAAAAAAGCCTTAAATTTGACCAGGGATTTTACTTGGTAGACAAAATGCTTGCACACCACGTATGAAAACCTGAGTGCAGATCTCTAGAACCCACGTGATGCCGAATGCTGTAATAAAATGTGCGCTTCTGAAATCTCAGAGCTAGTACAGAAAGATTGGTGTTGAAGCAGATGGTTCTTCAGAAGCTCTCAGGCCAGGTAGTCTGGCACATGAACTAGGAGAACAAGAAGAGACCCTACCTGAGACAAGGTGGATGGTGACCAATAGCCAAGGTTGTCCTATTACATCCACAAGCTTGCTGTTGCATGCACATGCACACACACACACACACACACACGACACACACAGACACAAAAACACATGCATGTGTGCACATGCAAGAAGGAAAGAGAGAGAAATATTTAAAAAAATCTTAAATACCAACTTCTCAGGTGGAATTCATATTTGAAACCCAATAAAATGCACATTTGTCATTGGGGTGAACTCTGCTTGTTTCTAAGTGTCAGGGCAGATTTCCATTGTGCTTTGTCACTGTGTGTTAGCATCATTTTCTGTGCATTATTTAAGGCCAGTACCTACTTAATTTCACCTATGTAGTAATTTAGACCCTGAAGCTAAAAAGCCTGACAGATCATGGGGACTTACCACCATGTTTAAGTATCTTGCTAAGATAGGCTAACGGAATCATTTCCCCAGAAGCATTCTCATTTGATTTACAAAATATTTGTGCTTTCCAATCACAAGAAAATTACAGTAGACAAGGCAAGAGCTAAGAATTAACTTAGGTCCTTCCCCTGACAGCTAAATTTAATTATTTTATCCTCACATAGAAGCACAAATAAATAATATGCTTTTAGTGTTACAACTGACAAAACATCCTTTCCTTAACAGACACCAAGTGTAAAAGTTATAAAGAAAGTGATGGTGGCTTCCCGAAATCCCAGCATTTGGGAGGCAGAGGCAGGAGAATCAGGAATTCAGCTCACCCTTAGCTATACAGTCATTACATAGCCTGAGTCAGGTAAGCCCTTATTTCAAATAACTTAACAAAAAAAAATATAGGAAATGGCAAGTTTCAGCACTAAACATGGAAAGAAAAACACAGAAAGTACAGAGATGAATTGTAATGCAAGCATGAGGACCTCGGTTCAGATCCCTAGTATGCGTATAGAAGTTGAACATTTCTCTTAGTCACATCACGGGGATATAGTGAAAGCTCAGTCCTGGGGTTCTCTGACCAGCCCCTCTAGCCAACTGGAGATACCAAGTTCAGTGAAAAATTGTTTCTAAAATATAAGGTAGAGAGCAATACAACAACCTAAGACCTCTACGTGTAAATATGCACAAACACTTCACACATACTCATATACATATATACAGCACATACAAACACAAAAATAAAAAAGAGTGCAAAAATGTAATCTTGTAAAGTTACAGACTTGCACAGCCTGACATCATACACAAAACATAAATATGTCCTACCTAACATGATCTGAGGAAGAGAGAATACATGAGACAGAAATGTTAAGTTTCCTCTCAGCCTAAGGACATTAGAACTAATGTTCAAATTAAGTCTACCATTTTGGGTACTTTACTAAAATTCACTCTCCTAAAGTCCCAAAAGATCATAATATGTTGGTCTCTCCCTCTTCTCCTCCCATGCCCCTCCCTCAGTCCACTTATAGGGGAGGTCTTCTCCCCTTCCCTCTGGCCTTAGTCTATCAGGTCTCATCAGGACTGGCTGCACTGTCTTCCTTTGTGGACTGGTAAGGTTGCTGCCCCGTCAGGGGAAGGTAATCAAAGAACCAGCCACTGAGTTCACGTCAGAGACAGCCCCTGTTCCCATTTCCAGGCAACCCACTTTGACACTGAGTTGCCATGAGCTACATCTCTGCAGGGGTTCTAGGTTATCTCCAATGATGGTCCTTGGTTGGAGTATCAGTCTCAGAAAAGACCCCTTTGCCCAGATTTTTTGGTTCTGTTGCTCTCCTTGTGGAGCTCCTGTCCTTTCTAGGTCTTTCTAGCTCCCCCTTCTTTGATAAGATTCCCTGCACTCTTCCCAAGTTTGATTATGAGTCTCAGCATCTGTTTTGATACTCTGCTGGGTAGCGTCTTTCAGAGGCCCTCTGTGGTAGGCTCCTGTCCTTTCCCTGTTTTCTCCTCTTTCTGAGAATACCTCTGTCCCATAATTCCTCTCCCCAGAGTCTAAGCCTCTCTTAGTTATTAATCTGTGTTCAGTTTTCTGCCATTCAATTATTTTGGCAGCCTAAAAGTAGTTTTGTTCTGTAATTGCTGTTGCTATTGCTTTTGAGATAAAGATTTTCCTTTCAGAAGGACTAAACTAACCTGGTTCTTTTGAGAAGTTTCTAGAATTAAACATCAAAATACAAAATGATATACGCTAATCACATCAGATGACTAACAACGTATGATATCAACTAAATGGATGACTAAATAAATGATTTGTCCAAAAAGGAAGTCATAACCAGATCTCCATTTGCTATCACTCAGCCCACTCACCTTTCATTCAATTTGTAGAATTAAAATCTCTTTCTCTCACAGTACCTGTCAGTCATATACAGCATTGAGAGTTACCATTTGAATAACGAGAGTATTAGCACAAAACTATTAGTTTTGTACTATATTTTGTCATGTTATTATCCAGGTCTGTATATCCTTACACAACCCTTCATGGGCATACCATTTGCACTTCAGGACAACGCATAGGCCGAGAAGGGTTAAATAACTTGTCCAAGTGCGTACTGCTAATTTATTTTAGATTGGAGATTGAAATATGGATCTTTACATTCTTGAACCTATGTTTTGTCAGGAAGGAAATGGAGTTAATTAATTTTTGGCTATCTGAATTAGCTGTCTTCAAAATCAGAAAAGGGCTTTGTATCTAAGAAATAACTGAGACGGTTGGAAGGGCTTTGAGTCCTGTGTCAATGCAGTCAAATGTACTCCTACCACAGCAGTCCTATGGCTCCCCTGTGCTCCCCTGTGCTCCCATCTCAGAGATGTTGCTATTGGATCAGCAAGCATAAAGAAAGAGGCATTTAACTGTAGCATCTCACAGGAAGCAAGACCTCGTCTCCCTAGGAGACAGACACAGTCACATCACTGAAGCCTGCTGGAAACGTGATGCTAATGACAAGCAGGAGCTTCATAGCTGCCATTCCCCTCTCCTGACATTTCAAATGTAAAATCTCTCCTTTCCCAAAATGTTCATCTACTTTATCTGTGCTGCTGTGGCAACATATTTATTATCATTCTAGCATCTGGAAGGATCCTGGCAGGGAGCAATGGGCCTGTTAGCTTTGCACAGAAAGCATATTCTAGGAAAGATAGACACCCCTGTTCTCCCCACCCTTACTCTGTCTCACTCTCCACTTAGCACATATTCATCTACAAAGTCCAAATGCATACAAACAGGTCTCTAATCTCAGTGTCAAGGATGGAAGAGGCTGGAGAAGCCTCCCACCAAATAAGAAGGAAAGGGGCTGGAATGTAGCTATTATATATGCTGAATGTTAGGAAATTTTCTGGAAATAAACAATACCATGGGAAGGAGATAAATGATACCATGGGAACTCACTGAGACATAGCTTATTGAAAACTCAATTTTCTAGGAGAACTATGTCAATTTCTGTGCCCATGTTCGTTTTGGACACTGTCTGGTGGACAGCTACTATGAGTGACAGATGGGTCAAAAAAACAGAAAGAAAGGAAGAAAGGGGAGGCACTTCATTGTCCTTGTTTCCTGTTCCAGGGTGTGCTTAAAATAGAGATCTAAGTTCACACTCACCGCCTCCAAAGGCTTTGAAATCCTTCATTTGTTTTGCCATTAGTCTCTTCCAAAGTCTCTATCGTTTTGCAATTGGTAGAATGCCAAGCACATAGCAGGAGCTTGGTAATTACAAGTAAATTAATGAGACTATTAGTCTCCTTCTTGCATTCTGATAACACTTAGCTAAGCAGCCCCAGCTATATGCAATCCAAACTTTCTTTTCTCTTCCTTTGCCAATTTCGAGGATAGCAGTATCCACTCATTTGGTAACTTCACATTTCATCACAATGTTTTTAAAAAACAGACAAATTCTTTGGCTGTTTCTTGGCAATATGGTAATAAACGGCCTTTAACGTGATTCAAATTTTAACATTCTATTATACACAGAAAACAAGTTCTCATACAACATGGCACTTGAAACGTATGCAATCAAATTGAGAAGATGAATACTGATTAAATGATTATGGAGTTTATACAATTCAATACGTTGAATTGTAATTAGACCGTAGGTAACTTGTTAATTTTGTATCCTGCCATATTTAAACAAAATCAATGAGAAACAAGGTCTAGGAAGGTAATTATTTTAAGTAAATTGAACACAGTATGTGTCCCTAGAAGGGGATTTTTGATATGGTCTCTTTATGTTCCATTTACCTCACCCCCTCCCAATTTCTGGACTGATTAAAACTCCAAGTACATTTCTCAGTTTAAATTAGCTGTGAAGTCAACAGGAATTTTTCATTCCTGCAGAGGTCACCTGGAAAGCAGCCATCAAAATTAAGAACTGTAGCTCACAGCTAACAGCAGCTAGTTGTTTTTGTCTCTAAAAATGAAGCCCTGTGATCAGCAAAATTTAAGGGAGTAGGTCTTGATTCATTAGTAACTCAGAATACTTCTCTAGAGTCAATCTGCTGATTTGGTGTATTCCTCCTTATCATACTATATATGCTGGGAAGTCAGATCCCCCGGAGGGCTAAGTGTTTTCATAGAACTTGGAGTGTCAAAATTCAGGGAAGATGGTGATGTACTTAATTAAAAAAGAATTATTGCAGCCAATACCCTCAAGGTCTGATTGCTACTTTCCACAGGAGACAGCTCTCAGGAGGCAGAGACTGGCATTGACGCACAAACTCAAATTTACAGGTGGCTTTCTACTTACAACAGTGCTTCTTCACACACACACACACACACAGAATACAAGGGATTTCTAGGAAATGTGTGACTCACCAAAATCCAAGACAGAGAGGGCATCTTAGGTATGGGGTCCTAGAATGAGGCTCACATTTACTTAAAAATTCCAGGAAGGAGGACAGGGAAGTAGGGCTGAAAGAAAATAGGGACAAACTACACACACACACACAAACACACACACACCATTGACTCTTATTTTGGGTGGTAGGTTTAAAATCAACTTAAAAAAAAACACAGTGAAGATATGTCTCAATGACAGAACTCTTCTTTAGCATGGCCAACTCCCTGCATTTGATCTCCAGGATCACCCAAACCCCACCAAACAAAAAGAGGGAAAACCTATAGAGTCAACATCATGCAGAAACTGCTAAATGTGAACAAGAGACCCCACATCTTTTATTTCATGAAGCATAAACTTAAAAGGTAGTATACAAATGGCAGTTAAAGGAAACCATATGCTACGTTCTTCTTTGAATTTATCAGCACATGTTAAACAAATAATATCAACTTCTCTGGAGTTATTCCAGCAAATTCTGACATGGTGGATCAAGACTGAGGAAAAACTTTTCAAATAGTCAGACCAAAGGAGAGAATCCAGCAAACATGTGCTATAAAATGTACACATTTCACCAAGTGTATAGTGTCAATATATTAGAGTATATTAGAGTATATTCGTCTGTGAGACGATCATTTATGTTATTTCCACACTATTAATGGCGAACAAGTGTGTCACAAATATGTGCTTTCATCTACCTCATTTTTACATATCAAGTAAAAGAAATCAAGTAAAAATTATAAATCATGACCACACAGTATGTATACACTAGTGTTTTCAAGAAAGAAACTACACTGAAAAGATCATCTGTGAATTTGTGTTCTTATTAGCTAGTTATGGGACTTCAAATTGCTTCATATCCTTACAAAATTTGGTATTGGTCTATACATTTGTAACTGGTAATTTGGATTTTTCTGTTTAAAATATTCAAGCATTCGTGCAGCCATATTCTGTTTGGCTTTAACTTGCATTTCCCTAATGCTTAATGGTACTATTAATTTTCCTGTGGATTTTTGGACACCGTAGCTATAATTTCTTTGGACTAAGTAGTGAAATTCTTTCCCAGGTTTTTACAATTTATTTATTCTCTCATTAATGAATTTTAAGAGCTTTTTAAATGTTTTACATGCCAGTTCTCTATTGCACATGCCGCTTCAAATATATTCTTTACATCCTTGATTTACTTTTCATCCTTTTAAAAATATTTTCAAATGTAAGATACTGATGAAGACCCAATTTGCAAGTTTTATATTTTATAGCTCATGCTGGTGTTGCATATGAGGAACAGTTTTTCTAGCCTAACCTAACTGTCTTCTGTATGTTTTTCTACTTATAATTTTAGGCTTTTAAGTAGATCTATGTTTATTTAATTTTTACACATATTGTCTAACTGTAACTTTTCTTTTTGGCCTATAGGTTCCCCTGCCTATCATAACTCTTCATTTTTCTCTATCCTTCTAATATGTATGTAAATCTATTTCTCTTTGTCTGAGATGAAGCAGCAAAGTTGACCCAGAAAACAGCTGTACTAAAGCTGCATTATCTTCTGCTTTCTGTTCATCCCATGAAATGTCAGTGACCTAGTTCAAAAAAGGAGCAAGATCAGGGAGAGGGGAGAAGAGCTAAGCTGCCTGCTCTTAGGCATAGGTATGTATAATTTTAATGTGGAAGTTCTCTGAACACTATAACCATAGGAGTCTTATCTGCTGCATGCATAAATTTCCTGATACTCAAAATTATCAGTGCCACCTTCAGTATAATTGCCCAGGATCCCTACATAACATTTTTAATTTTTATTATTTGTGAAATGCATTTATATATGACGTATGTAATATGTGTATTTATACATACAAACATGTGTGTGAACATATACATATATATGTAAATGGAATGATTCTTTCGGTGTAGTTTCAGGATAAACTCCACTTTTGCACTTCACCTCATGTGACTTTTTTCTCACAGTAAAACAGGGTCAGAAGTATTTAGGACCTTCTTGCTAATTAGAGCAAATTAATGCACAGCGTGGCTTTTAGCTCTGGGCATAAACGCACAGGGAAGTGACTACAGTAAAGAACTCTAATGGAGTGAAATTTCTCATCAGAGTCCCAAACAAAAAGCCCTTTATGAGAGAATTAGACACAAAGAGAATGTCAAGGGAGTAAAATGGGATTATTTATGATTTATATTCCTATAAATACATATATAAATCCTCATGTTTATATACAAGCTTTCTTAACAAAATAAAAATCTTATGAAAGAAGTGGGAAACAATAAGATCTGGAGAGGACAGGAGCTCCACAAGGAGAACAACAGAATCAGAAAATTTGAACACAGGCGTCTTTTCAGAGACTCATACTCCAACCAAGTACCATGCATGGAGATAACCTAGAACCCCTGCACAGATGTAGCCCATGGAAGTTCAGTGTCCAAGTTGGTTCCATAGAAATGGGAACAGGGACTGCCTATGACATAAACTGATTGGCCTGCTCTTTGATCACCTCCCCCTGAGGGTGGAGCAGCCTTACCAGGCCACAGAAGATGACAATGCAGCCACTCCTGATGAGATCTGATAGACTAGGATCAGAAGAAAGGAGAGGAGGACCTCCCCTATCAGTGGACTTGGGGAGGGGCATGTGTGAAGAAGGGGGAGGAAAGGTGGGATTGGGAGGGGAGGGGGGAGGGGTTTATGGGGAATACAAAGTGAATAAAGCATAATTAATAAAAGTTAAAAAAAATAAAATAAAAAGATTTTAAAAAATAAAAATTTAAAAAAACAAAACTTCATGACAATCTGCATTTCTCTAAATTGTCAGACGATTGTACCTAATCTTATCTACCTCCTTATAGCACCTGCTCTGTTTTCATTTTTACTGTTGCAAGGACCTCATATGGCAGCTCTTTACGAAGAAGGATGACCCAAACTTTTGTTGTGTGTTAGGTGCAGTGTGCAGTGTTAGGAATAGAACCCACTAAGCAACATCAATTACCAAAATTTCCAGCATAGAAGGATGTGGGTCATTACTGGTTTTGTCTGAAATAGGTCCTGACACTTTTCCATTATCAAACATGACAAAGTTTGGTGAAACTTTCAAATACACTGGAGATCTGTCATGTTCCTAACACAGTCTTCCTTACTTCCTACCTCTGCTGTGAAATAGTAATTCACTTTACCTCTTAATCACAATCACTCAACTAAACACTGCCAAGCATGAGAAGCTTTACTTGGCCAGACAGCAGTTTGGGGGAATCTCATACACATAAACAGTGAAATATGATCATGCCTACCCCCCTTCCCTTTTCTAACTTTCCTCTTGTCTCCTCCAATACAGCCACCTTACAATTTCATGTCTTTGTTTATAATAACCCGCTAAATCCAGTAGGGTTGCCCACGTTCCTGTGGGTGTGGGGACATTCATGGGCTCGAAAGGAACATATCAATGGTCACATCCTCCAGCAATATCTATCCATTCTCTCGAGCTCCTGAGTAGAGGATGGGATGTAGAGGTTGTCTGTTCTATCAAGGACAGGATTTTGGATGGCAGTGCTTACAAAACCACTGATAAATATACTGTTATATATACTGTAATATGTATATATATATTGTTATAAACATTCACATAAGCATTATATGAATACTGTTCTATATATGTATATATATATTTGTATATATAGGTATATATATATGTGTGTGTGTGTATATAACTGTATTCATATAATGCTTATTTATAGCATTTTTTATGTAGATGGTATACATTAAAGCTCTATCATGGAAGTGCTCACTTCTTTCTTTAGAAAATAGTCTCAAACTGTTCTCTGTAGAGATTTTCCCTATTTATGTCTCCCATAAACAATGAGAAGTGTCTATATACCCAAGCCTTAAGCAAAATAAGTAGTCTGTAATCTATCATTCCAGATATTTGCTAATATTACAATTTTTAAATGTTATCACATTAAATATTAATGAGAATCATTACCAAAAAAGACTTTTGACTTTTTCCTCTGGGTTTTCTGAGCTTATTATTTGTTCATTTAAGGAGTAAATATCCACAGAAAATGTATGCAAACTAAGAAAGGAAATATTTTTGTATAAAATATTTTCAAATTCAATATATTCTTCACATAGTATTTTTGGACTCTAAGAGGTAATGTTAAAAGCAGATTTTCGCAGATTTTTGAGAACTGAAGTGTTAAGTACAGGAAGAATGTGGAAGAAGTCAGAAATGAGTCAAGAGGTCACATTTTCATGAAACCGTGTTTGTAGGAAATATAAAGAAAATTACATATTTCTTCATTCATTGTGCTAAAGGAATGCTTCTCTGTGCTTCAGAGAAGTCATTGCGAGTGTAAGTGGGAAAGCCAGGCTGCTTGGGAAGCTGCTCCTCTACCATTGTAATCTGCGTAAGACCACCAGCAACAGACCAGGATACCACCAACAAAGCTCCTGAGAGGATGAGATGAAACTGTCCCTTCAGATCTGGGACTTTCTTCCTCTAAACTCCTAATCCTACTAGTTAACAACGAGAACATTAGAGAAATCTTAATTTACAAACAATCAATAAAACATCCGGCCACTGTCAGATATCAAGTCTCAAGGCCATGAAAAATGAAAGATAGGAAGAAGCTAGTATATATCACAAAAATCTAGGAAAATATAACAACTGTCTTGCGCTATCTTGGATATGTCTATAGAGGAAGAAAGAAATAAATACACAGGTGAGAAAATGTTAAACTCAGAATGTAATCTGAAGTCACCCACTATCTCACTACTTATTTTGTAGTTTTAGATATGATAGTACTTCTTTTATGCATCTGAGTGCATCTTACTTCGGTACATGGTTGTCTAGAACTGTAATATTCTTTCGATAGATTATTTATTTCTAAATATTAAATATAATCTCTACAGCATGTATCATATTATGTGTATGTATATGATTTCAGGAATGAACACTTGATATTGGATAACAAATTAGAGAACTCCTCCTGGGGAAGACTATTTTGTCCCTTTTTCAGCATTCCTCAGTTGCCTGTAGTTATTTACTTTTAGGATCCCATAGATTTTCCCCTTAACTGTTATCGTGTCTGCTGGTGTCCATACTATTTTGTAACATCCTTCTTCTATTACTAATACTATGTAAACATTTTTCTGTGTCTACTTGAGCCTCTATTATTTTAATATATTTAGTGCAAATTGGCTTTGTGTGTTACATGTATTATGTTACATATTTTATGTATTATATTGATTTTGTGTGTTACATGTATTATATCAGAATGTATCTAGCTGTTCGCCACCATAGGATAGGTGGTAATTTGTATTTGTCAATAGTATAAAGAAATTATGAAAAATTTTAAAGCAGGGTATTGATACTTTAGATTTCTTAAAGATTTAATACTTGAATGTAAATTGTCTTAAGATTTGGTGTGTTAGGGGGAGAAAAGGAAGGGAGGGTAGGATTGGGAGGAGATGGGGGAGAGGACCACAGCCAGGATACAAATTGAGTAAGTTGTAATAAAGAATAATAAAAATAAATCAACAACAAAAAGATTGGGTGTGTCCCTAAAGCTATCTTTAGGTACTCCCAGCCTGTCACAGAGAATATTTTCATAAGCTTCCATTTGCATAAAAAAATCAGCTTCATATGAGTTTATGTATTTATCACAGTAGTAGATCCAAATACTTAATTTTTTATTTTTTTGCGATTATTGGTTAAACAGGAAATTTTGGGTGATGTCAGGTACTTTACTTTTTAAAATTGTACACACTTAAGCTTTATACATACATGTTTGTGTATGTATGCATGACAAAATAGTCACTATGGAAAATTAACGTATTCATCCTCTTATACAATTACATTTTTGTGTACAGTAATGTTACTGAAAACATAACATTTCTGGTATATGATAAATATTATTAACTATAATCCTCATGCTGTATGTTAGATATTTTCATCAGCTTATTCTTTTCTGAACATTCCCCATCCCCTAGTTTCAAAGTTATTATAACTTTAATGTCAGTGTGCATGAAGGCTGCCTCAAAGAAATCCCTTCTCTGTCTCTAAAAATAGCAAAAGTCACATTCCTAAGGTTCCTTAAATAGTGATATAAGATGTTTCATAGAAAACTCTGACAGGATGCGTCTAACACAGAAGAGAAGACACCTCTGAAATCCAACCTCATTTATCATTGGGCACTTGGAAGCACATTTAAAAATAAATCAAGACTCTTCAGTGCAGAAAAGAAAAGCATTGTTTCGATTGTAACTTTAAGTGTATTGTGGGAAAGATATATTTAGGCTGTAAGGTGACCTCTGCAAGGCATGTATGGTATATCAAATAGTTTCTCTGGGTGAAATGGGTGTGAGTTGCTTTCTAAATGGAAGTAATAGTACTTTAGGGCATGAGTTTTAACTATAAAATCTTATTGGTTCTCAGCAAACTAACTCTGAATCCTCTACCAGGTATTTTACTATAAAATAAACCAAAAATCTTTCTCCATATACCTTGGGTGTCAGAGCAGTTCCACCACTTTTAAAACAGAATTAGACATGGACAATCTATTCCAAACTTGTTGTCTGATGCTTTGGGTTGCCAATAATGCTGTAATGTACCTCCCCTTAAAAAATAAATATCTTTTAAAATGCCACGTGAATTTAATATATACAATTTGATGATGATTTGATATATTGAGAAATGATGATGTCAAACTATTCAGTATGTCACTTCAGGTGGCTACTAGTGTGTGTGTGTGTGTGTGTGTGTGTGTGTGTAAGAGAAAGAGAGAAAAAGAGGGAGATTAGAGTACCTAATATCTTCTACTTTATCAGCAAATTCCTCTATACAAAAATACAAATTGTAGTCACATTATTGAATATATTCAATGAAGTATTGAATAGTATTCAATGGAGATTTAAGTTGCATCCATACAAGGGGTAAATGTGCAATGAAAATCTGAATCAGATATTTAACACTTGAATATTATTGATTTAAAAACCTTTGAAGATACATGCTGAAAGGTGAAACAAAAGCTGGCCTGACAAGATATGCAACCTGTTGCAATGGTGACACAAATATTACAGGAGTAACCAGCCACTTTCTAATTAGATGTGCACTGTGACATAGAATTTATAGCTGGCACTGTTAATGAGGGTAAGAACTTTTAGTTAAATAAACCATAGGCCCCAGGGAAGAGAATAATTCTACTGTTCTTCTCAATGGACATGGTATTTAATTGACTCCTAATGACTTATTGCTATACCTGTAGATCAGTGTATCTCTCAACTCTCATCAGAGAAACTTCTTTTTTTTTATAGTAGATTACAATTAACACACATACATGTTCAACCTAAAGAGAATAAGAAACTGCAGATTGCTCACCCTTAAATGGGACATATGTAGCACCCCACTCAAGGCTCAAAGGTGTTCTAGGATATGGGGAAGAAACTTTATAAGAGCCAGAGGTATGAACAACACCAAAGACATAGTTTCTCCAGACACAACAGGGTAATTGAACACATAAACTCACAGTGATTGTGACAGCATGATCAGGACCTGTCTAAAGCCAAGCCAGACAAGATCACACTGTAGAGAGGGGAAGATGGAAACAAAAATCCCACCACTTGATGATGATTTGTTGGTATTTGAAAATTTCTGAGAGAGGGAGAGCCAGGTTTCATGAATAACATGACCCTTGATAGACCAACCACACATCAGGACAGGTTTTTACTGCCAAGAGTTCTTGGGCAATACCCACTGGACTAAACAAGAATAAATAGAAGAAAACTCAAAGTTTAGTAGGTAGAGAAATTAGGGTCAAAAGCATTAATATTTGAGGGTCAAAGGCATAGATATTTTCATACAGTGTATGAAAATTTTAAAGAATTAATTAAAAAAATTAAACCAGGTAATTTTTACAAGTCCTTTTAATGCCAAACTCCCTCAAACCAGTAGTAAATCTGAGTTCAGCATAATTAAGAATATTTCCACAGACACGCTCTACCAGATAGACCTTTGGAAGCCCATTCTATTCACAAATTACAGAGTTTTCTCCCATCACAACCAGAGGCAACCAAGTGTGTATCCCCAAGAGCTTCCTAAGAGGTCATCATGGATAGCAACTCACTAGCTGTTGTTGATGAAATGTGTTTGAGAAATAAAGGTGACTTGCATAGTCCCAACTCTCACCATATCGTGACTATATATGATAACTAGTACCAGAGTTCTCCAAGAGCCTTCTAAACTTATTTTTAAAAGAGATCCAAGAACTCAGACACAGTGGAATAAATAGAAGGCATCACCTGCCATGTAAGCCATTAACTCAACTAGGAATTTTTTGAGAACTTGCAGAATAATCTATAATACTTTGCACTGAAAACAAAGAAAACTCCATTAGTCATCATCACTCCAACACTAGCTAAGAAACATGGGAACAATCACCATCTTTCTCCACTTTCATTTCTCATCCATAAAAAAGAAAGTCTGAAAGAAAGCTGATCATTTCTCGGCTCTTTTTATGCTTTAGAATTCTATGAAAGTACACATCTATAGTTCATCTTCATTTCCATATCAGCTTTTCTTTCAGTAAGTCCTTGATAAATTTGAAGGTGTAGAGCCGTTATTGATTTAAGACGTAATTACCCTCTGCTGGGGCACTTGCAGAGTGCAAGCACTGCATTCCCTACTAAAGAACTGACCTCTGACCCAACCACAGTCCCAACACACAAAGAAGACAACTTACCCTAAAGAATGGGGACCATGTACCAAAATGCCCCACAGTTTCTGGTGTACTGTGTGTCAGAATACACTGTTTGTGCATTTTTATGTAGAACGTCCAGGTCATCAGTGAGTAAAATGCCTGGAATGTGATTAAAGAATAAATTTGTCTCAGAATTTCATCCAATCACAAGTGAAGGCATTGGAACAATGGTAGGCTAAAGTAATCCAGTTGGCTAATCCTTTTTATTATCATAAAAATATTTATAAAAGGACATTACTGGTGAAAAAGGCATCAGGTAAGTCTATTAATTTTCTATTGACATTTTATACTTGAGTCTTAAAACTCTCAATGTATCCACAAATTAACTCAAATCTCAGATATCTTCTTAATTATCTTACCAAGTAGTAGAAATGTACATGTCCTTGGAAGCAATATTTCATTGAAAATATTCAGCCTTGAGAAAAACAACCACAGAAGCCAATTGTGAAAGGCCCTTGATCACCGAGTTGAATAGAGAATAATAAACCTTGTTTAAAAGTTGTGGACTTGGAGAGAGGCATAGGAGGAGATGAGGGGAAAAGGCTTGGGTTGGGAAAGAATGAAGGAAGGGCTACAGCTGGGCAAAGTGAATAGAATGTAATTAATATAAAAAATTAAAATTAAAAACTGTGGCTGTTTGTAGTACTCAACTATGCTAGCACATGGTTGAATACACAAAACTATACATATAGTACATTATAAAGTTATTTTAATCATCTTTATTTGATCATTGTAGCCACATTGAGACTCTCAATGAAACCCAAGAAAGCAGTTACTTTTTACAGGAATTTTGGTCTATTGTAGCTGCCATCGGTGTAGTTTTATGTACAAAGAACATGCCCCAGGGTTTGCTTTACCAGGTGTCCCCCACCCTTTTATTATAGAAAGAAATTTATATCTTTTTTCTTTTTTCCTAAATAAACTCATTCATTTGTTCATTTTATGTCCTGATCACAGCCCCCTACCTACTCTCCTCCCAGCCCCACCCTCTCATCTTTTTTCTCCTTTATCCTTCCCCTTCTCCTTAGAAAAGGGGAGCCTCCCACTTACAAACTCAACCAGGCCCATCAAGTCCTACAAGAACTTAGTACATCCTCTTCTGTTGAGGTCCAATAAGGCAGCTCAACTAGGGGAAAGTGATCCAAAATATGTGACCACATCCATGTCAGATATGACCCATGCTCCTCTTGTTGTTAATGGACCTACATGAGGACCAAGCTGCCCATCAATTACATATGTGATGTGGGCCTAGACTGAGTCCATGCATGTTCTTTGTTTAGTGGTTCAGTGTCTATAAGCCCTTATGGGTCTAGGTTACTTGACACTGTTGGTCTTCCTGAGAGGCTTTTGTTCCCTCCAGGACCTTCTATCCTTCCCCACACTCCTCCGCAAGAATCCCCTGAATGTTTGCTGAATGTTTGGCAGGGGATTTCTGCATCTGTTTCCATCATCTGCTGGGTGGAGCCTCTTAGAGGACAGTAATGCTAGGCCTGTCTTCAAGCATAGCAAAGGTTGGCTTTCTCCTATGGGGTGGAGCTCAGGTTAGGCCAGTCATTTGTTGGCCATTTCCTCTTTATCTGCTCCATCTTTATTCCTGAACATCCTGTAGGTAGGGTAGCTTTGGGGTCAAAGGTTTTGACAGTGGATTGGTGTTCCCCTACCTACACTGAAAATCCTGCCTGGCTGGGAGGTGGCCCCTTCAGTCTCTATGCCCCTCCCTGCTAGAAGTCTCAGCAAGAGTCACCCCCATAACCTCCCAGGAGCCTACTCTGTGGTAAGGCTCCAGCTTGTCTCAGAGATGTCCTCCCCAACTCTGTTTCCCTTTTTCTCCTTGCCCTCTCTCCTCCCACCCCCTTTTCTCACATCTAATCCCCTTTCCCTTTCCACACTCTCTCCTACCCAGTTCCCTCTCTTCATCCTCTTTAGAATATTTTATCTTCTGAGTGGGATTCAAGTCTCCTCCCTTGGACCTTCCTTGTTACTTGGCTTCTTTGGGACTGTGGATTAGTATGGTTATCCTGGATAATATGGGTAATATCATAAAAACTCTTTGTAAACTCTTTATATCACCATGCAGGTTGAAAACAAATCTGATTTACATAACAAATACAATACCAACCAAATGAATACACTCACATTCTTTTTATAATTAATTTATATTTTATTCACTTTATATCCTGGTTGTCACCCCATTCATCCTCCCCTCCCAATCCCACTCTCCCTTCCTCTCCCTTCTCCTCTTGCTCCTTCTTCAGAAAAGGAGATCTCCCTTTCCCAAAACCAGGACTGAGCATGTCCTCTTCCACTGTGGCCTGATAAGGCAGTCACACCAGGGAGAAGTGATCAAAAAGCTGGAAAGTGAGTCTTACTAGAGGTCCCTTACTAAAGAACACACATGAAGCCTAAGCTGTCCATTTGCTACATCTTTGTAGGGGCCTAGGTCCTTGTTCATGAATGTTCCTTGGTTGATATTTCAGACTGAGCAATTCCCTCTGGGCCCTGGTTTGTTGACCCTATTGATCTTCTTGTAGAGCTCCTGTCACCTCCAGATTATTTTCTCTCTCTTCCTACTTTTCCACAAGACTCCCTAAGCATTGCCCAACATTTGGCTGTAAGTCTCAGCATCTGTTTTGAGGGGCTGCTGCGTAGAATCTTTCATCTTACATATGCTTTAAAACTGATTTAAATCAGATTGCTCTAACAATTAGTCAGTCTAGGAGCAGCTGAACCCATGATAATCAGATCAGAAAATTATTATTTCAATTTATGAGTTTTTTCTACTTCTGAGCTGCCTAATGCCTAAAAATAAATTGATTTTTATCATGTACAATTTACTACTTTACAACATCAATTTCTTTTCTGTAAAACAGCATTACTTTCTAGGTTAATTCTTATAGTGACTTTAAAAGCATAACATTTTACAGTATTTTTCTAAAAGGGTGTGTTTTATTTTATATTTAGTCAATCATTTCAAGTTTTTTTTGCAATTCTATATTTGCTTCAATTTTTATGGGTCTTTAAATATCACTAAAAGACTTTTTAATAATAATAGCTAGAGCTAATGAATACTTTCCTATACAAGGAACTGGTGTTGATCATGCAATTATGTTTCTGCACTTAAACAGATTCTGAATTCATGTTTAATATTTTACATGCAATATCGTTAAAGTCTACACCCACCTCATTGGATAATTAAATAAATTATGCATTATGGCTAATATTCACTTGTAAATGAATACACAGCACGCCTGTATTTCTGGTTCTAGGTTACCTCACTCAGGATAATCTTTTGTAGTTCCATCCATTTGCCTGAAAAGTGCATGTTGTCTTTATTTTTGGTAGCTGAGTAGTATTCCATTGTGTAAATGTACCACATTTTCTTTATCCATCCTTCATTTAAGGGACATTTATGTTGTTTCCAGTTTCTGGCTATTATGAATAAAGCTGCTATGAACATAGTTGAGCAAGTGTCCTAGCGGTATGGTGGAGCATCTTTTGCATACATGCCCAGGAGTGGTATAGCTGGTTCTTGAAGGATAGCTACTCCCAATTTGCTGAGAAATCTCCAGATTGATTTCCAAAATGGTTGTACAAGTTTGCACTCCCACCAGCCATGAAGGAGGGATCCCCTTTCTCTACATCCAACATGTGTTGTCACTTTGAGTTTTTGATCTTAGCCATTCTGATAGCTGTAAGATGGAATCTCAGAGTCATTTTGAGATGCATTTCCCTGGTGGCTAAGGAAGTTGAGCATTTCTTTAAGTGCTTCTCAGTCATTTGATATTGCTCTATTTTGAATTCTCTGTTTAGCTCTGTACCCTGTTTTTATCCTTTTTTATTAATTACAATTTATTTACTTTGTATCCCAGCTTTAGGCCCCACTGTCATCCCCTTCCAATACCTTTCTCCCTCTCTCTTCTCTCCTGCCCTACCCTCTAGTCCACTGATAAGTGCAGGCCTTCTCTCCTTCCCTCTGATCCTAATCTCTTAGTTCTCATCAGGACTGGTTGCCTTGTCTTCCTCTGTGACCTGGTAAGACTGCTCCTCCCTCAGGGAGAGGTGATCAAAGAGCCAGCCACTGACTTTATAGCAGAGACAGCCCCTATTTCCCTTATTAGGAAACTCACTTAAAGACTGAGCTGCAATGGGCTACATCTGTGCAGGGGTTCTAGGATATCTCTATACATAGTCCTTGGTTGGAGTTTCAGTCTCAGAAAAGACACCTGTGCCCAGATTTCTTGGTTCTGTTGCTCTCCTTGTGGAGCTCCTGTCCCTTCTAGGTCTTTTTATCTCCCCCTTCTTTCATAAGATTCCTTGCACTCTGCCCAAAATTTGGCTATGAGTCTCAGCATCTGCTTCAATACTCTGATAGATAGATTCTTTTAGAGGCCCTCTATGGTCCTGTCCTGTCCTGTTTCCTGTTTTCTCATTCTTCCGATGTCCATCCCATTTGCTCTTCTGAATGGGGGTTGATCATATTACCCATGCTCCTCCATCTTGCTTAGTTTAAAATGACCCTGAGATTTTACCTTACACCCATCAGAAGGGCTAAGATCAAAAACATACATGCTGGAAACGATGTGGAGAAAGGGGAACCCTCCTCCATTCCTGGTGGAAATGTAAACTTGTACAACAATTTTGGAAATCAATCTGGCACTGTCTTAGACAATTAGGAATAGTGATTCAAGATCCAGCTATACCACTTCTAGGCATATATCCAAAATATGCTCAACTATACAACAAGAACGTTTGCTCAACCATGTTCATAGCAGCTTTATTCAGACTAGCCAGAATCTGGAAACAACTCAGATGTACCTCAACTGAGCAATGGATACAGAAATTGTGGTACTTTTACACAATGGAATGCTACTCAGCAATTAAAAACAAGTAAATCATGGAATTTTCAGGCAAATGGTAAGAACTAGAAAAGATTATCCTGAGTGAGGTATCCCAGAAGCAGAAAGATACACATGGTATATACTCATTTATAAGTTTATATTAGACATATAATATAGGGTAAACATACTAAAATCTGTAACTCATTTTAATTGAATTATTTTGTTTGTTGGTGTTTAATTTTTTGGATTTTTTAATATATTCTTTCTATTAGCCCTCTGTCACATGTAAGGTTGGTGAAGATCTTTTCCCAGGCTATAGTCTGTCGTTTAGTTCTAGTGACAGTGTGATTTGTCTTACAGAAGTTTTTTAGTTTCATGAGGTCCCATTTATTGATTGTTGCTCTTAGAGCCTGTGTTGTTGGTGTTTTGTTCAGGAAGTTGTATCCTGTACTAGTGAGTTCAAGGATCTTTCTCACTTTTTCTTCTAATAGATTTAGTGTTTCTGGTCTTATTTTTGGCCTTGATCCCCTGATCTCTCCAAGACTTTCGGCATGAAGGGATGTTCAATTTTGTCAAAGGCTTTTTCTGCATCTAATGAGATAATCATGTGATTTTTTTTTCTTTGAGTTTGTTTATATGGTGAACTACGTTGATGGATTTTCTTAGGTTGAACCATCTCTGCTTTCCTGGATGAAACCAACTTGGTCATGGGGGATGATGTATTTGATGTGTTCTTGGATACAGTTTGTGAGTATTTTATTGTGTATTTTTTATTCGATGTTCATGAGTGAAATTGCTCTGAAATTTTCTTTCTTTGTTGCGTGTTTCTGTGGTTTAGGTATCTGAGTGACTATAGCTTCATAGAATGAATTTGGCAATGTTCATTCAGTTTCTACTTTGTGGAATAGTTTGAGAAGTATTGGTATTAGCTCTTCTTTGAAGGTCTGGTGGGATTCTGCCCTGAAACTATCTGGACTGGGGCTTTTATTGTTTGGGAGACTTTTGTTGGCTGTTTCTATTTTCCTAGGGCTTATGGACTTTTAAACTGTTTACCTGATCTTGATTTAGCTTTGGTAGGTAAAATTTATCCAGGAAATTGTCCATTTCATCTTTGTTTCCAATTTATTGTTTGGAGCCCTGAGTTTAATTATATCCTGTTGTCTGTCTGGTCCTCTGTGGTGTATCTGCTTCCTTCTGTTCTAGGGTTTTCAAGTGTGCTGCTAAGTTACTAATATAGGATCTCTCCAATTTTTCTTTTCTTTTTATTTTATTTTATTTTTTTCTTATCAGCTACATTTTATTAACTCTGTATCCCAGCCGTGTCCCGATCCCTCATTCCCTCCCAGTCCCTCCCTCCCTCCCTCATTTCCACCGTGCCCCTTTCCAAATCCACTGATAGGGGAGACCTCCTCCCCAGTCATCTGATCCTGTTTTATCAGGTATCTTCAGGACTGCAAAGCCCTCCTCTGTGGCCTAACAGGACTGCTCCTCCCTTGGGAGGTGGGGAGGCCAAAGAGCCAGTCATTGAGTTCCTGTTAGAAATAGTCCTTATTCCCCTCACTTTTGGGAAACCAATTGGTTACTGAGCTACCACAGGCTACATCTGAGTGGAGGTTCTAGGTTATATCCATACATGGTCCTTGGTTGAATGTCAGTCTCAGAAAAGACCCTGTGCCCAGATATATTTGGTCCTTGTGGAGCTCCTATCCTTTCCCCATCAGACTAACTCCCCTTCTTTCTTATGATTCCCTGTACTCTGCCAAAGGTTTAGTCATGAGTCTTTGCTTTGAAAACACTGCTAGTTAGAGTCTTTCAGATGCGCTCAGTAGACTCCTGTCATACGTTCAATGCACATCCCATCTGTCTTTCTAAACGAGGATTAATCATCTTGCCCCATGTCTGCTCAATTGATTATCTTTTTTAGATGTATAGATTTCATTATGTTTATCATATCTTATAGGTCTATATAAGTGAGTATGTACCGTGTTTGTCTTTCTCCTTCTGGGATATTTCACTCAGAATGATCTTTTCTAGATCCCACCATTTGCCTGCAAATTTCATGATTTCCTCCTTTCACCTTACACCCATCAGAATGGCCAAGATGAAAAACTCAAGTGACAACACATGCTGGAGAGGCTGCTGGTGGGAATGTAAATTGGTACAACCACTCTGGAAATCTATCTGGTGTTTTCTATCTGGTGTTTTCTATTAGGAATAGTGCTTCCTCAAGACCCAGCTATACTACTGGTAGGTATATACCCAAAGTTTGCTCAAGTACACAAAAGGGATACTTGCTCAACCATGTTTATAGCAGCTTTATTTGTAATAGCCAGAACCTGGAAACAACCCCGATGTCCATCAACGGAGTAATGGGTACAGAAATTGTGGTATTTTTACACAATGGAATACTACTCAGCAATCAAAAAGGAGGAAATCATGATTTTTTTTTTTTTTTTTTTTTTTTTTACGGTACTTGGTTCTATGAACTTTCTTCTTAGCACTGCTTTCATTTTGTCTGATAAGTTTAGGTATGTTGTATCTTCATTTTCATTGAATACTGAAAAAGTCTTTAATTTCTTCCCTGACCCAGTAGTCACTGGGTGCACCAAGCTCACCTCTCCTGGATTCACTGCCTCTGCTGGGCTTAATGTTTCTGACCCAATGGGCCAGGCAGATAGGGAGCCAGCAGAAAGGTCTCTGAGCTGAGAGTTCCTCCTGTGCCTCATAGGCCTCCTTGGGAAGAAAGACAAGTGGGCTTGGGTTGTGAACCTAGCTCACCTCCGCTGGATTCACTCTCTCTTAATTTAATTTAATTTAATTTCTTCCCTGACCCAGTAGTCACTGAGTAGGGAGTTATTTAGTTTCAATGAGTTTATAAGCTTTTTGTTGTATCTGTTGTTGAGTTCCAGCTTTAATCCATGGTGGTCTGATAAGATACAGTGGTTATTTCAATATTCTTGTATCTGCTGAGGCTTGCATTGTGACTAAGTAAATAGTCAGTTTTGGAGAAACTTCTGTGAGATGCTGAGAAGAATGTGTATTCTCTTGTGTTTGGGTGAAATGTTCTGTAGATATCTGTTAGTTCTATTTGATTCATGATATCTCTTAGTTTCTTTATTTCCCCATTTAGTTTCTGTCTTAATGATCTGTCAATTGGAGAGAGTGGAGTATTGAATCTCCCACTATTAATGTGTGAGGTTCTATGTGTGATTTAAACTTTAGTAATGCTTCTTTTATGAATGAGGGTGCTCTTACATTTTGGGGCAAAGATGTGAGAATTGAGATTTTTGTGTTGCTGGATTTTTCCTTTGATGAATATAAAGTGTCCTTCTCTATCTCTTTTGATTAATTTTGGTTGAAAGTCTATTTTATTAGATACTATAATGGCTACTCCAACTTGCTTCCTGGGTCTGTTTGCTTGAAGAACACTTTCCAGCCATTTACTATGAAGTAATGTCGTTGTTGCTGAGGTGTGGTTCGTATATGCAGCAGAAAGAAGGGTCTTACTTTCTTCTCCTTCTTTCATTCCTATTATTCTTAGGTTTGGTCTTTTCATAGTGTCCCAGATTTCTTTGATATTCTGTGGCAGGAGGGTTTTAGATTTAACAATTTCTTTGATATATCAATTTCTGCAATAGTATCTTCTATCCCTGAGATTTTCACTTCCATCTCTTATATTCTGTTGGTGATGCTTGTGTCTGTAGTTCCTGTCTTCTTCCCTAGGTTTTCCAGCTGCAGAATTGTGTCAGATTTTGTTTTTCTTTATTACTCCTATCTCCATTTTTAGGTCTTGAGCAGTTTTATTCATTTCCTTCTCCTGTTTCATTGTAGTTTTGTATATTTCTTTAAGAGATTTGTTCAATTCTTTCATCTGTTTGAATGTATCTCCCTGGGCTACTTTGAGAGCTTTATTTTCTTCCTCTAATGCCTCTATCATTTCCATAACCTCAGGTGTAAAAGCTTTTTCTTGCACTTCAGGTATGATGGTATCTCCAGAGCTTGCTGCAGTAAGAATGCTCATTTCTGGTGGTGCCATGCATCCTTGAGTTTTCTTGCTTGTGTTCTTATGCTGGCCTCTGGCCATCTAGTTGTGTATGTGCCTGCCTGGTGTTCCTTCAACTGGATTCACTGGCTGTGTCTCAGGTGTGCCAGGCAGTTGGGGAGCAGGCGGAAAGACCTCTGAGCCAGAGAGCTGCTCAGGTGCCCCACTGGCCTCCTCAGGATGGGGGACAATGAAGCTTAGGTTGTGAGTCTAGTTCAGTTCTGCTGGGTTCACTGTCTATGTTGGACTTATTGTTTCTGATCCAGATGGGCCAGGCAGCTGCGGAGCAAGTGAGAAGACCTGCGAACCAAGAACTGCTTGGGCGCCCCACATGCCTCCTTTGGATGGGGAAAAATGTGCCTTAGGTCCTGCACCAAGCTCACCTCTCCTGGATTCACTGCCTCTGCTGGGCTTAATGTTTCTGACCCAATGGGCCAGGCAGATAGGGAGCCAGCAGAAAGGTCTCTGAGCTGAGAGTTCCTCCTGTGCCTCATAGGCCTCCTTGGGAAGAAAGACAAGTGGGCTTGGGTTGTGAACCTAGCTCACCTCCGCTGGATTCACTCTCTCTGCTTGGCTCACTGTTTTTGAACCTGGTGTGCCAAGTAGATGAAGAGCAAGCAGAAAGACCTCTGAGCTGAGAGCTTCACTGGTGCCCCACAAGCCCTCCCCAGGATGAGCCCAATGACTACTAGATTCTTGCACTTTCAGTTGGTAGACATTCATTGTTGATTTAGCTGGACCACAGCCTGTAAACTATTCCAATAAATTTCCTTTCTATGTAGACATACATTAATTCTATAAATTCTATTTCTCTAGAGAACACTGACTAATAGAGATAGTATACTATAATACTCTAAAAGAGTGTTTTCCAACCTTCTCCATATTGTTGCCCTTTAATACAGTTCTTCATGTTGTGGTGACCCCAACTGTAAAATTATTTTCATTGATATTTCATAACTGTAATTTGGCTACTGTTATGAATGGTAATGGAAATATGTGGTATTTCTGATGGTCTTAGGTGACTCCTGTGAAAGGGTCATTCAACCCCAAAGGGCTAGTAACCCAGAGGTGAAGAACCCCTGTTCAAACTCTTCCAACAAGAAATCTTAGAGCTGATGAACACTTTCAGCAAATTCATTGAAAATTAACTCACAAAATAAGCAGTCATCCTATATATCACACATGGACTGAGAAAGAAACCAAGGAAACAAAGCCTTTAACAATAGCCTCCAAAAATATTTTTTAAATCTTCATTAAACGCTAACACAAAAAGTAAAAAACTTGTATGATAAAAACTGTAAGATACTGAAGAAAGAAACTGAAGAAGATATCAGAGGATAGAAAGATCCCCCTTGCTCATGGATCAGGAGGATTAACATAGTAAAAATGGCCATCTTACCAAAAGATATCTACAGAGTTAATGGGATCCCAATCAAAATGTCAACACAATCTTCTTAGGATTTGAAAGCATAATTCTCAACTTCATATGTAAATAACAAAAAAGCAGGATAGCTAAAACATTTCTGAAAACTAATAATAATAATAATTGCTGTAAGTATTGTTAATCCTGAGAAAGGGAGGAGAAAGACTACTGACCCAAATCATCATGGCCAAATTAATTAAAGCAAGAATTTTTTTAAATTTTTTGTTAATTATTTAATACAATTTATTCACTTTGTATCCTGGCTTTGGCCCCCTCCCTTGTCTCCTCCCAATTCCTCCTTTCCTCCCTCCCTCTTCTCCTCCTATCCCCCTCCCCTAGTCCACTGATAGGGGTTGGTCCTCCTCCCCTTCTATCTGACCCTAGCCTATCAGGTATCATTAGGACTGGCTGCATTGTCTTCCTTTGTGAAGGTGATCAAAGAGCCAGCCACTGAGTTCAGGTCAGAGACAGTCCCTGCTCTCCTTACTTGGAGACTGAGTCTATGAGCTACATCTGTGCAGGGGTTTTAGGTCATCTCCATGCATGACCCTTGTTTGGGGTATCAGTCTCTGCAGGGGTCCCAGGGCCTAGTATTTTTTTGGTTTTGTTTTGGTTTGGTTTGGTTTGGTTTTGGCTTTGTTGGTTTCCTTTTGGAGCTCCTGTCCCCTCCAGGTCTTCCTATCTCCCCCTTCTTTCGTAAGATTACCTGCACTCTCCCCAAAGTTTGGCTATGAGTCTTGGCCTCTGTTTTGATACCTTAAGCAGTAGAGTCTTTCCGAGGCCCTCTGTGGTAGATTCCTGTCCTGTTCCCACTTTAGAGCCCAGTCCTTCTCCACTGGGTCCACTGTCTCTTCGGGGCTCACTCACAGATAATGCTTTCGACAGCAACATTCCACACATTCGATGCCCGCTCTGTACCTGCAGCATCCCATTATTTGCAGCGCTCCGTGTATCTGCCTGTCTGTTCCGAGCCTGAATTTGTGCACATTCTAGCAACCAACACTAAAGTTCAGTGTGCTCGCTACTGGACTGAGCACACACTTTCTGCCGCGGCCTAGGAACCGTGGAGACGTAATGATTTTAGTACCCAGCCCTGAAGCGGGAATTTCTGACTTCTTCTAAGACTGAATTTTGTCATGCGGTATTTTGCTACAAGCTAGGCATGTGATGTTTTGCCCCGATTGGTTTGTGAGAGGGCGCGTGGTGTTTCGATGTGATCCCCTAGGTGTGAAGGGTGTGACTTTGGCTAGCTGAGAATATCCATGGTGGACTTTGAGAAGAGGGCATATATAGAGGCCAAGGCAGAGTGAGACATCCCTTTTGGGATCGACATCACCGCGCCGATCTTCATGCTTCAACACTTGACTTCACAGAAATTTTCCAGAGAGCTTCTACAGGGCAATCGAATTTAGCCTTGAGGCTTTCACTGACTTTGTGTTGCTAATCCTTATTGGCCTTTGGACTGCTGGTATCCTGAGGACTGAGTCTGGTAATCTCCTAAGGACCTATTGACTCCGATCAGCAGGAAGTGATAAAAGAGAACTACAGTCTTTTTCCCTATTAATCTCCTACCTAAGTTGAGGAGTGGGGGTGGAAAGGAAGTAAAGATGCTTAAAATCCCTAAATAAAGTAGGTTTGGTGAAAAATCTCAGCCTTCACAGCACCTTCCGGTGTTGGTTGTTTTTTTTCAGCGCAGTGACAGAAGACCTGAAAGAAACACCTTAAGTGAGGATGAACTTATCTTGGTTCATTGTTTCCAGAAATGCTGCTCATCACGATGGGGAAGATAAGAGGTTGAAAGCTTCTATGGCAGCGGAATTCACAACAGCCACTTGATATGCGACGTTGACTTAGAAGAAGAGAGGTTTGATCGGAAGGCAGGGCTAGATTATAACAATCATGGCTGTCCCCCAGCAATCCACTCTCTCTAGTTAAGTACCACCTCCTAAAGGTTTTCAAACCTTACAACGTAGTAACAACTTTCCCTCTCAGCATTCATACCTCACCAGGCTAGGCTGTTGTGGGCCATATGCATTCTGCCACTATTTCTGTGAGTTCTTCTGTGTGGTGGTCCTGCTGTAGTTAGAAGGCCTTCTTTCTTTAGTGTTCTTCATCCCTTCTGGCTCTTAAAACCTTTCTGCTTCCTCTTATGCAGGGTTCCCTGAGCTCTGAAGAAAAGATTTTATGAAAACATCCAGAGTGAGACTGAATGTTCTAAGTTCTTTCAATCCCTGCCCATTGTCCACTTGTGTGTATTTATTCTCTGTATTTATTCCCACCTACTACATGAGTATGCATATCTGATGATGCCTGAGCAACACACTGATCTGTGAGTGTAGCAAAATGTCATTTTATTACTACATGTCTTTAATAAAGCAGTAGTATTTTGCTTTTTTCCAGGTCCCTGGGCTATCTAAAATCAGATCCTTGGCCACTAAGCAATATTCATGAGGTGGTTTCTGTCTCATAGAGGGGCCCTAAATCCAATCAGATATTGGTTGGCTAGTAGCGTAAGCTTTGTGTCACAATTGCACTAGCAAAACTTGAAGGCAGGTCACCAATGTAGACCTGAGGGCTTATATCAAACTGTCCATTACAGTTAAATGATAGATTTTAAATGGCATGTTTCCCCTCTAGAAATTACCTTGCAATTGCCATATCACATCTATTTAATTCCCATTTCTGCCTTGCTAGTCTCTTTCAATAGTGCATTACACACACACACACACACACACACACACACACACACAAATAGGCTGCAGAATAATCATTCGGTAAATAACGATCTTGTGCCATTGGTAGGCTGCTCCTTTCTTGAGCAGCACTTTAGATTATGCAGGCCTGGGACCTAGAAGCCTTTCTTTTTTTCTCATTATGCATAAAACCAAGCTCATTTCATCATGCTGAAGAGTAATGTTCCTCTCCCTTAGAAGCTTTGCTGTGATTTATATCACAAACTAGCCTTTCCCAGATAAAATGACTATTTTATATGGCAAATCTTAAAATTCTTCTCTAGGCAAGTCACTTAAAAAAAAAAAAAAACACCATTCACATCAGACTGGCAAAAACAAAGTCAGTTGAATTCTATTTTCTTCTATTCCTTTTACTCTCATGAGACATGAGGAGAAATGGCACTTCATAGACTCCTTACTTTTATGTTCTTGATATACCATGGACCTATATTGGTTCTGGAACAAAACCAACTTAATTTATGAAATGCTGGAAACCAGTAATGAGGTCAGGTGACTTGAGTTACAATTTGAGAATTGGCAGGAAACTACTGCATCATGGCAGCCACAGAAAAGGAAATGAACAGAGTATTACAGAGGTGTTTTAGAAGGGAAAGGAATTGGAATCTCTTGTCAGACTAGGAGGAAATTCAATTCACACACAGAGAAGTGAGATATAAGTTGCTTTTCTGCATATCCTAGGAGAGGGTTCTCTAGTGTTAAAGCCTTGCTTTTCTGATTTTGCCAAGAGGAACCTCAGTTAACTGTTGTGCACAAGCCACCTTGGTGTCATTACTAAGCTCAGAGAGAAGAAATGTGTCAAGAGTATTTTTTACTGCAGTTGATTATTTTAAAATGAGAAAAGTACCAGAATATGTTTTTTGTTGTTGTTGTTTTGTTTTTGTTTTTTTTACCTATATTAACCTTACAGACAGAAAAATGGTAGAGAGTGATAGGTACTGAGGCAGAAGCAGAGTGTTCTGCTGGTCATCTGTAAACTTGTGATTTACATGTGATATCATGAAGTTGTTTGGTGGGCTTTCATTATCAAGCTGCCTTGAAATTCCAAGAAACAAGCCAAGACATCACCCAAAGAGTAACGAACGGCTTTTGACTGACTCATGACATTTTCCTTTTACTTAAGCAAAAGCAAAACTAAGTTCCATTTGTCACTGTGATACTTAATGATGTCATAGATTTATTTCACTACATCTTTGCTCTAAAATGTATGTCATCTCATTTACCTATGATAATATCTAGTATTTTATCTTCATACCTAGCATCTTAGATAAAAACAAAAAAGTTTAAGTTTAGCATGTAAAATAAAATCAGGTAGACAGTTGTAGACAGTGAACCAAAAGTCAGAGGTCAAATTTTGGATTGAACAGTGGAGGTTTTTACCTTGTCTTGAGTGTCCTCTACAATGGATGACAAACTGTACAGGAAATATAGCCATAGCCATTCCCCATCAAGTTCCTTTTGACCATGGTGCTTTATAACACTAAAAAAAAAAGTAAGTAAGACAGTCCATCGTGGAGGAAGTCCATGCTTTCATCCATGCCATTGTTCCAACTGCATAGCCCACGCGGAAGATTATTCCTCTGGTCCTATTACTCTTCAGAAGCATGTACTGATTCCTTCCTAAGGCAGCTATCTTGTTACTTACCACCCCCTTCCTAGTCTATTACAATGCCTACAGTCAGTGTCTTTGTGAACAGGAACTCCTAAGAGTTCAGAGACATCAGGGTAGCATTCGAAGAGATGCACAAACACAGGAGTCCAGTGCATGACATAATCATCAATCTTAGCAAGAAAGTGAAGAGCAAGATCTGCACAATGGTCCCCAAAGTGTTTACAAGAGTTCCTGGAGTTAGGAGTGTTTCTAGGTGTAATGGTTACTACTGATTGGTAGGATCTAAGATCATGGAAGAGATAAGCAAGCTTGAAGGCATTTCAGAGAAAGAGAACATGTAGATTAGGTTAACTGAAGTAAGAAGACTGGACCTAACTGTAGGTAACACCATTCATGAACTGGATCCCAAGAAACACTTAAAAGGAGAGAGAGAAAGGAAGCTGAGCACAAGTGTCCATCCCGACTGTGGATGTGATGTGACCAGCTGCCTCATGGTCCTGCTGCTTTGGCTTCTTTACCGTGATAAACAGCACCCTTGATTCATGAGCCAAAAGAAATCCTTACAGCAAGTTTCTCTTTCCTAGTGCTTTGCTGCAGCAATAGGACAAGTAACTTGTCGTGGGCATCAGCCTTCACACAGCCACATAGGAGCTCCCAGACTGAGTTTATAAACCTACCAACACAAACTCCCATTTGATGTGTTTAAACCTGGGCACGGACATGCTAAGCATTTAAACCACAAAGTCATGAAGTGAGAACTGAGAACCAGTTCCCCTAAAGTAGTTGACATTTAAAACCAATTAACTGTCCTGTTAATCAGAATTTGTAATTGTTTCAAGGCATCCGGTTCTATATGACAAAAGGAAAGCAGGGAGAGGAGACAGGGCCAGCAGAAGCTCAGAGCAAGAAGTGTTTCATTTTAACAAGTCTCTTTCTATTCTGCACACCCAGAGGACTAGTTCATGAACTCTGATTTTGCTTCTCTTAGTTTTTTAACATTCCCCCTCCTCAGCCAGAGGTGGTGGCACAGGAATTTAATCCCAGCACTCAGGGAAGCAGAATCAGGTAAATCAATGTGAGTTCAATGCCATCCTGGTCTAGAGAGCAAATTTGAGGTAGCCAAGGCTACACAGAGAAGTCCTGTCTTGAAAAAAGTTCCTCCGCTATCCACTATTCTTCCCAGATTTATGGATAAACAAGGTTAACAATATATGTGCCACTGGTTTTCTTGTGCTTGCTTTTATTTTATTTTATTTGAACTTGTTTATTTATTCACTTTCCATCACCAGCCTAGCCCCCTCCTCTCCTCTCTTTTCCCCCATCCTCCCTCCCCTATTGAAGCTGTCCTCCTACCAACCCACCCCAGCTCTTCAAGTTGCAGCAGGACTGAGCAGGTCCTCTTCCCCTTTGGCCTGGTGAGGCAGCCCCACCAGGGGGAAGTGATCAAAAATCATGCAATAGACTACAGGTCAGAGACAGGCACTGCTCGCCTTACTTGTGAACCCACATGAAACCTAGCTGCCCATCAGCTACAGCTGTGTAGGGAACTAGGTACAGTCCATGCATAGTCCTTACTTTTATTTTAATCTAATTATAGTTTCGAAGCCAAAAGTTCTGCTATTTCCTCTCAGCCTTCTCATATTGAATCCATGACATTTATATTTGAGACTCTGAAAGGAATTTGTTTTCAAGAACCCTAAACATAATTAAGGAAATTCATCTTATCTATCCATCATCATAATGAAGAAACTTATAATCTTTTTGAGAAATTTTATTTATAGGGATGATCTTTGCAATACATTAGCTTATGTGAAAAAAAAATGATAGAATACAAACAAAATCATTGAAGTTCCAGTCTAAAAAGTCAAAACAAAAAGGAGTAGTCTAAATGTTGATCAATAATGGCCTGGCTTGATAATTATGGTTTAACAACAAACCAGAATATGATGGGAATGATAGCTGAAACAGCTGAAGTGGAACAATTACATGAAACATATCCACAGGGCACCTACAGAAAGTTGAAAACCAAGTCAGCAACAGCAGCTGCCTCTGGAGAAAGAGAATAGGTGACTGAGAGAGACAGTTCATCTCCATGATTATTTATAATGTTGGAGTACATAGTCTTTGGGAGAACCTATTAAAAATAGTTCACAGTTATTTTCAAATAATTTTTAAAGAATTACTGCCTTTCCTGCCATATTAGTATTGCCTACCTAACATTTTCTGCCAGACATAGTTTCTGCTTCCCTAAGACAGCATTTCAAATATTAGAAACATTGATAAATAAATTTGAGTTCAAATATTGTCCAAATTAATAGACTACAGTAAGTTCTCTATTCCCTGGTTTTCTCTTCTATTCTTCTAGATTCACACCAATAACATTTACATAATTGTATACTATATACTAATAGCAAAGAAACACTCAAGTTACTTTCACTTATTCTGAGCATTCTTAGAGAAAATTAAGAGATCAGAGGGTTTTATACATGATCATCATTGAAAATTTACACTTTGATTTTTATTTCTAGTCTATGATGGTGGTCATTGCTGTGTCAAATTTCTAAATCCTGGGATTTATCTCACATATTTTCAGTTCTCCAATTGATAATATTCAAGAGCCAGTATCTCTAAAAATTGTATTTGATGTTATAGACTTATAAATAAATAAAAGAATGTCAAGGATTCTATCCACAAGAAGCTTATAATTCATATTGGATATTTATTATAAACAAATATAATGCAAAAAGTAGTAATAAAATGAGAGGAAAATGAAATATTATGTTTTCCAGCAGTATTGTTGAAAATAATAAAAAAGTAAAAAACAGTATGAAAGTCCATTGATGGGTGAATAAAAAAAAATCTGGCACCTACATATAACAGTACATTTTATTTTATTAATATCCATTGCTGTATATATAATGTGTTATAATTGCTATACTATTTAATAATTTGCATAATATCATTCAGCCTTAGGAATGAAGAAGAGATACATTTTATAGCATGCATTAACCTTGAAGATACTGTACTAAATAAAGAAATTACAAAAAATAAACACTGTATAATCCCATTTATACCTAGAGTAGTTAAATTTACAGAAATGGGAAGAAAAATAATGGCTGCCCGTGGCTGGCACTAAGGGAAAGGCTGAGGCAGTGTTAATGATGGCAGAATTTCAGTTTGAAAACAAGCACTATTTACAGTGTACTGTATGAGGTTTGGAAAATGGTGAACAGTTGATTCTCAGTCTGGATGCCATGGATATTTGGACATGATGCAGTTAATCACTGATTTAAAAAAAAGAAGCTGAGTATATTCGTGTATTGGAATAGTATCTAGAATTCTGCTTACATACTGACTGCCTTGTGTTGAAGATAATAAAGCCTACTATTATCCAATCAGTAGATATGATGCTGGAGCTGCTTTGGTAGAGAAAGTCTTTTTAAAATTTATTTATTTTTATATTAATCACAGTTAATTCTTGTATCCCAGCTGTTCACATTACTAGAGAACCCACTTGGAGACTGAACTACCATGGGGTTCATCTTTGGAGGGGTTCTAGGTTATCTCCATGCATGGTCCTTGGTTGGAGTATCAGTCTCAGAAAGTCTTTTTAAAATGCTAACTGCTCTCAGCAGCGTTGGGTACCATCTGTGAGAAGCTGGGGTTTCTGATTCATATCTAATTGCCAGTGTATAACAAGATTCATTAAAATGGTATCCCAAATGGCCAACACGGTAGATGAATTTCTCAATACAGCAATTACTTATGACTTTTGTAATGTCTGGTATTCTGACCTTGTATGCTTGAGATGATGGATAAACCCTTGTCTAGCTAAGCACACATAGAAATTTGTTTCTTCTAGAAGTTCATAAAACTTTGTGTTCAAATATATTATTCAATAAACATCACACACAGAGGTGAAAATATGAATTGCCTTCTTTCTGTTAATAGGTCTTACCCACTGCCTCCTCTGGATGGGAACAGTATAATTTGCCTTTGAAACCTTTTCTGTTCCTAAAATGCTTATTTGCATTTAAGGTTTTCTACCTGAAAATAAGGACCAAGATATATGCTCAAAAAAACCCTGAGGAAACACTTTTATTATCATTGACACTCAAATTCAAGAAGACTTGGGAATTATTTTTTTTCAGTTTTTTTATTAATTACAATTTATTCGCTTTGTGTCCCAGCTGTAGCCCTCTCCCTCATCCCCTCCCAGTCCTGCTGCACCCCCCTCTTCTCCTCCCATGTCCCTTCCCAAATCCACCGTTAGGGGAGGACTTCCTCCCCTTCCATCTGACCTTAGTCTATCAGATCTCATCAGGACTGTCTGGGAATTAATCTTTTAATTCTTTAAATTCCTCCTTACTAGCAAAAGAGCATGAGCTTTGGGTGAGCTTGAATTATTTAAGTATGCAAAGAATGTTTCCATGCATTTCTAACAACGGTATTCAATAACACAATGTGACCCAACAAAATATTATTCCTGTCAAATGAGATGCTTTATGAACCTATCAGTTTAAGCAAGAATGAGGAAGCTTCAAGCACTAGTCACTTGTGCCTGACATTCTTGCAATGAAATAAAGAGTATAAGAGGAAACACTGAAATTATTTTTTTGAAGTAAATAAATTAATCATTGTTCAGAACACAGTAACTAACCACATTCTTGTGTCTCTTATTCTTGGTATAGCTTCCTTATACAGAAGGAATACAACTCGGACTTTTTTTTTTATACCCAATAAATTGTCATTGTAATCCGTATCTGTGAAAAGAAGATGTAGTTCACTTAAATTTATTGAAACTTAATGGAACCCAATGATCCTGGATATAGACACCATCTCTCCGCATTGTTACTTTTTTTAAATATTGTATAATAAATGTTTTGCTATGTCTGTATAATGCATATAGATGGATTGTAACCAGCAAAATTGCTCCAAAACCCTTAGTAGCTATAATTATCCAAGTCAAAAGTTATAACAACCTTTGCAAAGCTAGCTTTTTATATAACATTTAAAGTTTAGTATTCTTTCCATAAATAATGAGAAGATTCTTTAAAGAAGATGAATAGAATATTGAGCATTCTCTTTTTTACTTTCCTGGGAAAATTATATCTTATGGTATCACAGAAGCTGTCATTTCTTAAAAAAAAAATGAATTTGAACACTGACCTAAAAAAGATCCATCAATAATATACCTAGTGGAATAAATTAATATAGCAGAAGTAACATCAGATTTATACAAGTTTCTCTATTTAAAACTTTATTGTTTTATTTTCAAAGAAGATAAAAAATAATATTTTCAAATTGGAAAAGATGGTCATAAAAATACCTGCTATCTTAAAAGATCCCCTAGTTCCTATGCTGGAAAGAATTTTTTAATGAAGATGAAGACAAGAGGCATAAATAAATCTCTGAATGGTCTTTTAGTGTCTGAGATTGCAGGAGTCAGAGTTTTTTTTTTACGCATTGCTGCCTGCTTCAGTTGTTCTTAAGAGGTGCTCAAGAAAGATAAAGAGTCATAGGTTGCAAATACTGCAGTTGACAATGACCATAAAGAAATTCCTCTTACAGGCTCATTGCCTCTGTAAGCCATCTGTGAATGAAATATGCTTAGATTTCCCAGACATAAAGTCTTGATTAACTTCATTGTTCTTTTAGAAATGTATCAACAATGAAGCTCTCAGTGGACTCGTGGACAGGAAGCTTATAGGGCTTTATTTTACCCTCTTTCCTTTCACCTTGAGTTCTTATTCTCAGGCTATAATTATGAGCAGAGGATAGAGTTCTACTCAGGGATAAGTTATAAATTAAAGTGCATGTATGGGGTGATTTTTTAATTAATCAAGTAAAAAGATAAATTGGAGAAAAAATAGAATGGTCAGCAAATGGTGCCAGGAACATGAGCTATCCACATGCAGGAAAATGAAATTAGGCATATCTCCAGCCCATATCCATTAACTTGCACCAAGCTGACTATAAATGAATGAAAGACCTAAACCCGAACCACTGAAGCTGCTAGAAGAAAACAGAGGAAGTTCCCCGCCTGATG
This sequence comes from Meriones unguiculatus, assembly GCF_030254825.1. NCBI lineage: Eukaryota > Metazoa > Chordata > Mammalia > Rodentia > Muridae > Meriones > Meriones unguiculatus. Next base: position 96,700,252 of record NC_083349.1, on the reverse strand, counting down.
TGGCCTGATGTGAATATAGAATAAGACTTACTGAAGAGGACATCATCTGCCCGATAATGAAGGTTAGCTTTCATCAAGTGGGACCTTAGAAAATTAAAAAAAGCTCCCACACAGCCAAGTATGCAATCAATTAGGACAAGAGAAAGCCCACAGAACAGGACAGAATTTTTACCAGCTAGCCATCCATCTGACAGAGATTTAATATGTAAAATATGAAAACAACAACAAAAGAGTAAAAATAAAATGGCTCATTTGAAATATAGGCCTGTTACCTGAACACAGAGTTCTCAAAAGAAGAAAAAAAAAATGGTTATAAAATACCTCAAAAATGTTTATTGTCTCTAGCAACTAGGGAAATTAAAATCAAAACAACTTCATCTTACCCCAATCAGAATGGCAAAGATAAACAAAATTAGCCAACAACAAATGCTGACAAGGATGTGGAGAAAGACAAACCTTCACTCACTGTGCATGTGGTCAATACAGAAATCACTGTGGAGCATTCTTAAAAAGCTAAAAAATAAATCTACCATCCCTTGGCATATGCCCAAAGGACTTGACATCTTGCTTTACAGTTACTTAGTCATGTTTATGACTGTTCTATTCACAATAGACAGGAAAGCGCAACCATCTAAATGCCCTCCAGCCAATGAATGCAGAGAAAATGTGGTACATACACATATGGAATACTGTTTAGCTGTAAGGAAAAATAAAACCATGGACTCTGCAGGTAAATAGACAGAAATAGAAAAGATCATATAGAGTGAGGTAGCCCAAACCCAGAGAGACAAACACCACATGTTCTCTCTCATCAGAGGCTCTAGCTCCAATCCTTTAGATATGAGAACATATTCTGGAGTAAGCACAGAAATAAGGAAAGTAAATGGAATGACTGTTGGGGTATGAGAGGACAGGAGAACAATAAAGAGGAGAATAGCAGAAGACAGATCTAATCTTTGAAATAGGAAAAATGAGAGTCTTAAATAAATTATGGAGGACAAGGGAGATACATGCAGAAAAAATGGAAGGAGGATATAGTAACGATGTCTGAAAGAGTAACAAGGAATCTTACAATTAACTATTCACTGAAAAATCCTATATCCCTATATCCATGTTAGTGTGTATAAATATGCATACATTGTTTAAATACAGTTTTCTCATCTGGGATGATAATGCTCCCTCCAAAAGCAAGATTAGCTAACAAAAACCCCAACACCAGGGAGAAAAAGCCTTCTTTTGAGTTCTTGGTCATAAAACATACAAGCTAAAGCTATTGTCCTCGGCTGCCCCAGAGGTGAAAGTTCCCTTTGCTCTTCAGACACAGGGATCAGACACCCCTGAGCTGGAACTTAAGCTTGTGCCTCCTGTCTGAGAACTAGATTTCATTGTACCAGAAGGCACCATGTAGGCTTCCAGAGAAGAGAAGAAACCTACAGTCCTACCTACCATTGATGACTATGAACCACAACAAAGACAAAAATGACAAAAGAATTCTAAGGGGACAGTAGTGGCATACATACCTTAGCAGTAATCAGCAGTTCTTTAAATAGGTATCAGACAAAGACTGTTACAGAAAACCACAACGAATCGAAATGCAGAGTTGTGGAGCACGCCCCTCATGGATACATTTATGAAATGCTCCTTCACCTGAGACTCACGGGGCATTGCAGAAGAGAAAGCAGTAAGAATGCAAGAACCAGAAAATCAGGGAGTTTTCTATGAGATTGTGTGTCCTGATAACTTCAGAAGCTACATCTACCCATGAAGTCTCACCGACATGACTGCCCAAATGTGGGTAGAACATAGATGACACCAATAGAGATGCAAAACTGTGAAGGAAAAGCCCACAAGGCCTCAACCCTACAAAGAACGGCAGGTAACTAAGGAAAGTTGGTAGCAGGAGATCTGTCCCCCTCTGTACAATGTTACTTGTTTGTATGTGTTTAGGGATAACCATGGACAAAATTGGTATGCTCTTCCCTGGGAGGGCCACCTCTCCTGCTCCCAACTTTTCTCAATTGCTTTCGATATGTTTCAAGTATAGTGGAATTTTAAGTACATTTTAAAGCAACAGCATGAACTTACTGTAAGAAATATGACTCAGAGAGCAAGATCACAGCATACGCTCCATAACAGGAGGGCCAGGCATTTTATGTTTGCCTGTGGGTCTCTGCATCATTTTCTGTCAGTTGCCAGGGTGAAGGCTCTCTGATGACAATTATGCCAGACTCCTGTCTGCAAGTATAGGAGAGTATCATTAATACTGGCAAGGGTGGAATCCCTCTTGTGGCATGGGTCTCAGGCTGGGCCAGTCATTGTTTGGCCCGTCCCTTAAATTCTGCTCCATCTTTTAACCCTGCAGATCTCATAGGCAGAACGAATTGTGAGTCTAAGGTTTTATGGCTGTGTTTTATGGTATCTTAATACCCACATTGCAAGTCTTGCCTGGTTAAAGAGACCCACAACCAGACATTAAGTGGGGCTTGGGGAATCCTGAGGGGATGAGGGGAGGGAAGGACTGAAGGAGTCAGAGGGGTGAAAGACATCATAGCAAAACCTACTGAATCAACTAACCTGGGCCCATAGGGGATCATAGTGACTGAACTGCCAGCCAGAGAGTATCCATGGGATGGAACTAGGCCCTTTGTACAAATGTAACAATTGTGTAACTTGGTCTTCATGTGAAACACCTAAAGCCAGAGCAGGGCTGTTCTCTCACTACACTGCCGGTGCACTGATCCTTTCCCCCTTACTGGGCTGCCTTTACTAGCGACAGTAGAAGATGCACCTAGTCTTACTGCAACTTGAAATGCCAAGGTGAGTTGGTATTTGTGGAAGGCTTCCGCTAGTCTAAGAAGAAGAGAAAGAGGGGTAGATGGGGCAGGGGATGTAAAGGAGGAACTGAGAGGGGAGGAGGGAGGAAACTATGATCAGGTTGTAAATTGATTAAATAAATTAAGGGGGAGGAGGAGACCCAGCAGAGCCTTCTAGAACAGCTGTTCAGTGGCAGCAGTTGTAAACTATTCTTTATTGGGATCTGTGAATTTTAAAATGTTAGCCTTTTAGTATGTTAATGTTTTGTATTATTTAAAACGATATCAAAAATAAAGCAGAACAAATCACAATTTTAAAAAAAAAAATCATTATTTACCTAGCAGGACACAAAGGTGGTTTTCCCAGATTAAGAAACATCCATTGCACTTTTGGTATGCTGACCCCTTCGATGATCCTAATTTAGGAAAATCTGTTGTGTGGTTTGTGGTAATAGAGGACTGCACTTGCACTCTCCCCTAATCAACAAAAAATGAAAATTAAAAATAGGTGATGGAAGGCATGAGGAGAAAATGCAATCTTGCTCAGTAGTCATTGGAATGTAAATTAATACACTCATTATAGGGGGGGTAAGCAGGGATGTGAGGTGATACTAGCCAAAGTATACAAAATTCCAGTTAGAAGTTCAAGTGATATATTCTACAAATGATAACTACAGTTTCTGTCTTTAGTTTATTCCCATGTTCTCATCACAAAAAATTAATTAACTAGATTGATTTAGTCACTCTAGAATGTCCAAAACTATAAAAGCATCATGTTGTTCCTTGTACATAGGTTCAATTTGTCAATGGAAACAAAAGAAAATAGAAGACAATTGCTTTCCTAACTCTCTTAAAAGGCATGCAGCCATTCTGCAGAATCTTTACAATCTGGCCTATCTATTAAATGGACAGTTCTTTCTTCACAGACTGTGTGGGTACATTCAGAGAGGCTCCAGTCACAGGGCAGACAGACTGAAAGCAATGAAAACTATGAGCCACTGGGATGATTTTATACGATGAGATAATATAAATGTATTCTTTGAAATCATGGATTTAAACCATTTGAAACAAAAGTATAAGATAAACAGAACAGCACATATCTCCTTATAAATATTCTATATAAAGAATCATATAATTGTCTTTTTAAAGTTATAATTATACTTCCCTTATTGCAGTTGTTTTATTTTCAAGATGTTGTTTATAGATCAAATTTTATTTTAAGCACATTAAGGGTACTAGCTATTTAAAGTAAGTCCCCAATGAACCTTCTATGGAATAAAGGATGCTTTTAACATGCAAATGGATAATCCCTATCTAATCATTTTTAAAGCCTTGGTTTTGTATGAGATGTTTTTAAGAAGTAGGATACAGCTGTGAGACTGCCAGAAACATCTGGTAGTTGCCTGTGCCACTATTCATATCGTCCTTGAGGAACATTCAAAACAGAAATATTGCTGCCCTCATAGGAAGACGATAGAGTCCTTTGTAGTTGCTCAGCTGCTGAGACATAAAGAGAGGCACAGAGCCTCAGTTTCCCCTATGATTAGGCTACCCCATTTTCCACAATAAAGCCTTAAAGCAAGCAGTAGACTTCCAACAAAATAATATCCTTAATGAATTCAATCTCATATTCTCAAGGTGCAGGCCTTATTAATACCCATAAATCACACTCCCTTCCCGGTAGTTCAAATGTCTCATGCAAGAAGTTTTGCACAAGATTCTTCATGTTTCTAGCCTTTAGGCTGATAATATTTCAGATGCTAAAAATATTTCCAATTAAAGATTAAATGCATGAGATGTTCCCAGAAACTCAAAACAATGTTAGTTTCTTTGCAATAAGTTTCAAAAAGAAATGCTTCTTAGGTCCCAGGTTAATATCCCAGCTATTTCCTCCTTGAGTCTATTTCAGAATTCAGTATTGCTAAAGCTTGGTCTGCAGGTTGTTGATTGGCTGCTAGTGCACGTTATCCATGAGAACCACTGCTGTGGTAAAGGTGTTGACTGAAGTGTTTTACCCATGGAATTTCTGAGGTATAGAACTACCCCCAGAGTGCCTTTTGACACCTGTTCAGTGTTGTTGGTTAGGAACTTACAAGTGGAATCCATTGGTGCCTTCTTACTAATCCAAATATGATTAATCTAACAAAAACAAAACATAAAGCACCTGCAAAAGAGCAAGAAAGAAAGAAAGGAAGGAAGGGAGGGAGGAAGGAAGGAAGGAAGGAAGGAAGGAAGGAAGGAAGGAAGGAAGGAAGGAAGGAAGGAAGACATCCCAAATGATAAATCAAGAATTAAGAGTTGTGAGGACTGAGACAAGGTTAATGTCGTAATAAAATAGCCAATGTCATAATAAAGTAATCAAATTAATTCTGGAGCCAGCCTGTGTTCCAATGGCAATTTTGACTCCTAACACTTATTTACAGTAGGATTTGGAATAAGTTAATTTTCTGTGCACTTCAGTTGCCTGAAATACTTACCAATAACAGGACTGATTGTGTATGTGTGCATGTATGAGTACATGTATGTGCACACGTGTATATGCGCACGCACGTGTATGTGCACATGGGCAGGCATGTGCATGTGAAAGTGTGCATGTCTGTGGTTTTTTTTTTGTGCTACAATAAAATCTCTAGCACTGTAAGCATTTATGGTGATAAGAATATAAGGTGAAAAGAAATGATAAAAACCTGACTATGTATTCTGTCAATGACACACGTAACACAGCACCGTAAGCCTCTCACCATGTAGTGCACAGCCTATGGAAGAACTCCGGAATGCTGGCTGACATGGCTAATACAAGATGGAAGGATACCAATGTAGGGTTCCTTTGAAAACACTCTTTTCTGTTCCGTAAGTGAGAAGAAACACCAAATGGAGTTTGAGAGTACATTTTCATTTCCCAAAAGTACATTCCAATTTTCAATCAGGCTTTCAGAAGCTTCTGTTTGTAGAGAAGTGTGGAATCTAGCCAGAGGGATTGTCAAATCAAGGCCTTTTATTATTATTTTTTAATAGCAGAGAAAATGAAATTTTTGAAAAAAAAAATCACATTTATCTTTAAGACTGCATAGACTGGTTATCAAAGAGCTCTAAACAGAAAGTGGAAGTTCCACAGTAGCTTGAGCTACCATCATTTTTGGCCTCAGGAAGTGACAGAATCCATCCATCTAGACTTCATCTAGACACAAGGGAGTCAGGGCATCCTCTTGGTTTTCTTTTCTTTCTTTTTTTTAAAGCCTGTCTCACCACACTTTTTTTTATTACAATTTATTCACTTTGTATTCCAACTGTAGCCCCCTCATTCATCTCCTCCCATCCCCTAGTCCACTGTAAGAGGAGGTCCTCTTCTCCTTCCCACTGACCCTAGCCTATCAGGTCTCAGCAGGACTGGCTGCATTGTCTTCCTCTGTGCCCTGGTAAGGTTGCCCCACTAAGGGGATGGTGATCAACGAGCTAACCACTGAGTTCATGTCAGAGACAGACCTTGTTCCCCTTAATAGGGAAACCACTTGGAGACTGAGTTGCTATGGGCTACATCTGTTCAGGGGTTCTAGGTTACATCTGTTCTAGGGGTTCTCCATGAATGGTCTTTGGTTGGAGTATCAGTCTCAGAAAAGACCCCTGGGCCTAGATATTTTGGTTCTGTTGCTTTTTTTATGGAGTTCCGATTCCTTCCAGGTCTTTCTATCTCCCCCTTCTTTCTTAAGATTCCCTGCACTCTGCCCAAAGTTTGGCTATGAGTCTCAGCAACTGCTTTAATACTCTACTGGGTAGAATCTTTCAGAGGCCCTCTGTGGCAGGTTCCTGTCCTATTCCAGGTTTTCTCCCTCTTCCCATGTCCATTCCATTAGCATTCTGAATGAGAACTGATTATTTTACTCAGGGTCCTTTTTCTTGCTTAGCTTTTTAGGTGTACAAATTTTAGCATGTTCATCCTATATTATATGCCTAATATCCACTTATAAGTGAGTATTAACATGTGTGTCTTTCTGCTTCTAGGATAGCTCACTCAGGATGATCTTTTCTATTTCCTACCATTTGCCTGTGAATTTCATAATATACTTGTTTTTAATTGCTGAGAGTATTCCATTGTATAAACGGACCACAATTTCTGTATCAGTTCCTCAGATGAGGGACATGTGGATTGTTTCTAGATTCTGGCAATTACAATAAAGCTTTTGTGAATATGGTTGAGAAAATGTCCTTGTATACTTGAGCATCTTAAGCTGTAATATAGAGAAACAGTAATAAAAACTGCAATGAACTGGCATAGAAACAGACTGGTTGATCAATGGAATCAAATTAAAGGCCCAGAAATAAACCTACACACTTATGGACACCTTATTTTTGACAAAGATGCCAGCACCATACAATGGAAAAAAAGATAGCATCTTCAACAAATGGTGCTGGTCTAACTGGATATCTACATGTAGAAAAATACAAATAGATCCTTATTTATCACCCTGTGCAAAACTAAAGTTCAAGCAGATCAAAAACCTCAATATAAAATCAGACACACACTAAACCCCTTAGAAGAAAAAGTGGGGAAGAGCCTTGATCTAATTGGCACAGGAGACAACTTCCTGAACAGAGCACCAACAGCATAGGTTCTAAGAGCAATAATCAATAAATGGGACCTCATGGAACTGAAAAGCTTCTCTAAAGCAAAGGATGCTGTCATCAAAACAAAACACCAGGCTACAGACAGGGAAAGGATCTTAACGAACCCTGTATCTGACAAAGGGCTATATCCAGAATGTTTAAAGAACTCAAGAAGTTAAACAGCTCAAAATCAAGTAATCCAATAAAAAAAAAAAAAGAAAAGAAAATGAGGCACAGAGCTAAACAAAGGATTCTCAATAGAGGAATATCAAATGGCCGAAAAACACTTAAAGAGATGTTCAAAATCCTTAGTCATCAGGGAAATGCAAATCAAAACAACCCTGAGATTTCACCTTACACACATAAGATTGTCTAAGACCAAAAATTCAAGTGACAATACACAATACATGCTGGAGAGAATGTGGAGAAAGGGAAACCCTCCTCCATTGCTGGTGGGAGTGTAAACTTGTACAACCACTTTGGAAATCAATCTGGGGCTTTCTCAATTAGAAATAGTGCTTATTCAAGATCCAGATATACCACTTCTAGGCATGTATCCTCTTGGTGTTCTAATGATAAATATTTCTTTCAGGATGGTGTTTCTAGAAACATCTGAATGAAAGGCAAGCAATCAATAATGGAAAATTATAGTATGGAAAATTCTAGATTTTTGCCCTTTACCACACTGATGATAGAAATCAGGATGAAAAATCTCAGTTCTAGCATTTACTGCTAATACATACATGATTTAAGAATTTGATGAGTTCCAGTTTCATACACAGTCAGAAAAAAGCTATGTTATTTCTATGTCCCAAATTAAGGCAAAAAAACTAAAATGTTCCTAATTTCTGTGAGGGTCTTGGGCACAGAAGATTTTAACTGAATGAATGTGGAAACCATGGCTCATGGAAAAGAAGGCATAACAAATTAGAAATGAAGCCTGCCCTAAGTTTCATAAGCTGCTTACAGTTCCTTTAGGTTTCCCTGTTTTTATTTTTGTTTATATTATATTTTGATTGAGTATCTATAATTTCAACAGACCCCCTCCTCAGATAGCAGCAGAAGTTTAAAAAGGTTCACCATGGTAGGTGTTCATGGACCCCAACTGTAATTTTTTTCATGTCTTATGATAGAATAAACATTCCTTTTTAGATGAATTAAACAGTATTTCTTAATTAAGTGACTCTATTTCTATGTGCTTTCTAATAATTTAGTCCATCAAAGGCTGTTCAGGAACACTGCTCCCACTTAGTGAGATATCAAGGAGTGAAGCCCAGTTGAAATACTTGTGAGAGAAGACAAGAGAAGCATCCTTTGACAACCCAACTGAAGTACACACCACACTTTTTTTAATTTTTATTTTTTATATTCATTACAGTTTATTCACTTTGTATTCCAGCTGTTGCTGCCTCCCTCCTCCCCTCCCAATCCCACCTTCCTTTCCTCATCTCCTCCTATGCCCCTCTCCAAGTCCACAGATAGGGGAGGTCCTCCTCCCCTTCCCCCTGACCCTAGTTTATCCTGTCTCATCCGAACTGACAGCATACCACTCTTAAGAACTTGAGAGTATTGAGAAGGGAGAGGGTGACAAGAATACAGACAGAGGTTAGATTTTGCTGCTGTTGTTTAGGATGAAACATATAAGAAGGATGTCTGACAACTTTGTATCAATTCCAGGCCATGACAGAAACCCTTACTTTCACTGAAAAGTTGTAGTCATTCAGCACTGTCTGTGCCTTTTTTGTGATGGTTGGGTGTTTGTTTGTTTTTGTTGCCATTGTTGTTATCAACTTTACATAATCCTGGAAGGAAAAAAAAATCTTAATTTTGAGACTGTTTCCCCATGATTGGCCTGTAGGAAGCCTTCAGGGTATTCCTTGATTGGTGATTGATGTGAGCGAAGCTCCACATGCTTTCAGTGTTGCCATTCCCAGGCAGAGGGTCCTGGACGGGAAGAAAACAGGCTAAGCAATCCATGCAAAACCATCAAGCAAACAGCCTCCTTTGATGCCTTCTATTTCTGTGTCTGCCTCCAGGCTCCTGCCTTGGTTTCCTTTATTGATGTTCCGTGGAAGGGCAAGCGAAATAAAGCCCTCTTCTCTAACATTGCTTACGGACATGGCACCTCAGCAAAGTAATAGAAAGGTAACTAAGATACTATTCAAGGAATCATTTAAATTTAGCTATCAACTTAAGCACTTCCTCTTCAGGAGTCTTTTAAAAGGAAAGGAATTTCCTTGTTTTTAATTGCTGAGTAGTATTCCATTGTGTGAAAATACGACAGTTTCTGTATCCATTCCCCAAGTAAGGAACATCTGGGTTGTTTCCAGGTTATGGCTATTACAAATAAAGCTGCTACAAACATGGTTGAGCAAATGTCCTTATTGTGTACTTGAGCATCTTTTGGATATATGCCTAGGAGTGGTATAGCTGGATCTTGAGGTAGCACTATTCCTAATTTTCTGAGAAAGTGTCAGATTGATTTCCAAAGTGGTTGTACAAGTTTACATTCCGACCAGCAATGGAGGAGGGTTCTTCTTTCTCCACAGCCTCTCCAGCATGTGTTGTCATTTGAGTTTTTTGACTTTAGCCATTTTGATGGGTATAAGGTAAAATCTCAGGGACATTTTGATTTGCATCTTTCTGATGGCTAAGAATGTTGGACATTTCTAAGTGTTTCTCTGCCATTCTATATTCATCTACAGGGAATTCTCTGTGCCCCATTTTTTATTGGATTGCTTGATTTATTGGTTTTAACTTCTTTAGTTCTTTATGTCTTTGACTTCCCCCTCCCCAAGGGAGAAGCAGCCCTGCTAGGCCACAGAGGAGGACTTTGTAGCAAGTCCTGAAGATACTTGATAAAGCAGGGTCAGATGAAAGGGGAGGAGCTCCTTCCCTATCAGTGGACTTGGAAAAGGGCAGGGAGGAGATGAGGGAGGGAGGGTGGGATTGGGAGAGATACAAAGTTAATAAAATGTAAGTAATATTAAAAAAAGAAAGGAAAAAGAACAATATGTGAGCCATATTTTCTCAGTTCCTATTGACAGGGATGTCCATCTATTGAAATGGACTTATATTCTTGGCTCTGCGTGACTGCCTACAGACCCAGAGGTACATTATAATAGTAGGGTAGACACTCATTAATCCATAAAGGACGACATACAGAAGACAGATGTTACTAATCCTCAGTTAGCCTCATAAGTTACTGAAGGTGAGATCCTGGAGGGAAAAGCAGAGAGCTGCAGGTTCGTAGGAGGAATGTACTCTTCTGACTTGGCTGCTATCCCCTCACTTCACCAGCAAATATCCGAACTATTTTGTGTATGGCCTTCAAAAAAATTTTAGAAGAAATAAAGAAAGAATTCAAGAAGTGAGCACTGAGCACTCTGGGTAAAAAGTTTTGCTACTCAAAGTAGATTGTCAGGGCCAGCAGTATCAGCAGACTCACACAGACGGCACTGTAAATAGTAGTGAGAAGGTACATACCAACAATCTAAAATCTCCATGTTTTCTACCTTTTAAGTTTGAGGAGCACCTACCTGGAAGAAAGACCTGTGCGAAGAAAAACTTGGCGGGGGGGAGTCCAAATCACTGGTAATATGCTGAATGGTAATATTCAGAGGCTAATAATCTGGATCATAGCTTGTGGGCATTGCCATTATAGGCCCAAACAATTGGTGAATTTCTCATTCACAACAGACATGGAAAATAGGGAAAAGAAAGAATTGGCTAAAACTGTTAAGATGATCAGAACACTGGGCATGGAAAGTGTAGCTAAAACATGAGTTCTAGTCCCTTCAAGTAAAAGAAAGGCTTCTGAGGTAAACCAAGGCAGAAGCCTGCTTGGTTGCTGAGTGTGGTTGGAGAAGCAGGAGTACTTGCAGAGAGCACTGTTTATTTCTTACACAGTGCTGTATCAATCTCCCAGTAGAAGAAACAAAGAAAATTCTTCCAACCACAGGCAACTAAGTTTCTTGGTGTATCTCCTATCCTGTCCATTCTCACAAACTAAAGCCAGCATTGATTTCCTTTAGCTGAGAGTGAAGGGTGTTTATAACTGATATGACTTCTGCAAAATTTGATGAAAATTAGTTGAGTTATTTGAAAAAGATATGTCTTTATCAACAACAGGTACTTAATGAAAATACTGTAGGATTTGTACTCTTCTTAAAATTTAGTTCCAGGAAGACAGCCTGCCTTTAACTTTAATGAACTATTTTGTTGGTACCACCAAAAGTTAGTTTCAAAGCTTCACCAGACAATAAAGAAAATTAAAACTACATTAGCACAGAGCCTCAGTTTTACTGTCTGATTGCCTCCACACCCTACCATGAACCCCAGAATCGTAAAGAATATTCCCACATAATCCTTTAAGTTCCTAGGAGATCTCTCACACAGCACTCATTAAGCTTGTGCCTACTATGTGCTACCGACCACCACTATACCTCAGTGTTAATGATGCCTCATCAAGCATCAAGGTCTCCTCTCGTTGTGGAATGTTCTTTAAAGGAATCCATGCCTGCCCAAGGTGCTGTTTCCTGGGGTGCAAGGATGAGAAAATCTAATAGGAGACTCAAGACATCATGATCTTCTTTTGGTCATGGCTAAGCAAAAGCTAGAATATATCTGAAGCAGAACTAAAGAAGACTTACATGGAGTTCCATTCAACATTCATTTAATCTGAGACGGGTGTTCTATGTTTTTACTGTAGGCACACATTTTTTTTTCCTTGAAGGCATTCATTCCTAGTCAAAACATCTGTCCCTCTCTGTCTTCTTCCCTTCTCTATCTCCCTGTCTCTTCTCTCTCTACTTCTCTCTCTCTTCCTCCTCTCATACTGATGTTCATGTATGTGGGTATGTGGTTGGTGTGATCCTTTGGTCTGATGAAATAAATTTTCATTTACATCCAACAAAGACTACTCTGTCCATCAGTGCGCAAGAGGCTAAAAATATTGTCATCCATTATCTAAAAACAAAACAGTGATTGTTCTCTTGTAAACATGGCATTTAATGGACATCTTACTCAAAAAAAGAACAAACGTGTTAGATCTCATATCACAAATCTTACCTTTGGATAAAAGATAAAAGCAAGACTTCTTAAAGGCATTTTAACACATTTTTATAGTTTATGAAAGAGGCCTGTGTAGCTAATCTTGACACCTAAATGCTTATTTTCTTTAAACTTTTCTTGGATTAGTCCTAAAATAGCATGTGAACTATCATGCACATTTAACTGTCATACTGCCCAAGGAAAAGTTTCAGACAATCTGCTCACTCATAGTTCATTTTTATGTTGTCATCCAACCAAGGAGGAAGTAGACACAGTACACAATTTAGAAGACTTAACAGAGCAGAAGCTTTCTGTGATATATGTTAAAATCTGTTTCTATTAAGACTTTTAAATTTATTTATTGCAATTTTTCCCCACTATACCCCCCTCCCTCATCTCCTCCCAGTCCCACCTTCCTTCCTTCTCCTCCCCTATGTTCCTCTCCTGTTCCACTAATAAGGGAGGTTCCCCTTCCCTCTGACCCTAGCCTATTAGGTCTCATCAGGGCTGTCTATATTGTCTTCTTCTGTGGCCTGGTAAGGCTGCCCTCTTCCACAGGGGGAGGTTATCAAAGAGCCAGCCACTGAGCTCATGCCAGAGACAGCCCCTTCTCCCCTTACTAGAGACCCCACTTGGAGACTGAGTCTATGGGCTACATCTGCGCAGGGGGTCTAGGTCCTCCTCATTGATGTTTCTTGATTAGAGTATTGGTCTCTGCAGAGCCCTCTGGGCCCAGACTTTTTGGCTCTGTTGGTCTCTTTGTGGAGCTCCTGCCCCCTGCAGTTCTTTCTATCTCCCCCTTCTTATCTATTAAGACCTTTAAGGAATGTGAAGTCTATGTGCTGGGTGGTAGAAAGCAATGAATAACTGCATATAAAGGAAAGGGGAGGCATCTGGGAACTCAACGGTGATATAGGAACTGAGGATCTCCTCTAGGGACAAGTTGGGGTTTTCTAACAAGGACAAATTGGAGTATTATTTTCTGAAAATGGGGCCTTTTGAAATATGTTTTTAATTGAAGTGGAATTACATTACTTTCCCTGCTTCCTTTCTTTCCTCCAACTTCTTCAATGCCCTCTCCCCTCCTGACAGAAAGATATTAAGAGCCAGACTTCCAGGAAGTCTGTGGTTAAAAAAAGTTAGCTCTTAGGAATAAGATGCAAAAACTATACCAGAACCATAACAATATCAGTTGACATATTAACATCGAAGGAAGAAAGGAAGAACTGGAACAATAACAGCAGATGGGATCCAGGCTAAGAAATACTTATATTACCTTACAGTAAAGAGTTTGTTTCCTTTCCTTTCATGGTTGATGCCTCTTCTGCTTTGCTTCTTGTTTTTTTTTTTTTTTTTTGTTGTTGTTGTTTTCTTTTTTTGTACGCACACTTACACACAAAAAAACAAAACCTTGGATTATGTATATCACACATATACACAATGTGTGGATTATTTCAACACCTTGGAGGTGTTGAAAGGTTTGAAGAAGGCAGGGGAAGTGGTAGAGGGAAAGAGCAACATGAGAGAAATGTTGAAAATAAATTCACCAAGCATCTGAAAGAAAACCCTTCTACCCCCACCATGAAATAAATTTACACACACACACATATATACTATTTGAAAATTACATGCAATTATACAATATATTTGATAATATCAATTCACCAACTCTTACAAGTGCCCCCACTTTGTCTCGCTATGTTATATCATTTTATTTATTGCTATTAATAACCACCCCAAATTGGAGAGAAGAGGGCTGAAGTCAGAAGCAGTTATGAATCTCCGTGTGGTCACTAGGAATCAAGTCGGCCGCTGCTCTGGAAAAGCAGTCGGTGATTTTGACTGCTAAATCATCTTTGCAGGCCCCAATGGTCATGAGGTCCTTATTATTGCAAGTATTTAGATCTCTGGAGAGCTGATTTAAAGAAGTTGTAGAGAGAAACAACCGTAGTTCTTCTTTTGTTTTCTTCATCAGGAACTACTATGGAGAGTGCATAAATAATAGGGTTATATCAATCTTTTCACAAGTTCAGCAAATAAAACCTTGAAAGCTGCTGCCTGTGCCTTGCAAACAAGCCACTCTGTTTAATAGTCAAGTACATCTTTCACTGCCAGTGAGAAATCGAATTTTATTGATGCAGATGATAGCTCATCCAGAAAACTTTTGGTTCTTATAGCTTTTCAATTAAAGAACAAAGGCTCCCCTAACCTATTTGGCCTGAGCAAGTGAAATTACATTCCATTCTAGCTGTGAGGTCCATGCTCAGATTCCAGGAACAGAGGAGGGTCACAGGAGGCTAAGAAGTTGAAGGGATTTTGAAGAGTCATAGTCTGACAGGCATGGTTCATTCACTTGCGATGAAGGCTGCTAGGCAACCAGGCACACACTAGAACACACAAGCTGCACACTGGTGGGCAGCACACAGGCGTCCTAAATGGTAGGTACACAGGCCTACATTCATACAGGCAGCCTGGCAGGGTGAAGCCTCGGACAAACTTTAGGTATCTGACCTCAAGGCTTTATTATGTAGAATCACACGGAAGTGCACACTGTCAAAAAAAAAAAAAAAAGTCATATAACAGGTGTCTTCTCTGTTTACTTGTGGTCACCAGATATCCATGTCAGCCATTTTTCCTGACTTTTATCCCATTCCCATGTCCAGTGTCCTCTGAATTTTAGCTGACTCATGCCCAACATCTGTATCAGCACCATCTTGTCTAAATATAAACTGGCTCTTATTACCTCTTTTTTTTTTAAGTGGCTTGTTGGGCTATATATTACACCATAAAGTTGGAGGAAGTGGTCTTGTAATACACCCCTAAGAGGAGACCTACTCATCCTACTCTTTGTTCCCATACACCTGCTCCATTCTACAGGATCAATGAATTCCACACCCTTCCCTTAACCAAAAAAAAAGTTATATATTCCCATCCTAGAAATTCTTTTCCTAGAACTGAGATTTCTCATTGATTTCTAATATGTGGGTCTTCTCCAGGAAACGGAAAATTCTACTGCAGTCCACAAAGCTGTCCTCCCTCATTCTAACAGTCATGACTCTTTTTATAGCTATAAATGAAAGTATCTTTGGACTTTTCATCTCTTGGCTTTTCTGTTTGATCCATCCATCTAGTGAGCTAGCCAGTCAGCTAGCTCTGTATCTGTGTTTTCAATGTAAGGGTAAGGCCCCTCTTAAGACTGTTTCCTTTGTGTCCAGGTCTGTGTGTATAGTGACTACTGAACAATGCGAGTCTGAAAGAGAAGACCTTCCTAGAAGGAAAGTAGAACAATGTCATTTATGTTCCCTTTTGCTTCCCTAGCCTGCAAGGCTATCTATTCTTTGCTTTGAAGCTGAAATTGAGGGCAAATCTCATCATGCCACTTTTATCCAGTCTCAGAAATTGGAATCTTCTGTGAACCTCATCAGTCAGAGCACCTCACAAGAGAAAAAGGACATTGCAGCTCTAAGGCTTGCTGGGAATGTTCAGCTCGTTCTGCCTGTTGCCTGAAGTCATCACTCTTCACTTTCCCTCCTTTCTATATGGTGACATACTCTAACCTCACAGTAGATATGTGCTTTGTCCAGCACAAGGTTCAGAGGGGAGGTTGGCGTCAGTTCACAGGACAAACAGTGAAGCCTTTCCTGGGATCAGCTTCTTTTTTGGTCCAGCATTTTTGCAAAGGTGTCACTGAATTCTTAGCACCCAAACCCAATGCTTGGAATGTGGAAGAGTTTTATATAGATGCCTATTCTTACTGAAAAAAAATGATGACTTCCACAAAACTGTCTTCTATTTATCTTAGACTGACTTCTGCTTCGTGTTTTCTGGAAGATGATGCATTTTGCATAGCATGTCAATTCATTTTCATCCTAAACACCCAGGTGCTTCATATTTCCAAATCTGTTGCATTTAAGTGGGACCATACACTTGGAGGAATTTGTATCCAATGAGATAAGGTATGTGAAGGGATGGTCTGTTGTTCTACTGTTTTTTTTTTTTTTTTCGCATTACCTGGATCTTGCTAGCATCAGTAACTATTGTGTACAGATAGAGAGGATGCTTATGTCCCCAAATGTGATTGCACTATTAGCAACTATTACCATTTTATACATAGAACCAGGAGATCATAAAAGACTCTGAGTCGGCCTTATGTTTGCTTACATTCTCAATATAGAAAAGATGCATTTGCTTAATGAGTGAATTCATGAGCATAAAATCAGCAGGTGGGGGTTAAAGTGATAATGACAACTTCACTCACTTTGCCTAGACTTCCTCTTGACAATAGAGATGTAAGAATGTGTATTTTAATATCTAGAAAAAGGAGGCTGTGAAACTTTCTTTCTGGTTGACTCTGAATGAAAACAACCAAAAGAAGGAGTAAGATTTTTTTCAACCCTGGGTTAGGGGTTGTACAATGAATGTAAGATTACACCAATGTTTGTTGTTATTTTATTGAACGTTTTTTTTCACACAATATATTCTGATCATGGTTTCCTCTCTCTCATTCACTCCTCCGCACTCATCCAACCTCATTCTTTCTTTCTCTCTCTTTAGAAAACAAGCAAGCAAATCTTAAAAAAAATATAGAACAGAAGTCTACTTATATTGCCAATGTCCTTTTAACAGTTACAGAAACTGAGACACAGGAAACCTCAGATAAACAAACAGGAAATAAAACTAAGGGCACAAGAAACCGGTACAAATGTGGTAATTTGGTTCCTCAACTAGAAGCAAAAGGAGTAAAGGTATCCCTGAGCAAAAGTCATAAATGGAACTAAACACTCCACAGAGCAGTTCCACAACAAAGAATTATCCAACCAGGAATGCTAATAATGCAGATGTATAAAAGCCTAGGCTGGCTTTTACATTTCCTCATAAGCAGCCCCAAGGACTTGATATAAACATGTCTGTAATATCTGCCTTTATACCACACTATACTTCTCATCTCAGAGGAATAGCCATGTAAATAAAAGTGATAAAATAGTTAACTCATCAGAAGATAATCAGCAAAATGTAACATTAAATTCTCTCTAAGGTTTCAGCCCTTTGCATTGCAATATAAGCAATTACTGAAGAATTACACTAATGAGTCTACCTCATACTAACTACTTTAATTCAAGTAGCAACCATTAAATGTAAATGTGCTGCGAATTATGCTAGGCATATAGACACTTTCTTTATAAAAAAAATACAGAAAATACCTCCACCCAAAGTGTGTAGATGTGAAAGAAATTATATATATATATATATATATATATATATATATATATATATATATTCTTTGGAAATTCTCAGTAATTGTAATGTGTACCTGATTCTGCCATTCCTCAACGAATGTCAGTTAAATTAAAAACTTCATTAATTGCATATATTCTTTCTCTGTTTATTTCCCACATGAATGTGACATAGCCTGATGAGGCAATTTTTCCACAATAGCATCTTAATGTTCTGGAGAGAATTTGAATGAGACCAATAGCTTTATTTCTTCACAGGCCAATATTCTACTATAGTTACTTTTAGACATATTGATTATAACAGGCAGGAAAAAGCAAAAGGCCCACTGTGTCCTAGGGGTGCATACTTAAATGATTGAAACAAAGGTTTCACAAAGCAACATTTACTGTTTTGACTTTTAATTATTTTTTTTTCAAGACAGGGCTTCTCTGTGTAGTCTTGTCTGTTGTGGAATTGCTTTGTAGACCAGGCTGGCCTCAAACTCACATAGATCTGCCTGCCAGGAACTCTGCAAGCGCTGGGATTATACACATGCACCACCAGTACTGGCTGCTCAATTGTTTCTTAAAATGATGTATTAAATTTAATTCACGATTCTAGAATAGATTTTCACTTTGAACATTTGCTTCTGTATGTGCCATAGAGGAACAAATATATTAGGAAATATTTACAATAGTGTCAAGAAGACAAACTTTTGGCTCTGTGATGGAGAATATATATATACCTTAGATATGGTCATTGTTAAGGGCTTCCAAGAAGAGACCAGGACCTTCCTTTGTGACATAATTGATGTGCCACTTTCATGGATTCACACATAATCACCTATGTAAATGTTATCACATTCCTACAAAATTAGTATTATCATATCTATTTCATAATTGTAGAAATTAAGACATAGTTATATTTGTACTATTATGAAGAAACAGGTTAAACTGGGTGGCTTCATGGTTTGGGAAGCTGGCAAGCCAATGATGAAGAAACTCACAGAGCCTGTGACATATGAAGGTTGATTTTCTCATTCATGAATGATATCTTTTTGCTGTTTCCACACATGGTAGCTGGGAAGACGTGGATTTTTGTTGTTGTTGTTCCCTTTTTTGTAAGAGCATTCATCCCATTTGCAAATGCTCTTCTCTGGTGAATTTTCATCTCCCCAAGCCTTCACCTCCTAACACAACACTTGGGATTAGGGTTCAGGACATAGTTTTAATAGAACACAGTGTCCACAACACAGTTGTGAAGCCAGTGCTTTAGGTCACAGATGTGCTGATAGAGGAGCTTAGGATTTCGAGACAGTCTATTTCCAGAGCCAGTGTCTTAATTGTCCTTTGATATTGTCTCTGAAGGAGAGGCACCAGCTGCACAATGTGTAGAAGAATTTTCCTTTTGTTCAGTTCGAAGGTCTAAAACAAAAATAAATCTGTCTCAACTCTCCAGCAAATATAGACTTGTTTAAAGTTATTAAACTTCCATTTCTAAATAACCTTTCAGTTCAGTTCCAAATATGAGAAACAACCCATAACTGCCTTTGCAGTTGCCTATCATTCTGTTGTCCTAGAAACAATGTAAATCATGCTTCTACTTTCTATTTTCCACCTAGAAAAATTCTTTTATCATCACATATCTCTTTTAAGTCTTAGCCAAATAAACTATCGGTTCCAGTAACGCAATTCAAGCCTTCTTTTTAAAGACCTTTCTAATAATTCAAATTTCCCAATGAATGATAAAGTTTCTAGCTGTTTTGCTACATCCCAAAACTAGACCAAAAAAATACATAGAAAAATAGTCCTATTTTGAGATGGGCATGGCCTCTCATACCTATAACCCTAGCACTTAGACTGAAAACAAGAAGACAAGAGGATCACTCACCCATTTAATGCCTCTCTGTGCTACACAGTAGAGTCCAGGCTTGTGATAAGATCAATGTGAAAAGAACAAAAAAAGAAAAGGAAAGAAATGAGAGAAAAGAAGAGCAAAAAAGAAAGAAAAAGAGAGAAAGTGAGAGGAGAGAGAAGGAAAGAGAGAGAGAGGAAAGAAAGAAAGAAAGAAAGAAAGAAAGAAAGAAAGAAAGAAAGAAAGAAAGAAAGAGGAAAGGAAGGAAGGAAAGAAAGAAGGAAGGAAGGAGGAAGAAAGGAAGAAAGAGAATGAAAGAAAACCCACCCTTTATCCAGATGCCAGAATGACAGGACTGCATATGACATTAAGGTTTCCTAAAAATAATTTCTCTGTGATGCAAGTTTCTAGAATCAGTAGAAATGGCTTGCTCTGACTGATAGAAGAGTAGCTGCTGCTATCTTAAAAAGTAATGGGAAAGTGACGAGGAAAGATAGTGATAAGTGTAAAATTCTCTAAGAGCGTGGGAAAGAGAAATAGATAATAGCATGCTTACTCAGCATATTGAAGGTGGAGTTTAACTGCCAGGAGCCATTTGTGCAAAGCAAAAGGAGCCTGTGGCAAGCGAGTGAGCTTCCTTCCTTCCGGGAGGCAGCCCACCATTTTTGCATGGTCTGTGATAGGTTTGCCCTGGTGAAGCAGGGCCCCAGGGACTTTGTCTCTGGGTTGCTTCTTGCTGTTGGTATGCCTTTTCGTGCTTGCCATTATTGTATCTCTCATACATCTGGCATGGCCTAGAAAACCCTTACTGCCTATGCTCTGGTATAATTGCCTCACTTTGTTGGGCAGATTTCCTACAGATCAAATTAAAGATATAGTTTCATGAAACAATGCTGTTTAGAGGAAATGATGATTTTAAAATGTCTCATGATGTTTTTTTTAATAAAATTTCTGATTTGATTTAAGTAACTTCAAGCCCCTCCTGCAGAATAGCAAACACTGCTAAGAGTCTGCGAATCTCTTCGTGTCACTAACATGTAGATTGCACTAGGGAGAGGAACAGGCTTGAGACAGATTTTCAACCAAGGTAAACATTGGCTCTAGGTTAGAAGATGATAGCATCAGGTCTCAGTGTGCACCATGAAAAGATGAGCCATGGACAGAAAATAGATATTAGCTAGACAAGACTTTAAAAATAAAATAAAACATAAGATAAGTGATCTGTTTCTTGGTAAAAATCCTTGCTAAGCTTTGACATGAAGCTTGTGGAATGAAAGACAGAAAAACTACTTTGAACTCACAATGAACTCATGGAGCCAAGAAATAGTTAAAGAATATTTAGTCAAGTGTAGTCTTAATGGAAAGACATATAAACAGTTTTCTTGTTGTAACCTCTTGGACCCTGTTAACCTTAAACCTTGCCAACCTTTGCCACAAAAAGACTATTGTTCTGTTAAAATAAACTTATATAATGAAGACATAGATAAGAAATGTTTAGTTTTATGGAGAAATGAGTAATCAATAATCTTTCTGTGTAATTAATTATATGATGATTGCTTTTATGGCCATGAGCTAATTTTTCTTCTGATGTACAGCACTTGCTTGAAAGGGTATTTAAGTCTAGGACAATAATAAAAGTCGTTAGAGCCTGTTAAATAGAACTTGTTTTGTCCATCAAACATGTGTGAATGTGTCTGTTTGTGGTGTGTGTGTTGGAGGCACTAAAGCTGACTGTGTTTGTCTGATTGTCTGCACATATGTATATTGTTGTTGGAGCTTGTGGGTTTTGCGCTGTCCATCAGATATGCCTGTATATACGTACATATGTAAGTGGTTGGTTGGAGTTTAGAGCTTTGCTCTATCCACCATCTACCAAATATGTGTCTGTCTGTCTGAATGTCCATATGTATGTCTGTATGTATGAATGTATGTATATAAGTGTGTATGAATGGCATGGAGCTTGCCTTGATCCATCCATCCAATTTGTAAATGTAGGTAAGTCTGCATGTTTGTCTGTATATATGTGTATATGTGAAGTGTTAAAGCATCTTTACTTCATCCACTGTATGAATGTGTGTATGTATATTTATTTTCTTTTTCTTTCTTCTTTCTCATCAGTTATAAAGTATTGGCCTCTAAAGAGTTAAAAGGCCTGTTGCTTTGAGGAAAGGCATTGTGTACCATTAATGCCTAACACCAGACATCATGAGCTACTAGCTCCTCACCTGATTCACTCTGCGTAAACCTTTCCAGTATTTCCCCTGGACCTGCCAAAACTGGACTTTGGAATTTAACAGTTTTGTGTATTTTATAATGAAACTGGAACTTTAAGAAAACACACATCAAACTTTCAAGGTATTTTCTCAGTAGAAGGTTAGTTTCAAACTAAAGGAATGTCTCTAGTTGCTAAAAAAAAAATTAAGAGATTTAATGCTGAGAAAAAAAAAGTGTTCACATGCTTCATTGTTAACTCCTAGACATCCAAGAGCGAACTCCTCCAGGTGGCAAGCTTCCTCAGATAAGTAGGAAGCTGCAGAATTATGAGCCCACAGTGCCAACTGCTGGCAC
The DNA here is from genome assembly GCF_030254825.1 of Meriones unguiculatus. Classification (NCBI taxonomy): domain Eukaryota; kingdom Metazoa; phylum Chordata; class Mammalia; order Rodentia; family Muridae; genus Meriones; species Meriones unguiculatus. Next base: position 96,678,149 of record NC_083349.1, on the reverse strand, counting down.
TACCACTACCCCAGTGGGGTCCTAATCTAGATAACAAGAACCTGTGGCCAGAGCTCCTGACTGATGCATACCTCTCATGTTATCACAATGCCATTGCCTCTCCTTCCACTTAACTTAGCACTGAAGTCACAATCATATCTTCTATCGCACTGTCAGATGAGCTTATTGGTCATGTGAGTCTGAGAAATAACTTTAGCATTTTCCAACACATATTCTGTGAAAAAGACTATAGAAAGAGCTAGCATACAGATTCTCAGGACCAAAAGAAAAGAGAAAAAAAGGAATGGAGGAAAAAAGGGAAGGAGGGAAGAGGGAAGAAAGGCAGCCTATCTTTAAGTGTCCTCCCTTCCTCCCTACTGTTTTCCAATTGGCCCTTTTTAACCTTTTAATTTTATTTGTAATTAAGTAGCAGGAGAGTGCATATGAGTGCACTACCTGAGGAGTCCAGAAGATAGCAACAGAGCTCTTGGATCTGGATTTACAGGTGATTTTGAGCCACTAAGTACAGGTCTGAAAAAACTAACTCAGATCCTTTGGTAGCATATCTAGCCACTGAACTACCCCTCCAGCATCCTCTATTTCTTGCTTGCTTTTAATTTTTATTTTATTGTTGTAGTTGGCATTTAATATTTGCTATTAATAATCTTTTAGTAAAGCTGCCATTAATCCTAAACAGCTTTTTAACCAAATCACCACACAGAGACTAGGATTTATTTAGTTAACCTAGAACACAATGCTGGGCAATAGTTACTCCATCCTAATCCTCCAAGCCCACATAGTCCCTACCATTCAGATTCACCCATTACACTTGCTTTTAGTGATCTCTTAGGTCCGGTTCATTTCTCCACATTGTTCCAAGACCTCTCCTCCAGCCTCTGCTCTCCCAGCTTCTCTCTTCCCCTCCTACTCCTTCCTCTCCTCTGGCTCCTCCCCTCCCCCTCTTACTGCTTCAACTTCTTTCCTCTCCTCCCACTCTGAACCAGGATGCCCACACTATCCTCTCCATTGCTCAACACTGTGGCTGGTTGTTTTAATTGACAAATTGGTGAACAAAATGGTGGCATGTTTACACAAACTTGAGACAGGTGATGCTTAGAATAAATATCACAATGCAGTGTCTGCATTGAAACCAGATAGTGGGGGAGAGAAATCAGCATTTGCATGAACAAGGGTAAATTGTATACATTTCAAAAGAACATTATACCAACCTTTTATTTTTTATTAATTACAGTTTATTCACTTTGTATCCCAGCTGTAGCCCCCTCCCCCACCGCCTTCCATTCTCACCCTCCCTCCCTCTTCTTCTCCTATGCCCCTCCCCAAGTCCAATGATAGGGGAGGTCCTCCTCCCCTCCATCTGACCCTAGTCTATCAGGTCTCATCAGGACTGGCTGCATGTTTTCCTATGTGGACTGGTAAGGCTGTTTCATGAACTCATGGGCTGGCTCTTTCTTTCTTTCTTAAGTCAATCACACACACACCAATACACACACACACCAATCACACACACACCAACCACACACCACACCATACATACATACACACACATCACATACATACTAAACACATACGTAGCACACACACACACACACACACACACCACATACATATGCTGTTTTCTTGACACAGTGATCTACAAAACTCACATCTGCTTAAATTAAATAGCCATGTCTATGTAAAAATAATGATAAACAAAACAAATAGCCATGTATTATAAAAACAATTGTACCTAAGTATACTTTTGTAGAATGAGTGTTATATTATCATTGATTTATACCCTTCATGTGAAAAACACCCACTTTAATTGCCATTTTAATTTGGAAGATCATTGGTGGTTTACATTTAAATTTCTTCTGTAAAGTTCTTCCCTCAATTAGTGCCTTGTTGGGAGTGACAGGAAAAATACCCATAAAATAATAAAATTCTATACCATTCGATTGACACTTCTACAGTTTTGCTTTGCAGAAATACCCTATACTCCATTCCAGGTCAGTACACAGGAATCTTTTACAGGTTTTTTTTTTTTTTCAGATCTGCCCAATAGGTCTTTTTTATATTTATTATATACTAAATATATTCTTGTGAGCGTTTTTGAACTTACCTTCTAACTGTGAGCCTAGTTTAATTATGTTTAATGATATCACATGTAAATGTTATCTGCATCATTTGTTACTTTTTATCACAATCATTTCTGTGAATATGCTACTACACATTTTGCTCTTTTAGAAATTTTTAATTTTTAACCAATTATGTAACTTATACCAATAAATATGACAAGAGTTCCCAGGACTCTTTTCCTTTACTGAACCTGAATTTAACACTACCTTTAATTCCCTTTTTTCAAGTGGCAACAAACAAGCTTATCCAACTTCCCACAAAGCATTCAGTCTCACTGCTTTTAGTTGTTTTATGTTTACTGTTTATTCTAGTGTTCATACAGTATCCTTTCTTCTATATTCTGATTGTATGTCAAAACCAAAATATTTTAGACACCACCTCACTCTTTGAGTCATCACTAGCTTTTACTTGGGGTGATGAAGCCTGTCTCACTGTATACGACACAATTCTTCCAACCTACAATTACTATTTTACAGCTTTGACTCTTAAATAAAAGTGTCAGAGGCTTATGGGTGTTCTTCCACTATTTTTCGACTGTGCTGTTTTCGACTGTGCTGTTATCAAAACTTCGGAAAATGCTGATCTCTTGATCTGTCTCAAGTATTCCCTTTAACTTTATTTAGCTAAACTGTATCAGAGTTGACAACTTTGGGTCAATATTCCAGATATATACTGGCATTTTTCAATGTGCGTTTATTTTAATGATTTCTGTTATTTTCCTTTTACTTTTATAATAATTACACTTACACGTATGTTGGTTTTCTTTATCTTCTACAAAAGATATGTTTTCTCATGCATTTATCTTTTCATTTGTTTTTCCTAGGCTCAGCTATTCCTGTCACTTGTCTTCATATTTTCAGTTCATGTAGTTGCTCTCTCTTCCTTTCTGTACTTGTATATTGGTAAGTTTTCGTCATGGTCCACCAGCATAAAACTTACTGCCCAGAACAATACAAATAAACAATAATATTTACAGAAAAAAAAAAAAAAGATGACTTGAAGGTGTCTTTTTTCAATTTACTACCTGTCTGTTTTCATCCACTCCCTCCCTCCTCTCTCTCAGTCTCTCTCTCTCTATCTCTCTAGCTCCTCCCCTGTGTGTGTTATTGTCAGTGTTGCTCATTTCCACTCTACTTGTTTCCTAATTTTTACCTCAAACTTCTCTTTCACATATCTAATGATTTCAGTTTTGATGCTTAATAAATATTGACACGTACTGCAATAATCCTGTGAGGGCTTTTCTTTATTGTTTTACTGGTTATGTGGGAGGTGAGAAATGTTTTTTTTTTTTTTTTTTTTTTTTTTGCCATGTGTCAAACTTTTGATCTCAAACTAATTTCCTTCTTGAATTAGCTTCATGTGGGTGTTACCTGACAGTTTCTGTTCATTTTGAAATGTTTTGGATTTTCCTGAACCATAAATAACAGGTGTTTCTCCACAGGAAGAGCTGGGGGTGAAGTGATCTGTTGGTATAATTAATCCTAATGTCTTTGGGGATATTTGGCATGTCTTAGATTCAGTCACTATCTTAAACATTCAGCACTTGATTCTTAGACTTTGTATACTTCCTTATTTTCCTTTGCCAATCACACTTCAAAGAAAAATTCTAAACTGCATCTGTAATTACTACTTTATATTTTTAAAGCTACTTAAGTGACAATTTTAAGCATATATTTCACATATGGAAAAATCATATTTAAAATTTTTTAAATTATTATTATTTATTACAATTTATTCACTTTGTATCCCAGCTGTGGGCCCCCTTTTTCTCTCCCAATACCACCCTCCTTCCCTCTTTTCCTCCCTTCCCCCTTCCCAAGTCCACTGATAAAGGAGGGTTTCCTTCCCTTCCCTCTGACTTTAGCCTATCAGGTCTCATCAAGATTAGCTGCATTATCTTCCTCTGTGGTAAGGCTGCTCCCCTCTCAGAGGGACATGACCAAAGAGCCAGCCCCTGAGTTCATGTCAGAGAGAGTCCCTGTTCCCATTACTAGGGAACCCTCTTGGACACTGAGCTGTCATGGGCTACATCTGTGCAGGGGTTCTAGGTTATTTCCATTCATTGTCCTTGTTTGGAGTATCAGTCTCAGAAAACACCCCTGTGGTGTGTTTTTTGTTCTGTTGGTCTCCTTGTGGAGCTCCTGTCCCCTCCAGGTATTTCTATCTCTCCCTTCTTTCATAAGATTCCCTGCATTTTGCCCAAAGTTTGGCTATGAGTCTCAGTATCTGCTTTGATCTGGTGCTTTCTCAGACAATTAGGAATAGTGTTTCCTCAAGATCCAGCTATACCACTCAAAGGCATATATCCAAAATATGATCAAGTATATAAAAAGGACGTTTGATCCACCATGTTCATAGCAGCATTTTTTTTTTGTAATAGCCAGAATATGGAAACAACCCATATCAAACAATCAACTGAGGAATAGATACAGAAATTGTGGTACATTTATACAATGAAATACTATCCAGCAATAAAAAAGAAGGAAATTGAGATATTTTCCAGCAAATGGCAGGAACTAGAAAAGATCATCCTGAGTGAGGTATCCCAGAAGCAGAAAGACATACATGGTATATACACACTTATAAGTGGATATTAGACTATGATATAGGATAATCATACTAAAGTCTATACACCTAAAGAAGCTAAGCAAAAAGAAAGACCTTGGGTAAGATGATCAGTCCTCATTCAAAAAGCCAAATGGGACAGACATCAGAAGAGGAAGAAAACAGGAAACAGGACAAGAGCCTACCACAGAGGGCCTCTGAAAGACTCTACTGACTCTACTGATCTTTCAGAGGCCCTCTGTAGTAGGCTCCTATCCTGTTCCCTGTCTTCTCTAACTTTTGGTATTTATAGTATTTGCCCTTCTGAATGAGGATTGATCATCTTCCCTAGGGTCTTCCTTGTTACTTAGCTTCTTTAGGACTATGGATTTTAATATGTTTATCCTATATTATATGTCTATTAACCGCTTATGAGTGAGTATATACGATGTGTGTATTTGTGCTTCTGGGTTACCTCCCTCAGGATGATCTTTTCTAGTTTCCACCATTTCCCTGCAAATTTCATGAGGGATTATCTTGATTAAATTAATTGATGTGAGAAGAATCACCTGAACTGTGGGAAGAACCAATGTCCGAACAGGGAATGTTGGACTAAATAACTAGAGAAAGTTCATGTGTGTGATCTCACATTGCTCTTATGACTATGGCTAGCATGTAGTGACAAGAGCTGCCTCAAGTTTCCATTGTCCTTACTTTCCACCCATGATGGACTGTGACTTGCAACATGGAACTTAAAGGAATCCTTTCTCCCTTAATCTGCTTTTTGTCACAGCATTTTATTACAATAGGAAGATAAACTAAAATACATGATACTAGTTTTGATTCATTAAATATTTTTTCTAAAACGTAGCAACTAAAACAAAACTTTTAAGATGTCACTATAAAGTAGTGACATTTTTATAGTGACATCTTTGTCTTCCATGCTTTCATCTACTGTATTTTGCTAAAATAGGATGGTGTACAATTTTTGGTGCAATAATTCTATTTTTATACTTAATCATTAAAGCTTGCAGGTAAGAACATAGTTTCCAAGAATCTCTAGCTGTTGGATACCTACTTCCTGCTGAAATCACAAGACAAAATTATAGTTCCTAAAATCGAATAATCACAAGCCATGAGGCATAATATAAAATTTTGTTTTCATCACAACGGGCATCAACTATCAAGTGTTACTTTTCTTTTTCTTCTGGGCAGTAAGAACATTTTATCATTACATGCTAATCTGAGTCTTTATGTATGAACCTGCACTACTTAAAGCATTTTATGTTTTTATAAGACTTTATTACACTCCTTTAAAATATTCTATTAGGTTGTTTGGGAAAATTCATTAAGCACATAGTAGGTGAGAAGGATCTTTCCCTCTGGCTGTTTTTTGTCTTTGGTCACTTTCCTTTGAGTCATTGTTTATATCAGCATGGGAAGGAGGAAGATGGAATACAAGTGACTTCCCATAAGAAACTCTAAATACAGAAGGGCCTAGAGAGATATCTTATAAACACTAAGAGACCACAAATGTCAGTCCTGACTACTACACCCAGAAAAATTTTTAATCACTATAGGGGGAGAAAACAAGATATTCCATGACAAAAATAAAGAAATAAATAACAGTACCTATCCACAAATTTAGCCCTACAGAAGATAATAGAAAGAAAACACCAACCCAAGAAAGCCAATTACACCCAGGAAAACACAGGTAATAACACAACATTACAAAAACCAAAAGAAGAGAATCACACACACACACACACACACACACACACACACACACTACCAATGCCAACATTAAAATAACAGAAATCAACAACTACCGGTCATTAATATATACCAGTCAACATCAACGGAATAAACTCCCCAATAAAAAGTGACAGATTAACAGAATGGATGTGAAAACAGGACACATCTTTCTGCTGCATACAAGAAACATACCTCAGCAAAAAAGACATACATTACCTCAGAGTAAAGTGCTGGAAAATGGTTTCCCAAGCAAACACTCACAAGAAGCAAGCTAGAATAGCCATTCTATTAACTAATAATATAGGCTTTCAACCAAAATTAATCAAAAGAGATGGAGAAGGACACTTTACACTCATCAAAGGAAAAATCCACCAATGTATCAATTCTGAATATCTATGTCCCAAATGCAAGGGCACCAACAAGATATGCAGGGAAAAAGATAGAGCAGATAGAGTGAAGATCGAAAGAATGTCCAACCAATGTCTGGCCCAAACAAAGACCCACCTGGTGAGAGTGCCAGCCTCTGACACTAGTAAGCTAGCAAACAGGAGCCTAACATAGTTGTCCTCTAAGAGATTCTACCCAGCAGCACCTCAAAACAGATGTAAAGACTCATAGCCAAACATGAGGCAATGCATATGTAGTGTTGTGGTAAAGTGGGAGGAAAGAGAAAAAGACCTGGAGGTGAGAGGAGCACCACAAGAAGTCCAATACAGCCAACTAACGAGTGCCCAGAGGGGCTTGTTAAGACTGAATCATCAACTAAGGACCATGTATGAACTGGACCTAGGTACCCTATGAAGAAGTAGACAATGTAGAACCCCTGCACAGATGTAGTCCCTGGCAGCTCAGTCTCCAAGTGAATTTCCTAGTAATGGGAACAGGGCTGTCCTGACATGAACTCCATGTCTGTCTCTTTAATCACATCCCCCTAAGTGGGGAGTAGCCTTGCCAGGCCACAGAGGAAGACAATACAGCCAGTCCTGATGAAACCTGATAGGCTAGGGTCAGAGGGAAGAAGAGAAGGACCTCCCCTATCAGTGGACTTGGGAAGGGACATGGGAGGAGATGAGGGGAAGGAGGATGAAATTGGGAGATGACAAAAAAAGAGGGCTACAGCTGGGATACAAGTGAATAAACTGTAATTAATAAAAATGTAAATTAATTAAAAAAGAAGTAGCTGATGGTAAGCTTATGCTTCATATGGGTCCTCTAATAAGAGTAGTGACAGCTACAATGGACACACAGTAACTTGCCAGCTTTTAGATCGCTTCCCCCTGGCAGGACTGTCTTGCCAGGCCACAGGGAAGAGGACATACTCAGTCCTGATGCAACTTGATGAGCTGGGGTGGATGGGAAAGGGCACTCCCCTTTTCTGAGGAAGAAGCAAGGGGAGAAGTGGGAGGAAAGGAGGGTGGGATTGGGGTGGAAGGAGGAATGGGGTGACAACCATGTTGTAAAGTAAATAAAAATAAATTTAGGGGAAAAGGGAGAGGGGAAGGAGGAATTACAGGAAAGAGGATTGGAAGTAAAAGAGGGAGGGGGTAGCTTTGGGGCATAAAGTAAATGAACTGAAATTTTAAAATATTGAACAATTCATATAGAATAAAAAGAAACCAGAATTTCCAAAATGATGATGTACAACAACAGATCATCTAGAGGCATCTCCATCCCTGATCTCAAGCTGTACTACAGAGCAACAGTACTAAAAACCGCATGGTATTGGCATAGAAACAGAAAGGAGGATAAATGGAACCAAATAGAAGACCCAGAAATAAACCCACACACCTATGAATACTTGATTTTTTACAAAGAAGCCAAAACCATTCAATGGAAAAAAATACACCATCTTCAATGAATGGTGCTGGTCCAACTGGATGTCTACATGCCAAAAAAATGCAAATAGATCCATATTTATCACCCTGCACAAAACTAAAGTCCCAGTGGATCAAAGACCTCAATATAGAACCAGACACAGTAAATCGTTTAGAAGAAAAAGTGGGGAATAGCCTAGAACTCATTGGCACAGGAGACAATTTCCTGAACAGAACACCAACAGCACAGACTCTAAAATCAACAATCAATAAATGGGACCTCATGAAATTGAAAAGCTCCTGTAAAGCAAAAGATACTATTGTCAGAACAAAATGACAGCTTACAGACAGGGAAAGGATCTTCACCAACCCTATATCTGACAGAAGGGGTTGATCTCAAGAATATATAAAGAACTAAAGAAGATAAAAAGCAACAAACCAAGCACTCTGATTAAAAAATAGGGTACAGAGCTAAACAAAGAATTCTCAGTAGATGAATACAGAGTGGCAGAGAAACACTTAAAGAAATGCCCAACATCCTTAGCCATCAGAGAGATGCAAATCAAAATGAATGACCCTGATATTTCACCTGACATCCATCAGAATGGCTAAGATCAAAAATTCAAGTGACAACACATGCTGGAGAGGTTGTGGAGAAAGGGGAACCCTCCTCCACTGCTGGTGGGAATGTAAACTTGTACAACCGCTTTGGAAATCAATCTGGCGCTTTCTCAGAAAATTAGGAATAGTGCTTCCTCAGTATTCAGCTATACCACTCCTAGGCATATATCCAAAAGATGCTCAAGTACACAACAGGGACATTTGCTCAACCGTGTTTGTAGCAGGTTTATTCATAATAGGCAGAACCTGGAAATAGCCCAGATGTCCCTTACTTGAGGAATGGATACAAAAATTGTGGTGCTATTACACAATGCAATACTACTCAGGAATTAAAAACAAGGAAATCATGAAATGTGCAGGCAAATGGTGGGACCTAGATACAATCATCCTGAGTGAGGTAACCCAGAAACAGAAAGACACACATGGTATATACTCACTTATATAGACCTATAAGATAGAATAAACATACTGAAATCTATACACCTAAAGAAGATAAACAAGAAAGAGGACCAGGGGTAAGATGATCAATCCTTACTTAGAAAGACAAATGCGATGGAGATTGGATGTAGGAGAAAATAAGTAACAGGACAGGAGCCTACCACAGAGGGCCTCTGTAAGACTCTACCTGGCAGTGTATCAGAGCAGATACTAAGACTCATAATCAAACCTTCGGCAGAGTGCAGGAAATCATAAGAAAAAAGGGGGAGTTAATATGACCTGGAGAGGATAGGAGCTCCACAAGGACCAAATATATCTGGGCACATGGGTCTTTTATGAGACTATTTCTCTAACCAAGGGCCATGTATGGATATAACCTAGAACCTCTGCTCCGATGTAGGTCATGGTAGCTCAGTATCCAAGTGGGTACCCTAGTAAGGGGAACAGGGACTATTTCTGACATGAACTCAATGGCGGGCTCTTTGACCTCCCTGCCCCCAAGGGAGGAGCAGCCCTGCTAGGCCACAGAGGAGGACTTTGTAGCCAGTTCTGAAGATACCTGATAAACCAGGGTCAGACGAAAGGGGAGGAGGTCCTCCCTTCTCAGTGGACTTGGAAAGGGGCAAGGAGGAAATGAGGGAGGGTGGGTGGGATAGGGAGGGAATGTGGGAGCTGGATACAGCTGGGATACAAAGTTAATAAACTGTAACTAATTTTAAAAACATATAAAAAAAGGAGTGTTGTTTTATTTGTAAGGAGAGATTGTGACACAATTGACTTCATGATTTTTTAATATAATTTTTATTCATTACAATTTATTCACCTTGTATCCCAGCTGTAGCCCCCTCCTTCTTCCCCTCTCAATCTTGCCCCCCCTCCATCCTTCATCTCTTTCCATGCCCCATCCCCAGTCCACTGATAGGGGAGGTCCTCCTCCCCTTCCATCTGACCCTAGCCTATCAGGTCTCATCAGGACTGGATGCATTGTCTTTTCTGTGGCCTGGAAGGGTCTGGAGCACCACAAGGAGAACAGAACCAAAAAATCTGGGCCCAGGGGCCTTTTCTGAGACTGATACTCTAACCATGAACTATTCATGGAGATAACATAGAACCCCTGCCCAGATGTAGCCCATGGCAGCTCAGTCTCCTGATAGGCTCCCCAGTAAGGGGAACAGGGAACTCATGAACTCAGTGACTGGCTCTTTGATCACCTCCCCGCTGAGGGGGTGCCAGCCTTACCAGGCCATAAAGACGTCTATGTTGCTTTTGAGGAAGCCTCAGCAACCTTGTACTGCCTGAACATCTACAATAAAATCATCAGTAGCAATTGTCTAAATATGTTTTGAATTTTTTGCATACAAATATTATTTACTGACTTACTATTTATTTTTTAACTGGCCATAATAATTTTTGCTTGTATCTTTCCACATATTTTGAGAAGAAACACATTTAGCCCACAATATAACTATGTCCCTCCCTTTACCGCCTTTTAATATTTTTTCTCTCTTAGCCAAACATTTAGTTATTTTTCAAGTTTAAGGAAGTTTGGATTTCAAAAAGGACAGTGTCAAAGTCACACACAGATTAAGATGAAAACCTTCAAATATCAATCATACAATTATTATGCTTTTAAATATTTTATTTTTTTTACATTTTACGTAGGAATAACATAAAGTCTTATATAATGGATATTGTGGAAAACAAAGTATATCCATCTGGCACATGCATTGCCACATATGGTTAACCTTAGCCATAGTAACTCCATCTTACAGCAAGGCGCCATGTAGCTGTTTTATACATACTATACTATACTATATAAAAAACAAGTAATGCTTCCTAAGCTTGAGCAGCATTTGTCAAGATCAGCATAATTGCTAATGAAGCCTATAACAGAGTATCCATAAAGAAATATTTCCAAAGTCTAGTTTTGTCTATGGCCATATTTACCTATACTGCATTAATAGAATGTAGTGCTCTTAACCCAAGTTTGCAGCAAATCTGCTGAAAATGTGTAGCCCTATGAAGTAGGATGTGTGAGACTCAAAAGAAGAACATCAGAATGCCAGTGATATAAAATAGGAAATAAATAAATGAGGTGGGGTTCCAACTGGGGAGGAAGGAGGCAATGGGGGAGGTCAAAACAGAAGGGGAAGTAAGGATGAGAGAGAAATAAAACAAAGCTCTCTTGATATAACTCAAGAAATCAAATTCATTTATATTCACCAAAATTTATACACAAACATATAAGTGTATGCATGTTTGTGAGTGTGTATGTGTATACACACCTTAGGTACTGTCACTTGAACTGACAGTACTTCCAACAAGAACCACAAACAAAAACTCAGTACCAGGCATGAATTTGAAAGAAAAGATAAACTTCTTTATTGTATGTTTGGTTAGAGTAATCTAAGTGACTCCCAATATTAGACTATGGCTATTTCCCTTGCATGCCTGTTAGAGGCTGAAAGAAAGCCCCTGTTGCTGAATATACCACACACTTAGGACTCAGGGATCAGATGGCTTGATCTGGAACTGACCTGAAACCCTCCTTTTTGTAGTCTAGCTCATATGATACCAGGAATTAGTATGCCAGCTGCAAAAATAGGGGAGTGATCAATAATCCTACCCATCTGCAGCACCTATGAGTCACAACAATGGCCATCTTGGAATGGAAGACACACTACTGTCTGATCTAAACTGCCTGTAGCTCTTCTTGGGGATGGAGCCTCATTCATGATGAAACACTGACCGGCAGGTCATTATTCAGATCTTGTTAAATAAATTATACAGTTGATAGTTCAATGAGTGTAGCTTTTCTGGCATGTCTAAAGATACTGTTTCTCAGCAAGCATCCTGTTCTTCGGGACAATAGTTTTTGTTGTTTGTTTGTTTGTTTACAACATTTCTGCGTCTTCCTCTGTGATTTCTTCTGAATCTGAGGTATATGGATTATACAGCAGATGTATCAGTTGGAAGTAGGAATCCCACAGTCACTTTTGACTTCTCTGTACTTTTTACCAGCTGGGAATCTATGTAAGGGAAACAGGGGCTTATGAACTCAATAGGAGAATGCAAAAAGAAGATTCTTTAAAGACAGTTTCCATGTACCCCTGTTAGGATTCTCAGAGAGAGTTACACTCATATCCTCCCAGAAACCTACCCTGTGGCAGGCCTCAATCTTGACAAAGAGATGCCCCCCCCCGTTTCCCTTCTTATTCCAAGCCTTCTTATCTCCCTCACCTGTTCTCCCCACATCTGATTCCCACCCCTGTTTACCTCCCCATTCCCCCTCCTCCCCAGTTCCCTCTCTTTATTCACTTCTGTTTATTTCCTTCTGGGTGACATTCAGGGACCCTCCTTTTGGGTCCTCCTTGTTACTTAGCTTCTTTGGGTCTGTGGGTTATAGTATGGTTGTCCTATGCTATAGGTCTAGTATCTGCTTATAAGTGAGTACATGACATGTGTGTCTTTCTAGGTCTGGGTTCCCTCTCTCAAGATGATCTTTTTCTTATAAAACCCAGGATACCAGTCCAGGGAAGGCACCACCCACAATGGGCTAAGCCCTTTCAAGTCAGTAGCTAAGAAAATGTCTTTACAGGCTTGCTTAAAGCCTAATCTTATGGAGTAATTTTCTTAATAGAGGTTCCCTCCTCTCAAATGATTTTAGCTCCTGTCATGTTGACATAGAACTATCCAGTACAGAGCTATTGCTTGTGTTTCCCTTAGGCATCTATCCTTCATAGTACCTTCAAATAATATGAGACCTAGTCATTTAAGCACAAGTCTTCTAGGCCATTTCTAACTTCATTCCTCCAAGTCTGTGTAATGTGTGTAGCTTCATCACCAATAGAATTCAACTTCAGGTTCTGGAGGTAACCAATGAAGGCTTTGGCAATAGCCTATATTGTTTTAGGAGTCTCCTGGACCTCCTGAACAACTCAAAAGGAGGAGGTTCATGACTGGGCTTAGGGATTTTGTTGGTTAACCTGCCACTCTTGAGGGAAGCATTAGCACCACATGTGGCATAATGACTAACAGCATAACCTATTTTAAACACACACACACACACACACCACTTTTAAGTAAGCTGATAAAATAATGTTTCCCTATGGTTTGTTCAATTTCCCTTAGTGTTATTTAACTCCCCTCCCTCTCTCTCTCTTCTTTTATACCACCCTCCTTTGTCCCCATTAAAGTCCTCCCTCATTATGTGCACATAATATTTTTCATCAATTATTTTACTCATGGAGACATCTGCTTTCCATGCCTTCTCTATTGTGAATAATGTTAGAGTAATGATGGTGCTGCAAATACCTCCTCTGGATACTTATTTCACTTAATTGACAAAAACTCAGTACAGGACAGGCCTGAGTGCACCTCCTTGTCTATGCAAGGCCTTCAGCTTTATTGATCTTATGCAGCTGATGTGATTTCCTGGGTGTAATAGGTATATCAATTTCACAAGTTTGCATTTTATAGCACCACTCCAGATCCTCTGGCTCTTATATCCTTTCTGTATCCTCTTCTGTTTTTTTGTTGTTTTTTTTTTTTTTTTTCTGAGATGATAAAAGAACTTTAACGAAGAAAATAACAAATGACAATGAAGAGAAGATGCTTGGCAAACTGAGATGTGTCATAACACTGACACAATAAAAGATCATTGTCAGAAAATGAGATTCAACAGCTGAAGCACAGTTGACTCACATCCCAATAAATTCTGCTTGCTGGTGATTGGCCCCAACACCACCCTGTTTCTGATGTTATTGAGTATTAATCCAATATCTACCCCCTTATCCACTTAGAGAACCTAGATTTCAATTCTACCCATGTCTGATTGTAACTTTGGTTGTAGATGGCTTTGTTGTGATGAAATGCTTATTATTACCACCTCAATGCTCATCAAACTTATATAATGAGAAAAAAACATATATATGGATATATCCTGATTTAGCTATAGAATTTCACTGGAAAATTCAAATTGAAAAGGCATTGTTTCATACATATTTAGGTATAATGGACCTTTTTTTATGTTGATATTTTTTTTTATTTTTTTTATCAGTTACATTTTATTAACTCTGTATCCCAGCTGTGTCCTGATCCCTCATTCCCTCCCAGTCCCTCCCTCCCTCCCTCATCTCCACCGTGCCCCTTTCCAAGTCCACTGATAGGGGGGACCTCCTCCCCATTCATCTGATCCTGTTTTATCAGGTATCTTCAGGACTGGCTGCAAAGCCCTCCTCTGTGGCCTAACAGGACTGCTCCTCCCTTCGGGGGTGGGGAGACCAAAGAGCCAGTCATTGAGTTCCTGTTAGAAATAGCCCTTGTTCCCCTCACTTTGGGAAACCAATTGGTTACTGAGCTACCACAGGCTACATCTGAGTGGAGGTTCTAAAACTGAAAAACATGCTTACAGAAGTTAAGTAAAGTGTAATATTGATGTTTTTCATGCTGATACATATGTTTCCCACAGAAATGAAATGGTATAATTATAAAAGTATCACCTGTCAATAAATCAAATTGTCTCTGCTGATGGTTAGTTGACATATTTTCTTTAGTTTAAAAGAAAGTAAAAAGAAAATGGCTAAATTTTCATAACAGTGTATTTGGTTATAAATTATAGAAGTTATAAAAGTATTCCGTCGAGAAGTCTGTAATCAAGTCAGCTCATTCACTAATGATCCATACCTAAATTTTGCAAACATGCAGGTATGGGCAGTTAAACACCAAAAACTATTTCTGTACCTAAAAATGACCAATTTACTTATAATTCCTTGGTTCCCTTTTTTATATCATTTCTTGAGCAAAGTTGGGTTAGAATTTAATTTTACTTTATAAAGCTATAGCACTTACAGACTCCAACCAAGAAGTAATTTACAGTAAAAACATTTAGTTCTAATGTTTTTGAAATTGACTTGAGATTGTTATTGTTTTCCTTTACATGGTAAGACTTATCTGATCTCTACCTGAAATCCCAGAGAATGTCAACCATCAAGGAGCAGCAGGTGAAAGTCCTACCCCAACTCCTGGCCTGCTATAGCCTACAGCAGTGGCATGCTTTGCCTTGGGCCCTCCTAGCTCCGTCTCCTAGTCCATGCTCCAGTTGCAAGGTGCCCTCCATTTCTTAGGCCCCATCTCTACCTGCAATCAGAGACTGGCAGCCATCAGAGACTTCCAGTTCTCCGCGTGTTTCTGGAGGCCTACTGCTGCCCAAGAAAACAAAGGACCTCTGCCATTTGGGAACACCAGCTCTCCCTGCAACGCCAGAGACCAACTACCATCAGGGACTACTAGGCCTGCTAATGCTAGAGAGAGCCAGATGGCTAGAGGACAGTGAAAGAACACAAGCAACAAAACCCAGGGCTATATGGCACAACCAGAACAAAGCTATCCTACTACAATAAGCCATGGATACCTGTCACACCTGAAGCACAAGAATATGATCTTAAATCTGATGTTATGAAAATGATAGAGGTCTTAAAAGAGGAAAAGAAATCCTTCAAAGAACTACAGGAAAATACAATAAAATGGGAGAAGAACATGAAAAAAACTGTTCAAGACCTCATAATGAAAATAGAAGCAATAAAGAAAACACAATCTGAGGCAACCCTGTAGATGGAAAACCTAGGAAAGAGATCAGGAACTACAGATACAAGCATCACCAACAGAATATAAAATACGGATGAGAGAATCTCAGGAATAAAAGACACAATAGAAAAACTTCATACATTCATCAAAGAAAATAGGTCAGTATGAAAAGACTGAACCAAAGAATAATAGAAATGGAAGAGGAGATTCTCAGCTCAAAGGCCCAGAAAATATCTTCAGCAAAATCATAGAAGTATACTCCCCTAACCTAAAGAAAGATATGCCTATGAATGTATGAAAAGCATACAGGACACCAAATAGATTGCACCAAAAAAGAAAGAAAAGAAAATCCTCCCTTCATATAATAATAAGAAACACTAAATGTACAAAGTAAAGAAAGAATATTAAAAGCCACAAGGGATAACAAATAAAGGCAGACTTATTAAAATTACACCACACTTCTCAAAAGAAACATTAAAAGCCAGAAGCTCCTGGGCAGATGACATGCAGCCTCTAAGAGATCACAGATACCAGCACAGAATACTATACCCAGCAAAATTTTCAATCAACATAAATGGAGTAAACAAGATATTCCATGAAAAAAGCAAATTTAAACATTATCTTTCCACTAAGCCAGATCTATGAAGATACTAAAAGAAAACTCCAAAATGAGAACAATTACATCCAGGAGAACACAAGAAGCAAATAATTTCATACAGGCAAAAACAGAAGGGAAACATACACACACAATCACCCACCACTAACATCAAAATACCAGGAATCAGCAATCATTGGTCATTAATATATCTCAGTATCAATGTACTCAATTCAGAAATAAAAAGACACAGGCTAACAGTGGATGCAAAGACAGGATCTGTCAATCTGCTGCACATAAGAAACAGACCCCAGCAAAGATAAACAGTACCTCAGAGTAAAGAGCTGGAAAAAAAAAGTCTTCCAAGCAAATGGACCCAAGAAACAAGCAGGAGTAGCCATTTAATATTTAATAAAACAGGCTTTCAACCAAAAGTAAACAAAAGAGATGGGAAGGACACTTCATACTCGTGAAAGGAAAAATCCACAAGGAAGATACCTCAATTCTGAACATTCATGCCGCAAATCCTAAACCTAAAATCACATATTGAACCTCACACATTAATAGTGGGAGACTTCAATTCCCCACTCACAAACAATGGACGGATCAATAAGGCAGAAACTAAGCAAAGATATAATGAAACTAATAGATATCATAAATCAAATGGACCTAACAGATAACTACAAAACATTTCATCCTAATACAAGAGAATATATCCTCTTCTCAGCAACACAGGGAACCTTCTCCAGAGTTGACCATATAAAACCAGACACACTAAATCTTTTAGAAGAAATAATGGGGAAAAGCCTTTAACTTATTAGCACAGGAGACAACTTCCTAAGCAGAAAATCAACAGCTCAGGCTCTAAGATCAACAATCAATAAATTGGACCTCATAAAAATGAAAACTTCTTTAAAACAAAGGACACTGTCAACAGAAAAAAACGACAGCCTACAGGCTGGGAAAAGATCTTCATCAACCCTATATGTGACAGAAGGTTAATATCCAAAATATATAAAGAACTCAAAAAATTAAACACCAACATCCAAATAATCTTATTTAAAAACAAGGTACAGAGGTAAACATAGAATTCTCAAAATACGAATCTATAATATCTGAGAAGCACTTACAGAAATACTCAAGGTTCTTAGTCATCAGAGAAATGCAAATGAAAACAACTCTAAGAATCCATCTTACGTCATCAGAATGACTAATATCAAAAACTCAATTGACAGGGGCTGGAGAGATGACTCAGAGTTTAAGAACACTGGATGCTCTTCCACAGGTCTTGAGTTCAATTCCTAGCAACCACATAATGGCTCACAACTATAACAACTATCTATAATGAGATCTGGTGTCCTCTTCTGGCCTGTAAGCAGAATACTGTACAAATAATAAATAAATAATCTTTTTAAATTTTTTTATTCTCTATTAATTACACATTATTTACTTTGTATCCCCACTGTGGTTCCCTCCCTCCTCCCATCCTAATCCCTCCCTTCCTCCACCCTCTGCATGCGTGCCCCTCCCCAAGTCCACTGATAGGGGAGGTCTTCTTTTCCTTCCTTCTGATCCTAGTCTATTAGGTCTCATCAGGAGTGTCTGCATTGTCTTCTTCTGTGGCCTGGTAATGTTGCTTTCCCCTAAGGGGAGGTAATTAAAGAGCCAGCCAATCAGTTCATGTCAAAGACAGTCCCTGTTCCTATTACAGTGGAACCGACTTGTATACTGAACTGTCATAGGCTACATCTGTGCAGGGGTCTTAGGTTATCTCCATGCATAGTCCTTGGTTGGAGTATCAGTCTCAGGAAAGGCCCCTGTGCTCAGAGTTTTGGTTCTGTTGCTCTCCTTATGGAGTTCCTGTCCGCTCCAGATTGTACTGTTTCCCACCTTTTTCCCTGCACTCTGCCCAAAAGTTGCCCATAAGTCTCAGCATCTGCACTGATAGTCTGCAGGGCAGAGCTTTTCAGAGGTCCTCTTTGTCAGGCTCCTAACTTGTTCCATCTTTTCTCCTTCTTCTGATGTCCATCCTCTTTGCCTTTCTGGATAGGAATTGAGCATTTTAGCAAGAGTCCTCCCTCTTGATTATTTTCTTTAGGTGTACAGATTTTAGTAGGTTTACCCTATGTTATATGTCTATATGAGTGAGTAAATACCGTGTGCATCTTTTTGCTTCTTGGATAGTTCACCCAAGATGATCTTTTCCAGATCCCACCATTTACCTGCAAATTTCATGATTTCTTTGTTTTTTATTGCTGAGTAATATTCCATTGTGTAGATGTACCACAATTTCTGAATCCATTCCTCCACTGAGGGGTATCTGGGTTGTTTCCAGGTTATGGCTATTACAATTAAGGTTACTACAAACATGTTTGAGAACATGTCCTTATTGTGTACTTGAGCCTCTTTTGGGTATATGCCTAGGAGTAGTATAGCTGGATCTTGAGGAAGCACTATTCCTAGTTATTGGAGGAAGTGCCAGATTGATTTCCAGAGAGGTTATACAAGTTTACATTCCCACCAGCAGTGGAGGAGGGTTCCCCTTTCTCCACAACCTCTCCAGCATGTGTTGTCATTTGAGTTTTTTATTTTAGCCATTCTAATGGGTTTAAGGTGAAACTTAGGGTCTTTTTTTTTCCTCTGTTGTTCCTCTCATTGTTTCTTTTTTTTTTTTTTTTTTTCAATGCAGTTTATTCAGGAACCTTGAACAATCCTCGGACCCTGGGGAAAGCCAGCCCACAGCTTAAATAGCCTCTGGGTAGCCAACCCAGGCGTGCCACGTGGGCAATGCAGATAGGTCCACATACATGGAAGCCAGCCAGATCCTCGGCCTTAGCCAAATGTGGAATTGTTCATGACAGAGAGCACTCACCATCGGGAAGGTGGAAGGCAGAAACCAGCTCCATCTTTAAGGCATAGCATTCCGTAGCTCTCTACAGTTCCCCATTTTTGTTTTAGACACATCAGGCAAGAGTAGAGGTCTGATCTCTGATATTAGAAATAAATTGGGACTTTGTACCGATGTTCATTTAGGTGTCATCCACCCAAAGAGCATCAGACCCGTCCGATACCTTTTTCTCAGAGGCAGGACCTGGGGCATCAACCCGCATGCAACCAGACATGCTCTTCTCTGGGTCCAACGCGGCTGACCCTGAGTGCAGTGCTTAGCCTCGCATCCTGAGCATAACATTTTAGCTTTTTATGGTAGCCAACCATGCTTGGGGAGAATGTCCTGCTTCAATGGCTGTAAAGGCCTGAATGATCATGGCTGCATCACACTGTTGTGAGACTCTAATCTTGCATATATACCACAGGCAAACCAAGGAGACCAACACCAGAAGGCCTGCTAACGCTCCCATGCCTGCCCATTCCTTCAGATGATTCATGGCTGCAGCAATCCATGATGATAATCCTGTGGCTAGTCCTGCGTCCACTCTGGTAGAATTTACTGTGACAATGGCCACTCTCAGCTGCCCCATCGTAGTATCGAATTCTCCAGTCCAATTACCTAAAATATAGCTCAACAATTGTTTAGACAGATTTGCAGCACAGGAAAAATTCTCATGTTATATGCTAGTGACTCAAAGTCCAGCATATTTTCATTGACAGCCAAGTTGAGCGATTTGCCATAGGGTATCAATTTGCTCCTGCATGAGGTCAATCCTCTGATTGAACACCATCAAGCTTCCTTTTAGTTGAGCATTAATTCCTTTGTGTACAACTAAGGCATGAGCTACATTGGCTAAATGATTGTTCAGGGTCTGAGCAGTCTGCCCAGTATGACTCATGGCTAATGCCCCGGTGGTAGCTCCAACAGCCGCCAATGAGATGGTAGTAACAATGGTGGCTGTAGTTCCAAGATCCCTTTTCTGTCTGAAGAGAGTCATAGCGTGAGGGGCATCAACGGGCACAGGCACGCAGTGAGGCATGCGAGTAACCAGGGCATACCTAAATTTACTAGCATTCCAGCATTGGGCAAAAAAGCAAGTATCATTACCACAATTACTTGGCTCTATCTGGCTAATAATGAATAAAAATGGGGGATATATTTGGATTTTCCTTATGACCAAGGATGTTGAACATTTCTTTAAGTGTTTTTCTGCCATTCGATAAATTCTGGGTTTCTTGTTGTTCCATATGAACTTGAGAATTTTTCTTTCAAGGTCTGTAAAGAATTGTGTTGGTAATTTGATGGGAATTGCATTGAATCTGTAGATTGCTTTTGGTAAGATGGCCATTTTTACTATGTTAATCCTGCCAAGCCATGAATATGGGAGATCTTTCCATCTTCTGATATCTTATTCTAATTCTTTCTTCAGAGACTGAAAATTTTTTTCATACAACTCTTTGACTTGCTTGGTTAGGTACTTCATGTCCTTTGTGGCAATTGTGAAGTTGTTGTTTCCCTAATTTCTTTCTCGGCCCTTTCTCGAGTTATTTTTGTATCCAGCCACTTTGCTGTAGGTGTTAATCAGCTGTAGCAGTTCCCTGGTAGAGTTTTTGGGGTCACTCAAGTATACTATCATATCATCTGCAAATAGTGATACTTTGACTTCTTCCTTTCTAATTTGTATCCCCTTGATCTCCTTAAATTTTATTATTGCTCTAGCAAGGACTTCAAGAACAATGTTGAAGAGATAGGGAGAGAGTGAGCAGCCTTCCCTTGTCCCTGATTTCAGTGGGATTGATTTAAGTTTATCTCCATTGAGTTTGATGTTGGCTATAGGCTTGCTGTATATTGCCTTTATGTTAAGGTATGTGTCTTGTATCCCTGATCTCTCCAATACTTTAAACATGAATGGATGTTGGATTTTGTCAAATGCCTTTTTAGCATATAAGGAGATGAACATGTGGTTTTCCTCCTTCAGTTTGTTGAAGTGGTGGATCACATTGATGGATTTCCATATATTGAACCACCCCTGCATGCCTGGAATGCCTTGGTCGTAGTGGATGATATCTTTGATGTGTTCTTGTATTCGGTTTGCAAGTATTTTGTTGAGTATTTTTGCATCCATGTTCATAATGGAGATAGGCCTGAAATTCTCTTTCTTTGTTGGGTCTTTGTGAGGTTTACGTACCAAGGTGACTGTGGCTTCATAGAATGAGTTTGGTAGTGTTCCTTCTGTTTCTATTTTGTGGAATAGTTTGAAGAGTATTGGTGTTAACTCTTCTTTGAAGGTCTGGTAGAATTCTGCGCTGACACCATCTGGCCCTGGGCTTTTTTTGTATGGTAGACTTTTGATGACAGCTTCTATTTCTTTAGGGGATATAGGACTATTTAATTGATTTACCTGGTCATGATTCAGTTTTGGAATGTGGAATCAATCAAGAAAATTCTCCATTACATTTAGATTTTCAAATTTTGTGGCATATAGGCTTTTAAAGTAAGTCCTAATTATTGTTTGGTTTTCTTCAGTTATATCCCTCTTTTTGGTTTTGATTTTGGTGATTTGGATAGTGTCTCTCTGCCTTTTAGTTACTTTGCCTAAGGGTTTGTCTATCTTGTTGATTTTATCAAAGAACCAGCTCTTGGTTTCATTGACTCTTTGAATTGTTTTATTTGTTTATAATTGATTGATTTCAGCCCTGAGTTTGATTATTTCCAGCCATCTACTCCTCTTTGGTGTGTCTGCTTCTTCTTCTTCTTTTTTTTTTCCCCTAGGGCTTTTAAGTGAGCCATTAATTTGCTTGCATGAGATGTTTCGAATTTCTTCTTGAAGGCACTTAGTACTATGAACTTTCCTCTTAACACTGCTCTCATTGTGTCCCATAAGTTTGGGTATGTTGTGCCTTCATTTTCATTGAATTCTAGTAAGTCTTTAGTTTCTTTCTTTATTTCTTCCCTTACCCAGCTGTCCTTTCATAGCAAGTTGTTCAGTTTCCATCTGTGTGTAGGCCTTTTGCTATTTTTGTCATTGAGGTCCAGCTTTATTCCATGGTGACCAGATAGGATACAAGGGATTATTTCAATCTTCTTTTATCTGTTGAGTCTTGCTTTGTGACCAACTATATGGTATATTTTAGAGAAGGTTCCATGAGGTGCTGAGAAGAAGGTAAATTATTTTGCGTTTGAGTGAAAGGTTCTGTAGATGTCCATGAGGTCCATTTGATTCATGACCTCTGTCAGAGTTATTGTTTCTTTGTTTAATTTATGTTTTGACGACTGGTCCTTTGTTGAGAGTGGGGTGTTGAAGTCTGTCCCTATTAATGTGTGGGGGTCCATGTGTGATTTAAGTTTTATTAAAGTTTGTTTTACAAATATTGGTGCCCTTGCATTTGGGGCATAGATGTTCAGGATTGTGATATCTTCCTAGTGGATTTTTCTCATGATGAGTATGAAGTGTCCTTCTCTATCTCTTTTGATTAATTTTGGTTGAAATCTAAATTTTATAATAAATCTTTTTAAAAAATCGAGTGACCGCACATAATGGTTAGAATATAGAGAAAGGAAAACACTCCTCCATTGCTGATAAAAGTGCAAAATTGTACAGTCATTTTGGTGCTTTCTCAGAAAATCAGAAATAGATCTACCACAAGACACAACTATAGCACTTCTGAGCATATACCCAAAATATCTTCCACTATACTGAAAGGACATTTGTTCATTTATGTTCCTAGCCACTTTATTTATAATAGCTAGGAACTAGAAACAACTCAGATGCCCTACAACTGAAAAATGGATTTAAAAAAAATGTGGTACATTTACACAATGGAATACTATTTAGGTATTAAAAACAAGGAAATCATGGAATTTGCAGGCAAATGGCTGTAAGTAGAAAAGATCATCCTAAGCGAGGTAACCCAGAAAGATACTCATGTCATGTACTCACTTATAAGCAGATATTAGCCATATAGTACAAGATTACCATACCACAATCCACAGACCTAAAGAATCTAAGTAACAAGGAGGACCCAGCACAGGAAGTTTGACTCTCACTTAGAAGAGGAAGCAAAACTGACATCAGAAGTAGATGAAGAAAGGGAAGCAGATGGGAGAGGCACTGAGGAGGGGAACAAGAGTGGGGACCCGATGTAGAAAAGTGGGTGGTGGGAGAGAGATGGGAAGCAGATGCGTGAGGATCTCCAGGAAAAGCTGAAGACCTGTGACAAGGTAAGCTCCTAGGAGGATTTGGGGTGACTCTAGCTGAGACTCCTGGCAGCGGAGGGATATGGAGACTGGAGTAGTCATCCCTTATAACCAGGTAGGTTTTCCAGTGGAAAGAGGGGGACACCAAGCAACCAGAAAACTTTGACCCAAAATTTATCCTGCCTACAAGATGGGCAGGATAACTGTACTCTGCGAAAGTGCACCCAGTAGCAGATCTAAATAGATGCTGAGACCCACAAGCAAACATTAGACAGAGATCTGGGAATCTTGTGAAAGAGTTGGGGAAAGGATAGACAGACCCGAAGGGGACACGAACTTCACAAGACCAACAGAGTCAACTAACTTGGGCCTATGGAGGCTTGCAGAGACTGTACCACCAACCTAAGTGCATGTATGGACTGGACCTACACTTACAGAGTTAATGGACAACTCAGTCTTCCTGTGGGTCCCTTAGCAACAAAAGGGGAGGCTTTTACTGACTTAAACACAGTTGTCTGCTATTGGATCACTTTCCCTAGCTGGGCAGCAGTGTCTGGCCTCAGTGAAAAGAACACGCTTAGTTCTGATGTGACATGAAGTGGCTGGGTGGGATAGCACATGTTGAAGGGCTTCCCTTCTCTGGGAAGAAGGAGAGAGGGGTAGAAGGTGGAAGAGTGGGACTGGAAGGAGAGGAGGGAAAGGGCTGTAATTGGTATGTTAAGTGACTAAATAAATAAATAAAGGACAAAAAGATTCACCTATCTGTCTTGAATAAAGAAGAAGTATTTACTGAGAAGCATAAGTTTACTATTTTTTTCTTGGAAGTCTTATCTTGGAAATGTCAGACAGGATTATGTGGCAAACCAGTTATACTATGTAACAATGAATTAATGGTAGAGAGTGTACAAATTTTTGACTGTGCACAAAAGAAAGAAGTTAATATTTGCAGTAATTTTAGATTATGAAGATTCATAAAGATATAGATGTTAAACTCTGTGTTAAGCAGTGGCTACAACTTGTCTGACTTATATATTGCTAGGCATCAAACCTTGTGTTTTAAAGGATTTTAAAGTAGGATAGCTTGCGAAAGATGGAAAACAATGAAACAAGATAAGAAGAAGGGAAGGAAGACAATAAGGAAGGAAAAAAGAGGCAGAAAATAAAAAAAAAGATTTTAGGATGGTATGTGTATGATGATTTAACACATATTAGATCCATGACAGTAGAGAAACTATAAAAATAATATTTTTATTATTTCATTTTCAACTATTCACTTCATCTCTGAAACTCTGTGAAACAATATGTATAACCTCACTCCTCAATAGTCAAGAGAGGGAACTCACAAAGAAATGTTTCTTATGAATGTCTTAAATAAAAAAAAAAAAAGTTGTGTACCAACATTCTTGTGGGGAAATGATGCCAGTTAAAAACCTTCATAATTCTCAAATAATTTCACAGCTCAAATTCCTAAGTGTGGCTTTCACTTCCTCTGCAAATTTTGTCTTTATATTCTCCGTACACCATACTGCATGACTATTTCAAAGAAGTCAGCCTCATTTGATGCAAGTCTGAAGGAGACACCCCTTGCAGCTTCAGCTGTGTGAAACGCGAAGAGGGCATAAAGATGATCCATAGGCAAATGAGCAATGACAAGATGAAATTACCAAGTATGGGCAGTGAGGACAGTAGAAGACGCTACCTGAGAAGATAATCAAGTGGCTAGAACATAATAAACTTCTTCTTGTATGCATCAGAGCCTTATTAGATCTCAGTTCCATGCAGCAGGTGTGCTTATTCTGTGCTCAATTCTATTAGGAGCGCCTGTGCCACAGCTGCCTATCAAATCTCTATCCTCACAGGCACAGCAAAAAAGGAAAAAGAAAACATCCCTGTGTCTTCTTACTACCCACCAAAATGGTGGTGTGACCACAAAGACAACCCCCCAGAGCCCTTTCAGAACCACTCACAACCTTCCCAAAAATGTTATAGTAAAATAATTTTCCTTTTTTGTAAATGCCTGAGGCAAATCTGAATTAATCAGAAGGGTCAACACAATTTAAAATTAAGGACTCAAAATAAAAGAGAATTATTGTCTGACTGAAAAGATTGCTAACCCTTTGCATGAAGGCACACTCTCTTTACTACTGTCCTGGAAGAGGGAGCTTTCTTCATCTCTACTTAACACCCCAGAAAATCATTACCTCAAAGTCCCCCTCTCTCTCTTCTTGCTGGCCCTTTCCAATCTGCATACATGTTGAAGGGCTTCCCTTTAACAATTAGGAGCAGGCAACACTAAAGTTGTCATTTGTTTCATAAACTTCTCTATTGAAATATGATAAATAGAGAATGTTTCTTAATTCAGAGTGAATAACCTATCCATCCAGAAAACAACCAGAATTTTAGCACTACCATTGTGCATCCATCCTCTCTCCAGATATCCCATTCTAGGGTAACATTGTCCTAGCTTCTAAAAAGACCTGGTTAATTTTGCCTATTTAAATGTTGTCTCTAAACTTAACCATATATTTCCTCTTTTGCCTAGCTTTTTGGCCTAACATTTCTTTGTGAGCTATATCTATGTTTTTCCATGACCTTTTCCCACTTATTGATGGTGCTGTATACATAAGTCACAATTTAATAATTCTGTGGTTAAGAGACATTTGATCCATTCTCATATTATCAAATAAGGATAATTATTAAAAATGATTATAAATATGAATAACATGAACTTCTTAGATGAACATATATGCTCATTTCAATGGGATGCATTTGTGGGAATGAGATGTACTGTTATGAATTATGTGCATTAGGCTTTTGTAGATGATGCTCCATAGCTGGACAAAGTAAACAGACAAACTTGTTTTCTCATAAACAAAACGTGGCAGTCTCCTGTGTACCAAACTCCATAGTTATTGCTGGAAAGGAGGTGGGAAAACATGTTGTCCTGCTGGCATGAAGGTTGGTATCTAGAGGCAGGCACAGACACTGATCAAATAATTATTCTAACGAATAATTACAAGCCATGATTAGAGA
Source organism: Meriones unguiculatus (assembly GCF_030254825.1). Taxonomy (NCBI): domain Eukaryota; kingdom Metazoa; phylum Chordata; class Mammalia; order Rodentia; family Muridae; genus Meriones; species Meriones unguiculatus. The sequence continues at coordinate 96,651,559 of NC_083349.1, read as the reverse complement.
GCTATAGAAAAGAGACACAATCAAATCTTGTCCATTATTCAGAATAAGTTGAAGAATTCTTTCTTTCAGAAAACCAGAATTCTCACTCTGAGTCCTGTGCATTCCTAACACTTATGCACACTCATTTCTCAAAGAATGTTTTTCAGTGTCTAGCACTGTCTGTGAGCTCATTGAAGGAAATTTTTAAATCTTTCTATCACCATAGCATGGTGTCTGGCACTCAACAGACACCAAAATCACTCAATTAAGTCAAATAGGTAAATAACTTTTTTCAAAGAAAAAGAAATGGTGTTCTGAACATGTGTGTCTAACTATGAAAGTTTCATTGTAATAGTATTTGGAGTAATTAGGAATTCTGTGTATTACCTACTTTTGCATCACTGTGACCATATTCTAACAGAAATATTTTAAGAAAAGAGATTTATTTGTGGTCATGGATTTTGAAGATTTCATTCCTTCGTAGCAGCCAGGACTCAGATTTGGAAACAAATGGTGGAGTTTGCTCTCATCCTGGTGGGCAAGAAAGCAGAAAACAAAGATAAAAGTGGAGCCAGATGTACCCTACCCATGCTCACCTACTTAGACTGGCTTAGCACTATCTCCAAAAGTGTCTTCAGTATCTCCTAGTATTACCACCAATACTTCTCATATTGAAGCTGTGGGGCTATTTCAAAATCATAGCACAACATTAAGTTGTGAGACTGGAACCCTTATAGGAAAAGAATGAGAGAACTTAACTTTCTGTTGTGCCATAATTCAGCAAGTAGGCGGCTACCTTGAAGAAGGCTGTCCCATAACATTCTTCTGCCGTCACTCTGACTTAAGACTTTTCAATATTTGGAATTCTGAAATTTTTTTTCCTGTTTTTACTTAATCCAGGTAGTTTGTGGTAAATTATTGTAGTATAATGAACCCAGGCAGAAAGAAATCAAATGATAACTATAGAAACTATATCATAGTGATAGGTTGAGCTACTCAAAGCAACCAGCTCTCATTGTTTTAAAGATTCTTTCTTGATTCTCTTTTCCCCTTTTCTAGCAGATGCTGCCCATTTCTAGAGAATCAGATGTTTAGTGAAAACAGTTCAACCACAGAGAGTATTCACAGAGAGCATTCAGTTTAATGGTAAGGATGATGTCTTCTCCAGTCTCCATTAAATGCTTCATTTAGTGCCTCTACACCTCTGAAGCACCCAGGACTCAGTACTCAGTCATCATAATTTTCTGGAAAGTATATGACTGTAAAGCCCATAATAAACATGCTATAAGACTGACTATTAAGGAATGTGAAAAACTATCAGAAGAAATTTAGGAATGGTTTCAGCAGAGGGGAACTCATGATTTCTTTAGCTTGAAAACATTAAGCTCATCTCAGCCGGTTGTAGCAAGGTGAAGGCAGTTTTCTTTATTATATGCAGTTTTCTTTAGAATATCCTCTTGCTATGCAAACATCATATTCCTTTATGGAGTCAATATTTGTATTATGTAGCAGGCTTTCCTTGCAGATACAAAAGAGAACAAAAACAAGCTTAAGCCTTGCTCATCTAGTCTTTTCTACTCTAAGGCAAACAAACAGATATGCAAAGGCAAATTTTAAAAAGACCATGATGCATTTTGGGGAAAAAAATGTTGGAAGTGGGATCTGAAAACAAAGAGCTGAGGGTTAGCAGAAGGAAATGAGGATAGAGGAAAGGTAAGCACACTGTGAGCACAGGAAGGAGAAGTGTAAAGACATCAAGGGTCCCGAGCATATGAGCAACGATACTATGATTTTAGTTATAATAACAACCATCGATTCCGATGAAGTCTGCTATTTCCCCCCAAAGATGGGAGGCATTAAGTTAAGTGGGTGATATCGTGAACTGGGATTTTTAAACCTAAACTTAGGCCTTAATTCTCCTTTTCCATTTGGGTGTCAGTCTGGCACACCACAGGCTTGTGTGCCTGCCTTTTCAAATGTTTAAAGTGCTATTAAACTCATTTGTTTACTGTAATCTCCAGGTGTATTTTGAGGCATATAATGCAAAGCTATCCTGGAGCAGTATTGGGCATTGTTACTAAATGTATCTTATCCTCATTGGTTTTTAAATTTTTAATTTAAATTTCACATTACTTTGTACTAGCAAATAAAGATTCTTGGGGCAATTTAAAGATCTGTGGGTTCTTTTACTGATGGTGTTTGTCCTAATTTTTATTTTATTTGGCAAATAGGTAATCTGCTGGCATGAGTAGGTCAGCAACAGAATACAGGGTAAGTACATGAGAAAAATTCACCTTCCGTTTATCCAGTAGTGTTTAAAATTGTAATGGTCTGAGAAATATGACTGAATAGTGGGTTAATATTGACTTACGGCTGCAGAAGGCTTTTCTACAGTTCTTAAAAACTAGGGAAATCAAGGAAGTTCCAAGATGGCAGCGACCAGTGTGCACCTATCAGAGGGGCAGAGTATCTGAAACTCTGAAACCAGTGAATGGACAAGTGGCTGGATCCAGAGCATTGACTTTGGTGCTTCCCGGACTGGAGGGAACATCCCATGAGTTGGGGCCCAGTCACATCCACCTTCCCCCTCCTGCATGGCCGTCTCAAAGGTCCAGGAGTCACGAACTGTGAGCCCCCTGCACTTTCCACATATTCTGGCAAGTGAGGATCTCCAGATCCAGGGACCCTCCACTCTAGCAGCCAGACATCAGATCCCTTCTGCTCATATAAGGGCAACATCTCAGCATCCAAACCACAGTTCTGCTGGTCACCCTGTGGAGGCCAGGCAAACAATAGACGCGTGTTGATCCCTGATCCAAGATGGCAGAGCCCAGAGGAGCCTGAGTAGCAGGAGAACAGAATATTGTAGGCCTGTAAGCCAAAATCCAACTCCCTTCTAAGGCATCCGACAATTGCCCTCAAGGAACCTGCACACGCACCATGCTTCACCCCGACCTGTGCCCACAGCCCGCCATTCACAAGAGTGTCCTAGGCTTCAATGCACACGCCCATACCTGAGCCCATTCCTGCACCGAGCCCTTGGGTACCTGTGCTTGCACCCTGCCTTTTTCACCTGAATCTGAATAAGAGAATAAATTTTTAAAATTTTTTTGTATTTTAATAAATCTTAATGATTTATTAAATGCTTTCATGCAATGTGAGACTGCATGAAAAAAATCAAATTTAGTTTTTAATTGAAACATTATCTTTTTTTAATTTTCTTTTTCTTTTTTTGTTTTCAATGCAGTTTATTCAGGAACCTTGAACAATCCTCGGACCCTGGGGAAAGGCAGCCCACAGCTTAAATAGCCTCTGGGTAGCCAACCCAGGAGTGCCACGTGGGCAATGCAGATAGGTCCACATACATGGAAGCAAGCCAGATCCTCAGCCTTAGCCAAATGTGGAATTGTTCATGACAGAGAGCACTCACCATCGGGAAAGTGGAAGGCGGAAACCAGCTCCATCTTTAAGGCATAGCATTCCGCAGCTCTCTACAGTTCCCCCTTTTTTTTGTTTTAGACACATCAGGCAAGAGTAGAGGTCTGATCTGTGTCCCAGCTGTATCCTGCTCCCTCATTCCCTCCCCAACCCCACACTCCCTCCCTGGTCTCCTTCCTGCCCCTTTCCAAGTCCACTGATAGGGGAGGACCTCCTCCCCTTTCATTTGACCCTGTTTTATCAGGTATCTTCAGGACTGGCTGCAAAGTCCTCCTCTGTGTCCTAACAGGACTGCTCCTCCCCTGGGGGGGGGGGTTGTAGGGAGGTTAAAGAGCCTGCCCTTGAGATCCTGTTAGAAGAAGTCCTTCTTCCCCTTACTTTGGGAAACTATTTGGTTACTGAGCTACCACGGGTCACATCCGAGCAGAAGTTCTAGGTTATATCCATAGATGGTCCTTGGTTGAGTGTCAGTCTCAGAAAAGACCCTGTGCCCAGATATATTTGGTCCTTGTAGAGCTCCTATCCTTTCCATATCATACTAACTCCCCTTCTTTCATATGATTCCCTGCACTCTGCCAAGGATTTGGTTATGAGTCTTAGTGTCTGCTTTGAAACACTGCTAAGTAGAGTCTTTCAGATGCCTTCTGCGGTAGACTCCAGTCATACGTTCAATGTCCAATTTGTCTTTCTAAATGAGGATTGATCATCTTCGCCTGTGTCTGCTTTCTTGATTATCTTCTTTAGGTGTGTAGATTTCATTATGTTTATCATATATTGTAGGTCTATATAAGCTAGTATATACCATGTTTGTCTTTCTCCTTCTGGGATACTTCACTCAAAATGATCTTTTCTAGATCCCACCATTTGCCAGCAAATTTCATGATTTCTTCCTTTTTGATTGCTGAGTAGTATTCCATTGTGCAAAAATACCACAATTTCTGTATCCATTCCTCCGTTGATGGACATCTGGGTTGTTTCCAGGTTCTGGCTATTACAAATAAAGCTGCTATAAACATAGTTGAACAAATGTCCTTGCTGTGTACTTGAGCAAATCTGGGGTATATACCTAGGAGTGTTATAGCTGGGTGTTGAGGTAGCACTACTCCTAATTGTCTGAGAAAGCGCCAGATTGACTTCCCAAGTGGTTGTACCAGTTTACATTCCCACCAGCAATGGAGGAGGGTTCCCTTTTCTCCACAACCTCTCCAGCATGTGTTGTCACTTGAGTTTTTCATCTTGGCCATTCTGATGGGTATAAGGTGAAATCTCAGGGTTGTTTTGATTTGCATTTCCCTAATGGCTAATGAGATTGAGCATTTCTTTAAGTGTTTCTCTGTCATTCGATGTTCCTCTATCAAGAATTCTCTGTTTAGCTCTGTTCCCCATTTTTTAATTGGATTACTTGTTTTGTTGCTTTTCTGCTTCTTTAGTTCTTTATATATACTGGATATTAGCCCTCTATCAGATAAAGGGTTGGTGAAGATTCTTTCCCAATCTGTAGGCAGTTGTTTTGTTTTGATGACAGTGTCTTTTTCTTTACATGAAGCTTATCATTTTCATGAGGTCCCATTTATTGATTGTTGCTCTTCGAGCCTTTGCTTTTGGTGTTCTGTTCAGGAAGTTGTCTCCTGTGCCAATGAGTTCTAGGCTGTTCCCCACTTTTTTTTCTAACTGATTTAGAGTATCTGGTTTTATGTTGAGGTTCTTGATCCACTTCGACTTTAGTTTTGTGCAAGGTGATAAGTATGGATCTATTTTCATTTTTCTGCATGTAGACATCCAGTTGGTCCAGCACCATTTGTTGAAGATGCTGTCTTTTTTCCATTGAATGGTTTTGGCTTCTTTGTCAAATATCGAGTATTCATAGATGTGTGGGTTTATTTCTGGGTCTTCTATGCGGTTCCATTGATCCTCCTTTCTGTTTCTATGCCAGTACCATGCAGTTTTTATTACTGTTGCCGTGTAGTCCAGCTTGAGATTGGGGATGGAGATACCTCCAGATGATCTGTTGTTGTACAGGATCGTTTTGGAAATTCTGGGTTTTTTGTTTCTCCATATGAAGCTGAGAATTTTTTTTCAAGGTCTGTAAAGAATTGAGTTGGTATTTTGATGGGAATTGCATTGAATATGTAGATTGCTTTTGGCAGGATGGCCATTTTCACAATGTTAATCCTACCAATCCATGAGCACGGGAGATCTTTCCATCTTCTGATATCTTCTTCGATTTCTTTCTTCAGAGACTTGAAGTTTTTCTCAAACAGGTCTTTCACTTGCTTGGTTAGAGTCACACCAATGTATTTTATGTTATTAGTGGCTATTGTGAAGGGTATGGTTTCCCTAATTTCTTTCTCAGCCTTTTTGTCTTTGGTATACAGGAGGGCTTCTGATTTTTTTGAGTTGATTTTGTATCCTGCCACTTTGCTGAAGGTGTTTATCAGTTGGAGGAGTTCTCTGGTTGAATTTTTGGGGTCGCTCATGTATATTATCATATCATCTGTAAATAGTGACACTTTGACCTCTTCTTTTCCGATTTGTATCCCCTTGATCTCCTTTAGTTGTCTTATTGCTCTGGCTAGGACTTCAAGTACTATGTTGAAGAGATATGAAGACAATGGGCAGCCTTGTCTTGTCCCTGATTTCAGTGGGATTGATTTAAGTTTCTCTCCATTGAGTTTGATGTTGGCTATAGGCTTGCTGTATATTGCCTTTACTATATTTAAATATGTGCCTTGTATTCCTGATCTCTCCAAGACTTTAAACATGAATGGGTGTTGGACTTTGTCAAATGCTTTTTCGGCATCTAAGGAGATGATCATGTGGTTTTTCTCCTTCAGTTTGTTTATGTGGTGGATTACATTGATGGATTTCTGTATGTTGAACCACCATTGCATGCCTGGGATGAAGCCTACTTGGTCATAATGGATATCTTTGATGTGTTCTTGGATTCGGTCTGCAAGTGTTTTATTGAGTATTTTTGCATCAATGTTCATAAGAGAGACAGGTCTGAAGTTCTCTTTTTTTTTTGTTGGATCTTTGTGTGGTTTAGGTATCATGGTGACTGTGGCTTCATAGAATGAGTTTGGTAGTGTTCCTTCTGTTTCTATTTTGTGGAATAGTTTGAGAAGAATTGGTGTTAGCACTTTTTTGAAGGTCTTGTAGAATTCTGCACTGAAGCCATCTGGCCCAAGGCTTTTTTTGGAGGGGAGACTGTTAATGACTGCTTCAATCTCCTTGGGAGATATAGGGCTATTCACTCTTTCTACCTGATCTTGACTTAATTTTGGTAGATGGAATCTGTCAAGAAAATTGTCCATTTCATTTAGATTTTCAAATTTTGTGGAATTTTTTAAATTTTAAATTTTTTTAAAATTTTTTTAAAGCTAGAAACAACAACAACCAAAAAGTAATTGAATGCCAGAAGAGTGCAGATTCTAAGCCGAGTGAACTGCTACCATATAATGGGAAGTTAAAACTGTTAGAGTCAATATTGTACATACATTTCTGAAGAAATGATTGCTCATGTTCTAATTCTTTCCTATCTACTTTCAGTTAAATTTTAACTGGATGAGAAAACAAAATAAATAAATCAGACCTATTTAAAAAATGATGGTCCAGGATAACAGAAATATACTGCCATGGTTAAATGCCCTTCAAGAGATTTGAGACTGGCTAATTTGACTGGTGCTCTGTGAGTAATCTAAAATGAGTGGACAGAGCCACCTCATAGCACACAGGTGGGTAAGGTGTGTTGAAGGCTGTGAGAAACAAGCTGACTTGGGGCCCATACTAGTAAATAAAGGCTAAGTGATCTCAAGCAAACATGGGTCATATGAATTTTTTCATATACAGATTCTAAGCTATCATAACCTAAAGTTGGCTTCTTCTAACATTTTTAAATTATTATTATTATTTATTACACTTTATTCACATTGTATCCCGGCTGTGGCCACCTCCTTCATCTCCTCCCTGTCCCACCCTCCCTCCTTCTTCTAGCCCTATACTCCTTCCCTAGTCCACTGACAATGTAGGAGGTCCTCCCCCACTTCCATCTGACCCTAGCCTATCAGGTCTCACCAGGACTGTCTTTCATAGTCTTCCTCTGTGGCCTGACGAGGCTGCATCCCACTCAGATGGAGGTGATCAAAGAGCCAGTCACTGAGTTCATGTCAAAATCAGCCCCTGTTCTCCTTCCTAGGGCACCCACTTGGAGACTGAGTCCATGGGCTACATCTGAGCAATGACTTTAGGTCCTCTCCATGCATGGTCCTTGGCTTGGGTATCAGTCTCCACAAGGCCCCTAGGGCCCAGTTTTGTTTTGTTTTTTTTCTCTGTTGGTCCCCTTTCAGGGCTCCTGTCCCTTCCAGGTCTTTCTATCTCTCCCTTCTTTTATAAAATTCCATGCATTTTGCCCAAAATTTGACTATGAGTTTCAGCCTCTGCTTTGATACCTCGATCAGTAGAGTCTTTCAGACTCTGTGGTAGGCTCCTATCCTGTTCCCTGTCTTCTCCTGCTTCCTATGTCTATCCCATTTGCCCTTCTGAATAAGGTTTAAGCATCTTCCCTAGGGTTTTCCTTGTTGTTGTTTTTTCTTTTTAGCTTCTTTAGGTGTACAGATTTTAGTATGTTTATCCAATATTATATGTCTAATAACCACTTATGAGTGAGTATATACCATGTGTGTCTGTCTGCTTTTGGTTACCTCACTCAAGATGATCTGTTCTAGTTCCCATCACTTGCCTGCAAATTTCATGATTTCCTTGTTTTTAATTGCTAAGCAATATTCCATTGTATAAATGTACCACAATTTCTGTATCCATTCCTCCGTTGATGGACATCTGGGTTGTTTCCAGGTTCTGGCTATTATGAATAAAGCTGCTATGAACATGGTTGAACAAATGTCCTTGTTGTATGGTGGATATATGCCCAGGAGTGATATAGCTAGGTCTTGAGGTAAAACTATTCCCAATTTTCTGAGAAAGCACTAGAATGATTTTCAGAGAGGTTGTACAAGTTTACACTCCTAGCAGCAATGGCGGAGTGCTCCTCTTTCTCCAGATTCTTGAATGTCTAAATTTATTTACTATTTTACTTATTTAAATTTATGTTGTATAATAATTATAATACATAGCACTATACAAGAAGCTTACAAAACTACTTTAATTACAATTGTGAGAACTAATGGTCTATTAGATCCTGGGATGTGAAAATGGACCACCAACACAATATTGAATGCAGATATTTTTGGTCTCCAAGCAAAATAAAAAAAAAAGAAAAGAAAAGAAAAAGAAAAAAGAAATACATATTAGAGTAAAGATCCAAATATGAACAGCATGATCGGAGAATTAACATTGGGTGCATTCATTTGCCAACTAGTTGATTAAATTTTAATGTGTTTATTGTGAGTGGGAAGTAACATTGTGTGAATATTAATAAAAACATTTACATTCCTTCTTGTTTCAGGATTTTGCACTTTCTGGAGGTAGAAAGCACAAAGGGTAGCTATGGAAACCTGCCATTTCCATTATTGCAATTTTCTCATAAAGAACAAAAATTGATTAAACTTTTGTTTTCTGGAAAGTTTCTAAAAGCTGTGCAGAGAAATCAAATATTTCCCTCATAAAATTGTTTTTGGCATGAATGAATAGGTTTAAAAGTAGTGAGATACTTGGGGGTAAAGATAAAGCAGGCACACCAAGTTAGAAATACTATACATCTGTAGTTATACATATATTTTTATATAAATTGTGCTTGGTTTAGACTGCGTTTATCTAATCGTTTATATATTATCCCAATACAGAGTTTACTAGTTTACACTATGAAAAATCAGGATTAAAACTGAATGACCCCGGGGTCCGAGGATTGTTCAATGTTCCTGAATAAACTGCATTGAAAAAAAAAAAAAACTGAATGACAGGGATGATAGTAAAACAGTTATTACTAAAAGCAAGTCAAAATATAGGTATTTGTTTTAATAGTAAATATAATTCTTACTGAACCTAGGAAGTGTGGCCCATGGTACACAAATTCCTCTCATCAGCATCCTCACAAATACCCAAATATCCCTACAGAACTCCATATTCCACATTTAAAAGTTAGAATTTCATACCTGAAAACTATCCACACCATGCCCATGCTTTCCACATCCCCCAAACTCCTCCTGTGTTACATTCTCACATTTATTGTCTCTTCTTTAATTATTAGTGTTACATAGATAGAAAGATAGATAGATAGATAGATAGATAGATAGATAGATAGATAGATACACATACATACATTCATAGACAGACACATACATACATAAACAACCTATAGAACATATTTAGCATTGCTCATATATTCATATGTCTAGGGATAACTCCTGAACAGTACCAACATAATGATAATTCCAATACCAACTGACATGCCAATGTGAACTCAAGAAACTTTACATGGTCCCATACCTAGATGAAGAGCTACAGGTAGCCAATAGCTCCTGCAACATGAAGAATTAGTTTCCAGCTTACTTTTTATTTATTATTATTATTTATTCATTACAATTTGTTCACTTTGTATCCCAGCTGTAGCCCCCACCCTCATTCCCTCCCAATCCTGCCCTCCCTCCTTTCCTCATCTCCTCCCATTCCCCTTCCCCAGTCTACTGATAGGTGAGGTCTCCTCCCCTTCCATCTGATTCTAGCCTATCAGGTCTCATCAGGACTGTCTTTCATAGTTTTCCTCTAAATATTCATTTTCTTTATCTATACATCAGACTTCCTAGGTGTCAACCTTGTCCATAAGTAACATTAATAATGACAATATATATAAAAGTAGTAAAGATTTATAGACTAATACATATATTGTATTCCTATTGTATATAGTACTTGAGTAGTGTGTGTGTGTGTGTGTGTGTGTGTGTGTGTGTGTGTGTGTGTTAGGGTGGGGGGTGCATCCATGTGCATATACATATCTTTCAGCCTGTTTGGAGTAAGAAGAGACTCTGATCTAATTAAAAGGTAATTATTCAAGCCTGTTAAATGGTATCATCTTAAAAATCAGAAATTAAGCACTTTGAGAGAGGTAACTGGCAAGACTCCAGGCTTCAGGACTCAGAGTCCCCTGTGTTTGGAAAGGGAATACATTAAGCCTTCACAGTTAACTGCGGCTGCATTTACTTGACACTAAAACACCGAGGTATTTGTGTCAACACCAATAAGAGGACAGGGAGGAGGCTGCATACATTAAAAATCTGTAATTTTGTTGCATGTTCTAATTCTCTGTACAAAATAGAAAAGCACTTGCTGTTTGTCCACAACACATGGGGCCTGAGCTTTTCCTCTGGCCAGCTCTCATCTCTCACTTTGTTTTATTAAGCAACAAACTAAGAAACATATTCACTGCCCAGTTCCTTATGTTCATTAAAGGATGTGACATTTGTTTAAGAATTTCAGAGCAATATGCATCCTATAATCATTTCAAAATTAACTATTTAATCTTTAGTCTTCAATATGAAATCCTAAAATAATTTTACATTTAAATCGATTAATAAATTTCTCTAACTGACAAAACCCAGTTAATCATAGTAAAAAACCATGTGTCTATATGTATATATGTCGGTTTGAAATACCCACTAAGGATTGGCTTAAAGGCAGTAGCACTCTGGAGTATTTGTAAGACAGTAAAACCATGTGATGGGTGGGTGGCTGTCACCAGTACTTCAGGAATATTTTTGTCAGGGCTCATACACTGTTCAGAGCTTCCTCTCTTGGCCTGTCTTAATCACAGATTCATAAGTGACAAGGGACTTGAAAAGGTTTAAAGGACTCTTTCTCTAATGAAAACAGAACCCTGTAGGCTACTGGGGCCCAGCAACCACTCAGTGTTTTCAGTGCTCCATGTTCAAACCACCTGCCTCAGGGACCAGAAAGATAAACAACTTCCTTAGGGCAGCAAGTTGTCCCTACTCAAGGTTAATGCAATCTCCAAGTTTTACACTGCGGATCAGTGTTACTCAAGGGTTTTGCAATAGTATGAGAAATACGTTTTTGCACTGACCTAATGGAAAGGACAAAGGTCTTGTACTGGATTACTGCATCAGTGGATGCTCAGAAAGTCCGCAGAGAGAGGGTTTTAATCACTGAGGAGTAGGCTCTGCTTGTTAACATCCTGCTGAAGTGTCAAGACAGCTAAGTGAAAGGAATGGCCATCCATGGAAACCAGCATTGCACTTTCCTTTTCTCACCAGTGTCAGAATGGAGGAAAAATCATGTCCACATGCTTTGTCCATTACAGGAACACCAAAAAAAAATTACTTAATATTTTATTTATGCTGATGTTTCTAGATTGCACATCCTCTAATCTTACTTCAACAAAAGATTAGATGTATCTAAAAACCTCCTTTGTGTCTTTGAAATTTAATGTGGAAACATCTGACATGTCAATAATGAAAATTCTTTTAAAAGGCTCCAAATACCATATTCCACATGATCTTACCAAAGCCAAGATCCCACAGACTCTCAGATGGAGCCTCCCAACTCCACAGAAAAGGCCCAGCTTAAATGTGGAATGAAGAGGTTGGATCTTTTTTAGTGTTGAATTTTGAGCATGGATGCCCGGAAAGCTTATGTCTTCCCTTCCTGTCTGAGGAGACCATTTTCCCAAGTGTCACTCTGGCTGAGTCTCATAACACACAAGAATTCACATTTTACTTCTCAATATTGACATTGAGACTAACTAATTATCGACATTAATTTCTAAAGTAATCCTAGAATGAGATTTTTCTACCCTGAAAACAAACAGTTAAATATTAAGTTGGCAGCAGATAAACTAAGTCCATACCATTTACCTCAGGAGGAATGAAAACATTGGCATTGCTGAGAGAGCTCATATATCAGCAGCTCCGAGTCACTGATTTCCTTGAACTCTGGAATATTTTCACTGGGCATATGAACAATATCAATGAAATAGCAGCTGCACATATGAGCCAACAAACATCAATAATTTAATTATTTTCCTCTGTAGCAGATAAAGAGAAATAACTTACAGAGCCAGGGGAACATTAAAATACACTTTTCTCTCCTGCCTACTAAATCTGAAGAAAATACCTTGCCTCTGCCAGGGCAGCATTCCTAGAAAAGCTGACTGAAGCCAAGTGTGTTTAACAGGCCCTCAAATTTCATGGTCTGATCATGTGCAAAGACTCTTCTTTAGTCCCATAATTCTCTGGAGAGGAATGGGAAGAAATACTTCTCTTTGGTCTGTAAAAATTGAAAATTTAATGCAAATTAAGGACCTGCCATGGAGAACACTCTTGGCTTCTTCCATTTTACTCTCTAGGTGCAGATACTAAAACTGCAGTGCAGGCTCTGCCCTCAGGGGCAGCTTAAGAGGTTTGCAAAGTCCATAAATATTGGTGGGGGGAAGCAAAAACTAAAAAGAAAAATAAGGAAAAAATGAATTTGAGAAGCATAATAATATCTGCTATGTTTAGAAAAGTGACATTCCTCCAGTCACTTTGTATAATTCACATCCAAGGGTAAAATAATTTTCCTATTTATTAGGCAGTGCTGAGGTTCCAGTTATACTTTATTTTAAATCTAGAACTAGTTTGCATCTAATCTTACCAGTTTTCATGTCACTTTTATTCACATTAAATAATTTAATATGTGTGAAACAACAATAAGTAAAGAAGAGGTCATGAATTTGAGAGAAAACAGGATGGACAAAGAGAGAAGTAAGAGTGAGGAGACAGAGGAGTTGAAATAATATAAATACTTTACTCATGTAGGACAGTATCAGTATTTAAAAATAATTCTGCACTAAGGAGAAAAAGAAAAGCTCACAACCACACTAAAATTCAGTAGTCTTCAAATCTAACATATGTTCTCATAAAATCACACCAAGTGAAATGTATTTTTAAATAATGCACATTGGCTCAGAAACTAGTGAAACAACCTTAAGGGGACAATTTGGGGATAAAAGGAAAGATCACTAGGGACATACAGAATGGCAGCCATTGAATTTTGCCTAATATCCCAGGGAAAGCTTACTTATCCACATGTAATTTCAATTTTGAAGAGAAGAAAATAGATTTCCTGACCCAAATGTATTCACTTTGTTAGTTTTCCGAGGTCTAAAATACAGCCATTTTTACTTATTACATTTAATCTATTGCAAATAACTAAGTAAAAAAGCTTGAGATTTGATTACAATGGTTCTGACAACTTAGGTAATGGACACTTGTATGTCCAAACTAATTCATGATCTAACAAATAAACACAATGGAAAATCACAATGGAGAAATAAATGAAATCATATATTAACTATTTGTACATACACACACATACATGCACACTCATATTTACATACACTCACAGATGCACACACACACACTGAGTCTTTGTGTAAGGGATAATAATAATCAAGAAAAAAGAGTGAAGGGGCATGGAAGAAGCTAGAGGGAAAGGAGCTAGGAGGGGCTGAAGGTAAAAAAAAAAAATAAGAGAATGGGTACATGATGTAATTCCAAGCCAATTAATAACATATTTTAAACCTAAATAAGTGGGGTGTGGTAGTACATTCCTGTAATCCCAGCACTTGGGGAAGCAGAGGCAAGTAGATTTCTGCAAGTTCAAGCCCAGGCTGGTCTACCAAGCGAATCCAGGACAGCTAAGGCTGCACAGAGAAACCCTGTCAGAAAGAAAGAAAGAAAGAAAGAAAGAAAGAAAGAAAGAAAGAAAGAAAGAAAGAAAGAAAGAAAGAGGAAGTAAGGAAGGAAGGGAGGGAGGGAGGGGGTGAGGAAGGGAGGGAGGGAGAGAGAGAGAGAGAGAGAGAGAGAGAGAGAGAGAAAGAAAGAAGAAAATTTAAACCAAAGTTTTTGTAAGAACTGATTTAGCCTGAGCTCTGTGCAATACACAGAAAGGAAAGGGCTTTTTCTATTCTAAATTGGCAAGCTGAGCGAACTCAGAATGCTAGCAAATGCAAGGCCATACTTGGAACATAAGAGTGTCAGTGACCGAGAGGAAGAGCCACCACCTCTGCAATATACATGGCAGTCTCTCTATTTCCTTGATGTGGAATATGATGATAGGATGTTAAATTGTAAAACATAAACATTCATTGCCAACAGTATAAACAGATGTTTCATGTGTGTTTTTAGATTTAGAGTAAATTACTATTTTCTTAAATACAGATTATGTAGAGCTAAACCTAAGCTGAATTAAGTTAAATGAAATAAAAGATGGCTTTCCTTCTACTTTTAGGACTCCAGAAAGATTGCAATTATCTATTATCTCTCTTTATTACATATATTGCAAAACACTCCCCCCCCACACACACACACACCTGGAGTAAAACACAAGGATGAGCCCTTCTTTTTTTTTTTTTTTTAAGGAAAAAAGTATTAAAGAACAGGAAAACTTATTGCCTATCTGCTCTAAGCAATAGTAATTTTAAACATAGGTTCACAATATCCAGAGGAGAGGAAATATTTCCAGAATAATTACCACTGGGAGAATTCCCAGAGACTGAATCTGAACCTTTTCACTGTGATCTATTTTCTTTTACCTTTTCAGAGCCTTCAGGGCAAAAGGTCAAGTATGCATTTCATATCAGTGGGAAAGAAAACATGTTTTCTCATCATGGATTCCCATTCTTATATAGCATCATAAAAACAAGAATATATATACATATATATGTGTATATATATTGTTTCATTAAAAATTTTTCAAGTAAAACTATTTTGGAATGACAATGGCCTATACACTAAACAGATTTGGGCCATTCCCAGGGAAGGCCTTGACCAAAGAATACAACTTGTGTAAGAAAATGTGGTGGCTTAAAACATTTAAGCCTGTTGAAAAGTCAGGTGTGATTCTAATGGGTTTGCCATTATATGTTACTTGGCCTTTTTCCCTTGCAGCTTTTAGTATTTTTTCTTTGTTCTGTATACTTACAGTTTTGATTATTATGTAGCAGGAGGATTTTCTTTTCTGGTCTAATTCATTTGGGTGTTCTGTAGGTCTCTTGTATTCTTATTGGCCTTTCCTTTAAGTTGAGGAATTTTTCTTCAATGATTTTGTTGAAAATATTTTCTGGGCCTTGGAGGAGGGAATCTTCTTTTTTCCTCTATTCCTATTATTCTTATGTTTTGTCTTTTTATGCTGTCTTGGATTTTTCACAACAGTGACTCCCAGTCTCTGGTTACCTGGGTCACACAGCTCAGTCTGTGCCAGAGAGCTGTGCACACAGCAACTGCCTGTGCTTGCAGCTGGAGCCCAGTTCAGTGATGGCAGCTCATAACCACCGGTCTGCATGACTTTTTCCAGGGAAAGACTGGGTGACCCAAGTCAGTGCCATTTCCTTCCTTCCCTGTGGGGTTTTCTCCCAAAAGGGACTCTGGAAGGGCCTTGGAAAATATCATGCAGACCCTAAGAGAACACATATGTCAGCCTAGGCTACTATAACCAGCAAAACTCTCAGTCCTAATACACGAAGAAAACAATATATTCAATGACAAAAGCAAATTTCAACAATACCTACACACAAATCCAGCCTTACAGAAGACACTAGAAGGGAAAACCCAAGAAAAGTAGCTTTAAAGAAAGCACAGGAAATAATTAACCTCACTACAGTAAAAAAAAAAAAAAAAAAAAAAAAAAAAAAAGCACACAACCTTACCAACCTTACAACCTTATGACCACAGCCAACATCAAAATCAAAGGATCTAACAGCCATTGGTCATTAATCTCTCTCAACATCAATGGACTCAATTCTCCAATAAAAAGAGACAGACTAACAGAATGGATGCATAAACAAGACCCAGCAATCTGTTGCATACAAGACACATACCTAAGTCACAAAGATAGATATTACCTGAGGGTAAAGGACTGGAAGACGGCTTTCCGAGAAAATGAACCCAAGAAGCAAGCAGGAGTAGCCATTCTAATATCTGATAAAATGGCTTTCAACCAAAATTAATAAAAAGAGATGGGGAAGGACACTTCATACTCATAAAAAGAAAATTCTACATGAAAGACAACACAATCCTGAACATCTATGCCCCAAATACAAGGGCACCCACATTGTAAAAGAAACATTGATAAAACTTAAACCACACATAGATCTCCACATATTAATAGTGGAAGACTTCAACACCCCACTCTCAAAAAAGGACAGGTCAACAAAACAGAAATTAAACAAAGAAACAATGTCTCTAACAGAGGTCATGAATGAAATGGACCTAACAGACATTTACAGAACCTTACACCCAAACACAAAAGAATTTACCTTCTTCTCAACACCTCATGGAACCTTCTCCAAAATAGACCATATAGTTGGTCACAGAGCGAACCTCAACAGATAGAAGAAGATTGAAATAATCCCTTATATCCTGTCTGATCACCATGGAATAAAGCTGGACCTCAATAACAACAGAAATAGCAAAAAGCCTACACACATATGGAAACTGAACAACTTGCTATTAAAAGACAGCTGGGTCAGGGAAGAAGTAAAGAAATTAAAATCTTTCTAGAACTCAATGAAAATGAAGACACAACATACCCAAACTTGTGGGACACAATGAAAGCAGTGCTAAGAGGAAAGTTCATAGCACTAAGTGCCTTCAAGAAGAAATTCGAGACAGCTCATTCAAGCAACTTAATGGCCCACTTAAAAACCCTAGAAAAAGAAGAAGCAGACCCACCAAGAAGGAGTAGACGGCTGGAAATAATCAAACTCAGCGCTGAAATCAATGAATTAGAAACAAATAAAACAAATCCAAAGAATCAATGAAACCAAGAGCTGGTTCTTTGAGAAAATCAACAAGATACACAAACTCTTAGCCATGCTAACTAAAAGGAAGAGAGACACCATCCAAATCAACAAAGTCAGAAATAAAAAGGGGGACATAAGTACAAACACTGAGGAAATCTAAACAATCATAAGGACTTACTTCAAAAGTCCATATGCCACAAAATTTGAAAATCTAAATAAAATGTACAATTTTCTTGATTGATTCGACTTACCAAAGCTGAATCAGGACCAGGTAAATCAATTAAATAATCCTATATTCCCCAAGAAAATAGAAGTGGTAATCGAAAGTCTCCCATCCAAAAAAAAAAAGCCAAGGAACAGATAGCTTCAGTGCAGAATTCTATCAGACATTCAAATAAGAGCTAACTCCAGTTCTCATCAAACTATTCCACAAAATAGAAACAGAAGGAACATTACCAAACTCATTCTATGAAGCCACAGTCACCTTGGTACCTAATCCTCACAAAGACCCAACAAAGAAAGAGATTATCAGGCCAATCTCCCTTATGTACATGGATGCAAAAATACTCAACAAAATACTTGCAAACTGAATACAAGAACACATCAAAGTAATCATCCAGTATGATCAAGTAGGCTTCATCCCAGGTATGCAGGGGTGGTTCAATATATGGAAATCCATCAATGTGATCCACCATATTAACAAACTGAAAGAAAAAAAAACAGATGATAATCTCCCTAGATGCTGAAAAATCATTTGACAAAATCCAGCATCCATTCATGTTTAAAGTATTGGAGAGATCAGGGACACAAGGCACATATCTAAACATAGTAAAGGCGATATACAGCAAGCCTATAGCCAACATCAAACTGAATGGAGAGAAACTTAAATCAATCCCACTGAAATCAGGGACAAGACAAGACTGCTCACTCTCTCCATATATCTTCAACATGGTTCTGGAAGTCTTTGCTAGAGCAATAAGACAGTTGAAGGAGATCAAGGGGATACAAATTGGAAAGGAAGAAGTCAAATTATCACTATTTGCAGATGATATGATAGTATACATGAGTGACCCCAAAAATTCTACCAGGGCACTGCTATAGCAGATTAACACCTTCAGCAAGGTGGCTGGATACAAAATTAACTCAAAAAAATCAGTAGCCCTCCTGTACAAAAGACAAAAGGGCTGAGAAAGAAATTAAGGAAACAACATCCTTCACAATAGCCACAAAGGACATAAAGTACATTGGTGTGAACCTAACCAAGCATGGCAAAGACTTGTATGAAAAAAATTTCCAGTCTCGGAAGAAAGAAATAGAAGAAGATGTCAGAAAATGAATGATCTCCCATGTTCATGCCTTGGCAGGATTAACATAGTAAAAATGGCCATCTTACCAAAAGCGATCTACAGATTCAATGCAATTCCCAACAAATTATCAACATAATTCTTTACAGAACTTGAAAGAAAAATTCTCAACTTCATATGGAATAACAAGAAACCCAGAATCGCTAAAACAATTCTCTACACTAAAAGATCTTCTGGAAGTATCTCCATCCCTGATCTTAAACTGTACTAAAGAATAACAGTTATAAAAAGTGCATGTTACTGGCATAGAAACAGAATGGTGGATCAATGGAACTGAACAGAAGACCCAGAAATAAACCCACACACTTATGGACACCTGATCTTTGACAAAGATGTGAAAACCATACAATGGAAAAAAGATAGCATCTTCAACAAATGTTGCTGGTCTAACTGGATGTCTACTTGTAGAAAAATGCAAATAGATCATACTTATCACCCTACACAAAACTAAAGTCCAAGTGGATCAAAGACCTCAGCATTAAACCAGACACATTAAATTGTTTAGAAGAAAAAGTGGGGTAAACCCTAGAGCTCATGGGTACAGGAGACTACTTCCTGAAGAGACCACCAACAGCACAGGCTCTAAGAGCAACAATCAATAAATGGGACCTCATGAAACTGAAAAGCTTCTGTAAATCAAAGGACACCGTCATCAAACAAAATGACTGCCTAGAGTTTGAGAATGTTCACCAACCCTTTATCTGACAGAGGGCTAATATCCAATATATATAAAGAACTAAAGAAGCTAAAAAGCAGCAAACCAAGTAATCCAATTTAAAAAATGGGGAACAGAGCTAAACAGAGAACTCTCTGTAGAGGAATATCAAATGGCAGAGAAACACTTAAATAAATGCTCAATGTCATTAGCCATCAGGGAATGCAAATCAAAATGACCCTGAGATTTCACCTTACACCCATCAGAATGGTTGAGATGAAAAACTCACCGGACAGCACATGCTGGAGAGGCTGTGGAGAAAGGGGATCCCTCCTCCACTGCTGGTGGGAAAGTAAACTTGTACAACCACTTTGGAAATCAATTTGGTGCTTTCTCAGACAACTAGGAATAGCACTCCCTCAAGATCCAGCCATACCACATCTAGGCATATATCCAAAAGGGGTTCAAGTACACAATAAGGACATTTGCTCAACCATATTTGTAGCAGCTTTATTTGTAATAGTCAGAAGCTGGAAACAGCCCAGATGCCCCTCAACTGAAGAATGGATGCAGAAATTGTGGTACATCTACACAATTGAGTAATACTCTGCAATGAAAAATAAGGAAATCATGAAATTTGCAGGTGAGACCTGGAAAGGATCATCCTGAGTTAGCTGATCCAGAAGCAGAAAGACACACAGGGTATATACTCACTCATATAGACATGTAATATAGGATAAACCTACTAAAATCTGTACATCTAAAGAAACTAATCAAGAGAGAGGACCCTAACTAAAATGCTCAATCCCCATCCCGAAAGTCAAAGAGGATGGACATCAGAAGAAGAAGAAAACAAGAAACAACCTAAAAACCTGCCACAGAGGGCCTCTGAAAGATTCTGCCCTGCAGGCTATCAGAGACTTATGGCCAACTGTTGGGCAGAGTGCATGGAATCTTATGTAAGAAGTGGGAAATAGTAAGATCTGGAGAGGACAGGAACCCCACAAGGAGAGCAACAGAACCAGAAAATTTGAACACAGGGGTCTTCCCAGAGACCCATACTCCAACCAAGTACCAGGCATGAAAATAACCTAGAACCCCTGCGCAGATGTAATCCATGGCAATTTAGTGTCCAAGTGGGTTATATAGTAGTGGGAAGAGGGACTGCCTCTGACATAATCTGATTGGTGATCTCTTTGATCACCTCTCCCTGAGGGGGAAGCAGCCTTACATGGCCACAGAAGATGACAATGCAGCCACTCCTGATGTGATCTGATAGACTAAGACTAAGATCAGAAGGAAGGAGAAGACCTCCCTTTTCAGTAGACTTGGGGAGGAGCATGTGTGAAGAAGAGGGAGGGGAGGGTGGGACTTGGAGAGGAGGAGGGAGTGGTTTATGGGGGGATACAAAGTGAATAAAGTGTAATTAATAAAATTAAATTAATTTTTTAAAAAAGAATTAAAAAAACATGTATCCCATAAATTCCAGCTTAAACTTCACAGTTTTATGTTTCAGACTCCCACAGAGGATGCAGTCAAGAAAATGTCCTGGACTCAACTCATTTAAAAAGAACTGGATAAGGACCCATTGACTTACATCAGTGATAATATTTCTATCTGTTGGTGGAGGCTGCCTTCAGTTGCTTTCTGTACAGGTTTATCCACAGTGCAGCTCACACAAGCTTGCACATTGCTTTTTCACAACAGCCTGTCTTAAAGAGCAAGCTTCTGTCCAAGACATTTTCTTGCTTAATGAAAGCTCCAGCCTTTCATAAGCTAACTCAACAGGTTATATTTAAATATATATGTATGTATGTATGTATGTATGTATGTACATGTGTATGTACAAATAATATATATGTTTGCAATAACAACTAATGAAATGAATGAAAGACCGTGGATTTGAAGGGGAATGGAGAGAGGTATGTGGGAGGGCATGGAGGGAGGAAAGAGAAGGGAGAAAATTGTAATTAAACTACTATCTCAGAAGTGAAGAATAAAAAAAGTAGGTTAATTTAGGAACATGTTACACAGAGGCATGAGTAGTAAGAGTCAGGGTTCACCGAAGCTCTCTTGAATGCCTTCCATGTCACAAGATTTAGTAAATCAAATTAATGTTCATGACATGGCTGTAGAAACACGCATATGCATACAGGAGCAAAGGTTATATGACCCAGTTCTTAGACTCCTCCATGTTTTACCCATATCTGATTACAATATATCTGATTGGGAAATGCAGAATTGAAAATGACAGCTAGAAAATATTATCCTTCCCAAGATCACTGATGTTCTTCACTTAGTATGATTTATTTTTAACGTAAGTGATGTGAAATGTCAAATCAACTTTACCTCAGCAATCTAAAATTTGTTAAATAAAGATTTTAAGTTGGCATGTTCTCTCATAAGAGAAACATCAGTTCTTACAAATTTTGCATATTATTTAATAATAATAAAACTTTTAAAGAAATGGTGATATGGTTGACTTCATGATTCTATAAAACAGTATTTGTTTGTTAGGGGTTTTTTCCCCTGAAATTTTACAAGTTCAATCCTTTGTTCACTCCTCAGCCTTGCAACGTCCTCCCAGTGCCAGAAACCTTAGACACTTCCATGTGATTCACCTTAACTGATGACAGCCATAGTTCACTGGCTCCAAACACAAGCATTAAAGAACAGCACATTCCTAAGTCTACTGGAGCATCTGTCCCATGACCTGATGACTTGTTCTCTGACTGTTGAGATGGTTCTTGAACCATCACCTGGAGAATAGGAATCTGTCCAGAAGCCTGGTTTTGTCCAGTTGTCAGCAGGCAGCTTCTTCACAGTCACAAGCAAGATCCACACACACAAAAGAAATCCTTCTTGTTATAGACTTGGTCTGTAAACACTTTCTTACTTAAACAATATGTTTAATAAGGAAGAATAAAAGCAAAACCACTAACTTTAGAAGCAGACCACCAAAGGTTTTCAGTTATCCACACTGAGAGAGCAAGGCTTGTCTTCTAAACACAATTATTAATGTGATCACTGTTGTTATTGTGTGTGTGCATGTGTGACTGTGATTATGCTTATGGATAGGCATGTGAGGAAGATACACCTGTACATATGTAGCCAAAAGCCAACCTGCCGTGTTGTTTCTCAGGTGCCATCGATGCCGGCTCTGTTTTGTTTGACTCAGTTTCTCTCACTGGCCTACTACTCACCAAGTAGGCTAGGCTGGCCAGCCAGAAAGCTCCAGGCATCTTCCTGACACCGCCTCCTGAGTACTGAGATTACAAGTTCTCTAGGATTTGTTTCTGGTTTTGGTTTTGTTTTTGTTTTTGTTTTTTTTTTTTCATAATTTTATTTTTCTCATTAGTTACATTTTGTTAATTCTGTATCCCAGCTGTATCCCTCATTCCCTCCCCAATCCCACCCTCCCTCCCGGGTCTAGGGATCACAGGCCTTCATGCTTGCAATGCGAGAACTTTACAAAAGAGGTATGTTCCCAATTTTGCTGTGTCACTTTTAACTTCTCAAAATTGGTTTCTTTAGAACTGCTTAATCAGATGATAGATTTATCTAATACAGCCCTGGCATACAATAAATCTAAATGCTCTACTCCTAGCATACAGCAGTACCAGTACATTTGTCAAATTTTCTGGAAAGCCCACTAAAACATAGTGGAAATAAATATTTCTATAAATAACTCCACACTTAATTTGAATTTTAAATTCCAGAAATTAAAATTTTAATGTGCAATTAGAAAGGAGCCTGACTTATTAGTAGAGGTGATAAGACTTTATGGATTTTTTAAAGCTCAATAATTATAATTTCTACAGAGAATAATGCTATTCCCAACCTATTAAACTGTTCAATACAAGCTCTGTAGCTTAATAATTTAGGAAAGGATGAATATTTTTTTTAGTAACTAGAAATAAAAAAGGGTCTCAAATGAGTGTTATCAACTTTAGAAAGCTTAAAGAATCTACTGATATTAATAAGGTTCTGCTCTGACAACAGGTAATGCAAACTGTAGAAGATTACACACACACACCCCAACCCACACACACCTTCAATATGAGCTAGGTTTGGTGTTTCCTGTCAGCTGTGAGCTGTCTGCAGTTCTGATCCATGATGTTATAGGCTGTAGACTTTTTGCCTAGCTTATGTAATTCTGTTCTTAAGACAGAAGAAAAAAAAAGTCATTGTGAATCAACAAGATGGCTCTGAAAGTATTTTACAGGAACAAATACATTCTTTATACTTTCACTGACTGAAGCAAGTCATGTAACCAAAACCTGACATGGATGGAAAAGCGGTACCAGGACTAATATCTTTAGCCCTTCTAGAGAAGAAAAAGAAAATAATTTGGAGCAGACATGAAAAGCACTACACTCATATAATGACTTGCAAGTAAAAACGCTTAGAACATTATCTCTGTGCAAGTAGAAGCTGCTAATGACAGGGGTTTAGTGTAACTGAACCAAGTCTAGAGAATTTCTGCCTAGAAATCTTTAAAGATTTCTAGGACGCATTCCATGGACGCATGTAACCAGTGCACTTCAAGTAGTAAAGCCATATCTAGTGTTAACAAAATTCAGACTTTGACTAGTTTGGACAGGTCTGGACATCAGTTTTCCTTAGTGATGCTTCATTATGTGTCCCAAGCAAAAAAGAAAAAGAAAACTACATTGCTCAGCATTCATATTAGTAACATACATTTAAAATAGAACAAAAATAAGTATAAAAAGGCATGAATTAGAAAGGATGTAGTTAGAGGAAAACGTTTCCTTTCTTTAATAATGAATGATGGTTTGTCTGGATATAGTAGTCTGGGCTGGCATCTGTGGTCATTGAGAATTTGTGAAGCTGAGTAATATTCCATTGTTTAGATGTAACATAATTTCTGTATCCATTCCTCAACTGAGGAGCATCTGGGCTGTTTCCAGCTTCTGGCTATTACAACTAAAGGTGCTACAAACATGGTAGAGCATATGTCCTTGTTGTATACTTGAGTGTCTATTGGATATATGCCTCGGAGTGGTATAGCTGGATCTTGAGGAAGTGCTATTCCTAATTGTCTAAGAAAGCACCAGATTGATTTCCAAAATGGTTATATAAATTTACATTCCCACCAGCAGTGGAGGAGGGTTCCCCTTTCTCCACAACCTCTCCAGCATGTATTATCACTTGAGTTTTTAATCTTAGCCACTCTGATGGGTGTAAGGTGAAATCTCAGAGTCATTTTGATTTGCGTTTCCCCGATGACTAAGAACATTGAACATTTCTTTAAGTGTTTCTCTGCCATTCGATATTCCTCTATTGAGGATTCTCTGTTTAGCTCTGTACCCCGTTTTTTAATTAGATTAACTGATTTGTTGCTGTTTAACTTCTTGAGTTGTTTATAAATACTGGATATTAGCCCTTTGTCAGATACAGTGTTGGTGAAGATTCTTTCCCATCTGTAGGCAGTCGTTTTGTTTTGACGACAGCATCCTTTGCTTTACAGGAGCTTTTCAGGTCCCAATTATTGATTGTTGCTCTTAGAGCCTGTGCTGTTGGTGTTCTGTTCAGGGAGTTGTCTCCTGTGCCAATGAGTTCAAGGCTCTTCTCTGCTTTTTTTTCTAACAGGTTTAGTGTCTCTGGTCTTATATTGAGGTCTTTGATCCACTTGGACTTTAGTTTTGTGCAGGGAGATAAGCATGGATCTATTTGCATGTTTCTACATGTAGACATCCGGTTAGACCAGCACCATTTGTTGAAGATGCTATCTTTTTCCATTGAATGGTTTTGGCATCTTTGTCAAAGATCAGGTATCTGTAAGTGTCTGGATTTATTTCTGGATCTTCTATCTGATTCCATTGATCCACCATTCTGTTTCTACACCAGTACCATGCAGTTTTTATTACTGTTGCTCTATAGTACAGTTTGAGATCAGAGATGGAGATACTTCCAGAAGATCTTTTATTGCAGAGAATTATTTTAGCAATTCTGGGTTTCTTGTTATTCCATATGAAGTTGAGAATTTTTCTTTCAAGAATTGTATTGGTATTTTGATAGGAATTGCATTGAATCTATAGATTGCTTTTGGTTAGATGGTCATTTTTACTATATTAATCCTGCCAAGGCATGAGCATGGGAGATCTTTCCATCTTCTCATATCTTCTTCTTTCTTCAGAGACTGGAAATTTTTTTCATACAAGTCTTTGACTTGCTTGGTTAGGTTCACACCAAGGTACTTTATGTCCTTTGTGGCTATTGTGAAGGGTGTTGTTTCCCTAATTACTTTCTTGGGCTTTTTGTCTTTTGTATACAGGAGGGCTACTGATTTTTTTTTGAGTTAATTTTTTATCCAGCCACTTTGCGGGGGGTGTTTATCAGCTGTAGGTGTTCCTTGGTAAAATTTTTGGGGTCACTCAGGTATACTATCATATAATCTGCAAATAGTGATACTGTGACTTCTTCCTTTCCAATTTATATTCCCTTGATCTCCTTTAGTTGTCTTATTGCTCTAGAAAGGACTTCCAGAACTATGTTGAAGAGATATGGAGAGAGTGGGCAGCCTTGCTTTGTCCCTGATTTCAGTGGGATTGATTTAAATTTCTGTTTAGTTTGATGTTGGCTATAGGCTTGCTGTATATTGCCTTTACTATGTTTAGGTATGTGCCTTCTATCCCTGATCTCTCCAAGATTTTAAACATGAATGGATGTTGGATCTTGTCAAATGCTTTTTTAGCATCTAAGGAGATTATCATGTAGTTTTTTTTTCTTTCAGTTTGTTAATATGGTGGATCACATTGATGGATTTCCATATATTGAACTACCCCTGACTCAGCAATAAAAAAAAAGAACTCATGAAATTTGCAGGTAAATGGTGGGAACTGGAAAAGATCATTCTGAGTGAGGTATCCCTGAAGCAGAAAGACACACATGGTATACACTCACTCATATGTGGATATTAGACATATAATATAGGATAAACATACTAAAATCTGTACACCAAAAGAAGCTAATCAGGAAGGAGGACTCTGGCTAAGATGCTCAATCCACATTCAGAAAGGCAAAGAGGATGGACATCAGAGGAGGAAGAAAACAGGGAACAGGACAGGAGCCTACCACAGAGGGCTTCTGAAAGGCTCTACCCTGCAAGGTATTGAGACAGAGTCTCATGGCCAAACTTTGGGCAGAGTGCAGGGACTTTTTTTTTTTTTTGAAAGAAGTAGGAGATAGTAAGACTTGGAGAGGACAAGAGTTCCACAAGGACAGAACAGATTCAAAAAGTCTGGGCACAGGGGTCTTTTCTGAGACTGATACTCCAGCCAAGAACCACTCATGGAGATGGCCTGGAACCCCTGCACAGAGGTAGCCTATGTCAGTTCAGTATCCAAGTGGGCTCCATAGTAATGGGGACAGAGACTGTCTCTGAAAGGAACTGATTGGCCTGTTCTTTCATCACCTCCCCCTGAGGGGGAACAGCCTTACCATGCCACAGAAGAAGACAATGCAGCCACTCTTGATGAGACCTGATAGACTAGGACCAGAGGGAAGGGGAGGAGGACCTCCCTTATCAGTGGACTGAGAGAGGGACATGGGTGGGGTAGAGGGAGGGTGGGATTGGGAGGGAAGGAGGGAGGGAGGTACGAGGGGATACAAAGTGAATAAATGTGTAATTAATAAAAATAAAAACAATTAAATTAAAAAAGAATTTGAAAAGGGTCAGCCCAAGCCCTCTGGATTTCAAAGTTCCCACTGATAGTTGTACTTTACTCTGATGAACCTGCCTAGATATATGACTTGTTCTTTCTCACTGTCTGCAATATACTTTGCCTTTTCTTCTTTTTATTTAGTGCTTTGGTTATTATATGACCTGGAAAGTTTCTTTTCTGATCCTTTGTGTCTCTCACAGCTTAGTAACCATCTCTTTCTTTACATTTGGGAAATATTTTCTATGATTTTATTGAAAATGTTTATTGTGTGTTTGACATGGTTTCTTCTCTTTCTTGTATATTATTTATTAGGCTTGACTTCTTTTATAAATTCCCATCTTTGTCTCATGTTCTATTTCTGTGCTGTTACCTTTATAATTTGATATTTTCTGTGTCTTGGTGGTCCATATATTTTACCTTGTCCTTGAAATAGGATGTGCTCACTTCCACGTGATACAGTGAATTAGTGATACTTTCCTCTGAGTTCTTTGACTTCCTGAGTTTGTCACTGTATTTTATTTTGGCTTTACTTAGAGATTTTTTAATCTCTCTATTAAATTGCATCTTAATTTGTTAAATTGTTTTCATTATTTCATTCAGCTGTGTTTTCACAGTCCTCATTTAGGCAATTCTTAATATTTTCTCGGAGTTCCTTGAATATAATTATAATTGCTGTTTTAAGATCATTGTCCCGTCCGTTGGATAACTTGCCTTTTGTAGAGATCAGTATACTGGGGATGCTAATTTCTGAATAATACATGCTATCTTGATTATTCCTGTTGTTTGTATTTTGTGATTGAACCTAGGTATCTGCAATCACATCTTTGGTAATGTTTCTTGGTGTTGAGTGATTGTTTAGATTTCTGTTGGGTATTACTCTAACCTTTCTCAGCTGATTGGTGTTCAGTCTCAGGATCACTGGTTTTGTCTGTGAATGGTGTGTTTTAACTTGTCTCAATTCAATGGAACTCCTTGTCAGACTCCACACAAAGTGAAGATTCTTAATGGGGTTGTGGCTAGGGTGACTGGCAGGCTTTTGGGGAGGGATGGATCTGTCAAACTACCAGCTGTTATACTCAGCTGGGGTTTGAATGCCCACAACACATACTTTTTATTGAAAATAAATTCTTCTCTCATACAATGTATCCTAACTTCAGGTTTCCCTCCTTCCGCTAATCTTATCCCTTATCTCCCTTGTCCTCCAGATCTACTACACCTCCCATCCTCTCCAGAAAAAAGCAGGTCTTTAAGAGACAACAGCCTGACAAAACAAGGTAAAATTAGACAAAACAAAAGCCCAGATGTAAAAACTGGACAGGGCAACCCAAGAAGAGGAAAAGAGTCTCAAAAACAGGCAAAAAAAAAAAAAAAAAGTCATAGATGCATAGATGAATCTCCTCCCACTGTTGGGAGTCTACAAGAATACCAAGGTCATAGCCATAACTTATACACAGAGGCCCTAGTGTAGACCCACACAGGCCCTGGGCTTGCCACTTCAGTCTCTGTGAGCCAATATGAGTACCACTTACTTGATTCAGTGGCCATATTCTTTCGGTGTCCTCCATTCCCTCTGACTCTGACAATGTTTCTTTTCCCTCTTCTACAGTGTTCCCCGAGCTCCAAGGAGAAGTACCCAAGGAAGACCTCCACTTATACTCGCTCTGGGCATAGTGGCTCTGGGTCTCTGCACCTACTCACAACTGCTGCTGGAGGAACACAGATCCATGAGCATAGAAGAATAACATTAGAAATCATTTCATTGGTTTGGGATTTGGGTTTGGGGATGTTGTTGATTTGCCAGTCATAAACAGAAAATTCTTGTCATCATCTCCTTGCCCCACAAAAATCAACCCTCTTCTTAAGATCACGATTTTAAGAAACATATCTAACCACCCAAACTATAACCGTTAAATTATTGA
This sequence comes from Meriones unguiculatus, assembly GCF_030254825.1. Taxonomy (NCBI): domain Eukaryota; kingdom Metazoa; phylum Chordata; class Mammalia; order Rodentia; family Muridae; genus Meriones; species Meriones unguiculatus. The sequence continues at coordinate 96,622,766 of NC_083349.1, read as the reverse complement.
CTTTCCATTAATCTCCTAATTTAATCAAGCATCAAACCCTGCTGAGTCTATCTCCATTTTATATGTACAACCACTGTTCATTTCCATGACTAATGTCAATCGCTCACTTTTATTCACATCTTCCTGGATTAGTTTATATCATCCTGGTTTACAGTTTGGCTTCTGGAACTAAGTCTCTGGATTCTAATCCCAGCTTCCCCCTCCCCCGAACCAATAGTATGAATTGGAAACTTTATCTCTCTGTATTTTACCTCTAAAACAGATAAAAATAAAAATAAAATGGCTACCCACCTTGCTAGGTTTTTAGCTGAACTAAATGGGTTGAAGACAGGCAGTGTGCTTTGAAGAATGCTTGATATTTTTTAGCACACAAGAAGTATGAGCAGTTATCAGCAGAAAGAGCTCCCAACAGGTTTTTTGGCTTTGCCCCTGTTGTCTGCCATCCAGATGCTAGCCTAAGGGAACTTCTTGAAAATAAAACTCACAACATGTCATTTCCTAATTTTAAATATGCTGTGTCTTTCTCATTCTTTGGGACCTCAAAATTCCAATTCCCTGAAGAAGGAGAAAACAGGAAACAGGAGAGAAACCTACCACAGAAGGCCTCTGAAAGACTCTACCCAGCAGTGTATCAAAGAAGATACTGAAACTCATAATCAAACTTTGGGTAGAGTGCAGGGAATCTTATGAAAGAAGGGAGAGATAGTAAAAGACCTAGAGAGGACAGGCGCTCCACAAAGAGAGGAACAGAACCAAAATATTTGGGCACAGGGGTCTTTTCTGAGACTGAAACTCCAACTAAGGAACCAACCCCTTCTCAGATGTAACCCATGGCAGCTCAGTATTCAGGTGGGTTTCCTACTAAGGGAAACAGAGACTGTCTCTGACATAAACTCAGTGGCTGTCTCTTTGATCACCTCCCCCTTAGGGGGAAACAGCCTTACCAGGTCACAGAGGAAGACAATGCAGCCAGTCTTAATGAGACCTGATAGGCTAGGGTCAGATGGAAGGGGAGGAGGATCTCCCCTATCAGTGGACTTGGAGAGGGGGATGGGAGGAGATGAGGGATGGAGGGTGGGATTGGGAGGGAATGAAGCAGGGGGCTACAGCTGGGATACAAAGTGAATAAAAAAAATAAAAATTCCAATTCCACCCCTTTAAACTCTTGGGGCATCTTTTAAGTAACTATGTTACAGAATTTATTAGACTACGTTTTATTTGTCTCTTTATTTGCCTGTCTGTTATGCTATAAACACCACTCTAGAGAAAAATGACCTCTCATAATGAGCACTAATGGTGTGTTACTCTGAAACATTAGGTCCCTTAATCATCGTAGCAAGATGGGTTATGTTCACCATCCCATTGTGGACGGGAACTCAGGCATGAAGAATATGGCAATTTGTTCACTTTCTTTTTTAATTTTTATTATTTTTCCTTCTTCACAGTTTATTCATAATATATCCCAATTGAAGTCCCTTCCCTTAGCTCCCTTCAGTCCTACCCTCCCTACCTCTTCCTCCCTATCTCTTTTCCCTACTCTACTGAAAGGATAAGTTCTCCACTTTTGTTATCTGCCCATAGCTTGTTGAGACCCATCAGGACACTTTCTATGGCAGATAAGTGGCTGAGTTGATATTGTAACCCAGCTTCTCACAAAGTTATCAGAGGGTGAGCAGGATGACAGAGACGCTAGGATGGACAAGATGACAAAACACAAGTTGCAGCAAGGATGTTTAGACTACAGTATTTCTAGCAAACTAAATAATAGTCCTATATTTTACCTCCTACACAAAATAACTGGTCTTTACTTTATACTTATTTTACCTATGTAGGATTTTTAAGCAACCAGGCCTCTTTTTCTCTGTCTCAGTAGAAGCTGGGCCTTAAGCTTGTCAGGCAAAAACACAAAAGTAGGCAACATAGAGGACATAAAGATAGGCAATGAAGGGACATGATCTTTTACCCTTAGCCTTCAAGGAAAGTATTACATGTAAAATACCATAATTCAATTTAATGTAGAAAGGACGAGATTAGTATTGCTATAAAAAATATTTTCTTGGGTACAATTTTTTTTAAAATAAGAACAGATGAACAACTACTAAGTGATAGGTATAGATGTTCAGGACACATCTCAGGGGGTAAAGAACAGTCTAGAAAACTGTAATAGTGATTCAGAAATTTAAATGCAGAATGCAAATAAGAACTAGTGTTATTTAATCTTCAGAGCCATGTCTTTGAGTTTGACAAACTTCTGAAGCACAGGGAAGAGGAAGAGGATAAATATGAGACGACCAACAACTGGCTAGAAAAGAAGCAGGATAGTCTCATCTTGAAATTCTAAAACCAAGACTCAGGACAAAATCATAACATCATCAAAAATTAGTACCTGAAGTAGCCATTCTTTAAAGAGAAGGAATTAGAGAGATGACAACTTTGTTGTGTACTGGAATTCACTATTACCCTTAAAAACCTGCTTGTTTGAGGTTTTAAAATGAAGTAACTTACATACCCTTGTGGGAACTCTTATCATAACACCCATCATAATATCAGCTACTTAAAATCAAACTGAATGCACTGTTGCATAAGAGTATATTTTAAAGCCTTGGATTGGGTATGCATATAGGTAGATGAATATTTGCCTACATGATTGAGAGAGAGAGAGAGAGAGAGAGAGAGAGAGATTAAAGATTCTATAGCAATAAAATGAGAGAGCAGAGATAGGATATTTTGTTAATAGTTAAAGACAGACCTTGTCCTTTAAACAGGAAAGGTTGATTCCTTTGATCTTAACTTCAAATATCTTCTATAACTTCTAATTTAGAGATACTTACTGAAAACCTATATTTGTTTACTTATTCCTTTCTCTGTCTTTTTTACCAAAGCCCGTATTTCTGCCAATCAGAACTTGTGATGAGCCTGAGCAAATGCACTGAGCAGCAATAGCTCCCATATACATGCAAAGCAATCACTTAGCAGCTCAAGATGACAAATGTTTAATCCTTACTAGGTTTTATTTTTGTTAACTTGTATTGATTCTCTGTTTATTTCCCTTCATGTGCCCCATTCTCACTCATCTTCCCATCCCTTTATGTCCACCCTCTGCCCTTGCAACCTTCCCAACAAAATAAAATTTTAAAAATAAACAAATTTAAAAATTAAAAATAACAAAAAAAATTCCATGGAAACCATAGTGTGACACACAATATACCCTTTTTGTCCGTACTTCTTTACTTGCAAATGTTCATTGTGATGAGTCATTGATCTGGTTTGAGGTCTATGGTTTCTGTTGTGCCATCAATATTGGATCCTCCCTGGGACTCCTTTCAGATATCTTATTTCTCTGTGTCATGGAGATGCTGCTGCTTCAGATTTGGAGGACTAGCCCCTTCTTGAACTCCAGCACTTCATAGATAAGGTAGATATTGGGGTAGGCCAAGTCTAAGTCCTGGATCTGGGCCTGGATGGTAGCTCAGTTGGTCAGCATATCAGCTCTCCATCACCAACATTAACAGAACAAACTCTCCAACACTGCCCTGGCTACCTAACCCAGTGCCACAGCCAAAACAGAGCAGGACCAGCTATCCCACTTTCATGCCCTCGGGGGCAGCTTACCAGCACTCATGACATCAGGGCCAGTTCAACTCAGCTGCCCACTCCAGGGAAAGGGCAGCTCTCCTGAATTCTGTAGAAGGGGAGGAGCAGGGCCAAGAGGATGCAAGAGGTAGGTTGGGTAGGGTTGATATTTCTCCCTGGCCATGCCACCGCATGGCAGACTGGGGGAATGGAACCAGCTCTTCTACACTCATGCCACTAGAGCCAGCTCTACTGTGTTACCCAGGTGTGGTACAGAACCTGGTCACCCAGATGACACAGCCAGTGAGGGGTGGGGCTAGACATCAACATGGTCCCAGGCAACAGCCCAGACCTGGAGTGTCTACATGACCTTTGGTGATAATATGAGCCATGGACAACGACACAGACCCCTGCTGCTTCATGGCCACAGGACTCTAGGCATAGTCCTCAGCAGCAGCAAGGGCTGGGACTTCACCTTGGCCTCAGTTGTCAGCACAGGTTACTCATAGCAAGCTGTTCCTCTCCCCCCTCCAATTCATTTTCAGTTCTACCTTTTCTTAAACTTTCTGCTTCTCTTTCTCTACCATCTCCCTATCACACATTTACACATTGTAGGGGCTCCCACTGAGGGTGAGGGCTGCTCTGTGGTCAAGCTTCTGGGTATCTTCTATCCACCCACACCATATGATAGGCAGGCCACTCCCCACTAAGCTTTGTAAAGAGAACGTGGCTTACTAACTGTTATGGCTGACTTCAGGAACTTCAGTTTGAACAAGCTTCCAGAAGACTGGCACAATCACTGTGTGGTGGATATAAAGGGTGATGAATGCTTCCAGGAATAGAGGAGAAAGAAATGATGAAACACTCACTACAAGGATGGGGAAGAAATAAAACTGCCTCATACCACATTACAGTTTATCCAAAAGATAATGATACTGATGAATGTAGCAACAGAAATAAATTTGAATGAAATATTCATAGTGGCCTAGGTTCGCCATCACTTCTTCCCTTATTTTGTACATTAAGTCTTTCACCACTTTCATAACAGCAAGTCTTCAGGGCATGACTCTGAAAGAGGAATCTAGGCCGTTGTAAAATGGCATGTGGATACTGAAAACCAAACCTGAGTCCTGTGCAAATGCAGCAAGTGTTCTTAACGGCTGAAGAGTCTCTCCATCCTCTTAAGACTTTAAGTGATACCAAGCTTGTTTTTGCATATGCCAAAGTGAACACTAACATTAAGTATCCTGGATTATGGTTACTTTCTTGGAAAACTGCAATAAGCACAACCCTGACATTAAAGGTAATGCTGAACATAAGTCAATTCAGGTCAACACGGCTTCCAATCCCCTAAAGGCAAAATGTCACATCCACAGAGTTTATTTCTACGCCTCCAACAGACCTATCAAGTGTATCATCTTCTCATCACATTTTAGGGGCATCCTATTCACCTAGAAAGACCAGAGTATTATGGTATCCACTTGATCACCATCCTAATTGGGACACAAGAAGGTGGCAGTAATGTGTGAAAAGGAAAGTAATAATTTTCTTATAGAACAAAACTCAAGACAGAAAGTGTGAGACAGTGGTTTTCATACTGTTATTTGCTAGGTGAACCTATTTCAAGCAGAAATCCAAAGTAGCTAAGGCAGAAAATGGAAGTCAACTTGGCACCTGGTAGAAAGTTTCCAAAGTAAGATACTCAGCATATCAGGAACCAGTGCCTATGTGGGTTTGTTTGTTTGTTTGTCTTAAGGACATAAAATGCCAGCAGCAATTCACATAAAACACATCATGCTTGGGAAAACTTTTGTATGAAACTTGAAATTGAAAATGGACTCTTCATATTTTCTCACCTACATACTAAGTCATTCAATGAAAATCTTAACCAAAATTCTATGAAGAATATTCTATAAAAGAAAAATGTGTTAGCCTGCCTCTTTTCCCCAGTGGCCTTCAGTGTTTGAGGGAAATGCATAACACTCTAACCATCTTATTGTGCCTCCCCAGGTAACCATCACTTAGCTGTGGAGGACAAGCAGGTGGCCTTACTTCTCATGTGCAATGTGGGGAAGAGCTTGCAGTAAGGTAAAGCTAAAGAGAACAACGACCAGGTCATCCCAGCCCGTAAACCTTACCTCTCTGAGTTACTTATTTTCTTCTTTCAGGTTTTCCATATTTGGGCACAAGTCAGTTTTTTCCTTCCAATATGTAGGTGGTAGTTACAGTATTAAAGCTGGTGGACTGATGCAGCATTGTGCTGGTAACTAATGCAAAACTGTCTGTTGACCAGATGTCACATCTTGGCTGCTAAAGGTTTATGCTGGTCTTTGGGATGAGCCTAGTGAAGTTAAATTTCAAAAACCAAATAATTAAATAGAATTTATCCTAAGTCACACTATTGGACCAAAAGGGAAAAAATATAGGGATGTAATCACTGTCATTATAATACTAGGGTCTTTGCAAATGCTATCCAATTAAGAAGAATGAGTCCTTATGTAATTACTAAAGCTCTTATAAAAGGTGAGAAAGGGGGGCTGGAGAGATGGCTCAGAGGTTAAGAACACTGGCTGTTCTTCCAAAGGTCCTGAGTTCAATTCCCAGCAACCACATGGTGGCTCACAACCATCTATAGTGAGATCTGGTGCCCTCTTCTGGTGTGAAGGCAGAATGCTATATAAATAAAAACTAAATCTTAAAAAAAAAAAGGTGAGAAAGTCACATACAACAAAGACAGAGACAGACTGAAAATCTGCAAATAGACAAATACTAGGATAGCTTGCAACTTTAGCCAAAGAACTGAAGAAGACACAGAGAATGATATTTCATTGTATCAGCTTGGAGTGTCTTAACAAAATATTATAGACTCGGAAGTATAAATAACAAAAACGCAAAAAAAATATGTTCCTAAAATTCTGGAGTCCAGAAGATCCAAGATCACAAGGTAAAAATAAATTCTGTTTCTGGTAGGTCTCTCTTCCTGGCTTGCAGATGTTCGTCTTCATTATATATCCTATCACAATATCATTTTGGAAGGAAGTGGGGGAAAATAAGGAGAAAAAAGAGAGAAGAAATGGAAAGAGACAGAAACAGAGTTTTCTCTTTTGAGAAAGCCATTGTCCTGTGGAATTATGTTTCCACTGTCAGTATTTCATTTAAGCTTAATTACATCCTTAAGGCCCTCTGTGTAAATACAGTCACATTGGAGAATAAGGCTTTAACACTTGAATTGCAAAAGGTAAACCTGAGTTTTTGTTACTCCCTTATTCCCTCCAGAAAGCAACACCAATCCTGCTATTTGGTATGTCTACTATTCAAAAACTAAGACAATAAATCTGAGCCGTCATAACTTGGTGTTTTCAGTACTTGCAACAGCCCTGAGAAATGAATCCTGAAAGGTGAGATAGTATTAAAACCTTTCAGCGGAAATACTGCCAGCTTAAACTGAAGAAGATGGAGCATAGAAAAAGAAGAAACTCTATTGATCTTCTGGGGCTCAATCAGCAGTAAACAAAACAACAGAGATACTAAGCTAAAGGCAGTTTCTATTCTTCAAGAAAAGGGATGACGCATAAGAAGACTAGTAGGCTCCTGCTGTACCCTCAGTCATAGTACAGGAAGACCAAAGAAAAGACCAGAGTGCAGGAGAGGAACTGCAAATAACCACAAAATAAGAAATAACAGAATCTCTCAGTGCCTCCAGAACTCAATCCCCAAACCCGTATTTGAACTTCTAAACTCCAGTGTCTGTCTGTTATACAATTCCATTATTTCAAGCCACACATTTTCTTAACTTTATTATGATAACTCTCTATAATTAATTCTATGCCCTTCAGCTCAGCAAAAGTTAGGAATTAGACTTCTAGAATATTAAGATTAAAAAGTATGATATCAAATTTCTAATTATGACAGTCTTATAGGCCTATCCCAGGTGTATATTAGAATTCAGTTTGCATATTTACTTTGAGACACCATTGGCCCTAATTGGCAAGTATCCTGATACTCTTTAAAATAAATACTTGAGGGAAAATCAGGACTTCTGACGAAGTCTCTTCATATCCATGGAAGAGTAATGTGAAAATAATTTAGCATACATGGATGATTAAGAATACTCCATAAGAAAAAATAAAGCTCTTTAGAGCTGTCTCCTTCTTTGAAATAAATGTGCAAATGTATCAAATATCAGAAAATTACATTGTATTTCGTACACACTATTAGCTTGTCCAACCCAAATTTCATTTTCTTCAAATAAACACTAAATGGTTTGGGCCTCTAGCCTATGAGTCGAAACAAATTCTCCTTCCCCTTCTTTCCCCCTCCTTCTCTCCTTCCCCTTCTCCCCTATCCCTTCTTTCCCCCTCCTTCTCTCCTTCCCCTTCTCCCCTCTCCCTTCCTCTCCATTACTCCCTAGATTTTAAGCTGAAAGATACTAGCCAGGAAACATTTTGAAGTGTCCTCAGATGTTGATGTTCTCATAAACTTATGGTCTAGGCATAATGATGATCACTTGTTTGTCTGTGGCAAACAACAGATGAACCTGTGAGAATGGAGAGGGAACTGCATTGGCTGATTTTGGCACTTCTACATCCAGATCTGGCTTTAACTTCACTTATATAATGCTGGAAATAAAAAAAACATTCAATAATCCATTTTAAAAAGCCAACCAACAGATATCTACAGACCATTTCATCCAAACAGTAAAGAACACACATTCCTCTCATCAGGCAATGACACTTTCTTCAAAGTAGACCCCTAACACATGACAACATAAGATTCAACAAACACAGAAAAATTTAAATCACATCCTGCACTCTATGTGAACAGAATGGAGTAAAACAGGATGTCAACAACAATAGAAATTACAGAAAGAACACAAACTCATGGAAACTATGCAACACTGATAAGTGGGCCAAAAAGGAAGTCAAAAAGAAAAAAAAAATAATTACTACAAATAAGTGAAAATACATTATACCAAAATCTATGTGACACAGCCTTTTTCATTTCTTTGTTTCATTTTTTTTATTTTTGGTAAGGCACCTTTAGTCCTCATATTCAACCATTCTTCCCCCATTTCACTGGAATTCACATTTATTCTAATTAGTTATATACTCCCTTAACATATATTGTATTTCCCTAACATGATTCAAGAATGTTTATAATGATTTCTAAAAGGAATTAAGAGAACCATCACTACCAGTGGTCTTCTCTGGTCTGCTCTGATGGGTAGAGTGAGAATTTCACTATGCTGGTCAACATTTGAAGGACCATAGACCCAGGTAAGGAGGTTGTCCGAACAGCAACTGCAAGAGAAACAAGTGTCACCTTGGTGCCGAGACCTCTGTATTAGGGTTCTCTAGCACCACAGAATTTGTGAAATGTGTGTGTGTGTGTGTGTGTGCGTGCATGTGTGTATGTGTGTGTGTGAGAGAGAGAGAGAGAGAGAGAGAGAGAGAAATTTATTGGAATGATTTAAAGGCTGCACTCTAACTAATTCAGCAATGAGTAGCTGTGAATGTAAAGTCCAAGTATCTTGTTGCTTGGTCCCACAAGGCTGGATGTCTCAGCCAGTTTTCTGTATATGCTGGAATCCCAAAGAAGTAGGTTCCAATGCCAATGAAGGGATGGATGTGCTAGCAATGTGAGGGCAAGCAAGCAAAGAGCAAAATCTTCTTTCTTCCATTGTCCTGATAGAGGCTTCCAGTAGAAAGTACAGCCCAGATGAAAGATGTGTCTTCCAGCCTCAAGACCCAGATCAAGGGCATGTTGTCTTCCCACCTCAGATGTCAGGAGAAGAAGTGGATTCACCCACCTCAAACCAAGTAGAAAATCTCTCGTAGGTGTGCCCTCCCTTTCTAGATTGTAGTTTGTTCCAGATATAGGCAAACTGATAACCAAAAATAGCCATCACACCCTGTGAGATCAAGTTCAGAGAAAAAGGGCACTTAAGAACAACAGTACATTGCTACCACCTGATGCTCATTTACAGCTCCTCAGGGTGAAGAAACGCCTCATGCGGATTAGAGCCGTTCTCTTCCTGTGTCGTGAGTGTTGTCCAACCTACATTTTTACAACCTTCTTCACTTTGGGAAGACAACATTGACCTTCTAAAGAAATTGACACCTTTTGTAGGTGAGAAAATACTAAGAAACTTGAGAAGCTGAACATGACATTTAAGCCCCTCTGTGTCTGTTGGACTGAACTGGTAAAGAGTTTCTTTTCTCTTTAAGTGAAAACTAAGAAATAACACATTAATACATTGAGATTATTCTAGGTGTAATATGCCAGTGGATCTAGGATGTATCAAGGTCATATATTGAATGTTCCCCTCCCCCAGGAGTATAAGCTAGAACCCAAGATTTAGGGTGTGTTGTAGTATTAAAACTTGAAAAGTTGATCATCTTATGGCTGGCTCTTTGACCTCCCCCACCCACCCACCCGAGGGAGGAACAGCCCTGCTAGGCCTCAGAGGAGGACTTTGCAGCCAGTCCTGAAGATACCTGATAAGCTAGGATCAGATGAAAGGGGAGGAGGTCCTCTCCTATCAGTGGACTTGGAAAGAGGTAGGGAGAAGATGAGGGAGGGAGGGTAGGATTGGGAGGGAATGAGAGAGTGGGATACAGCTGGGACACAAAGTTAATAAACTGTAACTAATATTAAAAAATAAAAATTTAATTAAAAAAACTTGAAAAGTTGAATAGGAATTTAAAATACAAGACATAAATTTATAATTCTGAAGTAAGGACAAAATGTAATATGTCATGCCTTTTTACGAGCTTTAGTTACTTTGCTGTTGCTGTAATAAAATACCTTGACAAAAGCAACACAGTGTAGGAAGGATTTTGACTCGTGGTTCCCAGCAAGGTAGCCTGGTGACGGAAGCCTGAAGCAACTAATCACTGTTCTTCAGTCAGAGGTAACAGAGACAGTGAATACTGATGTTCATCTAGCTTTCTCTTTTATTCAGTCCAAGACACTGGCCCAAGGGAATGCTACCACCCAACTTGAGTGTAGATTTTCCCACCATACTTAGGCTAATCAAGATAAACACAGTCAAGGGCAGAGTCTAAGCCAATCTAAGTAATGTTTCACAAGCATCCGTAGAGGTTTGTAGTCTAGGTGTTCCCAGGTGCTGACAAGTTGACAGTATTAACTGCCACATAGAGAATTTAGTTTCTAACAAATCTATCGCCTTTTATGTCCACTCCTAAAAGCATAAACTTATGTTTGAAATTAGAGCCCTGGACTGGGGTCAGTTCCATGGGGCATGGAACCTGTGTGTCTCATGAGGAGGCAATGTTTACTTTTTGCTTTGCCTTCTCTAGAAAAAGAAAAAGAAATTCTCCACAAGAGTCTTTTCAAGTTTTCCATGTAAAGGATCTGCTGGAAGCATCATAACATCTGTTTTACAAGAGACATATTGTCAAGAGAAGGTATGAATGACAGGGGCATATATCTGTTTCAACAATGCCAGCTACAAACTAATCTTAAAACATCAAATGGTTCTACAAATTTTTAATCTGGAAACTTTAAAATTAAAAGACTTACTCTTTGATCACCTCCCCCTGAGGGGGGAGCAGCCTTACCAGGCCACAGAAGATGACAATGCAGCCACTTCTGATGAGAACTGATAGTCTAAGATCAGAAAGAAGGAGAGGAGGACCTCCCCTATCAGCGGACTTGGGGAGGGGCATGCATGCAGAAAGGGAGGAAGGGTGGGAATGAGAGGGGAGGAGGGAGTGGCTTATGGGGGGATACAAAATGAATAAAGTGTAATTAATAATAATAAATTTAAAAAATTTATTAAAAAACAAATGATCTTCACATTAAATATCGAATTACCTGCCACATGCAATTAACAGTATCATGTGACATGTTCATGCTCTGTCTTATGACAAAGGCATTCTTTTTATTTCCTTTATCAGAATAAACAAAGTAAATAAATAGATGCTAATGAATTGCCAATTTGGATCAAAACCTGCCATTCAGATAACCAAACTAATTAGTCCGTCTAAGTAATGTATCTGAGGGTTACTTAAGAGTAATTTGTGTGACTTGAATTGTGTATTCATTTTATGAAATTAAAGATAAAAAATAAAATTGTAGAAACTTTGAAACATTAGGAATAAAGTACGAATTGCAGATAGCTAAGTAAACTTATCTGGCTTTTTTCATTAATTCCCAATGTACCGTATTAATATTTTCCCAATTAAATTTAATCTAGCACATAAATCCAGCTGAAGTAGAGTAAGAGGATTCTGGAAAATGTCACTTCATTAAATAGTAGAAAAGAAAATAACAATGAAATAAAAATGGAGCTTAACAATCCATAATTTGTAATGCAGGATGACATTTGGAACTTAACTAATATCCAAAGAGCTATATACTGAAATGACAGAAATCAAATTTTTGCCAAAATGCATTCCTAACCTCTTACTATTTCATGAAGAAATAAAAAGAATTTTCAGTGGCCCCTTACTGGGTGGCCAAAAACCCAAACAATCATTTGGCTATGTGAAATTAGAAGATTTCTAAATAATTAATTGTCCTTTCCATTTAGTTTGGATTTCAGTGGTCCTGGCATACATACTCATCATCCACAAGCAAACTTCACGCTCCATCACTTGCACATCCCATATTTCTTCACACGTTTTAGGAAGTCAATTTTTAAATGTTGCCTCATTTTTCTTAAATTCCCTGAAAAAGGAATAGCAAGTCTCTATATGCATGCAACCTCTGTTGTGTCTGTGAAGTACATAGAATAAAGTTAATTCTTCTTCCACAGTGTGTAAACACAAAATGGGGTTTTCTGTTCTTTTTTTCTAATAGGGAGTTTTAATCTTGTGTGGCAGGCTTTGACCATAAAATAGTACAAGTGCTATTTCGATGGAGTAGGTTCAGGAGGCTGAGCGTTCAGGTCTACAGCAATGGTGCAGGAATGGTTTGTCCACTGAGGCTTCACTTCTATCCCTTGAGATCTCACGATCATGATTCTTTATTTCTTTTAGCCTATCACAGAGTAACCTGCACCCAGAATATTTTGGATGATGCAGTCAATATCCATCAAAGGCATGCGTGTTTAAATTTAAGCAGCTCTGATTCATAAAACAGATTTAGATCCCATCCTTGAAAGTAATTTCTACTGAAACACAATTGAACACTCAAGACATAACTATCTTTATTAGTTCCAACAATTTTGAGAAATAATTTTTATTCTAAACAGTAAGAAAAGGTTTATTCAACTTGGGGTCTCTAATTTATGTTCATTTGCCTGGTATTTTTTCAGAGTCAATTCTAGACCAACATGCACGAATGTTAGAATTAGGACATAAACTATAACACACAGGTGTTGACAACCCCTTCTGCATGCAAGCACACACCCATACACATGTTCAGAGGCGCAGACAAAATCTTATTTTGTATACTGGCCAATGCTCTTATCAAGGAAAGAACAAATAAATTAGAAATTATCTGCTCCTGCAATTTAAAGGTTGCTTCTATCATAAAATTACTAATAACTAAGGAACATGTTTATTACATCTCTGAATATGGTGGAGATAAATTAGGAATTATTCTCTGCATGTTTTTCGTTCCTATTTGCTTTATTTCTACAACGCTTTCTTCCAAATATGTCCTGAGGTTCTGACTCGGTGGTATAACATAGAAGGCAATCAATCCAACACCAAATAAGACACATAAGTCTCCAATTATCATGGAAGTTACAGCCTGGAAGAGGTACTAATTTTAAAAAACAGCATAAACTGAATAATTTTAGAAATGACTTGTACTGTAAAGAAAATAGTGCCCAAGGATGTGCTGAGGAATAAAAATAGAGTGCCTAACATAAAGGGGATCAGAGCCAGCTCTGAAGTCAAAGGACACTGAGTTGAGGTTGAGCTACATTACAGAGACTTGAAATTATGGGACCCACAATGTTCTGAATAGAGAGAATAGGAATTCCTATCTTTAAATGGAGGGTATTTTATACATTCAAGGAACTTAGAAGGGAGAAAAATGATGATCAGAACCCTAAGCAAAAATGGATTTACTAGGGTCTTAAGATTAGGAGTTCAACTTTTATTCCAGTTTGCCCCAGATAGTTTTAAGCATCAACCTGAAACAGCCTAAAGTCATCTGAGAAGGAAGCCAGGACTGAGAAATTACCAGATTGGATTGGTCTGTAAGCATGTCTGTGAGGCATTATTTTTTTTTACATTTTTTATTTTTATCATTTATTACAATTTATTCAATTTGTATCCTGACTGTGGCCCCCTCCATCATCTATTCCCAATCCTACCCTTCTTCCCTCCTCTTCCCCTATGCCCCTCCCCTAGTCCACTGATAGAGGAGGTCCTCCTCTCCTTCTATTTGACTGTAGCCTATCAGGACTGGTTACATTGTCTTCCTCTGTGGCCTGGCAAGGCTGCACACACATACACACACACACACACACACACACACACACACGGAAGGGGGCGTGATCAGAGAGCCTGTCACTGAGTTCATGCTACAAAAATTTCCTGCTCCCCTAACTAGGAACCCCACTGGAGACTGAATCTATTGCTGTACCTGAGCCAGGGTTTCAGGTCCTTTCCGTGCACTGTCCTTGGTTGGAGTATCATTCTCTTTAGGGCTCCCAGGGCTGTTTTCATAGCTCTGTTGGTCTCCCTTTGGAGCTCCTGTCCCCTCCAGGTCTTTTTATCAACCCCTTCTTTCATAAGATTCCCTGCACTCTGCCCAAAGTTTGGCTGTGGGTCTCAGGCTCTGCTTCAATACCTCAATCAGTAGAGTCGTTCAGACTCTGTGATAGGTTCCTGTCCTGTTCCCTGTCTTCTCCCGCTTCTGATGTCTATGACATTTGTCCTTCTGACTGAGGACTGAGCATCTTCCATAGGGTTTTCCTTGTTGTTTAACTTCTTTAGGAGTATAGATTTTAGTATGTTTATCTTATGTCATATTGTAGGCAAGTGGTGGGAACTAGAAAAGATCATCTTGAATGAGGTAACCCAGAAGCAGAAAGACACACATGGAATATACTTATAAGTGGATATCAGTGAAGCATTATATTGATTGTTGATTAATGTGTGAGTGTTCAGCCCATTGTGGGTGTCATTATTCCCTGTGCAGATTGTTTTGGACTATATAAGAAAGTGACCTAAACAGGAGCCGGAAAGAAGTGTTCCTCTGTACTTTCTGCTTTGAGTGGCTGCTAAAATATCAACCCAATTTCCCAAAAGGATAGACTAGACCTGGATGTATAAATCAAATGCATCCTTTCTGCCCCTGTTTCTTTTGGTATTGGTATTTGTCACAACAATGGAAAGGAAACTAGAATACAAGTATAATATGAAGCCAATAAGAATTTAAGACCCCCTGCTCAGATGTGGCTGACTGGCAGCTCAGGATCCATGTGGGTCTCTGAGTAAGGGGAGCTGTCTCTATCATGAATTCAGTTGATTGCTCTTTGATCATTTGCCCCTGTGATACGGCCTTGCCATACCACATAGGTAGCAGATCCAGGCAGTGCTGATGAGACTTAAGCTATGGGCAGAAGGCAATAATGGAGAACTCCCCCTTTCAGTGGACTAGGGGAAGGGAATGGGCAGAAGAGGGAGAGAGGGTGGGACTGGGAGGAGTTGAGTGGGGGGGGCTGCAATCAGGCTATATAGTGAAAAAATAAATAAAAATTTAAATTTAAAAGAAAAAAGATTTTAACCAAGGAAATTATATGATGTGATTTACACTCTAAATTTTCCTTCTAGCTTCTGGGATGTAGCAATAGTTCTCATGGGAAGATGTGAAGTACCAAGTGAAGAGAGTACAAGAGCACCAGACATCCTCTGGATTAACTGTGTGAATTACCTCATTTGCTATTTATACAGCAGGGTTCAAATTACCTGTGTGAGCGCCCTAATTCAGTGTCTCTATGTGACAGGCACAGCTAACAACAGTCTACATTGCAGACAAAAGGAGATGTTTTAAGTAAGTCTTGCAGACCCTCAAGCTGTGTCATCTCATGAAATGAACTATAAATAATGCAAGTAAATGAACCTATTGGCTAGGCTATAACTGGACTAGCTTCTATTAGACTACTGCAGACATCCATAAAATACTCAGGAATCCTAATATGTGGAGAGCAGGAAGATAACCAACCCTGGCTCAGAGCAGTCCACGATCACACTAAGAAATAATAGCAAGTCTATCTGCACTGAATACAAATGTGAAACATAATGGACTGTTGCCTAGCAAATGCTTTGTCATGCACAATATTTCTAGTGTTTGCTTGGTTAGAACATACAGTGATTGATATTTCTAATGAGTATTGTTTAAGTGGCACATTTTTATGGGCTTTATTTCTGTAAATGATCTTTCTATGGCCATGAATTCTTGACAAGCTGAAACGGCAAAGGAAAAACAAATCTCTAAAGTGAAATAAGTCTCTTGAGGTAAGGCCTGGGAGGGAGAAATAATAGCCACAAGACACCAGGTGCTTTTGCAGCTGTCTCACTTCTCTCCTGTAGACACCAAGCAGTGAAGGGTAGCAGCCTGCTTAACAAGGAAGAAACCAAAGCTCACATGTGTTACAAGTTTGCTCATTATTACAAAACAAATTAGTAAGTATTAATACTGTTGTGGTAGGCACAGCTACGGCCATGTGCAGCCCTTAAGTCTTTCTGTTGCACCACTCCCTGATGGCGCTGCCTCTCAAGACCACAGGGGAAGAGGATGCACTCAGTCCTGGTGAAACTTGATGAGCTAGGGTGGGGGAGGAGAGCTGCTCTTTTCTGAGGAATAGGGAATGGGGATTGGAGAAGAGGGAGGGAGGGTGGGATTGGGAAGAGAGGAGAAAGAGGCTACAATCATAACATATGGGTGAATAAATTATGTATGAGTTAGTTAGTTAGTTAGTTAGTTAGTTAGTTAGTTAGTTAAAAATGGGGTAAAGATCTAAACTGAATTCTCAACACAGGAATCTCCAATGGCCAAGAAGTACTTTAAAAAGGCTCAATGCCCTTAATCATTAGGGAAATATAAATCAAACTGACTCTGAGATTCCATCTCACACCTGTCAGTGTGGCTAAGATCAAAAACTCAAGTGACAGCACATGCTGATGAAGATGTTTAGAAAGGGGAACACTCCTCCTGCTGGTGGGAGTGCAAACTTCTACAACTACTGTGGAAATCAATCTGGCACTTTCTCAGAAGATTGAGATGGTTCTCTCTCAAGACCTAGCTATTCTACTTCTGGGCATGTACCCAAAATATGCTCCACCATGCCACAAGGACACTTGCTCATCTATGTTCATAGAAGCTTTCTTCATAATTGCCAGACACTGGAAACAACCTAAATGTCCCTCAACCAAAGAACGGATAAAGAAAATGAGGTACATTTACAGAATTAAAAACAGAGAAATCATGAAAATTTCAGGCAAATGGATGGAAATAGAAAAGGTCATCCTGAGTGAGGTAACTCAGACCCATAAAGACACATATAGAATGTATTCACTTATATGCGGATCATAGCCATAATGTACAGCATAGCCATGCTACAATCCACAGACCCAAAGAAGAAGGCCTCAAGAGGGGACATGTGAATCTCACTGAGAAGGGGAAATAAAATAGACATCTTGGGTGAACTTGTGGGGGTAGGGGACTGGATGGACTGGGGGTGAAGATAGGAACAGGAGGGATCAAGTGGTGGGAAGACAGAGAGAGAGAGAGTGCTGGGAGAAACAACTGGAATGAGGGGCATCTCTCAGAGAAACTAGAAACCCAGGGCATTGAAAACATCCAAGAATTTATGAAGGTGACCCTAGCTAAGACTTCTAACAGTGGAGGATATGGAGCCTGAATTGGCCATCTCCTGCAATGAGGCAGGACTTCCAATGGAAGGATTGGGACACCAACCCAAAACCATGGACCTACAATTTGTCCTGCCTATGAGATGTGCACCGGTAAAGATGGAGCAGAAATTAAGGGGAGGACGACCTCCCTATCATTGTACTGAAGAAGAAGAGAGAGGGAGGGTGGGATTGGGAGAGCATGAGTGAGGGGGCTACAGCTGGGATATAAAGTGAATAAACTAAACTAATAAAAATAAAATAAAGAATTATTTAAAAATAAAACGAGTAGCCAAGCAATGACTGGTCTAACTTTAGAGCCATACCATGAGAGGGAGCCCACCCCTGACACTGTTAATGATATATTCTGCTATACTTGCAGACAGAAACGTAGCATAACCGTCACCAGAGACACTTTATTCTGCAACTGACAGAAACATATGCAGAGACCCGCAGCCAAACATTAGGTAAACATTAACCAAACATTGTTTTCATAATTTTTAGTACCATAAAATCACCATCCTTTGTTTAAATTCATTCAGTGTAGAGTAGAAATGGCATGTAGCAAGTAGATAAATTTAAAGATAGATATTTTGAGAATGAGAAATTTAAGTTAATAAAACTGATCTATATTCTTATAGACAGATGAACAGAAATTATAGAGGGCCAGTGCCTGTCTCAGGCCCTAAAATCAATCTTCAGAGATTCTTTTCTGTCTCCCCAAGGAATGCCTGGTTCAGTTGTGCCATCGCATCTTTCTTACCTCTTGCTCTTCTTTCCAGCACATCTTCCAAAGCATGCTTTCACCTTTCTCATGTCCTTACTACTATACATCTGACCTACAATTCTCTGGTTTCTGATCTTTCTCCAAACCATCTTTATAGCATCTCTTGTCCAAAGCAAGCTCAGTGGTTTTTTTTTTCTAATCATAATTTTACTAGCTTTAAATTAGTGCCATTAACATTTTTATATGTTACTGAAGAGCCTGAGTTCACTCTAATGCTGCAGAAAGGGTCAAAGCCACCAGTAAAGGAATGGATGCCATATGAAACATATAAAATTCAAAAACAAATAAAATAGAAGATATTTTCAAAATTAAAGTGTGACTACCATGCCTGACAACATTCTTTTTCAAATTCCTAACATTTTCTAATTATAATGTTCACTTGCTTACATGGGTATTCAATTATATTTGAATGACAAACGCTTATTAAGAGTCTACTCTTTATCTGACCAACATGTTAGATTCCAAAGAAGTAAACAAACAGGATAAAATTCAGATTTTAATTCAATTACAATTGAGTCTACTTAACAGTTTTTATTATTTATCATACATAATTTACAGGTTACTTACCTGTATATTTTAGCAGCCCATCACTTTAACCAGATGGCCATCTTTTCCATATCTGTGAATTGTATTAGTATTATTTCCCACGTACAGTAAATTTACTTAAAATCCAAAAGCAAAAAATATCAATGATCAAACACATAGCAGGTACCAATTGCTAAGTATTCAACGGACATTTAAAAAGCATAGGACTAACCTTATGTCTTCATATTAACAAATGAACTGGACAGGACAGATCTTTAACAATGAACACAGTTTTTAATAAACACTGCATTATATTTTACTTCATTCTATGTGGCCTATTTTAATTAAAATATATAACAGTCAATTTTTCACTTAAATGTTACAGCCTATGGTCTGACCAAGCAGAAATAAAGTATAGTTTACACTAATGGAGTTTCTACACAGCATAAAAATAAACACTGTCATTTTATCAAACACAACCCAAAAATAGAAAATTAAAGTGAGATGCATAGCATGCATCAACTCAGAGTCCACAGCTTATGACAACCATGACTTGCATAATTGCTGGTACATTGTAGATGATCAAAAATACTTGCTATGGGAAATAAATGGTTTTATTAGCTCCCAGAAGAGAAAGTAATTTCAAGATGTAGGAACACTGAACTGTGAGTTGTTGACTTAGCTTCCAGTTCCTCAGTTATATGTTTACCTTCATCAAATTTAGAGTCTTCTCTATAAACAAGGTTTCAGATTAGCCAGCACTTAGTGCCAGAATAACAATGCGAAGCCAGTACTTCAGGTAACGTGCTTGCTGTGACACATACTAGCCTTCTCCTAAAGACTGAACACCAACAAATAGTATTCTGTGTATGACTTCTGTGTATGATGCTAACTGCAACAATGTTCAAGAATAAATTTGCAGTGTACAGCCATGCAATACACTCTACAGTATGAGGCACAAAGCTGAGAATCTACTGGACACAATGATAATATGGACAGGATCATAAAGCTCTATAACTTTATAAATTCAAACATACGTGAATTAGTTTTATCCAATATGTGCATACCTTTCTTAGGCCTGGGGTTTAACATCTGTATTTCACAAATGGGGCAAATGTAATGCGGGGACTTTTGTGAGCTATCCCAGTATGAACAGCTAGCAAGTTGGAAGCCTCCACTAGAAATGGCCCTGTGAAACTGGTCCTTTTCTCAATTTGCTTGTGAGCTGGCTTCTCAAGAAACCTCCAGCCAAAAACACTGATATTCTTTAAGGTTCTGGTGTAATATTACTTGATTCATTTCTTAAATCCTTGACTTTATTTGCAATATTTTCCAAATTAAACATTCAAAGAAAATTATAAGAATTTGGTTAAGCATGGAGTCTTAATGTGTTACAAACGGGGCTCTGTAGACAGCACCCAATGCTAGCATTAGGGCACATGAATAAAGCAACGCCAGTAACAGACAGAGCCTTGAAGGTTACTCTTAATTGTCAAGTTGATGGGATGTGGAACTACCTTTGGAGACACACATCTAAGGAAGCCTGTGAGGACATTCTCTGAAAGGGTAACTGAGGGGCAATACTCTCTCCTGAGAGTAGGTGACATAGTCAGGTGTGTGGCTTGAATATAAGAAGAACTGAGGAAAGAGTAATGTCTCCTGCATGCCTTCACTACTTCATGAACATGCACACAGTCACTAGGGCCAGTGACATCAGGTTCCAGATTCTTCAGGGATCCTCCTGAATAAGACATCTGTTTTCATGGCAGATGGCTACTGTTAGACTACTCAAAGTCTATTGTTAAATACCAGCTATATACAAGTAGTTCAGAAAGTTGCTCAATAACATTTTAATAACAGAAAGCAGAAAAAAAATAACTTTCAGGCCTTTATCTATAAAAAGAAATTTGCTGTTGGCAACTTTAGACATCATAGGAAAATCCACCCTAAAATATCTCTAAAAATGATTGACCACCATGTCTTATTCTGTTTAAAACAAATTATCTAGGAATGAAGACATCTGACTAAATTTTATCAATTGCTTTTTGATAGTATTCATATTATTACTCAATGTTGTTTTCACATCTTCACAGTGGTAAATCTTGGATCAACTCAGCATGTTTCCTAGAGCTAAGTTGTTCATTCATTTTCCCCTGGATTTATAGAGTTGACATATCATTTGTTAAATTACATTGACAGCCATGTTCTCTAAAAGGTCATTTAGAGCCTTTAAATAGCATTCCATATGCTATTAGTACAAACCTCTCCTTACCACCTTAACTGCCACATGAAACAAGGACCAAAAAGAACCTGGACACCAGGATAATGGCCGCTTCATTTCTACATTAATTATACTTCCCTTGTTAATGTAAAATGTTTGCATTCCAAATGTTATAGTTTAAAAATTTATTTCAATACGTGCATGTTATAATTACCTACCCTAGTAGATGATGGAAATAATGTTCAATAATTATCTGGAATAAAAATAATCATAAATGCACTGCATTAGAAAGTGAGGTGAATTAAGCTGGATTCAAATAAAGTTTGAAATATTTTTTTTCTTAAGAAAGTTAAGGAGCTATCCAAGATGGCAGAGACCAAGGTGTACTGTATCAGAGAAGCAGCAAAGGATCTGAAACTCCAAAACTGGTACAGTTGAACCACCAAAGCACACTCTCAAACTAGCAGACCTCTCTCATTGTCTAGAAGAATACTCCAGACACTAGAGAAATACGGACCCAAGTTGAAGTACAGACTCCAGGAACAAACAATGAAGATTAGAGATAAGCAGAAGACCATAGGTTGGTGTAAGAACACATCCAACAAAAATCAGAACATCATGGCATCACCAGCAACCCCCAAAATCAATGGATACACCAATCCATAGGAAACACGGGAGAATTATTTTACAGCTATGCTTATCCACTTATTAGAGACACAAAAAGAGGAAACGAACAAATGGAGACACAAGTAGAGGCACAATTAGTGGCATGTAGAGAGGAAATGAACAAAAAAATTAGAGACCATCATAGAAAAACAGGAATCCATATTCAAATAGATGAAGGAAATGGTGCAAGGCATGAAAACAGAATTCGAATCAATAAAGAAAACACAAACAGAAAAACCCTGGAGCTGGAGAACTTAGAGAAAAGATCAGGAGTCACAAAGTTAAACATTATCAACAGAATACAAGAGATAGAAAAGAGAATCACAGGTGCTGAGGATACACTTGCAGAAGTTGATAATTCTCTCAAAGAAAAAGTAAAATCAGAAAAAATTCCAAACACAAAACATCCAAGAAATCAAAGATGCCATGAAAACATGAAATCTAAGAATAATAGGAATTGATGAAAAATAAGATTCCAGGCTCCAAGGTCAAGAAAATATTTTCAAGAAAATAATAGAAGAAAATTTTCTCAATTTAAAGAAAGAGATGTCCATAAACATACAAGAGGCCTACAAAACACCAAATACACTAGACCAGAAAAGAAACAACTCATGTCACATCATAGACAAAACACTAAATCTACAGAACAAAGAAAACATGTTAAAAGCAGCAAGGGAAAAAGGCCAAGTAACATGTAAAGGTCGACCTATCAGACTTCTCAACAGAAACTATGAAAGCCAGAAGGTCCAGAGCAGATATAATGTAGACTTTAAGGGATCACAGATGCCCACCTACACTACTATACTCAGCAAAGCTTTCAATCAATATAGATGGAGAAAACAAAACATTCCACGACAAAACTAAACTTAAACAATATCTACAAAGCAATCCAGCTGTACAGAAAATAGTAGAAGGAAAACTCCAACCCAATGAAAACAACTTCACCCAAAAAAACATAGGATACAGATAACTTCACAATGAAAAATTAAAAGAAAACAAGCAATGAATCACAGTAACACCAACAGCTCCACAATAACAGGCATTAACATTCTTTGGTCACTATTATCTATCAACATCAATGGACTCAACTCTCCAATAAAAAGACACAGACTAACAGAATCCTGTTACAGAAACAGGATCCAACATCTGCTGCATTGAAGAAACACACCTCTGCAACAAAGATAAACACTACCTCAGAGTAAAAAGCTGGAAAAATGTTTTTCAAGCAAATGGACCCATAAAACAAACTGCGGTAGCTATCCTAATACCTAATAAAATAGACTTTCAACCAAAATTAATCAAAAAAGATTAATTTTTTAATCTTTATTAAAAGATTAAAGAAGGGGCACTTTATTTTCATCAAAGCAAAAATCCACCCAGAAGACATCACAATTCTGAACATGTATGTCCCAAATATGAGAGGGCTTACATTTGTAAATGAAACATTATTAAAGCTGAAATCATACATTGATCCCAACACCGTACTAGTGGGGGACTTCAACCCTACACTCTCACCAAGGAACAGATAATCTGGACAAAAGATAAATAGGAAAATTAAGGCACATACAGAGGTCCTAAATCAAATTAGAGGTCCTAATACATGAAAACAGAAATTTTCATCCGAATTCAAAATATATACCTTCTTTTTAGCACCTCATGGAACCTTCTCCAAAGCAGACCATATAGTTGGTCACAAAGCAAGCCTCAACAGATACAAGAAGATTGAAATAATCACTTGTATCGTATCTGACCACCATGGACTAAAGCTGGACTTCAGCAACAGAACTAGCAAAAAGCCTACACACATATGGAAACTGAATAACTCACTACTCAATGACAGCTGGGTTAGGGAAGATATAAGCAAAGAAATCAAAGACTTTCTAGAATTCAAAGAAAATGAAGGCACAACATACCCAAACTTATGGGACACAATGAAAGCAGTGGTAAGAGGAAAATTCATAGCACTAAGTGCCTTCAAGAAGAAACTTGAAACATCTCATACAAACAATGGCTCACCTGAAGCCCTAGGAAAAAAAGAAGCAGACACACCCAAGAGGAGTAGATGGCTGGAAATATTCAAGTTCAGGGCTGAAATCAATGAATTATAAACAAAGAAAACAATTCAAAGAATCAATGAAACCAAGAGCTGGTTCTGTGAGAAAGTCAACGAGATAGAAAAACCCTTAGCTAAACTAACTAAAAGGCAGAGAGAAGCTATCCAAATCAGCAAAATCAGAAATGAAAAGGAGGACATAACTACAGACACTGAGGAAATCCAAATAAACATCAGGTCTTACTACAAAAGCTGATGTGACACATAATTTGAATATCTAAATGAAATGGACAATTTTCTGGATAGATTCCATTTACCTAAGTTAAATCAAGATCAGCTAAATAGAAAAAATAGTCCTGTATCCCACAAGGAAATAGAAACAGTCATCAAAATTCTCCCTTCCAAAAAAAGTCCAGGGCCAGATGATTTCAGTGCAGAATTCTACCAGACCTTCAAAGAGCTAACTCCAATCCTCTTCAAATTATTTCACAAAATAAAAACAGAAGTATCATTACCAAACTCATTCTATGAAACCACAGTCAACTTGATACTTAAACCACACAAAGATCCAACAACAAAGAGAACTTCAGAACTATCTCTCTTATGAACATTGATGCAAAAATACCCAATAAAATACTTGCAAACTGAATTCAAGAACACATAAAAGATATCATCCACCATGACCAAGTAGGCTTCATCCCAGGCATGCAGGGATGGTTCAATATATGGAAATCCATCAATGTGATCCACCATATAAATAAACTGAAGGAGAAAAACCACAAGATCATCTCCTTAGATGCCAAAAAAGCATTTGACAAAATCTGACACCCATTCATATTTAAAGTATTGGAGAGATCCGGAATACAAGGCACATACCTATACATAGTAAAGACAATTTACAGCAAGCCAGGCCACAGAAAAGGACAATGCAGCTAGTCCTGATGAGACCTGATAAGCTAGGGTCTGATGGAAGGGGAGGAGGACCTCCCCTATCAGTGGACTTGGAGAGGGGAATGGGAGAAGATGAGGGAGGGAGGGTGGGATTAAGGGGGAATGATGGAGGGTCTGCAGCTGATATAAAAGTGAATAAACTGTAATTAATATAAAAATAAAAATTTAATTAATAAAAACAAAATTAAAGCATTTAAATATACTTGTCATCTTCTCTTAGTAGTTCAGCTTATTTGTCAATGTGATGGATAAAAAGAAAAACTAAATTATATAGATTATAAGAAATTAAAAATTGGAGCCAGCTTTCCACCAAGTCTGGTTATACGAGTTATTGAGCCCCACATGATGAAAAAAAAAGAAACAATCCCTATAACTTTTTCTTTGACCTCCACAAGCACACCATGGAATGTATGTACATACACATAAACAAACACATATACACAAAGAAAGACACAATAATAAAATAAGATGTAAAATATGTTAGGAAATACATAAAATTCAAAAATAAGTTACTAATCATAAAAAATCAAAAAAATATATTCCTTGTGTTATAACTATAATAAGTAAATTCACAGATTGGGAAGAGAATAGGAATTTCCTATGCAACAACATAACTGAGTATATCTAACTTCTTAAATATTAAGCAGAGTCTTCTAGGGGACACTTTAAAGATACTTACCTCCTAGGCTGTACTTCATCTGGTCTGGTGAGGAGTCTAGCATAAGTAATCCTTTCATTTTGAGAATCTTATATATGAATGCTAAATTGAAATCATATCATCTCTTTCTGTCTCTCTGTCTCTGTCTATCTCTCTCTATGTCTCTGTTTCTCTCTGTCTCTATCTCTCTATGTGTCTCTCTGTCTCACTGTCTACTGCTCTCTCTGTCTCTTTCTCTCTGTCTCTGTCATTCTGTCTCTTTCTCTCTCTCCCCACTAATTCCTTCCAGGTCCCTCCCAATCCTTCTCAAGTATGCTTTCTCCACTAAGAAGGTGCTTTATCATATGCCCATAGCAGCAACACCAAGTGATTATGGAATGAGACTTTTTAAATCATGAGTGATAAGAAACGTTCATTCCATAGTCACTTGATGTTGATGGGAATTGCATTGAATCTGTAGATTGCTTTTGGTAAGATGGCCATTTTTACTACATTAATCCTGCCAAGCCTTGAGCATGGGAGATCTGCAGATTCAATGCAATTCCCGTCAAATTACCAACACAATTCTTTACAGACCGAGAAAGAAAAATTCTCAACTTCATATGGAATAACAAGAAACCCAGAATTGCTAAAACAATCCTCTAGGATAAAAGATCTTCTGGAGGTATCACCATCCCTGATCTCAAGCTGTACTAGAGAGCAACAGTAATAAAAATGGCATGGTACTGGCATAGAAACAGAATGGTCGATCAATGGAACTAAATAGAAGTACCAGAAATAAACCCAAACACTTATGAACACCTGATTTTTGACAAAGATGCCAAAACCATACAATGGAAAAAAGATAGCATCTTCAACAAATGATGCTGGTCTAACTGGATGTCTACATGTAGAAAAATGCAAATAGATCCATACTTATCATCCAGCACAAAACTAAAGTCCAAGTGGATCAAAGACCACAACATAAAACCAGATACATTAAATCGGTTAGAAGAAAAAGTGGGGAAGAGCCTTGAACTCATTGGTACAGGAGACAACTTCCTGAATAAAACAGCAACAGCACATTCTCTAAGATCAACAATCAATAAATGGGACCTCATGAAACTGATACATTTCTGTAAAGCAAAGGACACTGCCATCAAAATAAAACGAATGCCTACAGATTGAGAAAGAATCTTCACCAGCACTATATCTGACAGAGGGCTAATATCCAGTATATACAAAGAACTAAAGAAGTTGAAAAGCAGTAAATCAAGTAATCCAATTAAAAAATGGGGAACAGAGCTAAACAGAGAACTCTCTGTAAAGGAATATCGAATGGCAGAGAAGCATTTAAAGAAATGCTCAACCTCATTAGCCATCAGGGAAATGCAAATCAACACAACCCTGAGATTTCACCTTACACCCATCAGAATGGTCAAAATCAAAAACTCAAGTGACAACACATGCTGGAGAGGTTGTGGAGAAAGGGAAACCCTTCTCCACTGCTGGTGGGAATGTAAACTTTTACAACCACTCTGGAAATCAATCTGGTGCTTTCTCAGACAATTAGGAATAGCGCTTCCTCAAGATCCAGCTATACCACTTCTAGGAATATATCCAAAAGAGGCTCAAGTACACAATAAGGATATTTGCTCAACCATGTTTGTAGCAGCTTTATTTGTAATAGCCAGAAGCTGGAAACAACCAAGATGCCACTCAACTGAGGAATGGATACAGAAAGCATGGTACATTTACACAATGGAATCCTTAAAAAAAACAAGGAAATCACGAAATTTGCAGGTAAATGGTGGGAACTGGAAAAGATCATCCTGAGTGAGCTATACCAGAAGCAGATAGACACACACAGTATATATTCACTTATATAGAGATACAATATAGGATAAACCTACTACAATCTGCACACCTAAAGAAACTAATCAAGAGGAAGGACTCTGGCTATAATGCTCAATCCCCATCTGAAAGGCAAAGAGGATGGACATCAGAAGAAGAAGAAAACAAGAAACAAGTTAGGAACCAGCCACAGAGGGCCTCTGAAAGGTTCTGCCCTGCAGACTATCAAAGCAGATGCTGAGACTTATGTCCAACTGCTGGGCAGAGTGGGGGAAATAGTAAGATCTGGGGAAGGTAGGAGCTCCACAAGGAGAGCAACAGAACTAAAAAATCTGATCACAGGGGTCTTTTCTGAGACTCATACTCCAACCAAGTACCATGCATGGAGATAACCTAGAACCCCTGTACAGATGTAGGCCATGGAAGTTCAGTATCCAAGTGGGTTCCACAGTAATGGGACAGGGAGTGCCTCTGATTGGCCTGCTCTTTGATCACTTCCTTCTGAGAGGGGAGCAGCCTTACCAGGCCACAAAGGAAGACAATTCAGCCACTCCTGATGAGATATGATAGACTAGGATCAGAAAGAAGGAAAGACCTCCCCGATCAATGGACTTGGGGAGGGGCATGTGTGGAGAAGGGTGAGGGAAGGTGGGATTGGAAGGGGAGGAGTGAGGGGTTTTGGGGGGAATACCAAGTGAATAAAGTGTAATAAAAATTTTAAAAAAAGAACTGTTTTCTTTTTGTCTGGGGTATTTTGTCACAGTGGCAGAGCAAAAATGAATACAGTTATGGTGACTAACAGCTCCTTGGCAGCCTTCATGTCTTAAGCTATTTTCAGTGATCCTGGGATGCATACAAATGACACATACATCCTTAATCCCCCTGGCTTTGCTGTTTCACTTCTGTTCACTGGTCACCTGCCCTTAAGTTTTCCCCCTGAAGCTGTTATTTTCCAGGATGACTTAAAAACCCTAACTTTCATCTACTTGCTTTCAAATACAGTTTCTATTTCTCTGAATCTTTCACCCATTATCACACAGCAATTATTTTTAACTCTTTGGAACCTCCAATCTTTGATTTTCTCCCAATTTACCTTTCTCTTCTATCCTT
This sequence comes from Meriones unguiculatus, assembly GCF_030254825.1. Lineage (NCBI taxonomy): Eukaryota > Metazoa > Chordata > Mammalia > Rodentia > Muridae > Meriones > Meriones unguiculatus. The sequence goes on along the minus strand of NC_083349.1, from coordinate 96,594,551 downwards.
CATTTTCTTTTTGTTCCCATTTTCTCTCTCTCTCTGTCTCTCTCTCTCTCTTACTCTCTCTTCCTCCCCTCTCCTCCTCCTCTTCTTTTGTTTCTTCCTTTTTCTCATTTTCCTTCATCCTTCTTTTTCTTCCTTCCTTCTTTGTCTCTCTCCTTTCTTACCCCATTCCTCTCTGTCTATCTCTTAATTACAATGTCCTGGCCTTAGGGAATGAGTAATCATCTTTAATTTTGATTCTTCTCTGTTCCCAGTCACTCAACAATACGTGACAGTCCTGTTTCCTGAAGACAACTCAGTTAAAATTTCCTTGGCAAAACTCACCATTGACCTTTTCACTGTTGAATGTAGTGGACAATTTTTTTTCAATGCCTTTCATCACCATTTTCAATGTTCTTGCTTCTGTAATGCCATAATTTTACATTTCCTTCTACCCTTCTAAACATACTTTTTTCTTTTTCTAACATTTACCATGTTTTCCTTTAAAAAATTGACTGTCAGTGCTCTATTTTCATATTTTATGAACTCTCTCTTAATGAAATTAACACTTTTCCTTTCTAATAACAAATGTCGCAAAGTATGTTTTCAATTATTCTTGGTCCAGAGCTCCAGATATGCAACCCAAATAACTTTTATACATCTCTAACTAGTTACCAAATACATCTGGATTAAGAGCCCCGCTTTGACTCCTAGTATCACATCATTAATTACCAGGTTTGTTGGGTCATGCTGCTATCTAAAAAGTGGGTTCTTTCAGGGTAGACTCTATATTCTAATTATATTATCATGTCCAGACATTACCATCATCTCATCACCAAAGATTTTTCCTTTCCTTTATATTCTCTGTTACCAAAGCCCAAACTACCACCTACATAGAGTTCAGCAGCAGAGCCTGGGGAACATCAAGCAAGAGTACACTTCCTCAGCTCTTGCCCTGCTATTAATCAGTGCATGCTGACAGTTAAGTCTTTTTAGTGTCCTTGGAATCTGATCCTATTCTGCTTAGAAACACCACCACGTGTTTTTTTTTTTTTCTTAGATGCTCTAATTGCCCTCAGAATCTATCAAAAACAATTTCTAATTAAAATTGATTCCCAAAGCAATCAAACTTCTTAAAATACATATACAGAAAGTTCACTACTATACTGATCTGGATGATCTTGCTTTTGATTCTGCCTTACCTTGTAGCATCATCTCCAGCTACACTTCCTTACAATATCCCCCTGGCCTTTCAAGCCCAAAGTAAAAGCCCCACTTGGACTCCTAGGATCACACCATTAAATGCTAATTTTGCTTGGTCTCACTGCTATCTAAAAGGGTGGTTCTTTGAGGGTAGATTCTATATTCTGATTATATTCTTAGTTCATTATATCTAATATAGTAATGGACACAGAGTAGGCAATTTTAAATGTTTAGTGAACCAGTGTCCAGAAAACAAACAAAACTGAAATGGCATTTTCTTGCATAAAAATAAATATTGTTAGAAGGTAAAAGGAGAGTATAACAGGAAAATCAGAAGAGTTCTGGGAGGAAGAGGATAGGTGTGCTAACAAATAAGGGGAAATGAACCTTCCCATTCAGCGTAATGTAGTTCAGATTGTCTCAGTGGCACCAAATACAATGGTTTTATATTCATCATCACTTTCCCCTTTGTTGCTAAATCCTAGCTGGCTAATCACATGACTCAAGTCTCTTTAAATTCAGAAGCTAGTGGCAGAATAAGTTCAGAGAAGCATAAAAAAAATCTTCCTTTTCCCTTCTTCAACACTAAGGCTTGTTTGCATTATGCTTAAAAGACAAAATCATTTTGCAGCAGCACACTTCATAAATATGCCCTGTTGAGACTTGCTGAACACAGCAAAATTATAAAACTCCTTTTTCGCCAGGGTTCTCTGAAGAAACAAGAAGGTAAATTTGAAAAGGAAGATTTGTAATGGCTGCATAAATCTTTGGCTAAGAAACAAAGTGTCCAAAAGTATGCATAAAATCAAATCTAGTCTGATAGTCTATCATTAAAGAGATGCCAGAGACAAGCTTTTTGAGGACGCCTAAGTGATCAAATATGATTCCTAAGTGATCAAATATGAACTTGGGGCCAAGAGGACTTGACTTTGCCTGTGGAAAAGCACCAAAACTAAATGAACCCCAGTTTTTACCTTTGATCAAACAGACACAAAAGATATATTCACGTTTAGACATTTACTTTGACAAAACTTTTGAACATTTCATTATTCAATGATGTAATTGTATATTGAAAAAGCCTCAGCAATCTCAAAATTTATGGTTTAATGAAAACTACAAGAAAAAATAAATAAGTAGATGAATTTCAGTCTTTTTTAAAAGTTCTTGCCATTCTTCAGAATTTATTTTTTAATAATTTAATTTTTTAAAAAAATTTATTTTTTTATTAATTACACTTTACTGACTTTGCACCCCAGTTGTATTCCCTTCCTGCATTCCCTCACAATCTCACCCTCTCTTACTCATCTAGTCCCATACCCATCTCCAAATACACTGATAGGGGAGGTCCTCCTCCCCATCCCTCTAACCCTATCAGATCTCATCAGGACTGGCTGCATTGTCTTCCTCTGCTGCCTGGCCAGGCTGCTCCTCTCTCAAGGGGAGGTAATCAAAGAACCAACCACTGGGTTCATGTTAGAGACAGTCCCTCTTCCCATTACTAAGGAACCCACGTGGAGAATGAGCTGCCATGGGCTACATCTGTGCAGGGGTTCTAGATTATCTCCATGCATGGTCCTGGGTTGGAGTATCAGCCTCAGAAAAGACATCTGGGCCCAGATTTTTAGGTTCTGTTGCTCTCCTTATGGAGCTCTTGTCCCCTCCAAGTCTTATCTCCCCTTCTTTGATAAAATTCCCTGCACTCTGCCCAAAATTTGGCTATGAACCTCAGCATCTGCTTTGATATCCTGCTGGGTAGAGTCTTTTCAGAGGCCCTCTGTGGTAGGCTCCTGTCCTGTTCCCTGTTTTTTCTTCCGAGATTCATACCATTTGCCTGTCTGAGTGTGTATTGATCATCTTACCCAAGGTCCTCTTTCTAGCCCAGATTCCTTAGGTGTGCAGATTTTAATATGTTTATCCTATATTATATGTCTAATATCCACTCATAACTGAGTATATATGATGTGTGTCTTTCTGCTTCTGGGATACCCCACTCAGGATGATCTTGTCTAGTTCCATTCATTTGCCTGCAAATTTCATGATTTCCTTGTTTTTAATTGCTGAGTAGTATTCCAATGTGTAAATGTACCACAAATTCTGTATCCATTCCTCATTTGAGGGACATCTGGGTTGTCTCCAGATTCTGGCTATTACAAATAAAGCTGCTACAAACATGGTTAAGCAAATGTCCTTGTTGCATACTTAAGCATATTTTGGATATATGCCTAGGAGTAATATAGCTAGATCTTGAGAAATCGCTTTTCCTAATTGTGTGAGAAAGCACCAGACTGATTTCCAAAGTGGTTGTACAAGTTTACATTCTCAACAGTAATGGAAGAAGGTACCCCTTTCTCCACATCCTCTCCAGCATGAATTATCACTTCAGTTTTTTATCTTAGCCCTTCTGGTGTGTGTAAGGTGAAATCTTAGGGTCGTGTTGATTTGCATTTCCCTGATGACTGAGAACACTGTGGTTTTCTTTAAGTGTTTCTCTGCCAATCGATAATCCTCAATTGAGAATTCTCTGTTTAGCTCTGTACCCCATTTTCTAATTGGATTACTTGATTTGTTGCTGTTTAACTTTTTCAAATTCCTTATATATTTTGGATATGAGCCTTCTATCAGATATAGGATTGGTGAAGATCCTTTCCCAGTCTATAGGCTGTGGTTTTGTTCTGACAAAAGTGTCCTTTGTTTTAAAGAAACTTTTCAGTTTCATGAGGTCCCATTTATTGGTTGTTGATCTTAGAACCTGTGCTGTTGGTGTTCTATTCATGAAGTTGTCTCCTGTGCCTATGAGTTCAAGGCTTTTCCCTAATTTTTCTTCTAAGAGGTTTAGTGTGTCTGTTTTACATTGAGGTCTTTGATCCACTTGGACTTTAGTTTTGTGCAGGATGATAAATATGTACCAATTTTCATTTTTCTACATGTAGACATCCAGTTAGAGCAGCACCATTTGTTGAAGATGCTATCTTTTTTCCATTGTATGATTTTGGCTTCTTTGTCAAAAATCAAGTATCCATAGGTATATGAGTTTATGTCTGGGTCTTCTATTGGATTCCATTGATCCATCATTCTGTTTCTATGCTAGTACCATGCAGTTTTTATTATTATTGCTCTGTAGTACAGCTTGAGATCAGGGATGGAGATAACTCCAGGCAATCTGATGTTCTACAGGATTGTTTTAGCAATTCTGAGTTTTTTTTGTTCTTCAATATGAAGTTGAAAATTGTTGTTTCAATGTCTGTAAAGAATTGTGTTAGTATTTTGATGGGAATTGCATTGAATCTGCAGATTGCTTTTGGCAGGATGGCCATTTTCACTATGTTAATCCTACCGATCCATGAGCACTGGAGATCTTTGCATCTTCTGATATCTTCTTCAATTTCTTTCTTCAGAGACTTTTCAAACAGGTCTTTCAATTGCTTGGTTAGCATCACCCTCAGGTACTTTATGTTATTAGTGGCTATTGTGAAGGGTGCTGTTTCCCTAATTTCTTTCTCAGCCCTCTTGTTTTTGATATACAGAAGGGCTTCTGATTTTTTTAGTTAATTTTTTATCCAGCCACTTTGCTGAAGGTGTTTATCAGCTGAAGGAGTTCTCTGGCTGAAATTTTGAAGTTCCTCATATCATATCATCTACAACTAGTGATACTTTTACTTCTTCCTTTCTGATTTGTATCCACTTGATCTCCTTTACTTTTCTTATTGCTCTAGCTAGGACTTCAAGTACTATGTTGAAGAGTTACAGAGAGAGTGGGCAGCCTTGCCTTGCCCCTGATTTCAGTGGGATTGATTTCAGTTTCTCTCCTTTTTGATGTTGGCTATAGGCTTGCTGTAAATTGTCTTTACTATGTTTAGGTATGTGCCTTGTATCCCTGATCTCTCCAAGACTTTAAATATGGATGGGTGTTGGATTTTGTCAAATGCTTTTTTGGCATCTAAGGAGATTTTTTTCTCCTTCAGTTTGTTTATATGGTGGATTACATGAATGGATTTCCATATATTGAACCATCCCTGTACCTGGGATGAAGTCTACTCGGTCATAGTGGATGATATTCTTTATGTGTTCTTGAATTCAGTTTGCAAGTATTTTATTGAGTATTTTTGCATCAATGTTCATAAGAGAGATAGGTCTGAAGTTCTCTTTTTGTGTTGGGTCTGTTTGTGGTTTAGGTATCAAGGTGACTGTGGTTTCATAGAATGAGTTTGGTAATGATACTTCTGTTTCTATTTTGTGGAATATTTTGAAAAGGATTGGAGTTAGCTCTTCTTTGAAGATCTGGTAGAATTCTGGACCTTGGAGCCTATTATTCTTAGATTTCATCTCTTCATGGAGTCCTTGATTTCTTGAATGTTTTGTGTTTGGAACTCTTCCAATTTTACTTTTTCTTTGAGAGATGTATCAAATTCTGCAATTGTATCTTCTGAGCCTGAGATTCTCTCTTCCATCCCTTGTATTCTATTGGTGATGCTTATCTTTGTGGTTCCTGATCTTTTCTCCAGCTCCAGGGTTTTCTCTGTTTGTGTTTTATTATTATTATTATTATTATTATTATTATTATTATTCTGTTTTCATGTTCTGCACCATTTCCTTCATTTGTTTGAATGTGGATTCCTGTCTTTCCATGATGACCTTTATTTTATTATTATTATTATTATTATTGTAGTTCATTTCCTCTCTATATACCTCTACTTATGCCTCTATCCATGCATATATTTGTTTGGCTATATTTGTCTGTATTTTTTTGAGAGCTTTGTTCATTTCCTCTTTATGTGCCTCTAATAACTGGATAAGAATAGCTTTAAAAATCATTTGCCTGTGTTTCTGATGAATTAGCATATCCATTGATTTGGGGGATTGCTGGTAAAGCTATGATGTCCTGATTTTTGTTGAATGTGTTCTTACGCTGACCTCTAGTCATCTGCTTATTTGTAACCTTCACTGTTTGTTCCTGGAGTCTGTACTTCAGACTGGGTCCTACTGTCTCTGGTGTCTGGAGTATTCTTCAGGAAGATGAGAGAAGTCTACCGGTTTGAGAGTGAATGTTGATGTTTCAGCTGTAGCTGAGAGAGGAATGTTGCAAGTGCATGCGCACAAGAGCGGGTGTGTCTGTGGAAGTATGCCTTGAGGGACAGGGTACTAGAGCATATAGATGCCAGGCATGAGGAGCTTAAGCATAGGAGGAGGTGCTGGAGCTGTTTCCTTGTACGATGTGCATGCACAGGTGTCCTGAATGCCTCAGTGGCCTATAGGCATGTCATACTGTCCTCCTGGTATTCAGATCTGTCTGGCCTCCGAGAATTGTTTGCCTGGACTCCACTGATAGATCCCGAGAACAGGGGCTTCAATGTTGAGAATGCTATCCCAAGGATCCCTATGTTGCCCATAGTTGGGGTGTAAATGGGAAGGATCTGATGTCTGGCTGCTACTGTAGAGGGACCCTGGATCTTGGGCTGTGCATGCACTTACTCAAAAACACTTTCACTCACTTGCAGGCCTAATCAGAAAGCACAGGGTTTCCCCTTGTTCTCTCCTCTCAGATTTGGGCCCACAGGTGCAAATAAGAATGTAGGAGATCCGTCAGCTCAGCAGTGTCCACTGTTTGGCTGCCGGGCAGGGAGAGCCATATTTGGTGTAGCTGCCTCTGCTGTCTCAGTCACCAAGCACTGAGACTCCTACTTGGGCTTGCCACAACCTCACCATACAGTCGCCCTCTGCTGTCTCAGACCCGGGATGCCCACCTCTGCTGTCTCAGTCTCTGAAAATGGAGTCCTGTGCTTGCGGCAATCACAGCTGCCTCTGCCGAGCAGGGAAGCCTGTGCACTGCTGATCACCTCTGCCAAGCAGGGAGGCTCATGCTTGGGGAAAGGGGAAGTGCAGGGGGTTGAATACTTGCCACTCTAAGTCCCTGGAACAACATCCACTGTGACCTGAATCCAAAGGAACCCAGCTCACTGGCTGTCCCCTCTTGCACAGGAAGCCTCAATGTCAATGTTCTGGTTGCAGCTGCCCCTCCACTCACCACTTTCAGACTTTTAGATCCTATGCCCCTCAGATATAGTGGGCGCTGATCACCGCCATCTTGGACCAATCTCCAAATTTCAGTCTTAAGGGATAATTATTGAGCACAAGAAAAGCAAACTAGCGTGAGAGGCTGACGAATGACAGCATCGTGTTTTGTGCCTTGAGGGTGGGAGTAGGATATTCCCTTTAAGAGGGGGCCTGAATGAGGAGACAGAGCAAGATACATCATCATCTGTAAAAAGAACATTCTTTTAGGGGAGTCTAATGAAAACGATTCCTGAATATTGAGTAGCTTTTGGAAACAATGAGAAGCTACAAGAATCAGAGTCAAATCACAGAAAAAAACAAAATTGTACTAGATAGAGTGCATATGTAAAAGTTTTTGTCAGCTATGTTGCAATATAATTAAAAGACTGTTTCTTTTCCAAATGGCCCATTCTTTATAAATTATAAGCTCATGCTATTTTGAAATAATGTCACTTATGACATTAATATGAATTATTTCAACCAATGAGCTAACTCTATTCACACATAAACACACACATATTTAGAGAGACACAGAAAGAGAGAGCCTTTGTTTTCTGCTTTCTCTGTTCAATGATTTAAAGTCTTATATTTCTTCTTTCCCTTATATAGCAGCTATAAAGTCATTGAGAGAAAATAATACCAATAGATCACTGAATGTACTGCCCTTTCTTGATTTTAAAGCAACAGTGAAGCCCTGGCTATAACAGTAAGATGGACCCTTGTTCCACCCTGAAAGAAAAGCCCTGACTATTTAGAGATGGATCACGAGAGAGTCATAGATAAAATAAGAGGACTGGACAGTTTCTTAATCAGTGTTCTATTGCTGTAAAGAAAAGTTATGACCAAAACAACTCTACAAACTGTGATCTAAGCCCATCTCCAACTCTTTGTATTTCTTTGTCTTTTCTCTCTGTCACACACTATGTCCTTCTGGAAATGGTCCACTGTCTCCTAAAAGTTCCCAGCACTTTTCTGCTACTTTCCCTATATGCAATATTCTATATCTGGATTTTCTCTACAATAGCTGTCTTTAACACCCTACCTCTGTTTTAATATCAATTTATAATACCTAACTGAGGCTGGAGTCCTGAAAACAGACATGAGCTTCCTGATATTTAATTCTTAGTTTTTACCTGAGGATGCATACACCTCTTCATTGATCAAGCTATTGCTTAATGAGTAACTTTCCATGTATCACTTAACAATAGGGTATATTCTGAGAAATGCTAGGTGATTTCCATACCTGTGAAAACATCACACATAAACTGAGTCAAGGCATCCTTAAGCAGTATAGTCTCTAGGATAACCATTGTAAAAGTACTCTGGTATTGACCATCACTCTAAACTCCCTCCTTTCCATCTTTCTTACACCCTACTAATCTATTGAAACTGGATACAAGTGGTTTTTGCTATATAATGTCTATTTTACAATCAAATCTTAGGAGATTAAATATGTATCTACTAAATGAAAAATTATTTGTACCCATACTCTAAATGGGAGTTATTGTCTTAGTTCTTTACAAAAGAATAATAAATAGTGAACAGCTGTCACATGACCCTCCTGTAACCCTCCTATAACCTCAGATTTCTCCTCCTTTAAAGTTACATATGCCATAGAAGTCTTTCTGTCTCCTTCACTGGTTGAACAAAGAACATCAGTCTATAGTGTTCTTGCATCTAGTCTAGAGTCATGTTTAAAAAGGAAGAGGGATTCTGAGACTTCTCCTGGGGAGACATAAAGAACTGTCTATTGAGCTCAGTTTGAGAAGGAACCGATAAGCCAAACAAAGGATTTGTCTATCAAAGAGTAGCTTGGTGAAACAGTAAGTTTGGGGGGCTTTCATACAGGAGCGTGAATGAACTCAAAGACAATTTTGCCAAAGGCAAGCCCCCTGGCAGTTTGTGTGCAGCTACACCACTAAAGAGTCCCACCAAACCCATAAGAGCTCATGAAAAGTTGTTCCACTGAAGAGTCCCCACAGATGACATATTAGACAGCTGCACCATCAGAAAGTTCAACCTCAATTTGTTTTCAGCCTCTTGGATATTCCTGAGAGGGGTAGGACTTAATGGAGATCTGATGGAGGCTTCATGAGACCCATAAATCTCTTGATCCCTGTGAGAGCATTGTGATCATCCCAGATAAAACTTCTGACTCCGAACAACACCAGGTACTAACTTGGAAGTTTTTTTGTTTTTTTTTTTTTTTTTTTTTACTATTTAAACACAAATTTATCACATGGCTGTACAGAGATTCAGACTGTCTAGAAGTGGTAGAATTGCAACAGCAGAAAACAAAATGGTTCAAAGGTCCACTAAGAAGAGAAAGAGGAAAACAAAGTTTGAGATATTCCTGAAACAGAATTCTGAGCAGCTAACAAGAATAAAGCAAAAATGGATACAGTGAAATAATGATCTTACTGGGTTCATAGGTGATGAAAGGAGCCAGAAAAACGGCGTACGATATGTTTTTAATCTATGAACATCTCTAAAAAATGCAGACTTATCTGTCAACAGCAACTGGATCTGAGGATGCTGGACACAGGTCGTGGGAAGCGACAAGAGGGTCCTCACAGCAACACAGGGAAGCTTGTTCCTCTTTTGTACCCTTACTGAAGGTAGCTGTGACTGTGCCATCGATTCACATAGACATCACAGGTTCTTGAATTAAGCACCTTAAACAGATGCGGCATTCTATATGCAAATTCTGCCTTTAAAATATCCTACACTGTTCAGGGTACTGAAATGTGTAGACACTGCTCAGATGCTCAGTTCTGTTCTTATGGCCATCTTTGAGCCATGATTCGGTGTCAGGAGAACACATGCTGCTGCTGCCACACTCTGATGACAATTGGGCTGCTTTCACGGACCGTTCCTGCAAAGGACTCTGTAACAGAGCATGTCAGTATTACCACAGCCAGTAATGTATGAATGTGCTACTTGCTCTACTCTGCACCAACTCATCCTCATCATTCATCTTACAATTTTAGCTAATCCAATGAGAATGTGTATCTTAACTTCATTGCTAATTTTATGTGTGACTACTGGAAATGAAATGTTTCCTCTCCACTTCAAGTTTCTGCTTAAATCCTAGGCAAACATGTGTTTTTATTTTCTGTTTTCTTATTATTAAGATTTGAGAGTTTATACATGGTCCAAACTGTATAATATGCAATCCACATTCATCATTTCTAGCCTTTCCAAATATCTTTCTAAGCCTTGTATTTAAAATTTTTTTTCCAACCTGTTACCCTGAGGCAGTGTTTCTTGTATGTAGGAAGAGTATGAATTCTGGTTTTGCATCCATTCTTTTACTCTTTGTCATTTTATTAGATAACTTGAGACCATTAACATTCAGAGAAATCAATGACAAATGGTTGTTAATTCCTGATAGTCGGTTGTTACTGTTGATGGTGGTGGTCTGTTTGTATGTGTGACTGAGTGTGCGTGTGTGTGTGTGTGTGTGTGTGTGTGTGTGTATGTTTCACTTCTTTTGGTTATGCTGTTATTTTCTTTTGGTTATTTCCTGTGTTTTCTCCGATGTGGGTTGGAGTTTTCTATCACCTTCTGTACAGCTGGATTTGTGGACAGATATTGTTTAAATTTGATCTTATTGTGGATTATCTTATTTTATCCATTTAGTAAGATCTGGAGAGGACAGGAACCCCACAAGAAGAGCAACAGAACCAGAAAATTTGAACACAGGGGTCTTCCCAGAGACTCATACTCCAATCAAGTACCATGCATGGAGATAACCTAGAACCCATTGTACAGATGTAGTCCATGGCAGTGTAGTGTCCAAGTGGGTTCCATAGTAATGGGAAGAGGAACTGCCTCTGACATAATCTGATTGGCCTGCTCTTTGATCACCTCCCCCTGAGGGAGG